>NC_139690.1:39262911-39862911 GCF_964106915.1 Podarcis gaigeae
AGCGCCATTCACCTTCCTGCCAGAGCAGTACCTATTTATCTACTTGAACTTTGACATGCTTTCGAACTGCTAGGTTGGCAGGAGCTGGGACCAAGCAACGGGAGCTCACCCTGTTGCAGGGATTTTAACTGCCGACCTTCCGATCGGCAAGCCCTAGGCTCAGTGGTTTAGACCATAGCACCACCCGCTGACCAATAGTAACAGACACAAATAGAAAAAAACAGGGGTTCAGGCCAATATACAAAGACACAATACAGTATACGGCAAGCAAAGTATAACAAATGTATTCATCACTGTTATTGGTGTAATGACGATAATAATAATACTTATCAATTTTATTTGTCACCTTTTACAGCAAAGTATCTGAAAGCAACTTAGGTCATCAAACGAGAAACAATGAAATCAAATATTAAAATAGCAATAAAACAAGACAGGGAGGGGCGGTATTCAACTTAGTTTTACTCAGAGAAGATCCACTGAAATTAATGGACCTAACTTTGTCATGTTAATTCGTTTCAACGGGTTGCTCTGAATAGAACTTAGTTGAATATAACCCCTAAAGTACTCCTCCAAATTGTATGTGTGTGTAGAAAGAGAGAGAATGAATCCTACACATCCCACTTAATGATGAGCACCACTAAGCCCATTGGCATATCTAACTGCCCTCCCAATTTAAGATCAAAAGTCTGGCACCTATAAACAAACAATGATGGTATCAGGTGAACATTCCCCAAGCAGGGAGCCACCCCTGAAAAGGCCTCTGTCTTTGTCAAGTGCCAACTAGAGGGAAGAAGGGAGAATTTGCTTCAGTCTGCTCTTGCTACAATACCCTTCCCCAAACTGGTGTCATCCAGACATTTTGCACACCAACTCCCATCAGTCCTAACCAACATGGCCATTGATCAAGGATGATGGGAACTGTAGTAGCTGGTGGCTGTTGGGAGACAAAATGCTGGATGAGATGGACTCTTGGTTAGATCTAGCAAAAATATTAAAATTCATGTGCACCGTTCAGAAACTATATTAGGCATGCATCAGTTTGCGTTATGTGTGTGTATATCTTCTATGCCCAGTTTCAAGCATCATTAAACAGTGGATTCTAGTTTAACTTTGCTCCTTCTTCATCATTTTAGCACTAAATGGCTCTGTTCCTCTTTTGAAACTCTGACCTTATGTTCAGCTGGATGATTTTAGGACTACATACTGGATCCTTTAAAGTCATGAAAGAAAAGGCACCCATATCGGGCTTAAAGAGAGAGGGAGAAATTAGTACCTTGTTTTTTAATAAGCCGTTTGGTCCAATGACCTGCTCAAAAATGTGCCGGCCAACCTGAGAATCCACAGCAGAAAGGGGGTCGTCCAGAAGGTAAATTGAAGCCTTCTGGTAAACAGCCCGTGCCAGACTGAGCCTCTGCTTCTGTCCTCCAGAAATGTTTATGCCCTGTTGCAACACAAAGAAGTTATCCACAATACATACACACATCCCTTATTGCACAGTTCCTGAAAAGAGTTTTTCATAAGTGAGGCTGAAATTGGTTTCCCCAGTTTCCTGCAACTGCAAAACCCCACATTGGCTAGAAAATCACTTAAGCATTGTGCTGAAAAGTCTTCTGGGTTTAGGAAACTCAGCCCTTACACATCCATCCTATGCAAGGCCAGGCCATCCAAACATCAGCTTCATATAAGAAGCTGCCTTGCAAAGAGTAGACCATCAGTCCAGCTAGTTCAGTATTGTCTGCAAATGACTGGCAGTGGCCCTCCAAGGTTTCAGATGGGGACATTCCTAGTTCTACTTAAAGGCAGACAAATCCCAAGACCTCCATCAATGCATCTCCATCAATCCATGTGCTTTGGCTGGAGAACTGCATCCAAGAATTTGGAGAAGTGAGGATTTTGAAGAAAAGCTGTATTTTTGGCTCACATAATGTTTTGGTAAGTACAAAACAAATAAGTTTGCAATAAAATGCGAGCCAAACCCAATTTCTTTCCCCAAACTACTTGCAGCATCTACCTTAAATTGGGGACTCCAAATTAAGAAAACACCCCTCAGCACTACCTGTGTATAAGACGAGCCCCAATTTTAAACCTAATTTTTTGGTAAAAAAAACCCCTAGTCTTATACATGGAAAAATACAGTAAATCCCAATACATCTTTTGTTTACTTCTGGCGTAAACAATACTGAGCAAGACAAACCAATGGTCTGACTTGATATAATGGAACTTCCTATGGGTTTGCTAGTCCAACCCAGAGTAGACCCACTGAAGTTAGTGGGCATGCCGAACTCAGGTGCTTTCATTTCAATGGGTCCAAGTAGAGCTTAGCTGGAAACACTTCTATGCACCTGCAAATATTGTCACAACCTGCTCCCCACTTTCACTTTGTCAAAGATACAGCTGTCAGGGACCCTTCCAGGGAGAAGGAAGAGGAAGACAGTATAGATTTACAGCAGGGGTTTGAGGGAGGTTGCAGCTCAGAGGCAGATGAGGGGGAGGTTGGGAGAGCCAGAGCAACAGCTGGCTGACACGTTGTCATTAGAAAGCATTCCAGACCCTCCATCTCCCAGAACCCGGTGAGCCTTAAAAGTAGGAGAGCAAAGACCTCAAAGACAGAGGGCACGTAGCAGCACCCGTAGAGGAGATGATGAGAATGATGAATGAGGGAGTGGGAGAGATGGGGAGTGGGGTGGAGATTCACTCGGGACAACACCATTATCCAAGAGGCTGGGTTCTATAGCCTCTCTCTGCAAAGACTGAAATAAAAAAGGACCGTAAGAAACTTTTCATTGTCTTTATATACTTTCCTGGGCAACCAGTCGGGAGCTGCTGACAGCATCCTGACAACAGCATTGCACAGAATAAAAATCAAAATGGAACATCGTGCGGCACATACCGCAATAGGACTATAAAATACAAAAATGAGTCCCATATGGAGGCAGGCATTAAAACACCTGTAGAACATCCCAAACAATCAGGTATTATCATCATTTTTCAAAATTAACTCTTGGCCAGAAAAAAAAAGGAACCAATAACCTTCTCTCCGATTTCTGTCTGACTTCCAGCAGGGAAGCTCTCCAGATCCGGCTCCAGCGCACAAACTTCGACCACTCTGTTGTACCACCTCCTATCCATCTCCTGTCCAAAGGTGATATTGTCTTCCACTGACATGTTTTGTATCCAGGGTTTCTGGGGAACAAACGCTACTGTGCCCTGCGAAATTAAATTAAGAGATGGTGACAAACATACACTATCTAAGTACCAATTACAGTAGGATGCTAGTTTAAACCCCCCCCCCATTAAATAAACAAACAAAAAATAAAATGATAACACTTTTTATTCTCTTTGGATGCATTTTTTTTAAAAAAACAGCATAACATCTTTTGTTGATGATGGAAAACGGTCAGGGAGAGAGATTTCTAGGCTGGCAGTCTAAAAGATTTCCAGGCCGGGCTTCCGGAGGCGGCGCGAAACAGCAATGGCGGTCCTCTTTGCGCTGTGAAGAGGGGCTCCGCGAAAAAGGGTCGTCCGCTGCGGCAAAGCGGAGACCCATCAAGAAAAACCGCAGGCAGAGTGAGCCTGCGGCCGTGGGACTCGGCGGGCGCCTGGAGCCCCCCCAGAAGCGAGGAAGGAGCCTCGTAAGAGGCTCCGGAACGTGAAAGGGGGAGCGGCGCTGTGAGTTCATCGCTCTTTTCGTGGAAGCAAAGCCGCGCTGCTGCTGCTGATGAGCGCTGACCTTTCTTCTTGAAATTATCGGAATTGGAGCAACATACCCGTGAGTAAGGGTCCTAAATTTTTCAACTAAACTGAAGAAATTCGGCCGAAAGCGGGAGGCGAGTAACAGGAAGTCCGCCTCCCGACTCTGCTAATTAGATCAAAGCAAGGGCTCGGAAACGAGCTGAAGTATTTAAAAAGGGATTGTAAAAGTGGAAGAAAGGGTGCATTGAGAGACTCTGTATTTTGAAGATAAAAAGGAAAGAACTGCGGGTTGTATAGACCTTTATTCTTTAGAACTATCCTCCAATTTCTGGCTAAACGGGGCTGAAAGAGATAACCCCGTCACCGGGCTGCCAGTGCATAGAAAAAGAACTGTCAAACTGCTGTCAAACTGACGACATTGTTGCAGAGATCGAAATTGTTGCATAGACTGAGATACTAACATTAAACATTGTTGCATGGACTTGTATCGATACTTAATGGCTGGATTTTAAGAGATTAGAAGTTCTGGAAACCTTCCTTTTGTGTTTGGGAATTACAAAACTCAATATGGGGAATTGAGGAACTTCAATGGCGGAAAATAGTTCCTTTCTTTTTTGAAGCTTTGAAATACTCCCCCTATAGGACTGTGGAAATATAGTAGCATGGGAACTGAGCTTTATTGAAACTTTTTGTGGTTCTTTTTATTTATATTTGGGACTTGTTTTTCCCATGGGACAAAAGACCATTTGACCTTGAACAGAGGCAGGTGTGGAATGAGCGGCACAGGGAGAACAAGAGCAGCTAAAGCTAAAGATAAAGAAAAAGAGAAAAAATCTGGGCAACTTTTGCAAACAACTTTAACTCATCACCGCAGATCATCTGTCCCAACTGTGCTGACAGCACAGGAGGTGGAACTAGTGCAGCCTGCTGCAGAAGACATGGCAACTGGAGGATCCGAAACAGTTTTAAAACAAATTTTGGAACAATTGGCAGTCTTAAACCAAAAAGTGGACAATCAAACATCAAAGATTGACCAAGCTACATCCTCTATTGGCAAATTAACTGAACAGGTTTCGCAGCACACTCAGGCAATTGAGAAATTGCAAGGAGCTACGGCAGAAAACTTTAAATTAGCTGTGGAAGCCAACCAAAAAGCAGAACAGGCGAACTTAAAGGTGGATGAAATTAAAGGAGAGGTAAGACCTTTGAGAAGGCAGGTAGGGGAACAACAAGCCTACCTGGCATTGGTTGAATTGAAAAGTAAAGATAGTAATCTCAGGATAAGGGCTATCCCGGAATTGGAACAAAATAATCTAGAGGGATTTTTGACACTTTTGTTCTCCAAATTCTGGGGAATTGAGGAAGAAAAGGACTTTAAAATTGTGACAGCCTTTAGACTGGGAAAATCAGTAAAGAAAGATAAGCCCAGAGACTGTTTGGTTGCTCTGAGATCAAGAGAAGAAAGGGATAAGATACTAGGCCTACATTTTAAGAAATCTTTGGAGGTAGAAGGTAAAAGGGTCGAAATTTACAGAGATATACCCAAATATCTCTTGGAACTTAGGACTACCTATATAGATTTGACCAAATTGTTGAGACACAACGGAATTCCATACAGGTGGGAGTTTCCACAAGGACTTTCATTTACTTACAAAGGAAGGAAAATAAAGATTAAATCACCTGAAGACCAGCAGAAGTTCCTACACGACCACGAGGAGGACCTGCAAAAAGGAGCTGCAGCTTCTTGGCCTCCACCACCACCGGGACCATCTCCAAGAGTTATACCACCAGGACCAGGACCAGCATTACCTCCCCCGGGATCGGGAGGAAGCTTAGATACCCCATTGTAGAACCCGTCAATTGATTCAGGATGTCTCTACAGCTTCTTAGTTGGAACATAAATGGCGGAAACTCCCCGGAAAAAAGAAGGAAAGTCTTTCACATTTTGAAAAAGGAACAACTGGACGTTATCTGCCTACAGGAAACACATGTGACAAGGCTCCATAGAAAAGTGTTAATTAACAAAAGACTAGGCCAAGAATTTATTTCTTCAGACAAAGTTAAGAAGAGAGGAGTGGTGATTTACGCAAAGGAGAGCCTGTCACCGAAATTTTTATTCAAAGATGAATATGGCCGAATTTTGGCGATTGAAATACAGACGCAAGGAGAAAAAATTTTGATATTAGGAATATATGCTCCAAATGAGGGAAAGTCGGAATTCTTCAGGAAGCTGCATGAGACTATGCTGGATTATTTGGACTATAGTAACATCATTATGCTGGATGATATGAATGGGGTGGTGTCTGTAAATATGGATAAGTCACAAAGTGCCAACATATCGAAAGACGGCAGACTACCCAAAACTTTTTTTGAAATGACAGACAATATGGACTTAGTAGACATTTGGAGGGTTAAGAACCCTCTAGGGAAAGAAGGGACTTTCTTTTCTGAAGCTCATCTGACATGGACACGAATCAACCAAATCTGGACAACTAGAGGACTGGCACCTAAGACTAGAAAAGTGGAAATCTGCCCAAAAACCTGCTCCGACCATAATGCTTTGAAAGTGGAATTGAGACTAAATACAACCGGATCCTTTAGATGGAAAATGAATGACACTATTCTAAGAGATCAGGAGATTGTTAAGAAGGCCCAAAAAACTCTAAAGGACTATTTTGAGATAAATTTGAATACTACTGTGGAAAAAAGAACAATCTGGGACGCAAGTAAGGCAGTCATGAGAGGGTTTCTAATACAACAAAACACGATTAAGAAAAGGCTCTGGAATGAAAAGAAGGAGAAGATATTGGAGAGAATAAGAGAAGGTGAGAAAAAATTAAGATCTAGGCCTAAGTCGAAGGACGTGTTAAGAGAAGTGAAATTCTTCCAGGCGCAATATTCAAAACTGATAAACCAAGAGGTGGAATGGAAAATTAAACAAATGAGACAAAGATCCTTCGAATTGGCGAATAAGTGTGGGAAACTGCTAGCTTGGCAGTTGAAAAAGAGACAAAAGCTTAATACGGTTACAAATCTAGAGATCGAAGGGAGAATGGTTCAGAAACCCGAGGAAATCAGAAAGTGCTTCCAGAGGTACTTCAAAGAACTTTATACACAAGGGCCGCAAAAAGCCTCAGAGGTGGATCAATTTCTAAAAATTAATGGATTACAAAAAATACCCCTGGAAATGAGAACAAACCTGAACTGTAATATTACACAGCAAGAAATTGAAAGTGCCATTCAAAATCTTCAACTTGGCAAGTCCCCAGGCCCGGACGGCTTAACCTCCAAATATTATAAAGTGTTAAAGGACTATTTGATACAACCTTTGATGGAGGTTTGCAACCAGATAATGGAGGGAGGGAGGGCGCCGGAAACGTGGAAAGAAGCTTTCATCACATTGGTACCTAAATTAGAGACTGAAAAGACCCAACTTAAGAACTACCGCCCCATCTCACTCCTAAATGTGGATTATAAAATTTTTGCAGATATTTTGGCAAATAGACTTAAAAAAGTACTAAATGAAGTGATTCACAAAGACCAGGCTGGCTTTCTCCCTGGTAGGCATTTGTTTGACAACACAAGAAACATTATTGACATTTTGGAACTTCTACAAACAAATCTGAATACCAGAGCGGTTTTGATCTTTGTTGATGCAGAGAAGGCCTTTGATAATATTTCTTGGATGTTTATGAAGAAAAATTTGGAGGGATGGGAGTGGGGCGGGGGTTCGAAAATGGTATAGAAGCAATCTACACAGAACAAAAAGCTAAATTGATAGTAAATAATGTGGTGACAGAGGAGTTTAAAATTGAAAAAGGGACACGCCAGGGGTGCCCTCTATCCCCCCTATTGTTTATTTCAGTCCTGGAGGTGTTGCTAAATATGATTAGAAAGGACCGGTTGGTCCAGGGAATTGAGGTCGGAGTGAAACAATATAAATTGAAAGCATTTGCAGATGACTTGGTATTAACACTTCAGGAACCAGTCTCCAGCACTAAAAGAGTGTTAGAATTAATTTCTGATTTTGGTCGGGTGGCGGGGTTTAAGTTAAATAAGCAAAAAACCAAGGTTTTAGCAAAAAATTTGACAGCTACAGAAACAGATGAGTTCTCCAAAGAAACGGAGCTGAATGTGGTTAAAAAAGTAAAATACCTAGGGGTGTACTTGACCTCCAAAAATTTGAATTTGTTTAAAGATAATTATGAGAAATGCTGGTTAGAAATCAAAAGAGACTTGGATATATGGTCAAGACTGAAACTTTCCTTGTTAGGCCGAATAGCTGCTGTAAAGATGAATGTATTGCCGAAAATGTTATTTTTGTTCCAGGCCCTACAGATCGTGGACAAGGTGGAATGTTTTGGAAAGTGGCAGAAGGATATTTCTAAGTTTGTTTGGCAGGGCAAAAAGCCCCGAATAAAGTTTAAAATATTAACTGATGCGAAAGAAAGAGGGGGATTTGCCCTGCCAGACTTGAGGCTATATTATGAATCTGCAGCCTTCTGCTGGTTGAAAGATTGGATTTTATTGGAGAACACTGATGTCCTGGATCTGGAAGGGTTTGACAATGCGTTTGGGTGGCATGCATATTTGTGGTATGACAAGGCCAAAGTGCACAAATTGTTTAAAAACCATATTGTCAGAAGAGCAATTTGGAGGGTCTGGATAAAATACAAAGACTTATTGGAGAGTAAAACTCCGAGGTGGCTCTCACCGGTGGAGGCCAAGGCACGTAAGAGACCCAACATGGAGGCCCACTGGCCTAAATATTGGGAAATAATTGAAAAAACTGGAGACAATTGGAGGTTGCTAAGTTTGGAGAAATTGAAAACTAAGGTACGAGATTGGTTGCACTATGCGCAAATTCAAGAGGTATTTAAAATAGATAAAAAAGTTGGATTCCAGGTGGAAAAATCGAAACTAGAGACTGAATTGTTAGAGCCAAAAAGTAAACTACTTTCGAGAATGTATAACTTGCTGCTTAAGTGGAATACACAGGATGAGACAGTCAAATCCGCTATGATAAAATGGGCTCAGGATGTGGGGCATAACATTATGTTTGCAGACTGGGAAAGGTTATGGAACACCGGTTTGAAATTCACGGCATGTACTGCCTTGAAGGAAAATATTATGAAAATGGTATACCGGTGGTACATGACCCCAGTCAAGTTAGCCAAGATATATCATCTGTCTGACAACAAATGTTGGAAATGTGGAGAGGCGGAAGGGACATTCTTTCATCTCTGGTGGACCTGCCCGAAAGTGAAGGCCTTCTGGGAAATGATCCATAATGAACTAAAAAAGGTATTGAGATTTACCTTACCTAAAAAACCAGAGGCCTTCCTTCTGGGCATGGTGGACCAGAGAGTGCTTAAGAAGGACAGAACCTTTTTTATGTATGCTACCACAGCAGCAAGGATCCTGATTGCAAAATACTGGAAGACACAAGATTTACCCACGCTGGAGGAATGGCAATCGCAGTTGATGGACTATATGGAACTGGCTGAAATGACTGGCAGAATCCGAGACGCGGGAGAAGAAACAACTGAGGAGGATTGGGAAAAGTTTAAGGACTATTTGAAAAAACACTATAAGTTGTATGAATGTTAAAAAAAATGCACCTTTCAGGAAATTCTAGCTTCAGCAAATGTAAGTTATTGGAATGAAAATTAAGACACAAGAATTCAGAGGTAAAATAATGAAATAACTTTATTGTGTTTAATATAAAACATATAAGAATTGAGCGACAGTAAAATTGAAAATAGGGAACATGATAAAATGGAAGTTACAATAAGTTTTGAAATAAGTTAACAAATTGCTGATGCTTTATAAGACAGAGAACGCAGGGTTCGGAGGATGTGGGGAAGTCCTATAGGTTAGATGGAAAAAGAATATGGAAATTTGTTATTTATATCTCTCTTTCTTATAACCACTCTTTATTCTTTTTTCTGTATTTCTGTACTCTTAAAAAAGCAATAAAAAAAATGTTTAAAATAAATAAATAAAAGATTTCCAGGCCGTTGAGGAACATGTGCTTGGAGTCGTCAGCTTTCAAAAAATGAGGGTAAGAAAGGATGTAGCTCAGAATGCAGCTACCGTTAACTATATATACATTAGACTCTGGTCTCGTACACACAATACATTTAAAGCAAGTTGAACGCACATTTAAAGCATATGACTTTCCCCAAAGAATCCCAGGAACTGTAATCTAAAGGTTCTGGGAACAGTAGCTCTGCAAGGGGTCAACTATAGTTCCCAGCACTGGTGGAGGAAGGGGGGTGAGGGGGTACAGTCTGCCCTGGGTGTCATCCCTGAGGGGGTGTGACATCGCTGTGCCACCCCCCTGGGACACTCGCCCCTCCTGCTTCCATGGGCGGATCGCCCTGCCCCCTGGGTGCCAGAGCAGCTAGCTCCGCCTCTGGTTCCCAATATTATTTGGGGGAAGCCAGGTGTTTTAAATGCACAGTGTGGATGTGACCTAAAACTAAACGCTTGCTTAGGATAGGGGGGGAAAGAAGCTTTTACCTTTGTAGCCAGAGTGCCTTCTGTTTTGTGCAGCTCTCCAAGCAATGCTGAGAGTAGTGAGGATTTTCCCGCTCCGACCTGGCCAACCACAGCGCACAGACTGCCCCGAGGTATCGCTAGATTAATCCTGCGTGGATGGTAACATATACTCCCGTGAGCATCTTGCACACGCTGTTGGAAGTGCAACAGAAGATAATCCGGGGTGCAACTTAAGAGTCAATTCTGTTGTTAGTAAGTCAGCTAACCGAGAGTGGTAGTGGCAGAGGCGATGCAAGCTCCTCAAGGTGTTGCTGTTGTACAGAATTAAAGAACTGAAGAGTTGGAAGAGACCTCCCAATGGTCATCTGGACCAACCCCTTGCAATGCAGGAATCGCAGCGGATCATAATCACAGCCAATTTATTGGAAGGATTAAGAAACCCCAACAGCTCAGTTCATTTGCTTTTGTGGACCGTCCACCAACCCAATCCATAATCAAGATTGAAATCAGGAAAAGAGCTCATCTTTAGAAGAAAAGACCCAATTTGCTCATGGCCATTTACCTTTTAAGGCAGGGAGGGCTCTCTCTGCACCAGCTGAAGGTCCCTTCCCTTACCACAACACAATCCTGCACTGAGGAAGAAAGGCAGAGGAGCACTTATTATATGTGTCTTGGTACAAGTGGTGGCTTTCTAGATCGCTTGCTATACAAGCGAGGTTGTTATAATGGGAACCTAGGCTAACCTTAGATACAATACAGAAAGTCGAGAGCATTAAAGGGAAAAGAATTTTGCCTTTCCAGATCATAAACAAAACACATCTGGTTTCCCCCTTATTTTACAGATGGGGAACTTCAGGGGGCCTCAAATGTGGCCCTTTATGCCTCTCCATCTGGCCCCTGGCACTCTCTATAGGCCACACCCTCTCTCTAAAGGCCACACCCCTCAGCTGGCCCTGTTTCACACCCTGTCTGAATGTTCCTCCCTGGCTGGAAGGTGTATAGAAGTCTGGTAATGGCTTTTGCCTCCTGTAGCTCTGCCTTCGCAGTTGGGAGGCAGCAATGCTTCTGAATGCCAATTGCAGGAGTCCTGCTTGTGGGTTTCCCGTGGGCACCTGGTTGGCCACTGTGAGAAGAGGATGCTGGACCAGACAGGCCCTTGGCTGATTCGGCAGGCTCTTCTTATGTACAGAAGGTAAAATTTACTTCCGTTGCTCTGCCCCCTTTCCCCCCTGGCCCTGCACACCCCTGGCATGTGGCCCTCAAAAGGTTGCTCAGGAGGGAATGTGGCCCTAGGACTGAGCATGGTTCTCTATGCTACTTTATTTACTCACTACACATTTTCTCAGATAAATGCCTTCTGAGACATTCTGGCTCAGGTCTGGCTAGCGATGGAAAAATACGTCAATTTCTCTCAGTTTCTCATTTTTCCAATCTTAATTTCACTTCTCCACATTTCCACATCAATGTGTAATTTTTAAACTAAAGTCCTCATGGAAATTCCTCAGAATTTTAGAATGAATTTCTCCTAATATACACATTTTATATACAATTTTGTCTAACATTTTTTTTGCAAAGCACATTTCCCCCATATGAGCTCAGCTCCTGGAAGAAAGGCGGGATGTAAATAAATATAAATGTTATAATAGTAATATTTCCATTTCCCCCAATATTTTGCATTTTGTACGTTATTTCTACCAACATATGCATTTTTATGCATACTTTACCACAGCATGTACATTTCTGTATACCATGTTTAGCTGGAGAACTGCATTGTGAACTTTGGAGAAATCTGATTTTTGAAAGCTGGCTGTATTTTCATTCGTGTATTGCTTCAGAAACGGTGAATTAGGTAGAATTGCTTTCAGATGTGAACTGAATTGCATTGCTCCTCCCAATCTCTAGCTGGCAGAGATGGCTCACCCTATCCTGCTGCATAACAGCATGCCACTGTTGTGGGGATAAAAATGGGAGGGTTCTATTGGGTTTTTTGGACTACGTGCAATTCTGTGCAGCTTCACACAGAGTCAATTAAGAGTTGGCCGACAGCCAAGCATGACTGAGCAGAGAGGAGTTACCTGCCTGGAGATATGGAAACCTGGATTTAGGTCTCACACAGGCATAATGATTTATGACCTACTGACTGGAATGTGTTTGTTGGTCACTGTGGTGTTCTGAGAGTCGTTTGGTTTTGTTCAGAGAGAGCTAGTTAAGATCCATGTATCTGTTCCTGTATATAGTCTGCTGTACATAATAAACACCTTATAAGTAATCAAGTTACTAGTAACAGCCTTTGTTCCTGCTTCGTCCATCCTGCCTGCAACGGATTGCTTTCTGGAACTCTGCGTATGCTCTGCTAAGGTCTGGCTAAGGTCCTGCAAGAGGTCAAAGTTGCAAAACACCAACAGGTTCGGCCATCAGAACATAGGAGCTCAGTGGCAGAGAATCTGCTTTGCATGCAGAAGGTGCTGCCTGGGTTCAACCCTTGGCATCCCCAGGTAGGGCTAGGAGAAGCTCCCTGCCTGAAATCCTGGAGAGCTGCTGCCAGCCAGTGCCAGGAATGCTGAGCTAGATGGTCCAATGGCCTGACTCACTATAGGGCAGCCTCCTATGCTCAAAAGGAAACCACCCAGAGAAGCGATAGGAGGAAGGAAGATGGCGGCTGTAACAGCTTCTCCTCCGTGAACCCTCCTGGATTACAAACCTTTTATAGCCTTTTACAGCCTTTTACAGCCGTCTTTATAGCTGTTTTTATTAGACTTTTAAATTATTTTACCTCTGTTAGAAGTTTTAATCGTTTTATCTCTACTGTTGGCCAGTCGTGGCCAATATACGTATTAACAAGGATATTCAAACCTTCTGCTGAGAAAGCCTGCTGCTGATTAGAAACGCCGCCTTGAAGACTGGGTTATGTTGAGCAGTGGAGGAGGAGTAGCAGAGGAGTTGTGTCCACAAAAGATAAGTTCTCTTTTATCTCCGTTTATCTCTACTTTTAACCTCCGTAGTTAGTGAGACAGTGACAAATGGGTCATGGCAAGCGACCAAGATCTGCTGAGAAAGGTTGTTCACCTCCAAGAGTAAAGCAGTCAAAGCTTGAATCTCCCTCACCACCTACTAACAATAACAGCCAAACAGAGCAAGTAATTGTTTCTGCGGTCGAAACATACAACTGCTTTTGGCCTCTGTATGGTCAAGGGGAGTTGGAAAAGCTAGTTGATCCAGGGGGGGATGGAAGCCATAGGGAAGCCCTCCTCCCTGACACCTTAATTACACCTTCGCCGTCACTAAAACAGGACGCGTTAGGGCAAACTGCCCATGAATTAGTACCTGATCAAATACAACTAGTAATCAGGACTTTAAGCTTCATTTTCAAGGAACTGGAAGGGATTTCTTTATCTTTGAATAAACTTTCACAAGCCCTTCTGACTCATCTACCTTCCTCAACTGAGTTATCTAATTTGCATCAATCTCCTGTGCAGCTTGTAAGTGCCTTAAAGAGACAACTTGACCAGAAATCTCACCTTAAGGGCTCTAGATGCAGGCTGCCACTGCCCCAAAGGAACAAGCAATCCTTGATTAACCACCCATAAGCTGATACTTACTGCTGTCCAAAGAACCAGGGCCCGTTTCAGTTTGATCCAACTCCTCAAGGCAAAGAAAGGCAGCTAAACGGTTCAGGGAAACTTTTGCCTGGAACAAAGGATACACACCAAGCTGAACGGTGGCTCTGTTCCACCTCCACTCTGTAGAATTGCTCTGAAAACCAATTTCTGGGAATCACAAGTTGGGGAAAGTGCTACTGTCCACACGTCACATGGGGCATTGTCAGTTTGCATTTCTTAGTGCAGAAAGTATTGATTTGATGTGTAGATGTCTTTCCTATTCTAATTAATTCAAGAGGGTTCTGGAAGCTTCTCTGTGTGAAAGAAGCAAGCAGAAGGTTCCTGGTGTTTGGGTTATTCCTTCAGAGAAGCTTAGTACAGCTGGCTCAAACTTTTATCTCTTTCTGTCAAGGTTGTGCTGACTATGATCGTAGAGCCAGATATAATTTACACCATATACTTCTAGCATTAAGAAACTCATATATAAACATTGGCATTTGTTATCCAACATCCCAGGATGTCAAAAACCACCTATAATTGGTCTAAAAAAAACCAAATCACTGAGGAATTATTTGGTGAAATCGGACCAACTTACATACCCGGAAGCATCAACTAAAGGTCACTACAAATGTGGTAGTTGCAATGTATGCAAATATGCACTACAAGTAAAGGAGTTTGTCAACATACAGACCGGCTTCAAGTTTCAGATTGAACATATGTATCAAGACATATATAGGCAAAAGCACCAGACCAATTAAACTACGCATAAACGAACATCGATCACGGATCCGCAACAGAGTGCTAGACGCCCCAATGGTGGAACATTATATACAGCAAAAACATACGGAGGATGATTTTGTCTTCTTCATTATCTGGAAACCAAAAGTAGATTCATATACCAGGAGAAACATTGATAGACTATTGTTACAACAGGAAGCACGATATATTCATTTGTTTGAAATGATGTCCCCCAAGGGCTTGAATGAACATCAAGACTACAATTCTTTTCTTTAAAAAACCACTACAGACGACCTTGGACTTTATATCTTTTCTCTGTTTACACCTTTAAGAAGGGAGAGCCTATCCTCCTCCCCCACAGACACACATATAAGACAATGATCTCACTCCCTAATAGAAAACGCACAGAGAAACGCAAGAAAATTTGGATTCATTTATCTAAGATGAGAAAACACTCATCTGATGTCCGTATTTCACAAACAATTTGACTGGAAATAATAACTCTTGTAAATTCTCATTTCTAGACGTATGTTGGAGAAAGAAACATAAAAGAATTGAATGATACAGACTTCCAACAGATTTATATTCCTTAAAAAATCGAGGTATGGAACCAAATATCATGATATGCATTAATACACTTTAGAATGTATATACTTCATTATATTTATGATTTATGGTATTGGAGAACCTTGATTTATTTTGACCTATTATTTGATATTACCAGCTGAAGAAGGCGCTTACTCCGAAACAGGGCCCTGTCCTGGTCACCACTACTGAGTCGTACATCTGATTCATACTCCGGATACTTCTCTTTGGCCCTATTTGATTCTTTATTCTTATTTTATATAATATGGATTATTTTTGACTGCCATTGAGACTTGTATGAAACTATTGTTGTGTACTGGTATTTTATGTACCTTTATACTATATCACTGCATATTTGAAACAACATTATTTCTGTACTTAAACGTTGTGTTGAAATTCACTATTATTTTAAAACTGTCGCACTTATACGTTGTGTTTAAATTTACTATTATTTTAAAACTGTTATTCTTAGCAGAATATACACGTTTTTCTTTTCAACATTTGCCTTCAGTAGCAGTAGAGCTCTACTGGATGAAATATAATTGCCTCTGGTCTATTTTTGGGGAATCCTGCAACGTCTTTAAGTTATTACTCTGCTATACATTGGACTCTACTCTGGATCAATACCGAGTAGAATTCCATGATAGGCATCTGGTTGGCCACTATGAGAACAGGATACTGGACTAAATGGGCTCTGGCCTGATCCAGCAGGACTCCTCTTATATTCTAAGAGGTTAGCTCAGATCACCAAGAAGGGGAGCTACAGTACCTCCTTGTTACACTCATGCAAACTGAAAGTTGACTTCTGGGACTCACCTGCACAACAGCATTGATGGAGAAGGGGAGAAAAGAATGAGCCCTGTTGAGGATGTTGATCAGAGTCAGAGACACAAAGGCTTTCTGCACATCCAGGATGTTTCCCTCATCTGCCAGCGTGTAGACTGCGAACATGATGAATGCAATCTGCAGAGAAGGAAAAAGGGGGAGACAGTTGAAGAAGATACAACAGTTTGTCCAGCTGTCTAAAAAGCACCAACCCCACCCCACTCACCAGGAACGTTGATGAGTGGAAAGAAACAAGAGACACAGAGAAAAGGAACTGTGATGCCTTAAGAGCTTGAAGTTCTTGAGTCCGGACACTCAGCGCCTTGTCCATGAAGTTTTCTTCCCAGCCATGCAGTTTTAGGATCCTGATGTCTCTGAGAATGGCGCTGGTGAGCTTCGCACGGCTGTCCTTATATTTCATCTGAGCCTCCTGAGAAACAAAACAGTAACAGAGCCCGATTTGGTTTCAAGCGCGGAACCAAAAACTTGCTAATTATTTGCAAGCAGCGACTCATACCTGGAACTGGCTTCTCTTTTTGCTGATTGCAAAGTTCAGCGGCAAGAGGAATAAAAACACAGCAATAGCTGTCAAAGCGTATGGCCCGAGGAGCTAATAGGATGCAAAAATCAAAAGCAGTATTAGGTGAAAGGAACGTGGAGGAATAGTTTGACACACACACACACCTTACATGTTCTGTCACTGTCAACCTTACATTTATTCAGTTGTCAGAAAAGGATATGAGAGTTGGGGTATATTAATAATGAAAATTACTATAATGACTTTGTGAGCCATTCAGAGACTTAAGTTGCATTCAGAGGCCATGACCAAAGTTAACAGAATTTGCAGGCAAGCAGTGTTCCTAAATACTGTGCTTTGGAGCACGCAGGGCAACATTTTCCTGGTGTTCTTTCCATTTGCCTTCTCCAGGGTGACCCAAGGAGCTGACCCTCAGCAGCTGACTCACTTCTTTTCATTACAGTCAGCGGCTGCAAAGCTCCTTTTTCCCTTCTGCAGAAACAGTTATGACGCCCCCTGCCAGCAAACCTGGAGCCTAAACTGGGCAAAAACATCCCCCTCCAAAAAACCCAACCCCAGCCCAATGAGGAATAAGCATTCTTACTTGTCACAGAATGTTCAGCATCAACTGGAAAAGGAAGGGGGTGAGGAAATGTCCTGCTGAAGCCTTTACAGCAGGAGTGAGCACCCCTGTGGCACTCCAGAAGTAGCAGGACTCCAACTCCCATCATCCTTTACCATTGCCCATGACAGCAGGGCCTGATGGCAGTTGGAGTCCAAGGACATCTGGAGGGCAGCATGCTCCCCATCCTTACCTTACAGCTTACAGAGTTGAGGGGGAAGGTATGGGTGGCTAGAAACCTGAATACAGTGATAAGGTAAAGGTAAAGGGACCCCTGACCATTAGGTCCAGTCGTGACCGACTCTGGGGTTGCGGCGCTCATCTCGCTTTATTGGCCGAGGGAGCTGGCGTACAGTTTCCGGATCATGTGGCCAGCATAACTAAGCTGCTTCTGGCGAACCAGAGCAGCGCACGGAAACACTGTTTACCTTCCCACCGGAGCGCTACCTATTTATCTACTTGCACTCTGACTTGCTTTTGAACTGTTAGGTTGGCAGAAGCAGGGACTGAGCAACGGGAGCTCACCCCGTCGCGGGGATTCAAACCTCGGGTTAAATACTTAATTCGTTCCAGAGGTCCGTTCTTAAACTGAAACTGTTTTTAACCTGAAGCACCACTTTAGCTAATGGGGGCTCCCGCTGCCGCCGTGCCGCCAGAGCACGATTTCTGTTTTCATCCTGAAGCAAAGTTCTTAACCCGAGGTACTATTTCTGGGTCAGCGGAGTCTGTAACCTGAAGCGTCTCTAACCTGAAGCATATGTAACCCGAGGTGCCACTGTAAAAGCATTTCTGCTAGGAGGTGACATACTGCAACGTTTTGTTGCAGGTTGCACTTGCATGCTACCAAATGCCTCCATTATGAATACTAAGAGTCTTGTTTCCTTCCCCTCCAAAAAACAACAACTCCGTCACATATACATTACTCAATCCACCTGACCTTTCAACCACACATTTTGAAGAATTGTGTTGGACTGACTGTACTAAAGGAGAATCAAAGAACATATTTCCTATCCAAGGCCTTCACTTAGCAATTGATTGTTTAGTTAAAACTCCTTGCACTGCTTCTTACGTATTAACAGAGACATCTAGTGGTCAGTTGAACAGGGCTGAATTTGCATGAATTCGGCTAAGCAGCGAAGGCACGTCTTTCACCACTGGTCCTCTCCCCATTGCAATTCTGGGTGGATCAGCCTTGACATAAATGACTGATTGAATTGACTTGTGTGAATAGTGTCCATTTGGTAAACACAATTATAAAGCAGTATCGGCATTCTGGCACAAGAATACGTGTAAGAAACACTGCTTTGCGCAGGCACAGTTATCTACTACTCGACTTCCTTCTGTGACTCACCAAGCCAATATGTCCACCAGCCATGCATAGTGGCTCATTACTAGCTGGATCAACCAAGTGGTTTGTTGACCAGTTAGAAAAAGTCTGGGGAACCCTTTCTACCCCAAGGGCCACATTCCCTTCTGAACAACCTTTTTAGGGCCACATGCCCAGTAGTGTGTGGGGCCAGTGGCAAAAGAGGGTGAAGCAAACTCACACAAAGGGTAATTAAAATTAGATGGCTTCTTTTTAGGAGTGGCTGGATTATTTCTCTTTTATTGTACGGTATTCTGGCCTGTGCCAGAGATATGACGTGCCAAAGATCTAAGAAGCAGGCGGGAATCTTTTACCTGCCAAAGGAAGACGAAGCAGACGATAATCCGGATGGGGGCAAGCCAAGTTCCATTAAAATACGTAATGAGATCTGTTAGCTTCTGCACGTCAACAGAGACCAAGTTTACAATTTCCCCCTCCGTCGTCGCCTTCTTAGCTGCATCTGACATGGCTAAGATCTGCAGGAGAGAAAATGAAACCCACAAGCCACAAATTGAATAAGGTTTAGAAAAAGACAGTGACCGACATCCCAAAATAAAGGACTCCAAATTCATTTTATGAAAATCTTTCAACCTGTTTGTCCTAAGTCAGAGGTGGGGAATCCTTTTCAGCCAGAGACAAAAGCAGACAGAATGTGAACTTTACCTTTGTACAATGACCCCTGGTCCTGCTAGCTAGGGATGATGGGAGTTGAAATCCAAAAACAGCTGGAAACCCAAGTTCGGGAAACACTGGACAAGTGGGTCAGGACCCACAGGTGGGTTATGAAGCCATCCCAGGTAGGTCATGGCAAAGCTGTTACTATGGCAGACCAACTCAAAGAGAACCGCATGCGGTGTCTGGGCTAGAACAGTCTTCTGACAAGACATTCATTTTCTCAATGAGTGTTCCAAAATGGCAGAAGAAAGGAAAGAACCTTTTTCAATAGGAAGGATATTTCTGGCCAACCATATGCCCCACCTTCTATAACAATGCCCTTAGCGAGGGAGCTCAGGACCAGCCAGAAATGTGATGGAATAGTGGTGCAATAGATCATCTCTACATATGGAGAAATTGGGCTGTTGTTCCACTGTGTTTGAAGAGGTGTGGTTTTCCGAGAGCTGAAAAAGCAATGGAAGATGAATAGGGGAAACCTGGGAGGGGTATTTTTAACCACGATGTCATGCAGATGTCCATAAAAGGGCCATGAAGAAAACATGGCTGTTTCACAGCAAATGTACAGTGTGGAAACAGGCTTTTTGCCCGTCAGTCTTCCTGGATCCAGTTCACAGCAGCAATGAGATGGAAGGAAAACAAGGGAGATGAGCCAAAAAACAGCAGGCTTTACCTTCCGATATACAAGGCCTGTAACAGCAGTCTTCAGCCTCACTCCCAGCACAAGGCACATATACATGTATTGCTGCTCCAACAGTGTCTCAAGACATGCTAAGAGGAACATCAACGTAGCATAGAAGTAACCTTTCCAATAAGGAGCCTCTGGATCAGTGATGAAATCTAGGAAGAGACTACGAAAGGAGAAAGCATCGTCAACGACACACCTGGAATGAGGGCTACCACAGAGAGAGGAGCCCTCACAGCAATGCTTTAGGGCAGGATGAAGAACATGGGAAATGGACTTGAACTAAAGACTGGTTGTCGGGTCATCTATCTAGCTCAGTGTTGTTCACTCTGATTGGCAGCAGCTCTCCAGGATCTCAGCAAAGGCCTTCCCCATCACCTGCTACTTGGTCCTTTCTTAACTGAAGATGGCCAGGGATTGAACATTTGGTAGGCAAAGCTCCCTCAGTGAGCTATGGTATGGGTATCTTCCCGCTTGTCTGCCCTCAGCCACCAGTATTCTCTATCCTATCTGTGGACACCCAGGGTTTCGGGACATCCACTCTTTCATGCCAGCTACTACTCGACCCTTAAAAAGAACAACCCGGAGATACCAGAAATTAAGAACAGAAGAGCAAGCCCTGCTTCATTATGATTTGCTCAGGTTTATTTATTTATTTATTTATTTATTTAATTCAAAGTGTTGGTGCTGACCTTTAAAGCCCTAAATGGCCTCAACCCAGTATACCTGAAGGAGCATCTCCACCCCCATCGTTCTGTCTGGACACTGAGGTTCAGTTCTGAGGGCTGCCTGGCACTTCCCTCACTGCGAGAAGTGAGGTTACAGGGAACCAGGTGGAGGGCCTTCTTGGTAGTGGCGCCCGCCCTGTGGAACGCCCTCCCATCAGATGTCAAAGAAATAAACAACTACCTGACTTTTAGAAGACATCTGAAAGCAGCCCTGTTTAGGGAAGCTTTTAATGTCTGATATTTTATTGTGTCTTTAATATCCTGTTGGAAGCCGCCCAGAGTGGCTGGGGAGTAATGAATTATTATTACTATAGTTATTATTATTGTTAGTTGCTTCATTTCGCTCAGGGCAACCCAAAGCGAACTACAACTAACCAACCAACCCACCAGGTCAACGGCCCAGTCTAGTCCTCACAACCAGCTGCCCAGGGGAGGCCTCAAAGCGGGACCTGACCATAACAACCTTCTCCCCATTTGCGATTCCCAGCAACTGGTATTCTGAGGCATATACTGCTTTTGACAGTGGAGGAAGAGGACAGCCACAAATGCTACGCTCTTCTTAGGAAGCAGTCTTTAGTTCTCCACGTACCTCAGTGTCTTTGGTATCAAAAACAAGAAGACGTCACCGAGGACTAAGCCAAGAGTCCCGAAAAGAAAATAGGTCCCAAACACGTTCCAGAAAGCTTTCAGGAGTGGCTTGATTTTGCTATGTTCAGGCTGAAGCAGGATGGTGGTTTCTTCAGCGTTTTCACTAATTGCACGCTCTCTTTTAAATTTCGCGGAGTCTGCAATTCTGATCAACAAGGAAAGAGAGAGCTCTAGCCTTTCACGTACTTGGTGCATCTGAATTCCTATTATCCAAATCCTTGTAGCCTTCTTCAGAAGCAGAGGGTGGTCCATTTGGGCAAATGGGGCAGTGCCCCACCAACCTCAGTCAGCCCCCACCTACCTGCCTCCGTACCTACAGCCAGACCAGGGCGTGGCAATGGCAGCCTCCTTAGTCCATGTAGAATTCAGCAGGGAGAAGAATGGGGACATAACTAGAATTCGTTGGCTCTGCCCATCATTGGCTCTGGTTCCACCTACTATTGGACTCCCTGCCTTTCTCCCTACAGCTCCCAATGGGCATTAGCAACTATTGCTCTCCCTGAAGTACTACTTTCATTCATTTTCATTCAGTGTGTGAGCAGGTCAGGAATCTTGGGTGCTGCTGCTAGGAATGGACAAATTAGTCAATTTCGGCTTCTCCTAGTTTCTAATTTCCCCACCTCTCTTAAGTTCAGTTCTCCACATTTCAACACAGATTTGCAATTATTATTCTTTTTTAAAATGCTTGTGAAAACCCACCAGCATTTTAACACAGATTTCTCCTTATGCACTGATTTTTGTACATACCGTATTTTTTGCTCTATAAGACTCACTTTTTCCCTCCTAAAAAGTAAGGGGAAATGTGTGTGCGTCTTATGGAGCGAAAGCAGGCTGCACAGCTATCCCAGAAGCCAGAACAGCAAAAGGGATTGCTGCTTTCACTGCGCAGCGATCCCTCTTGCTGTTCTGGCTTCTGAGATTCAGAATTTTTTTTTTTCTTGTTTTCCTCCTCCAAAAACTAGGTGCGTCTTGTGGTCTGGTGCGTCTTATAGAGCAAAAAATACGATAATTTCCCCCTAACATGCACATTTTAACAAAGGAATTTTTCATAATGTGATGAATTGCTGTATGGTATTTACCCTAGCATGTGCATTTTTTTTATACGTTACTGGAGAACTGCACTGCAACATTCAGAAAAGTGCAAATTTCAAAGGATGCTTGTGTTGCACTTCATGCATTGTTTTGGAAAGTGTGAACTGGGTAAGTCTGTCTTGAAAATGTGAACTGAATGTCTATAGCTGCTGCCTAACACCCATAAAACCTGTCCTTGCTGGTCCAGACTCAGGGGTCATCTACATTAGGGATGGGAAACCTGTTGCCCTCCAATTTCCACCAGCCCCGCAGCCAGCGTGGCCAATGGTCAGGACTGCTGGGAATTGTAACCTAACAACTTCCAGAGAGCAACAATGTCCTGTTCTCAACAGAAGCCAGCCAGATCCCTCCTATGAAGATACCTGCTCTTCTGGAAACGTGAAGGACTAGCACCTTCCTTCTTTCCTTGGTAGTTGTTCTTATGCATACACACAAAAGGCACTTACTGCTTGGCTCTTCCACAATGCTCATTCCATGCATCTTCAATCTTGGTAACGATATCTTCAGAGGAATTTTCTCTCGCAAGTGACCACAGGTCTTCTGCTTGTAATGGCTGCCGATAGCCCTTCCAGAGCAACCTATGAAACAGAGGGCGTTCCCAATCAATTGAGCGGAATAGATTATCTAGTCCGGGGGTGGGGGTGGTCACCATCATTGTTTTTTTCCACCAGTGCACACATTTGGAATTCTGAGAGAGCGTGGTGGGCAAGAGTAACCTGCGAGTTCCATGCTGGCGACTCCTGCTTTTAGGCTACCAGGCCTTATAGTTGGTGTCCTCTTTTGGTGACATTGGCAATGGTGTGTCATTGATAAAGAAAAATGGAAGGGTTAGGTTACAGGCTGCACTCTTCGTTCCTGAAAAGTACAGTGGTACCTCAGGTTAAGAACTTACAGTGGTGCCTGGCAAGACGAAAATAATTCGTTCCACGAGTCTCTTGGTCTAGCGGTTTTTTCGTCTTGCGAAGCACGGCCATTAGCGGATTAGCACTATTAGCGGCTTAGCGGCTATTAGCGGTTTAGAAAAAGGGGGGGGAAAGGGAAAAAACTCGCAAGACTCGCAAGACGTTTTCATCTTGCGAAGCAAGCCCATAGGGAAATTCGTCTTGCGAAGCGCCTCGAAAAACGGAAAACCCTTTTGTCTAGCCAGTTTTTCGTCTTGCGAGGCATTCGTCTTGCAGGGCACCACTGTACCATGTTTTTCGCTCCATAAGACACGGGGAATGCAAGGGGGGGAATTCTTTAAAGGGAGCACTGAGCGGAGCCTGTATGCACCCCAGGCTCTGCTCAGTGCTCCCTTTCATGAGCTGCGTGGAGCATGTGTGCAGCGCTTGCAGGCTTTTCCCTGAGGAGGGAGAAGAGCAGCCCCTCAGTGATAGGCTGCCCTACTCCCACCTCGTGAAAAAGTCTGCAAGAGCCGCGCTCCCTTTATGGAGTGCACGGAGTGTGTTTGCGGCCCTTGGGGGCTTTTCCCTGAGGTGGGAGAAGGGCAGCCCATCAGTCCTTTCTCCCTCCTCAGGGTAAAGCCTGCAAGCGCCACACACATACTCCACGCGGCTCGTGAAAGGGAGCGCTGAGCAGAGCCTGGGATTTGGGCAAATTAGAAAATTTGGCAAATTAGCTTCCTGACAGTTAAAGACAGACAAAAGGAAGACCTTCTTCCCAGAGCACATAACTCTTTGTCACAAGACGCCTTGGTGACTACTGGCATTGTGAGCCAGACTGGCAATTACATTAGCCACATGATGCAATGTTGCTTATTTTCTTACCCAGCAAACCACCAAAATGTGATTTTGGAAGCAAATGAGGCCCCAGCTTCAGGACACGGGTTCTGCAAATGTTCAAAAGGGGGGGAAAGGACAGCTTTCAGGTCTACATAAATACGTATACAATATTTGGTGCAGTGGGAAGAAGATACCTAACTGGGATCTGCAATGGTTTCTGGTTCAAAAATGTTCATCTCTAGCAACAGCATAAAGCATCCTAACTAGGGATTGGGGTCCTAACTAGGGATGGAGGAGAAATTCAATTCGGTATACATTTAAAGCCTAATCTGTACTTTCCCAAAACAATGTGGGAAGCAAAACACAGCTACCTTTAGAAATTCACACTTATCCAAATTTTGGAATGCAATTCTCCGAGCAAATAATGTTTACAAAAATGCATATAGTAGGGGTAAAAATGCATAAAAATGAAGATATTAGTGAATGCATTACAATTAGAGGAGATTGCTTGCAAAACTGTGCACATGATTCAAAACTGTGAGGGAAGCTACCAGCAGTTTCATGTACATTGTCGCTCATCCACACAATTTATTTGACTCCAAGGACCTCACATGAAGTTCTCAGAGAGCTGGTTTGAATTATGAATGAGGATAATCTACATGTCGTTTCCCCAAATCTTTCAGATGCCAGATTAATGCCATTGAACATGTGGTGCTTACTGCAGAGGCAGCGGCGGAGCTAGTTGCTCAGGCAACCGATCTGCCCAGGGGGGATTTTGTCACACCCCCCGGGATGACACCCGGGGTGAACCACTCCCACCGCACCTCTGCGCAGAGGTCTGTTGAGAAATGACCATCCAATCTGAAATGTCAAAAACCTTTCTTTAAAATAGTTCATATATGCACTTTGGGGTCATTGTAGCTGAATACATATATGCATGTTATCCATCTGTGTGTATAAAATGAAGTCTGCTTCTTAATTCATACCTTATTTTCCATTCTTTTAAGCTGCAATCATATGCATACTTACCTGGAAGTAAATCCCATTGAACTCAGTGGAATTTACTTCTGAGTAGACCTACATAAAACCTTTTGGTTTTTGGAGAACGTATCAACTCTTTCCCTTGTGGGAACAAGGGCTAGAAGCCTTAAAAAGAGACTTGATACCTGGCATCTTGGAGGCTCTATAAATTAAAAGCGGAAATGCTTACGGCCTCATTGCCAACTTTGGAGAAGAAAGGAGGGTGGTCTACAAAGCAACAGAGGATCAGTTCCAATACGACCAAGGTGAAACGAACGTATGAGATAACACGATGGAAGGGTTCTTCTCTGAATCCCTGCAAAAATAAAGAAGAATTGCTTGTCATTATGCATATCTAGGAGACCATGTCCTCCTTCTCTACTATAGAGGCAGCATTAGCTTCTCAGCAGAAACAACAGCAACCGAGTGGTTTATACAGGATAAAACTGTCACAGAAGTAGCTTTAGAATAGCTTTTGAAAGCTGCTTTTACGTTTTTAAAATCTCGGGGGGGGGGGGGGATACACAGAAGCTGTCCATAAATAAAATCACAGTATTAGAAGGAAGTCAGGAGACACAGCGGTACCTCGGTTGTCGGACATAATCCGTTCGGAAGACTGTTCAACTTCTGAAATGTTTGACAACCGAGGCGCAATGAGCAGTCTGCAATTTTAACTGAGAAAAATACAGCGGAAGCCATTAGACTTCCGAGGTACATTCAAAAACGGAAGCATTTACTTCTGGGTTTTCAGCATTCTAAAACCGAAACATTCAGCTTCCGAGATGTACGAAAACCGTAGTACCAGTGTATTAGCTTTCTTCAGAAAGCGAGGAGACTCCGTGCCACATGATGAGATACTGGGCCAAACCCAAGGTGTTAATAGTAGCATATAAAGCCTTAAGTGTCTTCAGATTCAAGCACCGAAAAGGGTGTCTTCTCTAACATCCAGCATCTCAGCATCATCAAGCATGGCCTCATTGGTGGTGCCGCCGTTGGAGGTTACTGGGTTGCCATTGACCCATGACAGGGCCTTTTCAGCGGCTGTTCCTAGCTTGTAGAATGCCCTCCCTAGTTGAGGTATAAGAGAAACAAGAGTCTCCTAACAACTCTCAGCACCCTTAACACACTACAGCTCCCAGAATTCTTTGGGGGATGGCATGGCTGTTCAAAGTAGTAGCATGGTACTTTAAATGCATGGTATAAGTGTGGCCTCATAGGCCTAGTGCCTCTGACCCAGGAGGTAGTACAGTGGACCCTCCGGATACAAATTTAATTCATTCCGGGGGTCTGCGCACACCCCGAAAATTACTTAACTAGAGGCCCTGCTTCTGCGCACGTGCGAGGTGCACAAAGTGCTTCTGCGCATGCGTTTGCACCCTGAAAGTTACGTTACCCTAACGTAACGTAACCCGAGGGTCCACTGTATATAACCGCTATGAGTAAGCAATTATAAACTTATAAATAATTATGGACTTACACCTACCACGCCATGTTGTATTTTGGAGCTAAAGGGAATGATAGAAGAGAGGAAGAAGAGTAACCAATACACCAGCAAAATGCCCGAAGACTGCACACCTTTCAGTCGTTCCATCTGGGTTACAAATATCACCAGGACCTTTTTTTTAAAAAAAAAGAGGTAGGGGGAAAAATGCTTCATACTGTATAAAACATTTTAAAAACATGGTCGTACGAGTTCAAATATATTTCTATCTAGCCATCAAACCGTGACAAAAACATTGATGAGCATGAGAGTAACACAGGGTAATGTCAACAGAAATTGATTTAGACCCAAATGCAAAGTACGCCGTTTACCTTCCCACCGGAGTGGTACCTATTTATCTACTTATACTTGGACGTGCTTTCGAACTGCTAGTTTCCCCGTTGCGGGGATTCGAACCACCAATCTTCTGATTGGCAAGTCCTAGGCTCTGTGGTTTAACCCACAGTGCCACATCCAATATAAACAACCCTTAAAATGTGCAATATCACTGGCAGCTGGTAATATGCCCGTCTTTCCAAACATGGCAAAAAAAAATTGTGCAAATGGGGGGGGGGGGTTGTAACACCTAAAGGAATAAAAGCATGAAACAAACTTAAAAGTCTGAGTCTTCCCAGCAAGGCACAACATTCTTTTTTATGATGTTTTCATTGTAAAAAACTAAAAGTCCCACTAAAACACAATCCCGTTTGTAAGACATGGGTCACACAATTGAACCGAATGGGCCTCCAGATCTTTATTGGGACCCTAGCGGGGAAGGTATGGGGTACTTTGGGGCTGAAGGTGTTTTAAACCTTTACTTGTGCTATTCTGGATCATGCCCAAGACTTGGAATATGCACTGGGGGAATTAAAAAAAAACACATTTTTTTTTTCAAGGTAGGGCCATGGCTTTGTGGTACAGCATCTGTTTTGCAGGCAGGGTATCTCCCTGTGATTGAACCTGAGACCCTCTGGATGCAAAGCAGGTGCTCTACCATTGAGCTACAACCTTCTGTACACTTCTATGTGGCATCCCTCCAGGTATTTGAAGAGCGCTGCTCCTTCTCCCTTCCATCTCCTCCAGCTGAAGCATGCCCAATTCCTTTCTCATGTGTGCACTGATTTTGAAAAGGATCAGGAAGTTTTGGTTTGTTGTTGTTGTTTTTTAAAAAAGAGGTGCAATGTGAAAAATACAAGAGAAAATTGTTATGTATTAAAGTTCTCACCCTGGCCACCAGGGGGTATTGTGTATATAGTTTTCACTCAGGTCCACGTAAGTTAATTTAGGCAGGAAACCCTGGGCTGTTGTTGTTACAATATTGACAGCCTATAAAAGCAGGCCGGCTGAGCTGTTTGCTGTTCAGTTCAGTTCCAGCTTACTTATAAAGAACTACAGTGGTAACTCGGGTTACATACGCTTCAGGTTACAGAAGCTTCAGGTTATAGACTCTGCTAACCCAGAAATAGTACCTCGGGTTAAGAACTTTGCTTCAGGATGAGAACAGAAATCGTGCTCCGGCGGTGCAGCGGCAGCAGGAGGCCCCATTCGCTAAAGTGGTGCTTCAGCTTAAAAACAGTTTCAGGTTAAGAACGGACCTCCAGAACGAATTACCGTATTTTTCGCCCTATAGGACACACTTTTCCCCCTCCAAAAATGAAGGGGAAATGTGTGTGCGTCCTATGGGGCGAATGCAGGCTTTCGCTGAAGCCTGGAGAACGAGAGGGGTTGGTGTGCACCTACCCCTCTCGCTCTCCAGGCTTCAGGAAGCTATCCGCGCAGCTCTCCCATGGCTTGCGGATAGCAGCCTGTTCTGGGGGCTGGGGTTGGGGGAAGCTCGCACTTTCCCCGCCCCAGCCCTGCGCCTGGGGGAGAAAATAAATTCCCCCCCCTTATTTCCCCCCCAAAAAAACTAGGTGCGTCCTATGGGAGGAAAAATACGGTAAGTACTTAACCTGAGGTACCATGGTACTTGGAGAAATCTCTGTGCCATCTGCTATGTCCACCCACCACTTAATAAAAATAATAAGCGTTACCATTGTGACCACTTGCAAAGGAGGAGCAATGATAAATCCCGGTGCACGAGGAATTCCTTGGGTTGCTTCCCAAAGGATGTAGAAGGACGTTGACAGACACAGCAAGAGCAAAGCAAAGCCAAGAACCTGGAAACAGGGAGAATGCCTCAATTAGAACAGCAGACTCAAAGGACAGAGTGGGTGTGAAAGGGGCAAAACAAGGCATCAGCATCTCACCTGTTTCTTGTCATGAAGGATTTTAACTTCTACTCAGAGCAGACGTATTGAACTAATTTAGGTTCATTCATTTCAATGAGTGAAATGAATGAAATCCCTCCTTCTCATGGTACCCTGAGGAAACAGAGGCATAAGTGTGCCTCCGGGTGACAGGTTCACAGAGTATTTGTCTAGATTTGCTTGCACATAGCTTACACAAGGTTCAACTATGTCCAGTCTTATTCAGTGGGGCTGCCCTTGAAGATGACTGTGAAACTTCCATTGGTTCAAACTGGCTGGGGTTTCCTTCACGTCTCGCATAACCCATTCTAAAACATCTGCATTGGTAGTCAGTTCATTTCCAGGCCCAGTTCAAGGTGCTCACATTAGTGCTGTTGTTGCTTAGTCGTGTCCGACTCTTCATGACCCCATGGACCAGAGCACGCCAGGCACTCCTGTCTTCCACTGCCTCCCGCAGTTTGGTCAAACTCATGTTGGCAGCTTCGAGAACACTATCCAACCATCTTGTCCTCTGTCGTCCCCTTCTCCTTGTGCCCTCCATCTTTCCCAACATCAGGGTCTTTTCCAGGGAGTCTTCTCTTCTCATGAGGTGGCCAAATTATTGGAGCCTCAGCTTCAGGATCTGTCCTTCCAGTGAGCACTCAGGGCTGATTTCCTTCAGAATGGATAGGTTTGATCTTCTTGCAGTCCACGGGACTCTCAAGAGTCTCCTCCAGCATGGCCCCAAATACCTCTTCCCCAACAGACCCCTGGGGGTGTGGGTATTATGATCAACAGATAGGGCCCTATTGGTTGTTCCACCGCCCTCAAAAGCTTGGCGTGTGTCTTGGGGCCTTCTCTGGGGCAGCCCCATAGTGACTCTCTGCCCACAGAGGTGTGTCTTCATTCTGTAGCTTTCAGTAAGAGCTGATGACACACCTCTTTTATCTGGCTTTTGATACCCGAGGTGTAGACTTTTAGGACCTGTCTTATTTCTGTGATTGTATGTTGGTTTGAATTGTGTTTAACATCATGTTTTAATGATTCTAACCTGCCCTGAGACCTTAGGGTGAAGGGTGAGTTGTAGTTGTTGATAATAATAATAAAGCATTTGTTCTGATTTGGTGAACTTTGGGCTCTCAAATTTCAGTGGTGCCCCATGTGGTGCTAAAATTCGGCGCCTCTCGCTCTCCATTCTAAAGCATTATTTTGGTGCCCCATGCAGCATGGCAACCATCTCTGACAAGCAGTTTATATGACAATGAGCATCCTGAATTCATCCTGATTTGCTTGTGCATTTTAAAATACGTTCCCCCACAAATCCTTCATTTGTTGCACACTTTTCAGTGCATTCTCCACCACTTTCCTAACTACTAAAAGACCCTTGGTTGGGGTTTTTTAAAGTGGATTCATTAAACTAGGATGATGGAGTCATGTAATCCACACCTAAATTTCCAGTACATGATTGCAAACCTCCTGCAAAATGATGACAGTCCGGAGAGCCTTACCATTTTTGCTTTGAAGATAGCCGACATCCTGATGTAACCTCTGCAGTTTTTCCTAAGATAGAGGTAATAGACAGGGAAAGAGACCCAAAGGTAGACACATGGAATCCAAATCAGCACGGTACTCTCAAAACACGGAGTGAAGCTTGGGGTAGCTGTATGCCATGTCTGGTTCCAATCCTGCAACGACAGAAGAACATGAATGCTAAAGTTTTAAAGCAGGGAGGGACAACCCGAGGACGACTTTCAGTCTTGAGGGCTGCATACTGGCAGCAGGTGGTATCAGAGTAAAAAGTGGTCATGGTTGTCAGGCAGAGCTATAAGAAGGTGAGGGCACCCTTTATTATTTTTTAAAAAAGAAATAAAACTGAACCTGGGACCTTTTATATGCAAGGCATGTGCTCTGCCACGGAACTAGGGTACTTTTATAATCTGACTCCCAGTTCAAAATGCTTGGAAATCAGACTTGCACCAAAGCCATTTCTATGTATACTGAATGCAGTAACAGAAAAGCGCTTTACACATGCTCAGGGGTGCACCCTTAAGAGGGAACAGCCAGCATTGCAATGTTTTAGATAGCTGATTGTTTATTTTAGATGTGATTATTGTTTTACTGAGGTGACTGCCCGGCTGTGATAAGATATATAGACACCGTGAAGGGGAGTGTATGGCTGTTCCAAATAAATAAATGCACTGCAAACTTTTTTCAAAAATGACCCTGCTTTGTATCCTGAGTGTTTTCGCCTGGCTGGAATGTGTCCTTGAACTCTGTTCATGCCTCTTGCTTGTGTCGAAAAAAAGCCGACTGTGCAAAGGCAGAATTTACATTTGATGTTCCACCTACTTTTGCCTCTGGGACTTACATTTGAATAGATGTTTAGAGGATTTAACTGTTAAATAAATAAACAGATAAAATTGTACCGTCATTTTAAAGCAGTACTGACTCCATCTCATGCCCTAATTTTCAAATATTAAGGTGCAAAAGGGAATAATTTCAGCTGCAGTCTATGAGAAAAGATTAGCACATTTAGACGTGTGTGTGTTTTAATTGCCGCAGAAGTCCAAAGTTTCTCAACGGTACACAGATACTGACAGATCAGTAAGGAAAGTTTAACAGGACCGTTGACTAGCCTGGCTTCTTGCTCATTGAGCCTGCCTCCAGAATGAATTTAGGGGAGAAATCAGGAACTTAGCATTAAAGAGAGATGAAAACAGTGCTGGCTGGTGCCCCACTGCGGCTGGCAGGGTGGAAGGTGGGGAGGCCCAACAGTAGGCGGGGCCAGAGCCAATAAGAGGCGGAGCCATCTAATTCTAGTTTTGTCCCCATCCTCCTCCCTGCTGAGGTCTACAAGGGACAGCACTGCAGCTGGGGCTTTATATACATTTGTGGCTTAAAATGCACATACTCACACCCTTGGCTGCATTTCAAGTTGCCTTTGCACATTGCTATACACACCAGAGAGGGGCTGAGGATATCTTCACTGGATACATGTTACATGTTTAGATTCCCTGCACTTGCAACTCTCATGGCCCTTGATTCCCATTCAGGAAGCTGTCATCTGCACATGTGCAACAGCTTTCTCAAGCGCACACACCTCAGCTTCATTGCGGAGCCGAAGGCGGCTTGCCTTTTCGTATCAGATGCAAGGAGGCCTGAGGGGCAACGCATTGGAGAAACCCCTTGAGAAACTATGGGGTAGCCGTGGATGTGTGCCAAGCTCATGTGTGCACAGCCAAGCTCATGTGTGCACAGCTTGCAACGCCAGTGAGGAGAGAGGGCATGTGTACATGTGAAGGAGCGTCTCCTCCCCCATCGTTCTGCCTGGACACTGAGGTCCAGCACCGAGGGCCTTCTGGCGGTTCCCTCACTGCAAGAAGCCAAGTTACAGGGAACCAGGCAGAGGGCCTTCTTGGTAGTGGCGCCCACCCTGTGGAACGCCCTCCCAGCAGATGTCAAAGAGAACAACAACTAGCAGACTTTTAGAAGACATCTGAAGGCAGCCCTGTTTAGGGAAGCTTTTAATGTTTAACAGACCACTGTATTTTAATTCTTTGTTGGAAGCCTCCCAGAGTGGCTGGGGAAACCCAGCCAGATGGGCGGGGTATAAATGATAAATTATTATTATTATTATTATTATTAGTAGTAGTAGTAGTAGTAGTAGTAGTAGTAGTATTACACAGCCTTAGGGGGAGAAAGCTGACAGCCCCCCCCCCACTGGAAGAAAGAACGAGGGGAGAGGAGAAGATGAGGTTGGTGGGAGTGACTCATTCGCCCCTCCACACCAGGAAAACACATGGCATGGCCCTTTTCCTCTCTGTGTACAAGTGGGTGTGTGATTTGCTTAGTTGTGCAAGAGGGACAACGAGCAGGAGCTGTAAACGTTATGCAGCAAAGAGGCCACCAGACCTACTTTCTCTCTTGTTGCAGCTCACCCAGAAAACTTTGCCCAGCTGAGACATGTGGCTGACACTCACCCACAGCTCTGCAAACTGATCCTCCTTGGATCTGCACAGCCAGCTCACTCCGCTCATGGTTCCTGCTTGTTGCCTTCTCAGCAGCCACTCCTGATCTTCCGCAGCTGCTCCAGTCTGCTGTCTAGTCTCTTTTCCACAATTCCTGCCCCCTTTGGCTTGAGAACTGCCTCTTTCAAGGGGCGGGGATTCAACTAGCCTCTCTAACATGAACCTGTTTTGCCAAGGGCATGCCTTCAGCAGATACAGGTTTTTTTGTTTAAAAAAAAGGGGGGGAGATTGATTTTAAATATGCCCAAATGGCGAAAATGGGAGATTATTATTATTAATTTCATTTTTGAACTGCTTCCTGTGGGGCAGCCTGAAGCAATGTACAACATAATTAACACATAAAACAGTTACATATATAAACAGTTAGAATAACTGCACATATGAAAACATTTTAAAGCCACAATTATAAATATAACAAACCATTTAAAGCAACAGCACCTCAAACTGCAATTTCAAATGCAGAGCAAATCTAAACTGGGATAAATAATTTAGGAGGCTTCTTGAGGACTCTTCCAACCCTACAAGTCTATGATTCTATGAAAGAGGAACGGCTTTAGCAGGCTCCAAAAAGACAATAGAAGAAAGGCACATTAATATGTCTGATGTGCAGTGGGAGGGAGTTCCAAAGGGTAGGTGTGTTTGGGCTGCAAGCACGCCAGACAATTAAAGCACACCCTGCCAAAGAATCATGGGAACTGTAGTTTACCCCCCATAGAAATTCCCAGCAGCCTTAGCAGATTTATAATTCCCAGACTTCTTTTTGTTGTGGGGGGTGGGATGTGCTTTGAATGAATGCTGTGTAAAAGGCCCAAGAATGGACGCCTCCTGCAGGGCAGTGGCGTAGCGTGGGGGGTGCAGGGGGGGGCTGGCCGCACCGGGCGCAACATCTGGGGGTTAGGGTTAGGGTGCGCAAATCCACGGGTTAGGGGGCGCAAATCCATGGGTTAGGGGGCGCAAATTACTTGCCTTGCCCCGGGTGCTGACAATCCACGCTACGCCACTGCTGCAGGGTGTCCTCTCCTGCAGTACATTGGGACAGTTTGGGTAGGTAAGGGGTGAGATGATCTTTTAGCATGTCTGGGTAATTGTACTGGAGCGCCAGAGAAACATTTTAATGCATGTATGTCTGGCAACCCTAAACCATCCCTCTCAACGCAGAAGGGCAGAAAGTGAGCTGGATTCCTGCTACAGGCAAAAGGGGTTTTCTGAGGCTGCTGTAGTAAAGTCCAGTGGGGCTCGGGCAGCAGGTTTGTTATAAAAGAACTGAATAAACTGAAAACTGGTAAATGATTCTCCCAAGCTGCAAAGCAGCCCACGATTTAGCAACAGCAAGTGCAATGGGGTTCATGCCACCTGCTCAGTTTTGTGGTGTGTGATTTTATTGCTTAAGTAATCCACCTCAGGAATCCCATCGCCACTGTCTTCTTCAGCATGCAAACTTTGGAACTCCCTGCCTATTGACATCAGTCAGTTACTCTTTTTTATGCAATGCTAAAAACATTTTTTGGGGGGACACAGGTCGCGCTGTGGGTTAAACCACAGAGCCTAGGACTCGCCGATCAGAAGGTCAGCGGTTCGAATCCCCGCGCCAGGGTGAGCTCCCGTTGCTCGGTCCCTGCTCCTGCCAACCTAGCAGTTCGAAAGCACCTCAAAGTGCAAGTAGATAAATAGGTACCGCTCCGGCAGGAAGGTAAACGGCGTTTCTGTGCACTGCTCTGGTTCGCCTGAAGCAGCTTAGTCATGCTGGCCACATGACCCGGAAGCTGTACGCTAGCTCCCTCGGCCAATAAAGCGAGACGAGCGCCGCAACCCCAGAGTCAGCCACGACTGGACCTAATGGTCAGGGGTCCCTTTACCTTTAAAAACATTTTTGTTTACGCAAGCCTATCGAGGCATGTAAAATGTTGACATTAAACTGAGTTTTTAGTACTGATAATTTCATTGTTTCATCTTTCTGCTTTGAGTTGTTGGGTTGTTTTTTTACCATCAAGCAGTTTATAAATTTTATCAAATAAATAAATAAAATGAACAGAAATCAATCAATAATAATTTCTTTACCAGTTTTCTTAAGCAGGTTTACTCAGGAGTTAAGTCTCATTGCATATCAATGGGAAGTTATCAAGTCAGCAGAGCCTTGCAGCTCTGTCCCAACCCAGTTTACTCAGAAGTAAGTTCCATACCGAGGTTAAACATTAGAGTGCTTAAGAGTGTAGCTCGACTGCACAATCCTTCCTTCAGAAATAACAGCACAATCCTAACCAAGGCTGTATAAGCACTATACACTTAAAAGCAAATGGCTTTCCTCAAGGACTCCTGGGAACTGTAGTTTGCCCCTCACAGAGTACAACTCCCACAACACTTAAAACTCCCAGAGTTATATCCTACTTTTCCTCTAAAGGAGCTCAAAGTGAGCACACACAGTTCCTCACAGTCTTAATTTCATTCTCACAACAACCCTGTGAGGTAGGCTAGACGGTGACCGGCCCTGGGTCACCCGTGAGCTTCATGATTGAGTGGGGATTCAAACTCTGGCCTCCCAGTCTGACACTCTAACCACTAAGCCACACTTCTGCTCTAGTGCAACCCCAGAGGCCCCGTCTTCCTCCTCCTCTATTGAAGTGAAGCCAAGGAGGGCGAGATGGGGGACTTATTTTTATCCACTGCATTTTGTCCCACCATTTTCCTCCAAGGAGCTGTAGGTGGTTCTCCCCCTCCTCATTTTAATCCCGCACAACAACCCTGTGAGGTAGGTTAGGTTGAGAGAGGCAGTGAACTGCCCCGTCCCTAAGGTCATTGCTGAAGGGGGATTCGAACCCGGGTTCTATCCCAACGCTCTACGTCAGGCACCACCAAACTTGGTCCTCTATTTTTTTTTTGAGACTACAATTCCCATCATCCCTGACCACTGGTCCTGTTAGCTAGGGGTGATGGGAGTTGTAGTCCCAAAAAACATCTGGAGGGCCGAGTTTGAGGGTGCCTGCTCTACGTCACGCCGGCTCCCGGCACGTTCTACGTCAGGAAATGGTTCTTCAGGCTCAGACGTCGCTCATTCTGAAAGCCTTCCGTCCTCCTCCCCCCCCCCCCCCCGCCAAAGCCGTTCGGAGCGCCTTGCTAACCCAACCCTGGGAGTCGCAACTGCCCTCCCAGCCGCCAGGGGGAGCTGGGATAACCCTTTCGCCTCTCGCACGCGCTTGCTTCCTTCCGGCCGGGAGGAGGAGACCATAGAGCGCATCCGGCACATGCGCCGTCTCTCTTCCTGACTCGGCGTCGACCTTCCGAGGCTGCTCGGCGCGGCGGGGCTGAGGGGGGCGAGGGAGCGGCGATGCCGCGGGGCTGGGCGCCGGCGGCGCTCTGGTGGCTCCTGTGGGGCTGTCGCTTGTGGGACGCGGCGCGGGGCTCCGAGGATATCGTGGTGGGCTGCGGGGGCTTCGTCAAGTCCGACGTGGAGATCAACTATTCCCTGATCGAGGTGAGCGCTGCGCCGCCGGCTTCGCCCGCTCTGTGTCTCGCATTTGAAACAGGGGGGCGGGCAGGTGAAGCAGCTCCTGAGAGGTTAAGAAGAAGAAGAAATGGATCAAGGGCCTCTTTCTCATTTTACTTACTTATTTCATTAAATTCATACACTGATTGTAAAAAACAACAACCCAAACCCCTCAAAGCGCTTTTCGGAAAGATAAAGCAGCAGCTTCAATGAAAACCTGCAACCCTAGTTTAAAGCAAACAAATGTTTAAAATTCTGAAGTGGGTTAAAATCACATCGACTTTCCAATAAGGTATGTTTTTAGAAGGCTCCGAAGAGAGTTCAGCAAAGGCCCCTTGCACAATCTCAATAGGCAGCGAGTTCCAAAGTAGATGCTCCGATCAAGTTCCTTACCTTGTACTTTTTAGTGCATGGCACTTATGTAGCTGTAGGAAACGCTCACCGCATGCATAGAGTGGATTTATTGCACCACGAACTCTTTAAACCATTCGTTGCGCAAACCTAAGTTTCCATTATGCAGTTGAGCTCCTCTTATGAAATACTGACAACCTGAAGGTGTCTTGCATTCATCCTGCACTATCCTGCTACAGAAGAAGGAAAGCCTGTTCTGTGAGCAGCGCTGAAGCACAAAGCAGGTTGTGTGCCTTTGCCAGTCCACTCGGGAGAAGTTATACAGTTGACAGCCATTTTCCTGTTCCTGGGGGGGGGGGGTTCCTGTTCCTGGGGGGGTTTCCTGTTCCTGGCCCCCCCCCCACATATTGGTGGAGTGCGTATAAGTCCCACCCCCATTGCACTCTTTTTGTGACGCGTTGCGTGATGCCTTCAGGTCACTTCAAGGTTCAGTGCAGGGTGTGATTGTGCATCTTTCAGATAGTGGCTTCTCTGGGGTGATCAGACAGGCTAGTTTTTTTTTGTTTTTTGTTTTGCAGGCCACTAACTTTTGTGGGCTTATTTGCAAGGCTGCTTTAGCCTTTCATGTAAAGTAGGGTGGGACACCTGTGACCTTCAGATGTTGCTGGACTACAGTTCTTATCGTCCCTGACCATTGGCTGTGCTGGATGAGAATTGATGGGAGTTGGCATCCAATGACATCTGGAGGACCACAGGTTCCCTACCCCTGCTTTAAACCATAGGTGCAACATACCAGAGATAAAATGGCTGTTTTGCACCTCTATGCTCCTGCTCTGCTACTGGGAACTAAGCTTTGCTTTGGCTTAGTGTTACATCCAAACCCGGGCTTGTGTTTTGTCTCCCTCTGAACAAACTGAGAGTTGTATCCAAAGTTTCTTCTTAGCTTACTGGCTGTGTTTTGTTTGGCGGAGCCGAAACATGAGCCTATGTTTGGACGTAATGCTGAGCCAAACCATGGAGTTCCTTCCTGGAGTGGAGCAGGAGGAGGAGTGGGGGGACAGACATGAAGCACTTGTTTTCTTCCTGCTCACCAGCATTCAGTGTTTTTGTTTTGAAACCATATATTTAAGCTTAACTGTGTTTTAATGTGTCGTGCAAACCAGGTCATTGTGTGTTCTGTATTTATTTATTTTTTGCAAAAAGATTTTGAGTGTATTTAATATAAAGAAAGGTCAAGTATATGAGTTTAAAATAATAAATGCTGTAGCAGAATCACCATATTCCATTGTGGATTTTTTGCTTTTAATTTATAGATTAAATTGTACACCAAGCATGGAACCTTGAAATACCAAACAGACTGTGCTCCAAATAATGGTTACTTCATGATTCCTCTGTACGATAAGGTAAGCAACCATATGGTACCTGAACTGTGACAGCCAGGGGTCGCTAACCTTTTTGTACCAGTGGCTAAATTTGCAAACTGGAGAAACTGGGAACACCATCACCCCATTCCACACTGCTGTCAACCACACACTGCTGCTGTCTGTTCGACAGGCTACTGTGGCAAGCTTTCAAGACTAATTTTAGCGCTGGGTGAGGGAGGGGCTACATGTTCCAGGCTAGTGACCCCGGCATAGGTCTTTCTTAGTTTTGAGTTTATTTTTCTGCCCTGCGTGTACAGCTAATTGTGCAGAAGTTAAATGTATGTAAGTTGAGGGCTTACTGTACTGTGTACAGTTCGGGTAACTTCACCCGGAAAGGGATATTGCAGAATTGGAAAAGTTTTCAGAAAGGGAGACCACAATTATCAAGGGGATGGAGTAATGCCGCTAAGAGGAAAGGTTGGAGCTTTTGGGACTTTTAAGTTTAGAAAAAAGGTGAGTAAGAGATGACACAATAAGAGATTATAAAATTATTCATGGCACGGAGAAAATGGATAGAGAAAAGGTTCTGCCTCTCTCATAACATTCAGAACTTGTGGACATCTAAGGAAGTTGAACGTTAAAAGTTTCAGGACAGATAAAAGAAAGTAGTCCACCTAGTGCATAGGATTTATTGGATACTCCTTAAGATAGAAGATAGTCAACTGCTGGGTTTTCTTTAGAAAGTTGTTGCATTTTTAATTGTAATTGCAAAAAATGTTCACGATTTCTTTTGTAGGGGGATTTTGTCCTTAAAATTGAACCTCCCCTAGGGTGGAGTTTTGGTATGTATTTACCTGTTTGTTTGTTTTTTGATGGGGTGGGATATGAATTGTTCCAAATGTTGGTTTTAGATCATTTTGGTGTGTATGTTTGGCTCTGCTCACTTTTGGCATGCTGTCTGAAAAAAGGGTTTGCTGACCCAATGTACAGAACTGCGCTGTAACGCTGCAGTCATGCATTGTCGTCTGGGAATAAGTTCTGGGAATAACTCACTGAAAAGGGCAGTATAGGATTGCACTGGACTGAAACTGAGGTTTTCAAAAGTTCATTTCTAGTGGCATTTGCTTCTATAGCTGGCGTGGGGAACCTTTGGCCCTTCAGTTGTGGCTGAACTACAGCTCCCCACTATCCCTGGTCCTTGACTGGGCTTGCTGGGACTGAAGAGAGTTATAGTTTTGCAACCGGAGCACCAAGGATTCCTCACACCTGTTCTGAGGTGATAAAAAGTCAAAAGCTATAGAGATAAGAAGAGGGCTCTGTGTAGAATATGCTGGGCCTTGCATGGTGAAAAATGTGCTGTGACCCTGTCCCTTTGGGGGGAAATGCTGCCTTGATTTTATTATCTGTTTACTGAAAGTCTTTCTAAGCTACTTAATTTTACAAACAAACAAAACCAAAACCCTAGCTGTATAAAGAAATCCTTAAAAATCCACAGTATCATAACAACAGTAAAACAGCACTAAGTACACAGAAGCAGGTAAAAACAGGAATTCAGTTTTGAATCCGTCCCCCTGCAAGTATAATGAAAACAACCAATAAAACAGGTAAACCAAACAACTCTTTGGATCACAGCATTTAAAAAAACGATGCTAAACCTGTTTGTCTGATATTGTCTCCCCTTTCCCATTACTAAGACTAGGAATCACTTGCAACTTACAAATCTGTTGACCAAAAGTGTTCAAAATAATCCACATAAGGCCCTCCAAACCTGACCGTAGGTCTGTGGGGGTCTTTGATCTGATGAACTGATGTTAACAAACGCAGTAAAACTGTTCCAAATGTCATCAAATGGGCCTGTTTCTTTCTTCTAGCAACATGGTGGAGGAATTCAGAAATAGCAAGGTCCAATCTCATGGGTCAAGGAAAACCTTGGCAAAATGATAGCATCTTCACTTGATGTCCGAAGCAACCAAGGCCACACCCGCCTCATGTTTAACCACTATGCATCCAGCCCATACATTTAACTACCCTTATACCATTTTTAGCAGTCGTGGCTTCCCCCCGAGAATCTTGGGAACTATTGTTTAAGGGTGCGGAGGTTTGTTATGAGGTCCCTGTTTTTACCGAACTGCATTGGTTGGTTTAACAACCAATCCCTCTTCTCTGCAAGGGAAATACTGTTCTCCTAACAACTCTTGCACCCTTAACAGACTACACTTCCCAGGATTCTTTGCTGAAAGCTGCAGCTGTTAAAGTAGCATCATAGTGCTTTAAAATGTTTGGGGCAGATATGGTTTAAGGAATGATGCTTCATGTATAGCAGACGCAGAAGACATTGACATAATTTTTCCTCCGTTTAATACTTTTCCTTTTATTCCCTCTCCACCAGAGCCCACAAGCGTGGACATCCACGTGGACGGCATCAATGACATTTGCACTAAAGGAGGAGACATCAACTTTGTGTTTACAGGCTTCTCCATAAATGGGAAGGTAAAAGGCCCTTGCTGTTGGACCGTTGCTGCCTCCTTTTGGAGGAGGTGATGGGGAAGCAGGTCCTCTGTGCTTTCTTCCCTGCAAGCTGAAGAGCTGCTCTGTCCCCTTCTTTCCAGGTTCTCAGCAAAGGTCAGACACTGGGTCCTGCCGGGGTTCTTGTTGCACTGCGGAATCCGGGTTCGGAGGCAAGCATACAAGCCACGACCACTCAGCCGGGCGGAAAGTGAGTTTGACTTGTTGCCGCAGGGCTGTATCTTGTGCTGTAGCTTCAGTGGTGCAGCAGATTTCTGGGTGTTCAGCGGATTTTCCACTTCCTCTCCAGCCCACTCTGCCATGCCCACCCTCAAAATAAACTCTGGAGAGTTGAGGGGCTCCCTGGAGCAGCTTTGGGGAGCACACAGGTGGGAGGAGAGGAAATGGCAGCCCCATTGTGCCAGTGGGACTGCATATGTGGAGCATTAGTTTACAAAGCATAGGTTATCTACATACAGCACTTAGGACTCATTATAAAAGCGATTTACGAGCATAAAAACCCAACTGCGCATGTGTTAAAATACAGAAATCCATAAATAGCATGCGCAATAAAACAACCCCGTTAAAAACAGCACCGTAACTAAAAGAGAAGAATCTGGCTGAGAGAGCAAGGTAAATAGAGTGTGTTGCTTATATACCGGGGTGGTTTTTGGACTGTTAAAAATATAGGGCCTGAGCGACTGCCTGAAAGTTTTTGCTTCTGATTCCTCTCTTACAGTCTGGCAGGGATTGTTTGAAAAAGAAGGGCAGGGGACCATAGCTCAGTGGTGAAGCATATGGTGGGTGGAGTACAAATAACATCATCGTACGGCACACACTGTTAGCCAGAGCTATTCTGTTTGTGAACCAATTTTCCTTTTCTACAGGTATGCCTTTTTCAAAGTCCTTCCTGGGGAATACGAAATCTTTGCTTCCCATCCAACCTGGATGCTGAAAGAGGTGAGTGCTGCTGTAAATTGAAACATCAAGCTTGCACACAAATCTACCCCATATGCTGGTGAAGTGACTTTAAGGCGCTGACTTTCTCAGAACATGAAGGATCTTTTAATGGTCAAAATGGTTTTATACTTACAGAAATTACCAAAAAAGGCCTCCAAAACCGTATGCTAACTGTTTTTGTGGAATTATGAGACCAACCGTTTACATTTTTCTATATTTCAGGCCAGCACAACTGTAAGAGTGACCAATTCCAATGCTTATGCCTCTGGCCCTCTCGTTGTCGCTGGTTACAACGTTTCAGGATCCGTCCGGAGTGATGGGGAGCCCATGAAAGGGGTCATGTTCCTCCTTTTCTCGTCGTCGGTAACCAAGGAGGTCAGTTGTACATCATGCAAAAGAGAGGGTTGTAGCCAACTATCCCCCCCCCGAGTGACCTATTGAAACTAATGAACCCAAGTTAGTCATTCCCATTAATTTCAATGGGTTTACCTTGAGTAGGAGTAACATTGGATACAACTCAGAATGTTTTTGACATCTGTGGAGATGTGATATCGGTCCTGTTTTTTTACCCCCTCGTTCTGTTTTTGACAAACGTGCCTAACTGCAGTTAAATGAGCCTGGTCTTCACAGAATGAGATGGTGGTAGAGTCAGGCTGTGGAAGAAAGGGACTGTGTCGCTTAAATCATTTTATTCATAAAAAGTATTTATATACAGTGGTACCTCGGGTTACATACCCTTCAGGTTACAGACGCTTCAGGTTACAGACTCCGCTAACTCAGAAATATTACCTCGGGTTAAGAACTTTGCTTCAGGATGAGAACAGAAATTGTGCAGCGGCGGCACAGCGGCAGCGGGAGGCCCCATTAGCTAAAGTGGTGCTTCAGGTTAAGAACAGTTTCTGGTTAAGAACAGACCTCCAGAAGGAATTAAGTTCTTAACCCAAGGTACCACTGTATCTCCATTAAAACGAAAAAAACCCAAAACATTTCCATACAATAAAATCCCTATTTATAAAGTTAAAATCAGAAATCAGCTACCCTTATTGGAAAGAGGTATTCTTACTTGCCTGCATAAATCTTACCGAATTGAAGTTTTCAATAGGCATTTAAAAGCTGAAACAGTTGGTGCCTTCAGAGTACAGACGGAGGACCGCATTTCTAAAGTTTTACCAACCATCAGGGATGATAGGAGAAGTATGCCAACAACTTCTAGGGATCCAAGCTTGAACACTGCTCCGATCCGTCTGGTTTGTGGGGAACGGCCAATGCTCCAAAGTAATTAGATGATGGGCAGTGAGAGTTTCTCTTGTGTCTTGGGAGGGGGAGGGAGCGATTCTGTACCTGAGTTCCATGTGCACAGTCCTGGTTTTTGCATATGAAGCATCTGTTTTGTCTGCTGCTCAGTGAGCCAAATTCCCTTTTTGTTTACGTGAAGAGGGAAGACCATCATTTGAGTGTCTCTCCAGATGAATGGGGAAGCTTTGGCAGCCATGGAGCTCCATTTATGCATTGGGAAATTCTGTGCTCTCGGTATAAAGGATTGTCTGCCTTCTTTTGTACAGGACATCATGGGCTGCAGCACCTCTCCAGTTGAGGGCTTTCCTGCCAGGGACGATTCTCTCGCCTATCTGTGCAATGTCATCTCCAAAGAGGACGGCTCGTTTACTTTTCTGTCTTTGCCGAGTGGGAAATACACTGTGGTGAGTAATGAGTAACTTCCCCTGCCTTTCTGAACAAGGATTTCCTCAAAAGTGAAGGCTGCAAGCAGGGGTCATCAGCCTTCTTGGGGCCCATGGGTGCAGTTGGAGGTCATAGAAACTGGTGTGTGTGTGTGTGTGTGTGTGTGTGTGTGTGTGTGTTGACAACAACACTTGCACTCTGCAGCCACACACCCTCATCTCCCCACTGCAAACATCAAGTAGGCTTGAAAAAAAACAAAAAAATTTTTTCAAACATATTTTGTGTGTGTGTGAGAGAGCAACAGCTCAAGATGTACATGGTGCTCCCCCTTAAGCTAAAGGTAAAGGGACCCCTCACCATTAGGTCCAGTCATGACCGACTCTGGGGTTGCAGTGCTCATCTCGCTTTATTGGCCGAGGGAGCCGACGTACAGCTTCCGGGTCTTGTGGCCAGCATGACTCTGGCGAACCAGAGCAGCACACGGAAACGCCGTTTACCTTCCCGCCAGAGCGGTACCTATTTATCTACTTGTACTTTGACGTGCTTTTCAACTGCTAGGTTGGCAGGAGCGCTCACCCCGTTGCGGGGATTCGAACCGCCGACCTTCTGATCGGCAAGTCCTAGGCTCTGTGGTTTAACCCACAGCGCCACCCACATCCCTCTCCCCCTTCAGGTAGATACACATTATTACATTGGGCTGTATCCAACTAAGTATTACTCAGAGTATACTCATTGAAATGAATGGCCGTTAATTTCTTTACTCTGGTTATGGCTAACGTTAGATGCAGCCGATTGCCTGGAGGGCTCCTAGATTCAACAGTCGCCATTGCTGGAGAAACACCTCCCACTGCGATGGATTGGATTTTGTCTGGATTTATTTTTTGGAGAAACACGTTGCTTAACCTGGGGCTCTGCATTCTTCTCAGGTCCCCTTTTACCGAGGCGAGAGAATTATGTTTGATGTTGCTCCATCTAGATTGGACTTTACGGTGGAACATGACAGTTTGAAAATTGAGGTGAGCTCTTCTCGAATTACCCTTTTTGCACTTTGGATGAATTTAGGTAAAGCATATGGTACGGATGCATGTATCTTAACCTTAATCCAGCAATTCAGAACTATTTCAAATGGGGTAGGAGGGAGGAAAAGCAGTTCCAGTATGATGCATTCTAATTCCATCCTTTTCCACCCGTGGTAAAACTACTCATTGGCATTTAAATTCTGGACGGTGCTTTGCCAAGAAATGACCAAAATACTCAAACATCCCATTCCAACTTCCCTGCAGCTTTTTTTTTTAAAAAAAACTGAATCTATGGGATGTTCAATTGAAAAGTTTCAGCTCTCAGAAACACTCGATGAGGATGCTGGCGGTTGCCAGAACCTCAGTTGCCCACCAGTGGAGAACCTTGTAGGATTTGCGACTTTTGCTTTGGTATACAGTTTAGCATTAGCTGAAAAAATAACTTCTAAATCACGTGTTGCCAAAGGCTTGGAGGACCCTGAAAGATGCTTTGCTGTTTGGTGGGATTTTATCTTATGTACGAAAAAATGGACACACGGGACTCCCTCTCCGTAGCATAATGTATAATTTTTGTTTTCCTAATGGTCTTAAGTATTTACAAACCTAATGCTAAATCCTTCTCAGATATACAGTGTGCCTTTTTTGTACTTCTGTTATTTTTATTGTATTGATTTAATTTACCTCAAAAAAAATCACACACACACACACACACACACACACACACAATATTGTCCAGTGGTACCTTAGAGACCAACTAAGTTTGTTCTTGGTATGAGCTTTCGTGTGCACCAAGAACAAACTTAGTTGGTCTCTAAGGTGCCAGTGGACAATTATTTAAATATATTTCTACTGCGTCAGACCAACATGGCTACCTACCTGAATCTAATAAAAATAATTTTTTTATTATTCAGCCGTTGATCTCTCCTACTTCCTCCTTTTCAGCCCATTTTCCATGTCATGGGCTTCTCAGTCACAGGGAGGGTTTTGAACAGCCCAGAAGGGGAAGGCGTTTCAGATGCTACTGTGACCCTGAATAACCAGATTAAAGGTATGTGCTTCTTGTTTTGCTCTGGCGTCCTACCTATTTGATGCTTTTGGCCGAGCTGAATTCAAACACAACCTGTCCATTTTTAATCTGTCCACAGTTACTACCAAGTCTGACGGCTCTTTCCGACTTGAAAACATAACCACCGGAACGTATACCATTCAAGCCCAGAAAGAGCACCTCTTCTTCGAGACCATTACGGTGAAAATTGCCCCCAACACTCCCCAGCTGGCCGACATCATCACAACAGAGTGAGTGTCTGAGTAGGAAGCCGAGCAAGACAGCAAGGAGGGGCTTGGGGTTTTTCAGAGCAGAGCTAAGAGGCCTTGGCATCGGAGCACAGGACGCTACCATACACCAGGGAGGGGCTGTAACTCAGTGGTAGAGCATCTGCCTCACATACAGAAGGTCCCCAGTTCCAGCCCCAACATCTCCAGGTAGCCTTAGGGAAGATCTTCTGACCTCCTGTAGAGTTGCTACCAGTCAGAGTAGACAATGCTGAGCAAGATGGACCAATGGTGTGGCTGACACAGTCAAAATAAATAAAAAAAATTGTCCAGTAGCACCTTAGAGACTCCTTAGAGACCTTAGAGTTTTTGAGTGTGGTGTAGTGGTTAAGAGTGGTAGACTTGTAATCTGGTGACCCAGGTTCGCGTCTCCGCTCCTCCACATGCAGCTGCTGGGTGACCTTGGGCCAGTCACACTTCTTTGAAGTCTCTCAGCCCCACTCACCTCACAGAGTGTTTCTTGTGGGGGAGGACGGGAAAGGAGAATGTTAACCGCTTTGAGACTCCTTCGGGTAGTGATAAAGCATGATTTTAATCCAAATCCAATGACATTGTCCCACCTTTCTTCCAAGCCACTCATGGTGGCCTACAGAGACCTCCCCGTTTTATCCTCACAGGAACCCTTTGAGGTAGGTTAGGCAGTGAATAAGTGACTGGCTAAAGGCTACCCGGTGAACTTCATAGCTTTGAACTCTGCTTTCCCAGGTCCTGATCCAATGCTCTATCCAACATGGGAGCAAGTGTGGTGTAATGGTTAGAGTGTTGGACTTGGACCTGGGAGGCCAGGGTTTGAGTCCCCAGTCAGCCATGAAGCTCCCTGGATGCCCTTGGGCCAGTCACTTCGCACTCTCGGGCCAACCTACCTCACAGGGTTGTCGTTTTGGTGAAATGGGGAAGAGGAGAACCATGTGCCTTGAGATCCTTGGAAGTTAAATGTGGTACAGTGTATAATTGTCAACAGCAGCAACAACCACAGTGTTGTTATATCAGAGTTGGGAACCCTGTTGCCTTTTAGATTTCCAGACAATTCCAATTGTTCCTGACCATTGGCAATGCCCTTCTTTCCCCAATAGGTTCAGTGTCTGTGGCCAGATATCAGTAACTCGCTTTCCTGACTCTATCAAGCAGATCAACAAATACAAGGTGACGATGTTGCCTCAAGACAAGGACAAAACCTTGATGGTTACTACGGAAACGGACACTCGCGGTGCTTTCTGCTTCAAGGCAAAATCGGGTTCTTATGTCATCCAGGTCAGAATAACTAGTACCTCTTAAGAAAAGAAATAACTCGTAAAAGCAATCAAATCTGGAAGCTTGGGAGATCCTTGGAAGGATCTCAAAGTTTCTGGTTCTCAAAGCGGTGGGAGACCTTAGGCCCAGGGATCACATGTGGCCCTCAAGCCTTCTCTATCTGGCCCTTGGAACCCTTTACTCTCCCTGCTTTGTACCCCCCGTTTTTCTCTGGCTGGAATGTGTCCTTGAACTCTGATAATGCTTCTCTCTTGCCTCTTGGAGGGCAGAGGAGTGGGTGTGGGTGTGTAGACCAGGGTTTCCCAAACTTGGGTCTCCCGCTGTCTTTGGGCTACAGTTCCCATCATCTCTGACCACTGGTCCTGCTAGCCAGGGATGATGGGAGTTGTAGTCCCAAAACAGTTGGAGACCCAAGTTTGGGAAGCCCTGAACTAGGGAAAATTGACATTCATTGCTCCAGCCACCACTGGTATGTGACCCCCAGAAGTTCGGCCTGAGGGAAGTGCGGCCTACAACTTCCATCAGCCTTTGCAAGCATACTCAGCGACCTCCTTGCATATTTCCAGTTCCTTGCTCCTTGCTGCTCAGCGAATGGGGTGCAGCTGTTGTGTTTTATTTGTGTTGCTCCATTTCACACAAGGAAGTCATTCTCAGCATCATTTTCTTTGCTGTAGGTGATCGTTCCCGAGGCAGAAGCCAGAGCTGGCCTTGCTTTGAAACCCAAGACATTTCCTGTGACGGTTGCCTCCAAACCGGTGCTGGACGTGACCTTCTCACAGTTCCTGGCCTCCATTTCGGGGAAAGTCACTTGTTTGGGTAAGATTTGCGCCAATGGGTGGAAATTGTTGACTTAGGTTGCTCATATGGTCTGATGGGAATAGCTGACACTGTGCCCTCCAGACCTTGTTGGGCGTCAACTCCCATCAGCCCCAGACAGCAAGGGGTGATGGGTGTTGCCGTCCTTCAACATCTGGAGGGCTCCACGTTGACTACTGTAGCAATATAGCCACCAAGGCTTAAGGCCTGCGGACCTGCAGGGAATCTCCCGGCACACTAAGCTATCCTTACGCCTGTCAGTCTCCTTAAAGGAAGCTTTACTTCCCTTTGGCAATCCTTCCCCCACCCCCATTGGCGTGGAATTGGGGAACATCAGGCTGAAATGCGACCCTCCAGGCCTCTCTACCCCCTTTGCCCTCCCTAGGCTATAGTTCCTCTCCACAGCCCTCACCAATGTTTCTCCACACCATTGAGAGCTGTTTCCTGGCTGGAATATACCCTTGCAGCTGCCATAATGCCTCTTGTGTACCTGGGTGGAGAAAGCTGTGCGTCTGTCGTGTCCCCTGACTTTTGCACACTTGAAATGCAGCCTACAAAATCAAGAGCTGCATCCCTGTCTCCATCTTCTTTCTGCCTGGCCCTGCCTCACCGCTGGAATGTGGCCCCCAGGAAACCTTCCACGAGGGAATGCTGCTCTTCCTCTTTTGTCTTGGCACAAAATATAAAGCGTTGAATTGGGCCCCTGTTTGCAATTGTGTGACGTACAGATATCCTCGCCTGGGAACTTGTGGGTTGTATATTTAGTGTTACTCGTACACAGAGTAGGCCTGTATATTGACATGACTACCTGGGGGCCATTGATTTCAGTGGGTCTACTCTAGAGGGGAACTTTGCTGAATGCAACCATGTGATTGGCTGCAAATTCTTGTTGAGTGACTGCTTGCTGGTAGATCCAGGTTTGTTCTCAAATGAGTGCTGTTTCTCATCAAGAGACTAACATCTGAATCAAGCCTCTCCCCCCCTCCCCATTTCTAGGAATCTCTGACACCCCCCCTCCCAAAAGTCCAAAGAGGCTGCTGAATAAACATGCCAACCTGAAACCTGCACATTCTCCTCTTTTTGTCTTCCCCCAGATGCTTGTGGCGAATTGACGGTGACACTCCAGTCTGTGAACCGGCAGGGGGAGAAGCGTAGCCTCCAACTTGCAGCAAAGTCTAACTCGGTGACTTTCTTGTTTGAAAATGTGCTTCCTGGAAAGTATAAAAGTAAGGACAATGCAGGGCTTCTAGTTTGGATGTAACCAAGTCGTCCGCTAATGCAAAGATTTCCACCTGTGTAATGGAACTTAATCTTCTTATGTGCCTTCCCTAATTACACCAAAAACCTCTGGAGCAGATTTTGGGGGGCCAGGAGAGGGCATGTGGGGAGAGGGAGTCTGGTTGCACAGGGGTGTTTATTGCCTTTTCACTGTTTCAAATGGTGCCAGAATGTGCTACTCATTCATATTTATGCTCCACTTTTCACCATCATCATTTATTTCTGTGCTCCCTTTACAGAGTTAAAACCACGCTCAAGGCAGCTTCCAACATGAAAACATTTATTTCATAACTTTAAAAATATATAACAGCAGTCGTAAGACATAAATAAAAGCATGTCAAAATGTACACAATACTAAACAACCCCCACATAAGACATAAGAACTAAAAACAAAGCTGTGAAAAAATAATATCAATGGGACAGCAGAATTAAAATTTCCCAAAATTTATTCTTGACCCCAACAAAAATCCCTAAACAATGCCCCACTTTTTGGACAAGATATGTCTCCACTGAAGTTCAGCCTTCAGTGTTTAATCAATTTTAAATGCTCGATGCCATTAAATAAATAAACAAACCACTGCCACCACGCTGTTAATCGTTTAAAAAGATGTCTTAACCGGGCAACATAATGTTATTTTTCTTAAAAAATTCATTTTTATACAATTGCTTATTAAAAAAAAAAGGAAAATACTCTATTAAAAAGAAACTTTCCCATGTTTTCTTGCAAGCTGAAGTTTTCCCTAGTTTCTGTGTCCGATGTGTACAATCCCTGCAGTGTACGTCTTTTTCCAAAGAGAGAGAGAGAGAGAGAGAGAAATGTGGGGAATGCAGAGGTGAAAGCATATAAGTTCCTTACGTCTTGCAGACTTCCTTTTCAAACAGGGGTAGCCAACGTGGCGCCCTCCATTTTTTATAGGCTCCAGCTCCCATCAGCCCCAGCCAGCACGGCCAGTGGTCAGGGATGATGGGAATGGCTGTTTCTGCCACATCCAGAGGGCACCACATTGGCTGAAAATGCCCAGTTCTTCCATATCCGGACTTATTTTTAAATGCTAGTGCTTACAAAATGTTTGGATGACTCCTGTGCTTGTCTAACTGCTTGCTTTTTAAGCATCAGGCGTGACACCTCCCCCTTACTGGTCTGTCTGTTTTCTTTTAAGTGAGCATCATCCGTGAAGACTGGTGCTGGAAGAATAAATCCTTGGAACTTGAGGTTTTGGAAGAAGATGCGTCGGGGATTGAGTTCCGCCAGACCGGCTATATGCTGCGCTGTTCTCTTTCCCATGCAATCACTTTGGTGAGATCACCGCTTATATGCATTCTCTTTGGCCTGAACTGCCCCACAACATAGCGTCATAGGCAGCTGCCTTAGAAAGTCAGACTCAGTATTGACCATAAGAGCTGCCCCTTCCAGTCCCTTCCAAAATCTGGTAATCACCAACCTAGCCGCTGCCCATAAATATAAAATTAATGATTTAAGTAATATATTTCTATATTGCTGGTTGTGCTGTGGTCTAAACCACTTAGCCTCTTGGGCTTGCCAATGAGAAAGTCAGCAGTTTGAATCCCCACAACGGGGTAAGCTCCCATTGCTCTGTCCCAGCTGCTGCCCACCTAGTACAGTGGTACCTCGGGTTACATACGCTTCAGGTTACATACACTTCAGGTTACATGCTCTGCTAACCCAGAAATAGTACCTCGGGTTAGGAAGTTTGCTTCAGGGTGAGAACAGAAATTGTGCTCTGTTGGCGCAGCGGCAGCAGGAGGCCCCATTAGCTAAAGTGGTGCTTCAGGTTAAGAACAGTTTCAGGTTAAGAACGGACCTCCGGAACGAATTAAGTACTTAACCCGAGGTACCACTGTAGTTTGAAAGTAGATAAATAGGTACTGCTGCGGCGGAAAGGTAGACGGCATTTTTGTATACTCTGGTTTCTGTCACAGTGTTCCGTTGTGCCAGAAGTGGTTTAATCATGCTGGCCACATGAACCGGAGAGCTCTCTGTGGACAAACGCCGACTCCCTCGGCCTGAAAGTGAGATGAGCACCACAACCCCATAGTCGCCTTTGACTGGACTTAACAGTCCAGGGGTCCTTTGCCTTTACTGCCTTTCCCACTTAATTTTGGAGGCAGAATTGGAAACTGCTGTAGTTGTTTGAAAACTGACTTAGAAACTTCAAAGATTGGGATTCAATACCTGCTAATAGACTTCTTGGGTTTTTTGTCATCAGGAGTTTTATCAGGATGGAAATGGACCTGAGAACGTTGGCATTTATAACCTGTCCAAAGGGGTGAACAGATTCTGCCTCTCCAAGCCAGGTAAGTGTCTCGTTGGAAATGAATGCTCTTGTGTGTATGTGTTTGTGCGTGAGGTTCCAACAGAAAGTGGTAAATTTTGAAGTGCAGCCCCCATAACAGCCCCCAAAGCTGCACCCCACTGCAAGGTGAGTCTGCAAATACATGAAGGTGTATTGGTTTACCCCATTCGCCAAGGAGCAGGAGTGCCTAGCCTAATATCCAATATTTTAGGATCAACAGATAGCCATAGACAGGTAAGCTGCAAAATATGGTTAGCATGTTGGACATTGACTGGGAAATCCCAAGTTCACTGGATGACTGTAGGCCAATTGCTGTCTTGGGTTAGGCTCCCTTGCAGGGTTGTTGTTTTGAGGTTGGAGTAGACCAAGAACCAGGACCTTCCTGGGGTGCCTTCTCCTGAGTTTGAGGAACCAAGTGCATCCCGGAGCACCTCACCAGTCCTGTAGGGGGCGCACCAGGTGGGAGGCAATGGAATATAGGAGGAGTGCCTATCTACCTATGTGATCTGCACTGAGATAGAGAATTGGTGAAGTTGTGTCTTCTGTTAGGCAAGCCTCTTGTTTAGGCAGCAGGTTTCAGGTTGCCAGCAAAATGCTTCAAGCGAGGCAGGTTCAGGAGCTGACAAAAAGGCTAGCGTGATACAGTTTTGAAGTATGGGAACCTTCAGAATCTGAAATCAGGATTGCAACTGTGTCTCGCTTTGATACTTTCAGGTGTGTACGAAGTCACACCCCGTTCCTGCCACCGTTTTGAGCACGAATACTACACCTATGATACGTAAGCATGAAGTAGCAGCTGGCTGGTAACCTTTGCGGAAATGTTCACGGTCAATATTTGCAATGAATAAATGTGATAAACTAGAAGGAGGCTTCACATATGTGAAGCTGTTTTGGGGGCTTCGAGAGGCTGTGGCGGAGCTGCTTTTCCATGGGTTCATCGCACAGTGCGGCTGTCGTGCTCTTTAAAGAACGAGCATTTAACTGCCTGGTTGGAGCCAGGGAAGCAGGTCCTTAGCACCTGACAGTCTTCCTTGATCCCAGCTGGGTGACACTTGCATGCTAAGGACCTGGCTGTTTGGACCCTAGGAGTCTAGGAAGCTGCCTTGTTAAAGTCAGGCCATTCAGTTCAGTATTGTCTATAGTAGTGGTGGGGAACTTTGGCCTGCGGGCCAAGCCTGGTCCTTTCCTGCCTGATGTCAATAGGCAGCGAGATCCAAATTCTAGGTCCTGCCACATTATGATACAGTGGTGCCTCGCAAGACGAAATTAATCTGTTCCGTGAGGCTCTTCGTGTAGCGTTTTTCCGTCTTGCGAAGCAAGCCCATTGACAGCTTAGCAGCTTTTAGCGGATCAGCTGATAAGTGGCTTAGCGGCTTAGGAAAAGGGGGGGAAAGGGGGAAAAAACCCGCAGGAACTCGCAAGACATTTCGTCTTGCGAAGCAAGCCCATAGGGAAATTCGTTTTGCGAAGCGCCTCCAAAACGGAAAACCCTTTCGTCTAGCGGGTTTTCCGTCTTGCGAGGCGTTCGTCTTGCGGGGCACTACTGTAACTGCTTTCAAATGGCCAAAGGGCTGTCACATGGAGGATGGAGCAAGCCTGTTTTCTCCTGCTCCGGAGGCTAGGACCTGAACCAAGGATTCAACTTACGAAAAGGGAGATTCTGATGAAACATCAGGAAGAACCTTCTGACCCTAGGAGCTGTTTGACAGTGAAACAGACTCCCACGAGACGTGGTAGACTCTCCTTCCTTGGGAGATTTTTAAGCAGGGGTTGGGTGGCCATCTGTCGTGGATTGTTTAAGTTGAGATTCCAGCATTGCAGGGGGTTGGACTAGATGACCCTCAGGGTCCCTTCCAACTCTACAGTTCTATGAGTCTGTGTTATAGCAGCACTGTGTTGCGTGGGCAAGTAGCTCTCATGCCACTGCTAGAGCATCTGAAGGCCACTTAAATGTTCCTTAAATATAATCTTAATTTGATGACAGCTTTTCTTTTTTACCACCAGTAGAGGGCGTACGTTACACTGACTTTTAAGAATGTTGATCAGACCAATATTCATGTAGCCCACACATGGGTAAACTCATCCACTTTTTGGGGAGGGGAGGGAAAGATCCTAGGAACATGCTTTATAAATATGCCATTTCAAATTGTCATATTTGACAGGTTGATTTCTCTGAAAACTTCCACTGTAAAAGATTAAAAAAAGGCATATAAGACATTGACATGATTGGCACTAGGGGGAATGTTTAGCCAATATTATTAGAGGGATGTTCGTCAGTGTGGTCCCCAAATGGTTTCTGCTCACCCCTGTGGTTTGCATTAATGAATCTCTCTTCCTGTGACCTCAGTTCAGACATTGCACCACAACACACTTGTTGAAATTTTCCTTCTTATTATTAGACTTCTATACCGCGCTTCATTATAAGATCTCAGGGCAGGTCACAAGAAAAAAAATACAAGGTAAAAGCACAAATAAATAGTTAAAACCAAAACAATGAAACAATGCCACCCCTTCCCACAAACACATTTAAAAGTCTGTCGAAGATTAATCGGCCCAAAGCCTGGTTGAAGAGGAACATTTTTGCCTGGTTCCTAAAGATGTAGAATGAAGGCGCCAGGTGAACCTCCCTGGGAAGAGCATTCCACAAACAGGGCCACTCCATTCTCATGTTGTTACCCTCTGGACCTCTCGTGGAGGAGACACATGAAGAAGGGCCTCTGATTGCAGAACCCAGGTTGGTTTATAAGGGGAGAGGCAGTTTTGTGATATCTTAAATGACAAGCCAGAGATTGCGGCCATCTTTCCACCTCTGGAGGCTGCTATATCACGAAGATGGGAGTGAACTTATAATAGTTATAGGGCAAAGAGACTGATAATCTGAGATAAACATATTGACAGTTCCCATTCTAGTTGGTTTCCCTAAACATGCCGGTGTGTTTCAAGTCTCTTAAAGCGGTTCTGCACTTTTGCTACTCAACTTCTTCAGATATCTGCCTCCAGAAACATTTCCCTCTTTAATTAACCACCCTATTTTCCAACTCTTGGTTATATACAATATTTTCAGCCCTCTTCCCAATCTTTTAGCTAGTCAGACAGAGTGTAGATTCCTATTTAGGCTTCTATTTCCCCTTAACTGCCAGATTCCTAGGCTGAATTTTTGACCCTCCAGCGTGGAACATCTTGAGCTAAACATCCCCTTAAACATTTAGCCTTAGCTGTTGACCCAGCTATGCATGAGAGTCTTTAAGTAAACCTCAACCATTTTACAACCCCAAGCCAAATGCAAATGGCTGGAAATCCTGTTCCTTTCATAGAGTGGAATGGAAAGCAAAGGGTGGTGGTTGGGATCGATTTTAAGTGCCCCCTCCCCCTTTCTGGTTCCAGGTCTGCTCCGAGTATACTGACGCTGACTGCGATCCGTCACCACGTCCTTGGAACTATAACAGCCGATAAATTGATGGATGTGATGGTTACCATAAAGTAAGAACTTTGGGGTTGCAAAGACTACCCTTGAATTACCAAGTTTTAACAAATGTTCGTTGTCTTGTGTGGCTAGTGGGTTGCAGATGCTTAGGAGAAGTGTATTTTTTTTTTTTACACGTGTAGAAGTTTCCAAAAGGTCCACGCATCCTTTATTCTATGGGACATCCCTGAATTGAAACAGTTGTGCACCTAACCTCTGTAGAGCTCAAAAGGTCTGTTCATAAAGGAGCTTTAAAGCACTGGTCTTCAACTGGTGGGTCACAGTCTGATCCACAGAGCGCAACCTACCACATGCAGATATATGGAAAAAGATCAAGAAATGGATTCCCAGATGCGTGTTTGGGTTAGAAGTGGCGCCCTGAAACTCTTAATCTCAGGGCCATAGGTTTAAGCCCCATGTTGGGCAAAAAAGATTCCTGCATTGCAGGGGGTTGGACTAGATGACCCTGATGGTCCCTTCCAGCTGCACAATTCTATGATTCTAAGACTCTACTGCTCTAGAGAGCACGATGGCTGTTTCATATTTCAGGGCCTACAGCACTAGAGTGCCCTCTTTGAGGGTGGTAGTCGTCATCATGCACTTCAACCTTGCACAACTTGTGAACTACAGTCGTACCTTGGTTCTCGAATGGCTTAGTTGCCGAACAAATTGGCTCCCGAATGCCGCAAACTCGGAAGTAAGCGATCCGGTTTGCAAACGTTTTTTGGAAGCTGAACATCCTCCGTGGCTTCTGCTTGAGTGCAGGAAGCTCCTGCGTCAATCAGAAGCCACACATTGGTTTTCGAACAGTTTGGGGAGTTGAACGGACTCCCGGAACGGATTAAGTTTGAGAACCGAGGCATCTCAGAAGCTATAGGAATATTAAGGGAGATATCCGAGGCCACACCCACACTGTGCATTTGAAGCATTCTTACACAACTGTAAACCGTCGTGGAGAATCCTGGGAACTGTACTTTGTTAAAGTCCTGGGGATTCTCCATGACTGTTGAAAATGGCATAAGAACGCTTTAAAATTGTATGCTGTGGATGAGACTGCTGATCTGCCTAGCTCAGTACGGCATATTATGGAGTGCTGGCAGCCACCCAGTCTCTTGGGCAGAAATTGGTCTACCAGGTGCTGAGCCTGAACGTGCCCCAAGCCATCCAAAAGGATCCTCTGTCCCAGCGATGGAGAACCCATGGCCAGGTCTTTCTGGACGACAGATCCAGGAGACCACAGCCTGCATGTCCAGTGGTCAGGAATGATGGGAGCTGTAGTCCAGTAACATTTGGAGGGTTGCAGGTTCCCTGTTCTCGTTTTATGCCCCCAATGAATGAATTGAAGGGGCCCTTTCAGTATCTTCCCCTTGGTGCCCATTTCCCCTGCCAGTTTTGCATTCAGACGATTCGTTCTCTTGTTTTGTTGTCTCAGATCCTCGATCGACAGCGAACCCGACCTGGTGCTTGGCCCCCTGAAATCTCAGCAGGAGCTGCGTCGGGAACAGCAGCTGGCCGAGATTGAGGCCCGCAGGCAGGAGAGGGAGAAGAAAGGCCCGGAAGAGGAAGGATCTGAGCCTCCAGTCCACGAAATGGTGGAGGAACTACAAGGGCCGTTCCACTACGAGTTTTCCTACTGGGCAAGGTGCGTTTGTCTTCTGCCCAGAGAGGTCCTTTTCCTTGTTATAGAAGCTTTCAAGGAAAGTTTGAACTGCTGTCTCTTCAGGCTTCAGCACACAGGGGGTTGGGAACCTCAGGGGCCAAATGTAGTGCTTCAGGTCTCTCTGTTTGGCCCTTGGCACTCTTGTAGGTCACACCCCTCCCTGGCCCTGCTTTGCACCCCAAGTGTTTATTTATTAATAAATTTGTAAATTAATAAATTTGTATACCACTTTCTTTATAGCTGTAGGTCTCAGGGGGGCTGACAACATAAACTTACAACGTAGAAAACTCAAAATACATAATAACAATAATAATTAAAACGATGAACAATACTAGCTTATAAAACAATATGACTTATAAAAATACATTCTGCAATCAAAGAAGCATTTGAAACATCCCTGTCCCCCTTAAAAACATTAACCTTACCACAAGGGGGTCAGTCCACGCCCTCATTCCTCCCTCCCGAAGTGTCACCCCCAAAGGGACGACACCCTTTGTCCCCGTTCCCAAGGCAGGCAGGCTTTCTAGATTTGCCCTTGAATTCTGATTGTTCCCCTTGCTTTCTGGGATGGAGGTCAGAGAGGGGTGTTTGAATGTGTGCAAAAACCAGGCTATTGCATAAAGTTTAAATTTGTGTTTGATGCTCCACCCCCTTTTCCTTCTGGCCCCACCCAGGACGGAATGCAACCCTCAGGATGAGAAAGGTTACCCATCCTTTAGCATTGTCCATCTTGAGACAGCCGTTTGGACTCAACCGTACAGTTCCAGCTCCCATGTTCTTTTATGGTTCTTTTTCCAGGTCTGGGGAGAAAATCACGGTGACGCCATCCTCGAAAGAGCTCCTTTTCTACCCGCCTTCAATAGAAACGGTTGTCAGTGGAGGTAAATCTTGGCTGTAGCTCAGTGCGGGGAAGTTGCTGGTGGATCTGCACAGCCCAGTGGGTCGAGCGACTAAGCCTGGGACAGTGGCTGAATCAGGGAGTGTTGGACTAGGAGGCTGTAAAAGGAAGGGGCCAATGCTGTTAATGCAGCAAAGCAGAGATAAAACACTAAAACAGCAGGTTTCCATTGTCTCCCCAGGGGCAACTGCTTGGCCACTGTGAGAACAGGACAGTGGACCTGCTTCTCCACTGTGGCATTCACAGAATGCTGTGTGAGATAGTAAGTCTGCAGGCTTGAGATTGATAGCTGAGGCAACTGGCTGATGCAATCTGCCTGCAAAACCTTCTATGGAAGTGCTGAGTCAGAAAGACTCAGCAGTAATGTGCTTTCAGTTGATTGGCTGTCATCGGTCTAAAGGGGAAACCTGTCCAGCAGTAAGAGAGAGAGAGAGAGAGAGAGAGAGAGAGAAAGGTCTTCCTATTTGCCTTAAGATGCAGCCAGGTACCCTGTTGGACTATATGAACTGCTTGTGTATTACAGTGGTGCCTCGCAAGACGAAATTAATCCGTTCCGTGAGGCTCTTCGTATAGCGTTTTTTTCGTCTTGCGAAGCAAGCCCATTGACAGCTTAGCGGATTAGCGCTATTAGCGGTTTAGCGGCTTTTAGCGATCAGCTGTTAAGTGGCTTATCAGCGGATCAGCTGATAAGCGGCTTAGGAAAAGGGGGGGGGGAAGGGAAAAAAACTCGCAGGAACTCGCAAGACATTTTCGTCTTGCGAAACAAGCCCATAGGGAAATTCGTTTTACGAAGCGCCTCCAAAACAGAAAACCCTTTCGTCTAGCGGGTTTTCTGTCTTGCGAGGCGTTCGTCTTGCGGGGCACCACTGTATAGCCTGTAGATTATTGTGTATGTTTGTAAATACTGTATATAACTCACAATAAATATACAGTGGTGCCTCGCAAGACGAAAATAATCCGTTCCGCAAGTCTCTTTGTCTAGTGGTTTTTTTGTCTTGCGAAGCATCCCTATTAGCGGATTAGCGCTATTAGCGGCTTAGAAAAAGGGAAAAAACTCGCAAGACGATTTCGTCGTGCGAAGCAAGCCCATAGGGAAATTTGTCTTGCGAAGCGCCTCGAAAAACGGAAAACCCTTTCGTCTAGCGGGTTTTACGTCTTGCGAGGCATTCGTCTTGCGGGGCACCTCTGTACTGCACTGCACTGAAGAACCTGGAACTCTGAGCGTTTCTGCTAAAGCGCCGCGGAGAATTCGCAACATCCACAGGGCAGGACCTGAACCAGTGGATTAAAGTTGCAAGAAAGGAGATTCCAAATAAGCATTAGGAAGAATTTTCTGCTGGCAAGAACTCTTCAGCAGCGGATGGACTTCCTCTCCTTCATTGGAGGCTTTTAAACAGAAGTTGGGTGGCCACCTGCCAGGGATTCTCTAGCTGTGGTTCCTGCATTGCAGGGAGCTGGTTCTAGATTAACCTTGGCAAGTCCCTTCCGATTCTATAAGGTGGACCTTCAGCCTGATCCAGCAGAAAAGAGGGAAAAGGTCAAAATACAGCAACCGTTAGAAGTAACAGTAATTCAGCTTTGGCAATGAAAATCGAAAAAGCATGTGGCCATTTATGGTCCAGAGGCCTTCCTAAACAGAAAGAAATAATTAAAAAAAGCTGTTCACCATCTCACAGAAGATAATAAGAGAATGAAATGATCTCCCCCTGGGAGGGAGTTAGAGAGTTTCCATAATTTTTTAAATCCCTGTCCTCTCTCTTTTCCTTCCCCTCCTCAATTTAAGAGAGCTGCCCCGGAAAGCTGATAGAAATACATGGCAAAGCGGGCTTGTTCCTGGAAGGGCAAATCCATCCCGAGCTGGAGGGTGTCGAGATCGTCATTAGCGAAAAGGGAGCGCCGTCGCCACTCATTACGGTTTTCACAGACGACAAAGGTTCATACAGGTAAGCCCTTATGGCCAGTTCCCAGGGGTTTGGGTCCAGAGGCCAACTCCAGGCACCTCTGCTCTTACCAGAGAGCATGCCTGCAGTTTGGCTGGCTGTCCTCCTTTTGCACAGTTTCTAAGGGTCCCTTGATCCTCAGGACTGTTTTGTTGCTGTTGTTTCTCAGGGGAGGGGCAGGGAGGTCATTCCCATACAAGGGCAGATTCCCCGTCCCCCCAAATCCCACCTGACATCTTCTAGGGTTAACCTGCCCAGATCTGCAAAGCAGGGCTTTCGAACATATGGCCATAGGCAAAGAGTTGGCAGCTGAGGCTCTTTGTAGGACAAATAGACCAGTTCTGTATTGGGTTACCGTGATCATTTGACTGCCTTGGGATTCCCTTTAAACCAGAGGCCTTCGGACAGTGTTGTGGTTGGTAAATTCCTGCCCATGCCACTGTTTCCCTCTTGTATTCTTGTGTTCTGGTCCTGCTTGGCAGTTTCCTACAGGCGTCTGGACGGATACAGTGGTACCTCGCAAGACGAATGCCTCGTAAGACGAAAAACTCGCAAGACGAAAGAGCTTTTCGTTTTTTGAGTTGCTTCGCAAGACGAATTTCCCTATCAGCTTTCTTCGCAATACGAAAACGTCTTGCAAGTTTGTTTCCTTTGTCTTGCAAGTTTGTTTCCTTTTTCTTAAAACCGTGCATTCAGGGGGTACAGTTGCGACTTGACTTCGAGGAGCAACTCATAGCACGCGGTGTGGTAGCCTTTTTTGAGGTTTTTGAAGACTTTGGTGATTTTTGAAGCTTTTCCAAAGTCTGTGCTTCACAAGACGAAAAAATTGCAAGACGAAAAAACTCGCAGAAAGAATTACCGTATTTTTCGCTCTATAACACGCACCAGACCATAACAAGCACCTAATTTTTAGAAGAGGAAAACAAGAAAAAAAATATTCTAAACGAAATAGTGGATATATGCTTTTTGTGGTTCATGCTGTGGCCACAGACATGTGATCTGACAGTGAGTTTGGAGTAGCCCAATGCAAAAATCCTGAGGATCCATGTGGATCCATGCTTTGTAACCACGGAGGAGGGAAGGAAGGGGAACCATGGATCCTCTGCTTACGACCGCAGCAGATCCCCCCCGCCACCCGCAGGCATTCGCTCCATAACACGCACAGACATTTCCCCTTACTTTCTAGGAGGAAAAAAGTGAGTGTTATGGTGCAAAAAATACGGTAATTTCGTCTTGCGAGGTACCACTGTACCAAGAACAGGATCAGACTAGGTGGACCTTTGGCTTGATCCAGCAGGCTCTTATGTTCTTACGTTCCCTTTATTTTTGCAGCGTGGGGCCTCTTCACAGTGACCTGGAATACACTGTCACCGCTCAGAAAGAAGGCTTTGTTTTGAGTGCCGTGGAAGGGACCATTGGGGACTTCAAAGCTTTCGCTCTTGCCGGAGTCACTTTTGAGGTAACGTCCTCCGTGTCCTCTGGCACCTCAGCAGAGTTGTTCCTTCTCTAGAGAATTCAGATGGGCAGAGGGCAGAAGTGGGAAACGTTGCTTGAGGAGAATGAGGCACACATGGTGCCAAATTTTATGGGAGGCCAAAGATTTCTCCCAGCCATTGCCAAAGAGGTGAATACATCTCTCTGCTTGGTGGCTCTCCATTTATCTGAGGGTAACACACCTGTGCTCTTTGAACTGTGTTGTCAGCTGCTGATTGGGTATGTGGTATTGCATCGCTTTTCTTTTTTTCATTTTAAACAGATTAAATCAGAAGATGACCATCCCCTTGCGGGAGTCCTCCTGTCCCTCAGTGGAGGCGTCTTCCGCTCAAACCTCCTGACTCAGGACAACGGAATGCTGACTTTCCCCAACTTGGTAGGGTTACATCCACAACTGTTCTTTTGGATCTGCTCTCTGAAAAATCATTAGAGGCCTGATGATGATGATGTTATTATTTATACATAGACCAGGGAACTGGGCTCCGCCTCCTGTGGGCCAACTTTGATGAGAGCTTGAAGCAGGCATAGGCAAACTCGGCCCTCCAGATGTTTTGGGACCACAATTCCCACCATCCCTGACCACTGGTCCTGTTAGCTAGGGATGATGGGAGTTGTAGTCCCAAAGCATCTGGAGGGCCGAGTTTGTCTGTGCCTGGATTAAAGTGGCTTCAAAGTGAGCCCCTTTTGAAGTCCTTACATAGATGTGGTTTGAACCCAAACCACACCTGCAGATGGATGAAGCGGGGCTGTGTGTCCAGGACTCCTTGGGCTGCACCAGGGTGTTTCCATTGGGGAACCCCCTAGTGCAGGCAATCCCAGGGGGGTTCGCTTTCAGTGCTGAACGGTTCCCGATCATTCCCTTGTACCTATGTCCTTAGCTCGCAACAGCTGACATCACACAGGACTTCGGGAAAATTCAAGGACAATCAAAGAAAGAGTTTGTTTGTCTCAAATTAGACCCAATATAAATGGTATATACCTGGTAAAAGCCAGGCCAGCTCATACCTCTCATTGAATTTGTATCCGTTCTTAAGGTACATATGTAAGAGGCTCGTTTATAATTCTATTTTGGAAATGATTTGGGTTCTTCTGTAGTTGCACTGCTTTGTGCGTTCTGGATGTCCCATGATCATGTTATAAAGCAGTTGTGTTGTATGTTATAAATCACACACTGCTAGGAGTTGTTTCTTTTTGTTTTGCAACGTATTCCTTATCAGTACAAAGTTTGGTGTGGTGCAAGCAAATTTTTATTCTGTCCCAGGGGGAAAAAAAGCTTGAAAACCACTGGTTTTGAAAAAAGGCAAGTGAGGGGCGACAGGATAGAAGTGTGTGAAATTATGCACAGCATAGAGAAAGTGTCTGGAGAAAAGTTTTTTTTTCTCCCTCTTTCATAACGCAGGAATGATGTCCAGTGAAGCTGGACTTGAGAAGATTCTGAACGGGTAAAAGAAAGGACTTCTTCACTCGGCGCATACTCAGACTGTTTACTTTGCTCCCAGAAAAGGCAGAGATGGCCACCAACATTGAAAGAGGCTTTTGAAAGAGGATGAGACGAATTCCTGGAGGAGCAGGCTATGTTCTGCCTCCACTGTCAAAGGCAGAAATGCTTCTGAATAACAGTTGCTGGAAGAGGGGAGAGGTCCTGCTTGTGGACTCCCCATAGGCAACTGTGGGAATAGGATTCTGGACCAGATGGGTCATTGGCCTGATCCAGCGGGCTCTTTTGTTCTTAATGGTCCGATCCACTTTGTTAGCTTCCTTCATCCTATAGGAAGCTGCCTTACGCCAGGTAGATTATTCGAACCTCACAGATATACGGTATTTTTTGCTCTATAAGACTCACTTTTCCCCTCCTAAAAAGTAAGGGGAAATGTGCGTGCATCTTATGGAGCGAATGCAGGCTGCACAGCTATCCCAGAAGCCAGAACAACAAGAGGGATTGCTGCTTTCACTGTGCAGCGATCCCTCTTGCTGTTCTGGCTTCTGAGATTCAGAATATTTTTTTTCTTGTTTTCCTCCTCCATAAACTAGGTGCGTCTTGTGGTTTGGTGCATCTTATAGAGCGAAAAATACGGTACCTCATAGACGATGTACCCATGAGCGATGAGGGAGAGCTTGTTCCCTGTGAGTGTCTGAATGAACTCCTGTATATGAAATAGCTTGTAGGAGTTTGAAAGATCCGTCTTTAGCCTTGCTGTTCTATAAACCTCTAATCTCCTGGGCACTCAACGCTTGCCGCAGCCAGGCAAGGACACATTTCTCTTTTGCTACATGCTGGCTTTGATCTCGAAATCCCAGCGCGTCCTCCCAGGGCTTAGTTCATAAGGCTTGGCCGGAAGCGGATCGTCTCCTGCAAGCCCAGAAGACAAGGGGGGGGGGGGGGGAAGTGCCGTGGTGCTTTGTCTCGGCTCCTGCATAAACTGCTCTTCGAAAAAGACCGTCAGGCCATTAAATTACGCTGCCTCCCCTCCTGCTCAGAGGCAACACGCCTCTTATTACTAGAGTGAAATAACGGCCCCTTGTTTGATGCCTCTTGCAGAGCCCAGGGCAGTACTATTTCAAGCCCATGATGAAGGAATTCCGCTTTGAGCCCTCGTCTCAAATGATCGAAGTGCAGGAAGGGCAAAACCTGAAGATCACAATAGTTGGTTACAGGACGGCATACAGGTTGGTAGACGTAAGATGCCCCTCTATTTTAAAAATGCCATTGGGCAAATTTTGCCTTGCATGGGGTCGACTGCAGGCTTTGCGTATGGCCTGCACAGATGCCCAAGCTCCCTTGCAAACTCCCCACTCCCTCCCTCCCCTACTGAATGTTTCTCCCCCCCCCCATAGAGTTCATGTGCCTTCCAGCCTCCTCCCCATGGAAACTTGAGCACTCTTTCATTCTCTTTTCTTCAGCTGCTACGGTACCGTTTCTTCTCTAAACGGCGAACCCGAGCAAGGCATTTCAGTGGAAGCCGTTGGGCAGGGAGAGTGCGGCGTTTATGGAGAAGACACCGTGACAGATGAAGAGGGCAAATTCAGGCTGCGGGGCCTGCTGGTAAGCACCTGCACAGGCTTGAACCTGGAGGGCTAATGTTTGATTTCCAATAATTCACAGCACACAGCCCTGTATGCAGGAGGTCCAATCCTTGACCTCTGTACTGTTAATTCGAAGCAGTATCATACCACTTTAAGCAGCCATGGCTTCCCCCAAAATAATCATGGGAACTGTAGTTTTCTGAAGGGTTGCGGAGAGTGGTTAGGAGACCCCTTCTTCCCTCACAGAGCTACCATTCCCAGAGTTCCATGGGAAGAGGGATTGATTTTTAGACCACTTGTTTTGTGCCTGGCTAAGGCTCCATCTGCACCTATGCATTCAAAGCAGTATCCAGGCCTGGATAGCTCCGCATGGTACTGATAACACCAAGGTTGCAGGTTTGAATCCCAGATGGGGCAGCTGCATATCCCTGAGGTGATCCTCAGGATCCCTTCAAACTCTGATTCTCTGCTACCATGGCTTCCCTCAAAGTATTATGTCAGGCACCCCCAAACTCGGCCCTCCAGATGTTTTGGGACTACAATTCTCATCATTCCTGACCACTGGTCCTGTTAGCTAGGGATCATGGGAGTTGTAGTCCCAAAACATCTGGAGGGCTGAGTTGCCTGTATTATGTTAAGGGTAGTAGTTTGTTAAGGGTGCTGAGAGTTGTCCCCTCACAGAGCTACAATTCCCAGAGTGGTTTGACAGTCACTCCCTCTTCCCTGTGAACTCTGGGAACTGTAGCTCTGAGGGGTGTGTGTGCGAAATAGGGCTCTCCTAACAACAACTCCCTTCACGCTTAGCAAACTGCAGTTTCCAGGATTCTGAAAGTGGATCCCTGACTGTGGTATCTTAGTGCTTTAAATGTGTCGTGTGGGTGGAGCTCAGTTTCAAGCAATTCGCTCAGTCTCATCCCTTGAAGAATTAGGGCAGGGGTCTGCAACCCGCGGCTCCGGAGCCGCATGTGGCTCTTTTACACCTTTGCCGTGGCTCCGGGCAGATACTAGCGAGGGGAAGAGGCGCATTGTGTGCCCTGACACTCCCCACTGTTTTAAATGTTGCAATGGTTTTGCGGCTCCCAGTTTTTTTCCTTGGGTCCAAGTGGCTCTTTTTGTCTTAAAGGTTGCAGACCCCTGAATTAGGGCCTCCAGCTAGTATTTCCAACGGCCAGGATAATGGCAGTTGCCTCTCCCAGCCCAACCTGGAGATGCCAGGGATTGAACCTGCAACCTTCCGATTGCCAAGCAGGTGCTCTGCCACTTCCCCCCTAACTCTGGATGGCCGTGAGAAATTTGAGTTTCTTCAGTTATGTTTTGGGTAGAAACCTAATGGCTGTCACTGGTTGTTAAGAATTGGAATCATTGGGTTTCCCCCCCTTAACGGCATTGTTTAAATAAATGATCCTCTTCCCTTTTCTTTTAAGCCGGCCTGTGTGTATCACATCCAGCTGAAAGCTGAAGGCAACGATCACATTGAAAGAGCCCTTCCGCAGCACTTTGCAATCGAGGTAAGCAGCCCTTGGAACCAAAGGTCTGATTTTCTGGGTTAAGGGGATGCTGCTACCCATAACAGCACAGTATACAGTCATACCTCGAGTTAAAGTTGCTTCAGGTTGAGCGTTTTCAGGTTGTGCTCCGCGGTGACCTGGAAGTAACGGAACGCATTACTTCTGGGTTTTGCTGCTCGCGCATGCGCAGAAGCTCAAAATGATGTCAGGCGCATGCACAGAAGCAGTGAATCGCAACACACGCATATGCGGGTTGCATTTGCTTCAGGGACGGATCCTGTTCTCATCCAGAGGTACCACTGTATATGATGATGAGCTCAAGGGGGGTGGGATAGTTTCACTCCTGGGAATACAAATGTTGATCCGGGGCAGGAATCAAGAGTGGTTCAAAGTTCTCTAGGCTCGCATGCAGTAGACAGATTGAAATGAACAGATCCAAGTTAGCCATGCACATTCATTTCAGTGGGTCTACTCTGAGTAGGGCCAGCATCAGGTAGGAACCCCAGGTCTTCCTTTCAAATGTGCGTTCTTATCTTCAGATCAGGCTATTGGTGTTCTCCATTGGTCAGCAGATTTCAGCTCCTTTCAGCCCAGCCAGCATGGCTGATACTCAGGGGTGCTGGGATTTGTAAGGTGGCCCCAGGTGCCCTGCTCTTACTTCTGTGTGTACAAGTCCTGTTGAATGCAGTGGGGGTTATATTTTGGATAGACACACATAGGATTACTCTGCAAGAGATTGACATGAATTGGGATGCCCTGCAGCGTCTGCTGCTGACCTACCCTGCAAGGTTGTTGTAGATACGGCAACGTAATGCCCCAAATGCTTGGTATGTTGCTTCATTGATTTTTGGAAACATGGCCAGACATTGCTCACTCACTTTGAAGCCAGTTTTCTGCTACTACCAGTTTTGTGTGTGTGTGTGTTTGTGTGTGTCTGTGTGCATGCTGCGATTCTCCCACCTTTAAATTTAACACCTTGTTCACCTGCTGTTCTGTGCACGTGGTACATGGAATCCTTCAGTTAGGAGCATAAGAAAAGCCCAGCTAGTTTAGAATTTGGTCTGTCTACTCCAACACCTTACTTCACAGATTTCTGGAATCCCAAAAGCTGGACATGGAGGGGATAGCTCACTCCCTTGTTTGTCCTCCATCAACTGGCATTCCAAGGTACATTGCCCCTAAATCTGGAGGTTTTGCTCGGCTGTCACGGTTAACAAGAATGTAAGAACGTATGCCGTGCCAAAGTTTCATCTAACCCAGGAACCTGTTTCCTCCTTAGTGGCCAACCACTAGGAAGCCCATGAATAGGGCATGAAGGAGACAGCTCTCTCCACAGTTGTCCTGACCAGCAACTGGGGCCCTATCTGGACTATTAAATTTAAAACAGAATCACACCACAGTTCACTGGGAAGAGGAATTGATAAACTATTCCAGGAATTGTAACTCTTGTCAGGGGAATAGGAGATCTCCTAACATCTCTCAGCACTCTTCCCAAACTACACTTCCAGGATTCTTTGCAGGGAAGCCAAAGTAGTTTAAAGTGTTATGATACTGTTTTAAACATTCAGTGTGGATGGGGCCTGGACGACTTCAAAGCATTGTATCCAGGGCTATTCCACAAAAACCCATTGAAAGGAATAAAGACGACTAAGGTCCAGTCATGTCAGTGGGCATAACTCTTGAGTTAAAACCTAGTTGCCTACAACCCAAATCGCTTTGGATTCCCAGCCATTCTTATCCCTGACAATCGGCCACACTGGCTGGGCTGGATACACTCAAGTGTCCACCAACATCTGGAGGGCACCAGGTTGGGGAAGCCTGATCTTAGACCCTGAGTGAATTCCGGGCTCTGCTTTTGCTACAATGGACAGAATCCTCTCCCAGCATCTACTTAACTGGGGTAATAAGGCCACTCCACAGAAGCCAGCTTAAATGGGCACCAAAGGACAGGGGCGGGGGAGATGGTTTCACAGGTCACTAGCAAGGAAGGACTGTATTTTTGCATCCAAACAGTTTTTCCATGCAAGAGGCTTCTGTTCAGCCTGGTCAAGCAACAAGACAGTTTTTGGACTACTGGATTCACGGTCTATTTAGTTTCATGCAGAGTTTTCAGACCATAAAAAAAGAGAGAGAGGGAGAAACATCAGGAATTATACAGACCATTTATAATCACTGTTTGGGAAGCTAGTCATTTGCAGAGGCCACTGAGTAAGGAATAAGGGGCAGGCGGAATAGATCAGAGCATCAGAGATAAATAACTATACAACTTTTGGAAGGCAGCTCTGTATATGGAAGTTTTTAATGTTTGATGTTTTATTAGGCGTTTATATTTGTTGGAAGCCGCCCAGAGTGGCTGGGGCAACCCAGTTGGGAGGGTTATAAATAATAAAATTATTATATTCGAATTGAAGTCATTTGGGGTCTTCTTTTTTGGTTTTTGGGGGAAAGGCAGCTCAGGGGGGAGGGAACACAACACAAGGTTTATAAAATGGTTTATCGTGCATGGCAAAAGGATTTCATTCTCCCTTCTCCACCCATAACCCATGAGCAGAGGTTGGGGGACCTCTGGTCTAAAAAATTACCCGTTCTGGCAGAGGGAGATGAAATTGATGTTCTGTTTATATCCTTCTCCCCCAGCAGTCTTAAGGTGCATTGCAGCAGTTTTGAAATTCACTCCCACGTGATGCAGCAACGGCCACCGATTCGTATCACTTTAGAAAAGGATTAGACAGATTTAGGGAGGCTTAGGGAGGCTGAGCCTGTTGGTATCCACTAACCTTGGTGACGAAAGTTCTGCCTCCACTGTCAAGAGTCACTGTGCCTCTGAATACCACCTGTGGGGTGTCACAAGCAGGGAGAGCGCTGTTGCACAGACATCTTGGTTACAGCCTTCCTACAGGCACCTGGTTGGCCTGTTCCAGCAGTTGCTCTTCTCATCTAAGAAGGTCCCAAGTTGAATCTCCAGGTAGGGCTGGGAGACACCCCATTCTGTGAAACCCTGCTGCCAGCCCATGTGGACAAGACTGTCCCAGGTGGACCAATCTGCTGAGTTGTGATAAGGCAGCTTCCTGTGTAGCCATTGTGGCTAACGGCCATTGGTATGCCTCTTCTCCAAGAACCAATGCCCTTTGAAAGACATCCACGTTGGTGACAACCACCAAGTCCAGCAATAGCAAATTCTATACTTCATGTTCTCCGTGAACAACTACTATTGTATGATCACAGACAATCGTATCGTTTATCTTCCTGGGTTCTAGCATTAAGAGTATCATGCTTTCACTTTGGCATTCTAAATCACAGCCCTCATGTGATGGAATCAGAGGTGGGGAAATCACCAACAGTTGCTGCCTAATTCCTTATTTTGGTTTTAGGAGTTGAATTTGAGGAATACATTTCAGGGAACTCATACCCGGTTCTTCTCCAAAAAAGCTGATTTGTGCATGGCGCCCCCCCCCCCCAATACACGAAGGAGGACATATTTTTCAGCAGTGCCTGAAATCCAGCGTGAATGTTCATTTTTACGGCCGAGGGAGCTGATCAGAGAGCTGATATGAGCAGCATATTTAATCCGAAGCCTTCCATCTGGCTGGTGTTAAAGGAACCTTCCCCCCCCCCTTCCATATTGTAGGTTGGCAGCAATGACATTGAGGATGTGAATATCATCGCTTTCCGCCAAATTAACCAATTTGATCTGAGTGGCAACGTGATCACTTCCTCGGAGCATCTGCCTACCTTATGGGTGAGTGCACCTCTTTCCAGTTGTTTTTGAGATTCCTCAGTGTGACTCTCCCCCCCCCCCCCGCCCGGGACGTGGATTTATTAAAGGCAATCCCTCTTCATTCTTGTGCATTGTGAATTTTTAAGGGAATATTTTCTGGGGCCTTTTGTGGGAGAGCCGGTGTGGTGTAGTGGTTAAGAGCAGTGGACTCGTAATCTGGTGAACCGGGTTCGCTTCCCCGCTCCTCCACATGCAACTGCTGGGTGACCTTGGGCCAGTCACACTTCTCTGAAGTCTCTCAGCCCCACTCACCTCACAGAGTGTTTGTTGTGGGGGAGGAAGAGAAAGGAGAATGTTAGCCGCTTTGAGACTTCTTAGGGTAGTGATAAAGCGGGATATCAAATCCAAACTCTTCTACTGGCAGGGGCCCTGGTGCCCATGGGTACCACGTTGGCAACTCTGCAGTTAGAGCCAAAGGGCCTTGGGAAGAGACAGAAGTGAGGAGGGGGATGAGATTGCCACCATCTTAACCATCCCAGTAAAAGTCGTGTGCCTTTTTCTCTGTCTTCTCCCCTCACAGGTGAAGCTTTACAAAAGTGAGAACCTTGACAACCCAGTCCACACTGTCTCGCTAGGCCAGTCTCTGTTCTTCCACTTTCCACCATTGCTCCGGGACAGAGAGGTATTATTTTCCTTCCTTCTGCGTAGGAAGATCAGAAAGTGCTTTATATTGAGGCAGACCACTGGTTCATCTAGCTTAGCACTGTCAACCCCAGTGGTCTTCAACTGGTCCAGACCCAAGGCCCACCTCTGACCCACAAGCCTGCAGCACGGAGCCTACTTTCACATACTCACTTTTGATTTATACCTAATAGTGCAAATAAGGCACATTATTAATCCTCAAATGGCAGTTCACACAGCCATTCCCATAGTGTTGCCCTAGCATTGCTACTAAATGAAAACCAGCCGTCTTTTACACTTCTCCCTAGCCAAACGATGGAGAAGCTATTGAAAACCAGTGATTTGGGGTTTTTCCAAAAACAAGACTCAAGATGGCAAATGCTACACAACCAAGCTTCCCACCTCAGTGGACGCTTCTATCCCTGCTCCGTAGAGAACTCCCTGGCTACACACATTACTGTAGGATTAGCCAGAAATATATTTCTGGTTGTAAAAGTCTCTTGCTGCTTTGCAGCACTCGTAGAAATAGATGAAATGAGTTTCTCATCAGAAGAATGTGTCTAGCCCAGACACCGCAGGGAGTGCTTTTTTGGTTTGGTTAGCTGTAGCCAGAGTCCCATTTGGCAACAACAGCTTTACCGTGACCCGGCTGGGATGGCTTTGTGGAGCCAACTGGGCGTCCTGACAGACTGGTTGAAGACCCATGACTTCGGGCCAAGTGCACAGACAAATTGGAAGATCCTGGTTCTCCTTTGCATTGTGGCATTTATCTTGCGGGCCCATTAACTCAAGGTTGGGAATGCAAGCGATGCAGGCTCCAGGTTTTGGAGAGCAGCAGAATGGGACCTTCTCCTTGCGAACTCTCACCACAACCTGTTTGCTTGCCCCTCATGGCTGGGTATACCTCCCCAACTGAATGCTAGCAGTTCCCTCTTGTTCTTTCATTGACAGAATTACGTGGTACTTTTGGACTCGACACTTTCCAGGTCCCAGTACGACTACACCTTGCCTCAAGTTTCATTCACCACCCTTGGGTACCATAAACACATCACCTTGGTTTTCAATCCTACGGTAAGCATCTTCTGTCCAGCCTGTTCTGCAAACGGGCAAGGAAAAGTTCTGTTGGGGCTCCCTTTTCATTTCCAGTTCTTCTGCTTTCCTAGCTCTCAATAAAGTTGGGTCTTGCTTTGTTTCCAAGGGGAGATTTTTGGCGCTTTGTAAGTGATCTAACAGCCAGGTACCTGGTGCAATTCAAAGAAACCGCTGCCCCCCCCCCCCCAATTTCAAAACTGCGGATTCAAAATGAAATCTGATCATATCCAAACATAAATGAAAACTTGCTCCTCGATCTCCGAAAGCATGCAACATTTTGTTACGATATCTTAAGATGTGTCCCAATACATAGCAAACAAGCAGCTTCCCAAAATGCATAGTGGAGAATGATGATGATGAAATTAAGCAACTGCCCCGCAACTCTGCATTTTAGGGGACGAGGAGCAATGGCTGCCAAGCACATACTTCTTGTCCTTTCCATTGAGCAACCCCGACAAAACGCCAAAGGAGCCTTTCCCAACCTTTGGTTCCCAGATGTTGTTGGACTACCACTCCCATCATCCCTAAGCGCCAGGGCCAGTGGTCAGGGAGGATGGGACTAACAACATGGGCAGACCAAAGATTGGGAAAGGCTACATGAAAGGGCAATCGCACTTTGGGAGGCAGGAAAACTGCTACACAAGACCTTTTTTAAAAAAAATAAAATTAAACAAAGGGACAAATTGTACTAAGAGTGTTCTGTAGGAACTAACAGCCACGCACCTTTGACTTGTTTGCAGAGAAAGCTGCCTGAGCAGGATATTGCGCAAGGATCTTACATCGCCCTGCCATTAACGCTGCTGCTTCTGTTAGCTGGTTACAACCATGATAAGGTAAAATGTCTCTCTGTGTGTAAGTGTAAGTCGTACTGCAGTTTTACTCTTTTTTTTCAGGAGCCAAATGTGGCCTCTCTAGCCTTCTCTCTCTGGGGCTTGGGAACTCATTTGGCACCACGCTAAAGTGGCATTGCCTGACTGGCATATGTCCTTGAAGTTTGTTAATGCCCCTCACTTGCCTAGATGGGAGGGTAGAGAGGGACTGCCATTGGATGGAGAAACTAGTCTATTGAGCAAAGGTAAAATTTACATTAATTGCTCCACGCACTTTTGCCTTTGTCCCCACCCATTGCTGACACATATCCTCTGCCCAGCAGGAAATGTGACTCTTGGGCTGAAGCAAAAAAAGAGGTTCCCTCACCCTGTCTTTAATGATTATATTATGCCATTGTTGCTGTAATGGTCCATCATGGTCATCTGCATTTTTCTGCCCCCTCTGCAGCTGATCCCCCTGCTGCTCCAGCTAACCAGCCGTCTCCAAGGGGTGCGGACGCTGGGGCAGGCAGGTTCTGATGCAGGGAGCCTTGAGGACATGAAGAGGCAAGCCAAGAAGCAGAAGATGAGGCGGACATGAGCCGAAAAGAGCTCCTGTCTTGCTAGAGTCCTGGCGTTTTCGACCAGCGTAGCTCCTAAACAGGACTGAATCCTGGGACCTGAGGAAGGCATTTGTTTACATTAGGGTTCCATCCCAGATGGAATATCACAGTTGCTTTTTTAAAAAACAGCGACGATGAACCAACAGGATTTTGATACGGAGAACATCATCCTCACTGGAGGCAGTTGCGGGGGGGACTTATTGTTGGAGATAACACCTTATTATATTTTTCCTCGGTTTTACAAGAATGGCAGCCAATAAAACCTGATTTCGCCTCCCAGGCTGTTAAATTTGGTTTCAGTTTTAATATTTTACCTTTTCAAACCTTTGGTGTTGTGTCGTTTCACTTAAACTCTGTACGCCACTTCCCCTTCTCCATCCTAAGAACAAAACGTACTTAAGGATAACATACTAAAACAAACGCAGTCCTGTTTGCATGATTGCAGTGGACTCCAGCACAGGCAAGCTCAGCATTGGTGGCCATATTGGGATGGCGGTGCTCACCTAGAATCATAGAATCATAGAGTTGGAAGAGACCACAAGGGCTATCGAGTCCAACCCCCTGCCAAGCAGGAAACCTGATCATGGGGTTGCTGCCACTGCTGCTTGATTCGAAGAGGGAATAGGAGATTGGTGCAGTGCGGTGCAAACACACCAGCTGAACCCATCTAGCACTCCTGCTGGTACCTTAGCACCACGCTGACCTCCCCCTCTCCTTCATGATAAGAAAGCAGCGTATGGTCTGTCAGGAGGTCAGGTGAACACTGCCACTGCTCCACCATGTGCTCCTGGGCATGCTGCTGGTTCCACCGCAGGATGCCTGTGCAGATGTGTAGCCACCTGTTGACGCTGCACATACTTGAAGGCTTCAACATGGTTGGGCCAGATTGTTCTGTTGTTCCAAGACCTTCAGACACTGTCCAATTAGCCCTTTTGCTTTAATAAAGCCTGTCATGAGAAGCTGATGTGGGTGGAGTCCGCAGGAGAGGAGTTTTTGGTGCACAGTTTTAAACCACGCACTTTTATGGGGGTCTTGTGTCACTAAGGGCAGTAGACCTTAGTGGATTTAAATTTAGACGGAGCCAATAATTAAGAGCAACATGGTTGGGACAACCATGCCTTCGTGAGGGGTTTTTTCTCTTCCAGCTGACATAAAATAGTATAGTTGGAGGGACCATGGGGGTCATCTAATCCAACCCCCTGCAGTGCAGAAATCTTGAACCCACAACCCTGAGATTTAGAGTCTCATGCTTTACCAACTGAACTATCCATCAAAAATATGTCAGTTCTATGCATAGTCAGTTAAAAAGAGGAATGTACCCGATGTAGCCTGTCCAGTGGAGCAAAAAGATGTCACAACTAGAAATTTGCCTCTGCAAATGAAACTGTTGGGTGGGAGAAGCGTCAATGGTCTTATCTCTCCTTTATAGGCTACAGCAAGGATGGGGAAGCTCTCCCAAGGACCATGGTCCCCTCTCGGCAGCCATAGGGGACTCCCATTCAGGATCCTGAGCAGGACCAGAGGCAAATGGGGGCACGACATTAGTGCCATCTTTGTATTATCCTCCATTCAGACAAGCCAGAGAGACACTATCGGAGTTTCCAGAAATACATCCCAGCCAGGCAAAACCACTCAAGAGGTGCATTCTCTGGGGAGAGGGTGTGTGGCTGGCTAGGGTCCACTTGGGCCCGAGGTTCCCCATCCTGAGGCTACACAGATCAGTCTCCCTGCAAAAGTGGCTATTGGTGTTTTACTGCCCCCACTTCTTCCCCCTACGGCTGTCTTCCCTCTCACTTTGTGAGGAGGAAATTGATTGCCGTAGTGCAACACTCCAGGCGTTTCAGAATTCACTTGTGAATGAAAGGGATCATTAATACCGAATGTTTACAAGCTGGTTATAGCAGATGATTCATGTTTGATTCATAATATGTCCTTTTTATTAGACAGATGATAGATTAAGTGCTGTGGTGTTTTTTGTTTTTTTTTAAAAAAACAACAACATTATTTTTTTAAAAAACGAAATATCCAAAGCACTGTTCAGGTTGCTAAGTAACAATGGTGTTGGTATCGGTTATCATTTGCGCAATGAAACTCTTACAAGCAAGTGAATTAGTAATCAAAGACAGCGGAGCTCATGTGGACCAGAAAAGGAGACGGCGTTTATCCAGAGGAAATGTGTCTGTGTCACTGGCCCCAAAGCGCTTGATTCTAATTTGTAATGAGGTGGCCGTGTGCCCTGCTTTAGGGAGGACAGTCCTCTTGTGAGAGGCAAGGACAGTCTGCTTCAAATCAACAGCAGAATCCCATCAAAATGCCTGCCATGTCTCTAGCCCTCTAGGTGGGGAACATTTTCTAGCCTGAGGGCTGCATTCCTTTCTGGGCAACCTTCTGAGGGCCACATGCTACTGGCGGGTGGGGGCAGTGGCCAAAATGGGTGGAGCAACGAGTGTTAACTATTACCTTTGTAGGGTAGGAGACTTCCTCATACCTGCCAACATTTCTCTGATGAAAGGCAATATTACCTTCTCTGGTGTCAAAGCAAACAATTATTTTACTTTTAAAAGACAACTGAAGGCAGCCCTGTATAGCAAAGTTTTTAATGTCTGACGCTGTATTCTTTTTAATATTAGGTTGGAGTGGCTGGGGAAACCCAGCCAGATGGGCAGGGTATAAATTTATTATTATTATTATTATTATTGGAAGTACTAGAATAGGGAATGATGATGATTTTTTAATTTTCTTATACCCTGGGTGACTTTCAACATAGATAAAACATTTAAAAACTTCCCTACAGTGGTGCCCCGCAAGACGAATGCCTCGCAAGACGAAAGAGTTTTCCGTTTTTGAGGTGCTTCGCAAGACAAATTTCCCTATGGGCTTGCTTCGCAAGATGAAAGCGTCTTGCGAGTTATTGCGAGTTTTTTCCCTCCCCCCCTTTTTCTAAGCCGCTAATAGCCGCTAAGCCGCTAATAGCCGTGCTTCGCAAGACGAAAAAACCGCAAGATGAAGAGACTCGCGGAACGAATTATTTTCGTCTTGCGAGGCACCACTGTATTCACGACTGCCTTCAGATGTCTTCTAAAGGTTGTCTAGTTACTTATCTCTTTGGCTCGGGGGGTCACATAACACCATACCCTCCAATATTTCTCCAATGAAAACAGGGACGTCCTAAGGAAAGGCGGGACATTCCGGGATCAAATAAGAAACTGCGACGGCTTCTGTAAATCTGAGACTGTCTCTGGAAAACAGGGACTCTTGGAGAGTCTGCTTTTTCCACACACTGTTCTCTGTCTCCCATCCAGTCACTCAAGAGACACGATGGGTCCTTGCCTCACCTGTGATTCCCCTTAACTTGCCTTCAGAGACATATGGACTCTTACAGCAGAAGCAAAACATAACCATTTCTCCTCAGACTGCGGAGGTAGCGCCTAGCTACAATGGCTGGTAGCCACGGTTAGCCTCATCCTCTGCGAATTTGCCTAATCCTCTCTTAAAGTTCTCCGATTCGGTATAGGCTGCTTGGCTATCAACATTCTGCCCCTTCCCCAAATGCTCTGTTACTGGGATTTGTTAAGATTCTGCTTCTAAGCCAAAGGCCTACTGGGAAAAAGCCTCTTGCAAATTCCTAGAGTTCTTTTCCTTATAGCATAAATGGACTCGCGTAAACTGAAAGCAGGGGAGGAAGCAGTTCATGGATCACCCTCTCCTGCTATTAAACATGAGGCTTAATTTACATGTTCATCGCAAAATCCTCCTGGGCAAAACAGCAGCATTCATCCGCAGGAAAGTTGTATGTCTCTCGCCTGCTCTGGAGGAGGAGAGGGAGAATTACCTTCCTAATAGGCAAATATTTATTTCCTGCTCATTTCCAAAGGTCTGCACCTACTGGTTTTCAGTGTTTATAGTGTCGTCTGTTTCATCATAACAGATCAAACGGTGCCCATTAGTGTGCTGGCAAATTCAGAATTGCTCAGCTCCTTCATGGTTGTCACAACCACACCCTGCCTAACATTATGCCACTGTATTAGATCTTGCAATAATCTTATAACTACACAATAATAATAATTAGGGGTGCTTTGCAACATTTAACGCAGATCTCCATTACAGTGGTAGTATAAAACTACAGTCATGTGTACACTTGCCCAGGGGTAAGCCTTGTTGAAAAGGGCAGGAGTTACTTATGAGTAAACATGTATAGGGGTGGTTCTGTAAGCTATAGAAGACCCATAGCTCAGTGGTACAGCACCTGCTTTGAATGCAAAAGGTCCCAGGTTCAGTCCCCAATGTCTCCAGTAAGGACTGGAAGAAACATCAATCTGAAAACCTGGAGAGTCAATGTGGACAATACTGAGCTAAATGGATTAGTGTCTCACTTGGAATATGGCAGCTTCCACTGTTCCCAAGCTGCTTGTTTTTCTCCCCTTTCTTTACTCAACTTTGCAAACCCTTATTTGCAAAGAAGACAATGCTGATGAATAAATACTAATTAATAAACCAAACAATCTCTATAATTCCAAACATGTGAACTTTGAAGGAAGAGCCATGAGACATTGGAATGAAGAGCTCGATTCTGGTTTACTTTTTTTCCTAGTAAATTATAATAAAACTTCACATGCATTAAATTGCAGCATGAAGTCAATTGTCGGTGCATAGCAAATTAAAATTAGACACTTTCTCTGACTGGGAATTTATTCCCCCCTTAAAAAAAAAGCAAGGAGTGAGGTTTGCTTTCAATCAGAGCACAGTTGTGTTCTCATGGGAAGGAAATCAACTCCTTTCTGTTCTGGAGAGAGATCAGTTTGACAACCATGGAAAACCACCGACTTTTCTCTCTCTGCGATACAGATGGAGGAAGCACACTGAAATGACAGCAATTTAGACAGTGCTTGTTTCATGGGCAGAAACAGGGATATAAATTTGTTAGATGCTCATGCCTAGGAAACCGAGGGCAGAATGGTTGGTCAACTTTTGGTATATCCCTTTCAGGGCATTGTGCTATAGGATTAGGTCTGATCCTTTGGCTTGTCGGGTGCAGCACGGGGAGAAGTTTTTCTCACTTTCATCACACTAGAATTAAGGGACGTCCAACAAAGATGAACTTTGAAAAATTCAGGACAGGCACAGCACATACTTAAACTAAGGAATTCACTTTCACAAGAGGCACTAATGTGTATGGCTTTAAAAGAGGATTAGACAAATCATGGAAGTTAACGCTAATGAAAGGCAACTCACAACGACAATGACGACGACAATATATTTTTTGTACCCTGCCCATCTGACTGGGTGGCCCACTTTGGGTGGCTTCCAACACGTATAAAAACATTATAAAACATTAAACCTTAAAAAGCTTCCCCATACAGGGCTGTCTTCAGAAGGCTTCTAAAGGTTATATAGCAGGCATCCCCAAACTCAGCCCTCCCACCATCCCTAGCTAACAGGACCAGTGGTCAGGGATGATGGGAATTGTAGTCCCAAAACATCTGGAGGGCCGAGTTTGAGGATGCCTGTTATATAGTTTCTCATCTCCTTGATTTCTGATGGGAGGGCGTTCCACAGGGCAGGCACCACTACCTAAGAAGGCCCTCTGCCTGGTTCTCTGCGGCTTCACTTCTCTCAGTGAGGGAACAACCAGAAGGCCCTCGGAGCTGGATCTTAGTGTCTGAGCTGGACGATAGGAGTGGATATGCTCCTCTGATGGCTATGTTATGCCTCCTCTGTCAGAGGAACGATGCCTTTGAACTGCAGTTGCTGGGAATCATACAATTATAGAATCACAAGTGGGGTTAGTACTGTGGCAGATCCTGCTTGTAGATTTCCAATATGTTTGGCCACTGAGAGACTAGGATGCTGGACTAGATGGGCCACTGATACTGATGGGGTAATAATTTTGTTCTTAATTTTCCACCGATGGTCTCAATTAGATTCCCACCCCACAAGCAATTTGGAGAGGCGGCAAGCACATGTCAGAATCCAGCCACGGCTTTTCGATGCGTCAAAAAGGTTGCTTCCGAAATGTCCCTTTCTACTTTGGAATGCTTGGATATCTTTGCGCTTGCTGTAACCAGAATGTTCATTTCCCTTTACCTCTTTCATTTCAGCCCCCAAATTTAACCACGCTCCTGGATGTTACCATTTCGCTGAACAGCTGATCTCGCTGCAAATTTGAACATTAATGCAACCTCGCGCCTCTCCAGCACTTGTGACAGTTATGCTCAAAGACTGTCCTTGAATTAGGTCTCAATATGAAGACTAGGCTGTGTCTCCATGGTATCCATTCTCCTGCGTGTGAAGAGCAGGAGATGACTCTTCCCATCCACTTGTTTGTTTGTAAAAGGTTTTGTCTTTTCCTTCTCCCCTTTGGTTTCTCAAACAGCCGAGGGGAGAGAAACCACTGCAGATGTAAAACAGGAGCTCAGACGGCATCAGACTCATTCCGATAGGCTTATTTGTCTGACAGCCTCAAGGGTAGAGACTCTTCTGCAAGTGGTAAAATAATTGGCAGCATATCGGAAAGCAATTTAATAAGTTTGCTACCTGTTGCATTATGGATGCAAAATTTCTCCCCCTGGACTCAATCACAAGGTTGGGGGTTGGCAATTCCAACGGCTTCTGAAGAGTCGGCAGGCGTTGTTGGAGAAAGGCAGGGAATGTGTTTCGCTTGAGATGAGGAGTAACAAGACTCGGGAGGGTTCGAGCCGCCGTGCCTGGGGAGAGAAAATCTGATCCTTTCTGGTTGCTCAGACTTTATGTTTCCAGGAGACCACTTCCTTCAGAGGGCAAAAATGCCTCGTTGAGATGAGAAAAACAATTGCCGCCTGCAGGTTGATTACATCAGATTTTGTGTTTAAGAATGCAGTGGTACCTCTGGTTACGAACTTAATTCGTTCCAGAGGTCCGTTCTTAACCTGAAACCGTTCTTAACCTGAAGCACCACTTTAGCTAATGGGGCTTCCCGCTGCCACCGCGCCACCACTGCTCAATTTCTGTTCTCATCCTGAGGTAAAGTGCTTAACCCGAGGTACTACTTCCAGGTTAGCGGAGTCTGTAATCCGAAGTGTTTGAACCTGAGGTGTTTGCAACCCGAGGTATCACTGTGTAGAAAACCTTCCAGTTGATCGTAAATCACTTTCCCTCAGGGTTCTATAGTGCAGATGTCTCATTAAAGTAGGAGGAGGGAGTCTTGGTTTTGGGGCCAAATGTGGCTTTATCTGGCCCTCAGAACTCTCCCAAGGCTACACTCCTTGCTTGCCATGCTTCGCTCCCAAATGTTATTGTGGATAGAGGACAGAAAGGAGCCACCCACCTGCCAGTCACCCGACATTATAATAACATCAGGTGACCAGTTGAAATCAAACCATGCAGGCAACAGACACAGCCCTTGGGAAGTGCCCAGGATCAACTGTTCCTGCAGACCTGCTTTTGGCCCATCTGAGTCTTCACCTGCCTGGCACCTGTGATGCCAGGTGTAGGGGAAGTGGGCGTGGCTTGTGGAGACAGCCTTGTGGGCCAAGTGGAGAGGCCTGAGTGGGACATGGCCTGGCCCCTCGCCTGCCATTTCTAGAAAGAGTTGAAGACTTTCTTTTGTTTCAGCAAGATGACTGTGCGCACTTTATACCTTTAAAGCACATTCGAAACAAGGATAACAACAAGAAGATTGAAAGATGGGGCTGGTGAACACTAAAAGCAGCAGAAATATGAGATGACTGGACCCTTACTGAACTCAAAGCATGGGAAGCCCCAACAAAAATATATAATTTGGCAAAATATTTGGACTTTATGATATGTATTGGTATAATTTGGAATAATTAATGTGATATGATTGGATTGTTAAATGGAAAACTTAATAAAAATTATTTTAAAAAAATATAAATAAAGCACATTCAAAACACACTCTTTCCCTCCAAGAATTCTGTACAGTGTGGAGAATATTATTGGCACAAAAATGGAAAAAAGAATTACCTACAAAAGACGAGTGGCAAATGAAATTAATGGACTATGCAGAATTAGACAAACAGGAGGATTTGAAAGGGACAGGAAGGATTCGAAACCTGCGGGACCAGAGAGTCTTAGAAGAAGAAGAAGAAGAAGAAGAAGAAGAAGAGGAGTTTGGATTTGATATCCCGCCTTTCACTCCCCTTTGGGAGTCTCAAAGCGGCTAACAATCTCCTTTCCCTTCCTCCCCCACAACAAACACTCTGTGAGGTGAGTGGGGCTGAGAGACTTCAGAGAAGTGTGACTGGCCCAAGGTCACCCAGCAGCTGCATGTGGAGGAGCGGAGACGCGAACCCGGTTCACCAGATTACGTGACTACCGCTCTTAACCACTACACCACACTGGCTGGAAGACTGGAGTAAATATTTGAACTATTTGAAAAGCAATTGTAATAAACAGATTACACTAGTAGGACTGCAAGAAGTTTTGTAAGGAGGACTATGCAAAATATTGCAAGGAAGACTATGAGGAGAATTATCAGTTAAGGACATTTAAAAGTAATAGAGAAATTAAGAAATGCAGATCAAGTGATAAAGAGTGGAAAATCTTCAGAGGTAGTTGACGGAATTCTAAAATATTGTATAAGATAAGAATGTATGTTAAATGACTGTTGGAAATGATATGTCAAAAAATTAATTAAAATGTATTTAAAAAAGAATTCTGTACAGTGTGGCCTTTGTCACAGATGTCTGCTTTGTATGGTATTGGTTGTGTGTCTGGTTTTTATTTTTAATCATTCGCTGTCATTTTTGTTCTGTTTTCAGCTGGGTCTTTCCTTGCTGTTTTGCATTTGGTACATCACCTTAATAACCGAGTACTGAATTCCAAATATCATTGAATTTGCCCATGTGTAAATACTGTATTGGGTTAAAGTTTGATTAACTACAATACCCCCTTTCTTGTAATGTATAAATTTTGTTGTTGTTGTTCTGTTTTGTTTCCTACATGAGTACTATTTCTTTTCTTTTCTTTTTAGTGTCTTATCTTACTCTGTTCACTTGTAATTATGTACTTTTTATCTTTCAAAAAAGTATGTGTACATAGATGATAGAGATAGATAGATGATAGATAGATTAGATAGATAGATAGATAGATAGATAGATGATAGATAGATAGATAGATAGATAGATAGATAGATAGATAGATGATAGATAGATAGATATAGATAGAAAGATAGATAGATAGATAGATAGATAGATAGATAGATAGATAGATAGATAGATAGATGATAGATAGATAGATGATAGATAGATAGATAGATAGATAGATAGATAGATAGATAGATAGATAGATAGATATGGGATAGCTCAGTCAGTAGAGCACGAGACTCTTAATCTCAGGGGACACTCTGAGGACACTCATAGTCCCTCCCAACTCTACAATTCCATGATTCAATCCATGATTCATATTTGTGAAAGGTGATTAATTAAGTAATTAACAATTGCCACACTTACACCTCTAGGGCTGCATGACACCAAGCGACACTTTTCCCCGTTTCAGAGAAAGGTGGGCAGCCAAGGGCTTCATGCCACATCTCCTCAGGTACAGGTCATGTTTTTTGTTCAGGTGACTAAGGGAAGCTATGTCTCTGCCTAGCACAGCTGCTTTCTCCTGGGCAGCCATTTACAAGGAAGCACAGTTGTCTGTGCCTGCCTTTGGTCTCAAGGGGCAAAGCCAGACTCCAACCACCCAGAAAACTTCCTTTTTGTTCACCTTCCTTGGACATCTGAATCCATTTAAATAGGAGCGATTGAGTTCCACACTTCTGAACTCGGAGGGGGAGGGAAGGAATCATCTGAGCATGAACCTTAGCAAAATTCTTTCAGCCCTATTAGATTTAAGTCGATGTGTTAACTGTCTCCTATCAAAATCGCTTTGCCAAATCGGGGCATTCATCTCTCTCTCCCCCCCTCCCTCCAGTTTATTCTGTTTGCAGATTAATCTTTCTCTTCTGACATCACTTTCCTGCTGTCTTGGTTTAATGAAAATAAATGAATTCATATATCCTTTTCAGTTTACATCCTCTCATGGATTAGGCGGTATTAATCTTATCTGCTCTCAGCGCAGAGGCTTGTTCCAAACAAAATAAAGCAGAATGGATATGACACTGGGAATAGCGCTTTAAAAAAAGAATATGCAAACTCGCAAATATATACAAGAGTTTCACATCCCTGCTCCTTGATCAGCTAATTCCTTCCTGGCCATAGTGACCATCTTTTTTTTTTTTTTTTAAATAATTTTTATTGATTTACAACACAAATATACAATTTTATTCAATCTTTGACAAACAAATTCTCTCTTTTTGGACTTCCCTCAGCTTCTCTGTCAATCATCCATCTCTGCCTCTTGGTTACGCATTCCTTTCTTAGCATTGTCGTTAATCTTCCCTCCCACTACTCTTATTTCTTTTTAACAATACATCTCAGCTTTCACAGTGCTTCTTGAAATCCCACTAACGTTGTTTGAACATCACATGTGTTTTTCAGATATTCTACAAATTTCCCCCAGTCTTCGATGGATTTTTGGTCCTTAAGATATCTTATTTTCCCAGTTAATTTGTCCAATTCTGTATAGTTTGTTAGTTTCAGTCTCCAGTCTTCGATCGTCGGCATTTCCTCTTGTTTCCATTTCTGGGCCAGTAAAATCCTTGCCGCTGTAACTGCATATTGGAAAAGTTTGCAGTCTTTTCTTCTTATCTCGTTTCCTGTAATCCCTAAAAGAAAAGCCTCTGGTTTCTTTACAAATGTGTATTTTAGCATCTTTTTCAGCTCATTATATATCATCTCCCAGAAACTTTTCACTTTCTTACAGTCCCACCACATATGATAAAACGTTCCTTTCTTTTCTTTACATTTCCAACACTTGTTACACGTCTTAAACATTTTTGCTAGTTTTACTGGTGTTATATACCATCTATAAAACATTTTCATCACATTTTCCTTTAACGCCATGCATGCAGAAAATTTTAAAATTTCTTTCCATAATTTTTCCCAATCATCAAATTGTATATTAGAACCAAAATCCCTGGCCCATTGTATCATTACCGATTTCACTTCTTCATCTTTCATATGCCATTCCAACAATATCTTATACATTTTTGACAGATTTTTACAGTCATTGTTTATAATATCCATTTGAAACTTAGAATCTTTTTCTACATAACCACTTTCTTTGATGTCTTTTTTAAACATTTCATTAACCTGAAGATAATGCAACCAATCATAAACGTATTCTTTAACTTGTTCATATGGTTTTAATTTCTATTTTCCTCCTTCTTTAATTATCAATTCACCATAAGTAATCCATTCGCCTCTCATTTTAATTTTATTTACACTCATGACTTCTAACGGAGATAACCAGTGTGGAACTCTTGGTTCTAATAGGTTTTTATACCTATCTCATATTTCTGTTAACACACTCTGGAAGATGTGGTTCCCAAAGCCTTTATGAATTTTCTTTTTCTCACACCATAGGTACGCGTGCCACCCAAATCTGTTATCAAAACCTTCTAAGTCCAATAATTCTTTATTTTCTAATTTTATCCATTCTTTCAACCAGCAAAGACATGCTGCTTCGTAACATAGTGACCATCTTAAATGGACTGACAGAAACCAGAGCCTTCTTCAGACATTACTTTCACAAAGGGGGAAAGTGAGTTAAGAGGGAGAAGTACATGGGTTACCGAGACCATATAACACTGGTCCTGAAAGACCTATGTTGGCTCCCAGTAGCTTTCTGAGCACAATTCAAAGTGTTGGTGCTGACCTTTAAAGCCCTAAACAGCCTCAGTCCTGTATACCTGAAGGAGCGTCTCCACTCTCAACGTTCAACCCGGACACTGAGGTCCAGCTCCAAGGGCCTTCTGGCGGTTCCCTCACTGCAAGAAGTGAGGTTGCAGGAAACCAGGCAGGGGGCCTTCTCAGTAGTGGCGCCCACCCTGTGGAACACCCTCCTATCAGATGTCAAAGAAATAAACAACTATCTGACTTTTAGAAGACATCTGAAGGCAGCCTTGCAGAGGGAAATTTTTAATGTTTGATGTTTTATTGTGACTTTAATTCTGTCGGGAGCTGCCCACAGTGGCTGGGGAAACCCAGCCAGATGGGTGGGATATAAATAAATATAATAATAATAATAATAATAATAATAAGAAGAAGAAGAAGAAGAAGAAGAAGAAGAAGAAGAAGCAGCAGCAAAGCCAGGATTTTTTGTGGGGTGCAGGCTTTTGTGAAGGGGGCAGAACCTTAGATTTATATTGATTTGTATTGATTTTGATAGATTTGGGGGTGGCAGCGGCCCCCCTGCCCCCCTTGACTTTATGCACATGGAGTGGTAAGGTCATGGGTAGGCAAACTAAGGCTCGGGGGATGGATCCGGCCCAATCGCCTTCTTAATCTGGCCCGCAGATTGTCTGGGAATTAGTGTGTTTTTACATGAGTAGAATGTGTCCTTTTATTTAAAATGCATCTCTGGGTTATTTGTGGGGCATAGGAATTCGTTCATCCCCATCCCCCCCCAATATAGTCCAGTGCCCCACAAGGTCTGAGGGACAGTGCACCGGCCCCCTGCTGAAAAAGTTTGCTGACTCCTGGGTAACGTCATATTTTTGCTCCCACCCCTATGGTGCACAGGGAATGGGAGTGACTCACAGGTAGAACATCTGCCCCGCATGCAAAAATCCCAGGTTCAAATCCCAGCATCTCCAAGTGTTGACGTTTTAGCAATGGTTGTCAGCCATCAGTCCCCACCAGCAGTCTAGCCACCTGCTGTAGCTTCAGTCCCCGTCCCAAGGGCAGCCCCACAAAGAATGCATTACAGTAATCCAGCCTCAAGGGTAATATATATGTAAGATAAAGGGACCCCTGACCATTAGGTCTAGTCGTGGCCAACTCTGGGGTTGCGGCGCTCATCTCGCTTTATTGGCCGAGGGAGCCGGCGTACAGCTTCTGGATCATGTGACCAGCATGACTAAGCCGCTTCTGGTGAAACCAGAGCAGCGCACGGAAACGCCGTTTACCTTCCCACCGGAGCGATACCTATTTATCTACTTGCACTGGTGTGCTTTCGAACTGCTAGGTGGGCAGGAGCTGGGACTGAGCAACGGGAGCTCACCCCATCATGGGGATTCGAATTGCCAACCTTCTGATCGGTAAGTCCTAGGTTCTGTGGTTTAACCCACAGTGCCACCCGCGTCCCAATATATATGTAGCCTTCCCTCAAATTATGAGTGGTTTCCCCATGCTGCTGGTGTCCCGTCCCCCCCATTTCTTTCTTTCTTCTTCCAGGTCTCGATGCACTTTTGGCTCTGAACTTTTCTCTGACACCAGCAGTCCTATTAATTTTTAGTGGCTCTGAATTACAGTCTTGCCAATAGGACATTTGTCACTGGGGTTCAGTGGGAGCGGGATTACATAAAAGCCATGCATCTTATTGTTTTATCGGCTCTTGCTCCCCGTTTGCTTCAAAGAAGCTCATATTGTGGAAATAACAATAAAAAATGTCGGGATCTCACCATGCGCAGCAGCGGGGGCAGGAGATAATCTAAGGCTTAATGATGGCTGGCTCTGTGCTTGAATTGCTGTCTTTTATTTGCTGATAATCTAAGTCTCCGTTTCCCCCTAACCCACCCACCCACCCCTTTTGGGGGGGAAAAGAAAGAAAAAGCAGAAACCGAAAAAGGGACTAAATGTCTATCATTAGCAGGCAGAAAAATGAGATTAGTTATTTCAGTCCAACACCTGGAAGCATTAAAATGTTAGGAAATTAGAGCCACAATGCGGTCTAATAGGGTGACATGCGGATAGGTTATTTGATAGTGGGAATGTTTTGAAAGAGAGCAGCGCTACACGCTGTTTGACGTGAAATGCCGGGGACATTCAAACCCCTTCCCACCCATCTCTGGGAAATGAAAGGCTATTGTGACCATTGTGCAAATCACAATGCCTGATTATTCCAAGGCATCCCTGGAGAGTCAAAAAGTTCTAATTCAAACCCAGCTGGGGTGCTTCAAACAGTAAGGGCATGTTTCAAGGGACCTGTTGCTTCAGGATTGTTATTATTATGGGGTGTTAGGGGAGGGCTAGTACCTCTAGCGGGGGACACACGTCATGCTCTTTCTGGGGTAGTTTGTCCACCTTTGGTTCTCCACCTGCAACCAACTCTCACCTGTAGCTCCTAGTCACCTGTAGCTCCTAGTCACCTGTAGCTGCAACCAGCTCTCACCCGTAGCTCCTAGTCACCTGTCAGCATGTGACAGTAGCCACCCCTCTGGGAATGGCTTCGACTGATTGGCTAAACCAGGTGAGGGTGGCCAATGGGGATCTCAAACCCTTGGTAAGTTAGGGACTTCCCCTGTATGTGAAGACAAGCTCTAGCAGACTGAGAAGTTAAGACCACTGTGGGTCCAACATGGAAGAAGGTGGTTTCTGCATGTGCTGTAGAGGGGAATGAGGAGCAGATGGGACTTGTCAACACCTGGGAAGGTAGCCCATCTAGGAGAAAGAAAGAAAGTGCTGATCTTCAGCCTCTGCTGCCTTGTGGGATATCTTTGGGAGAAGAAAAGGCTAAAGAGTAAGCCCTACACAAATCGAGAGGGGAGTCCCTAAGAAGGCTGTTGGATGGTGATTTGCATGCCTTCTTCCAGCAACTCCTGCAGCCAAGCTGGTGCCAAACGTATTGCTCTGCTTTCCTTTGGATCACATCAGAGAGGCTGACTGGGGCGGGGGGACGATCTTGTCATCGGGGCAGCCCAGAATTTCCATACACAATGCCCATGCCTGCGCTCTGGGGAGGTGATATCGGTGCTGCTATCACAGCAGTTTCACTTCATCCCTGGAGGCACCGTTCCAGTGTCTCTCGAGATGGACGGGTGCCAACAACAAAAATCATAATTGCCGAAGCAACAAGATGGGCGTTGAAATATATCCTTGCACCAGAACTTCTGAAGCTCCAAGGATATAAACATAAATCAGTGTTATTGTGTCACAAGGTATGGCTCTGCTGCTTTTTGTTGTGCAAAGGACACTGCAACAGGGCTTTCAGTGAAGTCTAGAGTGCAAAGGACTCAGTTAATGTAAGAAGAGGCCAATGGCTCATCTAATCCAATGTTCTGTTCTCACGATAGCCAACCAGATGCCCATAGGAAACCCCTAGCATCTGGTTGGCCACTGTGAGAACAGGATGCTGGACTAGATGGTCCATTGGGCTGATCCAGCAGGCCTCTTCTTTATTTAAAGTGCTGGTTTTGGCCTGTGAAGCTTTTCTGTTGCTCAGGACCCCAGTACTTCAAGAACCGCCTCTCACAACCAACCCAGACCATATGATTGTCATTTGAGGCCCTTCTTCATATGCTCCCTCAATGGGATGTTTGGAGGGTGGCAACACAATACAGGGACTTTTCAGTGGTGGCCCCTGCTTGTTGAATGCTTCCCCCAGGAGGCACACACAGCAGAGGTGCCTTCTTCTCTCTTGCACTCAGGAGGAGCCGAAAACTGAAGCCACATTATGCTTGGTTCCACGCATGGCTTCCTCCGCCCACTCAACATTGAGGGGGCCCGTCTCCCTACCAACAGATTTGGGAGGAGCCAAAAACACATTGGCGCCCCTGATGCCTGGGTGCCATCTTCATCTGTTTTTAGGTGTCAAACAATAATTTTGTGTTTTGACTGGGCTTTTGGCTCTTAATTTGAAGGGTGCCAATGATGAGACCACTTGTATTGCTTTGGATCTGTAAGTCCTGCCTTTTAGCTGTACAGCTATGTTTTTAGATGTTTATTGGAGGTCCTTACTTGGTTTTAAGGTAAACCACTTTGGGATGCTGGGGGCAGGGAAGGCAACCCACCCCCGCCAGCAATCTCTGATTTGTTCCTTTCCACCCTTTCTCCCATTGCACCGTATTCAAATCGCTCCATAATAATAATAATAATAATAATAATAATAATAATAATAATAATAATTTATTTATACCCCGCCCATCTGGCTGGGTTTCCCCAGCCACTCTGGGTGGCTTCCAACAGAATACAATAGTCTATTAAACATTAAAAGCTTCCCTAAACAGGGCTTCCTTCAGATGTCTTCTAAAAGTCTAGTAGTTGTTTTTCTCTTTGACATCTGGTGGGAGGGTGTTCCACAGGGCTGGTGCCACTACCGAGAAGGCCCTCTGCCTGGTTCCCTGTAACTTGGCTTCTTACAGTGAGGGAACCGCTGGACCTCACTGTCTCGGCTGAACGATGGAGGTGGAGATGCTCCTTCAGGTATACAGGGCCAAGGCCATTTAGGGCTTTAAAGGTCAGCACCAAAACTTTGAATTGTGCTCGGACACTGTAGTGTCCAGCCCTCCCCTGCTTTTAGTATTATTTTCCATGTATATTAATAGTTATTAAAGTATTAAGAAGTGAGTTTGCTATGGCTTGGATGAGGTGGTGCCTTATGCAAAGGAGTAAAAGGCACAGTGCTATGATAAAGGCAGCGATCCAAATCAAAGACTGCGGTTTAAAAACACCACACGTCTAGATAATGTAGCGTAGGCGCTCCCCTTTGTATTGAATTACGTTCCCAATTGACACATGTCCCCCACTCCCTAATCTGTATGGAAGGATGGATGGAAAGCCTTGCCGACTGCGTTATCATGGGACGGGGCCTGATAATGGTGTGATGACCTTGCGGCGAGGATAGGAAATGCAAACGGGGAGAAAAGCGGCCATTTGTATGTGCAAGGACGAAACGCAATATACAAATCATCTTGGAGATAAAGAGATCTTCGGGCTCGCAATGACTGGGGTTTGTTTTTTTTTTGGCACCTAGGATGTTATCACAAGACGCTCCGGGCAGTTTGTCATGTGCTGAAGCATGCAAACAGGCAACGCACAGGCTGGGAAACCAATTCGCAGGGTTGAGAAGGAATTGATTTTGTAACAGGAGGGTGGGGGCTTGTGGTGGGCAGGAAAACAGTGTAGTGTCTTCAATAGCAAAGGAGGCATGGCTGGATCACCCAGCAGGGAACATCTGCATGCAGAAGCAGGTTGTAAGCAAGCAGATGAAGCTGGTGAGGAAGAAGAAGAAGAGTTTGGATTTGATATCCCGCTTTATCACTACCCGAAGGTGTCTCAAAGCGGCTAACATTCTCCTTTCCCTTCCTCCTCCACAACAAACACTCTGTGAGGTGAGTGAGGCTGAGAGACTTCAGAGAAGTGTGACTGCCCAAGGACACCCAGCAGTTGCATGTGGAGGAGCGGGGAAGCGAACCTGGTTCCCCAGATTACGAGTCTACCGCTCTTAACCACTACACCACACTGGCTCTCCCGAGGGGAGCCTCGGGCCTCTAAGCCTCTCTGCCTGACTCTCAAGGCTCTCCCCAGGCCACACCAACCTGCTGGCCCTGGGCTGCAACCTCCTTAGGTGTTTTTGCCTGGCTGGAATGTGCCCTTGAATGTGGCTTGTGCCTCTTGCAAGCCTGGATGGAGGACAGAGAGGGGTGTGCGAGTGTGTGTAGAAACTAGCCTGCCATACAAACTTAAAACTGGCATTCATTGTTCTGCATGCTGCTGCTTCAGACCCCACTCATCCCCAATGGCAGTGCTTTCCCCCCTTAAAAAATGTTTAGGGGCACTCTCATTAAACGCTCGCTTCTGTCTGAGACTCAGAGAACACTGTGACAGGAAATTACCGTATTTTTCGCTCTATAAGACGCACCAGACCATAAGACGCACCTAGTTTTTGGAGGAAGAAAACAAGAAAAAAAAATCTGAATCTCAGAAGCCAGAACAACAAGAGGAATCGCTGCGCAGCGAAAGCATCAATCCCTCTTGCTGTTCTGGCTTCTGGGATAGCTGCGCAGCCTACATTCGCTCCATAAGATGCACACACATTTCCCCTTACTTTTTAGGAGGGAAAAAGTGAGTCTTATAGAGCAAAAAATATGGTAAGTAGCAACGGAACTGACAATTCACCATGCTAGAGAAGAAACTAATTTTTTTTTTAGTTTCTTCTCCCATTAGATTCACAAAATGTTTAGGGGTATGTGTACCCCTGCATCCCCCCCAGAAAAAAAGCACTGCTCACTGGCCCCTGGAACATTGCCCAGAAGGGAATGCAGTCCTCAAAAGGAAAAATAATGGTTCCACACCCCTGTTCTAAAGCCTAGTGCTGTAGTTGCTTGCTGGGTGTCCAAATGGAAGGAAGTTCTCAAAACGGGCACAGCAAAATTCTTTCTCAAAAAACCTGCCCTGGGTAGTTATAGAGCAGATGACTGGGCACCCCAAAATGTGTGTTTTGGGGTACCACGCCTGAACAAAGTACAGCCCAAAATCGTGAGGGCCATTTTGACTGCTGTCCTCTCGTGAGAAAAAAACGGGATGCTCTGTTTTTCCGGGGCAGTTGACTGATATGAAGCATGAGGCTGAAGTTGGAAGAAGTTGGTGGGGTGTGTGTGTGTCCCATTCACCCTAATGGTCCGGCCTCCACTGCTCAGAGCAGTGTTGTATGTTGACTGGCTTCTCAAGTTTGGCTTCTGTTTCTACACTAGCTGAAGCTTCTGGGCAAGCCTCAATAGCAGCCCCACATATAGCACATTGCAGCAATCCATCTGGGCCACTGTGATCCCTTGCCCAGGAATGGCTGCAGCTGCCATGCTAACTGCAGCTGCTAAACAGCGCTCCCAGCCACTGTGGTCATTTGGAGAAAGACAGAGATGACTCCAGGAACACCCGAAGACCATGCACTTGCTCCTGCAACATCATCCAGAACAAGCAATTAATTGTGGCCAAAGGAAGGCCCGTGTAGAAGGGGGAGCTGTGTATACTTGCCCTGGGCCTCGGAGGCCCTGCCAGGGACCTGCTCCTTCTTTGGTTTGAGTTTATAACTTTAATTTAGCAAGACTCTCTCCCTGGGCTTCAGGCAAGTTCGGCATGGTCCTGGGTGAAGGCATCAAAAGCCACAGAAAGATCAAGCAGAAGAAGCAGGGCTGGACTTCCACCTACCTCTTTCTTTTTAAAAGTCATCCATCAAGGCTGCTGAGACCCATTTGGTCCTAAAACCAGGCTTCAAACTGAGTCTAGATCATTGGCATCTTCCGGGATTTGCCACAGTCGCCCTGGTCTTCTCAAGCGCCTGAAAGGGGGAGGTAACTAGTAGACAGGCCAAGATGATGGGGCAGTGTTTGAACAATTGTTGTTGTTTAGTCATTTAGTCGTGTCCGACTCTTTGTGACCCCATGGACCAGAGCACGCCAGGCACTCCTGTCTTCCACTGCCTCCCGCAGTCTGGTCAGACTCATGTTTGTAGCTTCGAGAACACCGTCCAACCATCTCATCCTCTGTAGTCCCCTTCTCCTTGTGCCCTCCATCTTTCCGAACATCAGGGTCTTTTCCAGGGAGTCTTCTCTTCTCATGAGGTGGCCAAAGTATTGGAGCCTCAGCTTCAGGATCTGTCCTTCCAGTGAGCACTCAGGGCTGATTTCCTTAAGAATGGATGCGTTTGATCTTCTTGCAGTCCATGGGACTCTCAAGAGTCTCCTCCAGCACCATAATTCAAAAGCATCAATTCTTCTCTATTGTTTGAACAATAGAGTTGATAAAAGGATGGTGATTTCTTATGTATGTCCTTATAGATAAATTCATGGGGGATAAGGCTGATCAATGGCTACATGGACCTTTTTGTTTGATCCAGCAAGCTCCCTTTACATTCTCATGAAGTCTCTTCGCCGCAACCCTTTGCTGCTCAGAGCCACATGCTCAAGCCCTTTTAATATTCCGGAGTGTTTACTTTTGATCCCTTCCTAATCGCTGTTATTTCCATTGTCTTATTTATCCTTTAAAGAGGCAGAGTTTCCAAGGAGTCCCAATCTTTTCTTTATCGGTTGTTTGCAAAATGGTTAATTAGGCAGGTCTGCTACTTGTTTCACATTTTACAAAACAAACAAACAAACAAAAACACATCTAATTCGGTTAATGTTAGAGCCGTGCAATTTCCCTAGGCATCTTCTTGTTGACAAATGTTTATTGCACCAAGAAGATTTGTTTTTGTTTTTGTTTTTTGTAGCTGGAGAAGGGGAAAAAAAAGTTTTCAGAAGAACAAATTCTCTCCTCCTCAAGTGGGTCATTAGCATATCTTTCAACTTTGAATGTGCCGCTTGGTTGACTCACACAAGGTATTGTACTCTGGTTATTACGGCTTGCTTGAATTGCTCTATAATGAAAACAAAGTAACGTGAAGGAGGATTAATCAATTATGTTTCGAGGATGTTAAAGCTGGTGCAAGGAAGCATCCATTTGGTGTTCCTCCTCCAGCTCGGAGCATTAGAAACCATCCATGGATGGTTTTAAAAGAGGATTAGACAAAATCATGGAGGAGAAGGCTATCTGTGGCTACTAGCCACAATGGTTTTGTTCTCACTCCACAGTGGGAGGCAGCAGTGCCTCTGAATCCCATTTGCTAGAAACTACTGGAGGGGCAGGGACACGGGTGGCGCTGTGGGTTAAACCACAGAGCCTAGGACTTGCTGATCAGAAGATCAGTGGTTTGAATCCCCGTGACGGGGTGAGCTCCCATTGCTCAGTCCCTGCTCCTGCCAACCTAGCAGTTCGAAAGCACGTCAAAGTGCATGTAGATAAATAGGTACTGCTCTGGCGGGAAGCTAAACGGCGTTTCTGTGCGCTGCTCTGGTTTGCCAGAAGCGGCTTAGTCATGCTGGCCACATGACCTGGAAGCTGTATGCCGGCTCCCTTGGCCAATAAAGCGAGATGAGTGCCGCAACCCCAGAGCTGGCCATGGCTGCACCTAATGGTCAGGGGTCCCTTTACCTTTACCTTTTACCGGAGGGGCAAGTGCTCTTATGCTCACGTCCTGCTTGGCCACTGTAAGAACAGGATGTTGTCAGTTTGCATTTCTTAGTGCAGAAAATATTGATCTGATGTGTAGAGTTCTTTCCTATTCTAATAAATTCAAGAGGGTTTTGGAAGCTTCTGGAAGCTTCTCTGTGTGAAAGAAATGAGCAAAAGGTTTGTGATGTTCAGGTTATTCCTTCAAAGAAGCTGAGTACAGCTGGCTTAAACTGGTTCTCTTATCTCGTCTGTCAAGGTCATGCTGACTATAAAAAGAGGCCAGAAGGAGCCTGGGTTTCACTTTCTCTTCTGGCAGGGGCGGAGGAAGGGTGGTGCAGTGGTTGCCTGTTGCCCCAGGTGTCACCACTGAAGGGGGGCACAAAATGCCAGGCGGCGCTCACCGCAGGGCCTGCAGTGCGCCCGAGCCAAGCGTCTCTCCTTTCAGTAACAGAAAAGCTCTGCTGGATGAAATATACAGTCATACCTCGGGTTACAGATGCTTCAGGTTGTATTTTTTCGGGTTATGGACCCGCCGAAACCCAGAAGTACCGGAACAGGTTACTTCCGGGTTTCGGCAGTCGCGCATGCACAGAAGAGCCAAACCGCAACCCGTGCGTGTGCAGACGCGGTGCTGCGGATAGCAAACACTGCGGGTTGCGAACATGCCTCCCGCACGGATCACGTTTGCAACCTGAGTGTCCACTGTAATTGCCTCTGGTCTATTTTTTGGGAATCCTGCAACATGTTTAATTTTTTACTATACACTGGAATCTACTTTGGATCAATACTGAGTAGAATTCAATGACAGATGATTGATCGAATGGCCCATTGGCGTGATCTGGGAGACTCTTCTTAGTATGTTCCGCATGTACGCAGGACCTCTCAGAGCAATTGGAAATCTGTGGGGAATCATAAGTTCATGATACACCAATAAGCAGCTTTCATGTTGAGGACTGACTCTAGGTTTGAGAAGTCCCTAGGCAAAGTATGCTCTGATTGACCTCTTCTTCTGTTAGTGGCAATGAGGTAGAAATTCGATTCAGTTCACATTTAAACCTGAACTTGCCTTGTCCACTCTTTCTGAAACAGTGAACAAACCCCAAAACAGCCATCTTTTGAAATTCACACTTCTCTGAATTTTGCAATCCAGTTCTCCAGTCAAGGAATGTGTCCAAAAGTGCATATATTTGGGTCAAATGTGCATAAAAACGTCCATTTCCTCAAAATAATGAACAAAAATGCATTGTGTCAGAGGAAAATAGCACGCAAACACATGTATAGTAATATGTACAAAATGAATGTACTAGTATAAAGGATGCATACATTGGTGGAAGTAGCATCCCAACATTCGTCATATTAGGCAAAATTGCATATAAAAATATATACATTGGGATAAAGCCACTACCTTTGAAAAGGTAGTGGCCCCATAACGCTAGGTATTATTAAAGAGGTTGTGACTTTGAACATCTGCAACAAATTAGTAAATGTAAAACACACACACATTGCAGACAGCAGATTCATATAATGCTTCTGCAAAGTTGACTTTGGGGTAAAATAGAACACACACAAAATATCAATAAAATCCATTAATGGAGCCTGGCAGTGGGTAGTCATTTAAATAAAATTAGCCGAACAGCCTTCAAAGAGCAATAAGTAATCAACATTTCCTTGCTCTAGAGGCTCATTTTGTGTAAAGTAAAAAAGACAAACACTATTAGATATTCTCCACAGTCTTGACAATACCTCTCTTCCCCCTTTTGAAAATACCACCTCATCAAGTGCTGAGGCGGATCTCCCTTTTGTTCAATGTGATTGCTTGCCAATGGGCAGCTGATGCTCAGTCAATGGCTCCTAATAGCTGGAAGATGTTTCTTTAATGAGCTGGTGGTGAAGACACCCACAGACTCAACTTGGGATGAAAGCTGAGGGGAAACAAATGGTTGGCCTAAGCCAGGGGTCCTCAGACTTTTTAAACAGGGGGCCACTTCACTGGCCCTCAGACACTGTTGGGGGCCGGACTATAATTTGGAAAAAATATGAACGAATTCCTATGCACACTGCACATATTTTATTTGTAGTGCACACAAAAATAGTAAAAACAACACAATATTTAAAATGAAGAACAATTTTAATCAACATAAACTTATAAGTATTTCAATGGGAAGTATGGGTCTGCTTTTGGCTAATAAAATGGTCAATATCCGGTTCCATATTTGTCACTGCTAGTCGTAGCAAGTAATGAAGGCTTAAAACATTAAACGCTACCTCAATCACTAAGAATTCCACTTCACAATCATCCCAAAAGTCAACACCATGACAATACCATATGAGCAACACTAATGTAGCTTCTTCCATTTATATTGTTAACATTGATATTGATAACATTGTGCATTTCTCTTTGCAAGTTGCATTATAAACTTCTGCAGCTCAGAAGTACGACAGAAACAATGGTTTCCAAACCTAGTCAGGGATAATAAACACAGATGAGCTCCTACATCTGTGCTCATGTCCCTTGCCTTTATTTTAAAAGAAAAGAAAGCTAGTGCTTTTATCTTAACAGCACTGTCAAGACAGTCGTATACTTTTGCCAACATTGCAGTCACTTCCCATTTATTACGAAGGTTCTTCCTCCTCAATGGGAGGGCAGAGAGAGCTTTAGAATAACTTGCTTTCCAGAAAGCGGCCTTAGCAATGCCAAAGAGCGGTGCATGGGATGTGTACTGAGGAAGCATCACACCCTGGCAGTAATTCCCCCACCTCAGGGGAGAAACCCCCCCACTGTGCTGGTCCTGGAGGGGGGGGGTTACCGTGAGGCATGGTCAGAGTCCGGTCCTGGGTTGAGGGTCTGCAGACTATCCACCAAGGGCGAAGCGGGGTCCAAAGCAAGAAGCCGGGCGTGGTCGGGAACTCCGGAAGAACAGGTCTGGGTGCTGGCAGAAACAGGTTTTCAGTGACGTTGCTCCCGCAACCTGGGACTGGGCTGACTGGCCTTTATCTCCTCTGAGGCCAGGGGCGGTCCCGGCCCACAGGTGACCCGCCTCTCCTGGCCTTAAGGCGAGCACTCCTCCTGAGAGAACTTAGTTCCCTCCGCCTCTCTGCCCTGAGCCTCTGCAGCTCAGGAGAGGCTGGAGGGTTACTGGACCCAGGGGCAGCTTCACCTTCCCCTGACAGGGCTGGGAGAGGTGCACCTGCAGGCAATGGGTCCTCAATCACCTCAGGAGCCAGAGTGGATACATACAGGCCCTTCAGGCTCAAGCCCCTGTCCCTGCTCAGCCGGCCCTGGGGGCGGGGACTCCTGTGCAGCTGGGACTCCTCAGGTTCAGCTTCTGAATCAGATTCCCAGGCCATCACACCCCCACAAAAAACCCAATAACCTTGCTCGCTGATTTCCCGGGCACGCACAAAAGTCAAGGGTGCGACCTTTGCCTGGCGCACAGAGCTCTGGCACTCTTGCTGATCCTGGGGTTTGAGGGACGCCCTGGCAAAGGGAGAGGTGCGGAGAGGAACCGACTTTAAAATAGCAACACCGCTTGATCTCCCAGTTGGGCCCTCGCAGCTGTTGCCACCACTGAGACCAAAGGCAGTGGGAAAGAGTGACTCCTGCTGGCGAGGAAGAGCGGCGCCCGCGCCAGGCAAGCACCAAGCTGGAGGTGGAAGCAGTGGGGCTGCTGCCTTCTTCCTCGGCCAGGGTCCCCACTCTTCGGGGGGGGGGGTTTCGGGGGTGCGCCAAGCCCTGGCAGCACCCTCAACCCCTAAATTGCCGGACCTGTGTTGTCCTTTACTCCGACGACACAAAGCCCGCTGCCATAGCCTCCGCAGTAGACCGGAAGTCTCGGCTGCTGCCTTCTTCCTCAGCCAGGGGCGTGAGGAGCGCTTCTTATAGGACGCTCGCTAAGGCCAGCATTGTGAACTCTTTGCTTAAGACGGGAGGGTGGGAAAGGGAAGGGTGGAGGGGGCGGCGGGTGGGCCAGGTTCAGGACCCTGGCAGCCGGATCTGGCCAGTGGGCCGTAGTTTGAGGACCCCTGGCATAAGCAGGGAAGCTAGCAGGTGAGCTGGAAGGTTTTGCAGATTCCTGGAAGGAGAAATCTAGGAGATCGGCTCTGGCTCAGCATCTGAACAACTCCTCAGTGTTTTTCTTGTGCACCTTCCCCAGAGTGACAATCTAGGAGACAATCAACAATGGCTGACTCATCTCCTTTCACCCCTCTTGGCTCCAACCAACACAAATGGCCAGAAGAATTATTCTCCGTGGCTGAAAAGATCCCATTTCATGCTGATTGGGCAGCTCTACGAAGCTGGAGACAGGGATCTTTCTGCAGAAATAGTAACAGATATTTGACCCAGAACCACTGCATTTCTGGACAGCATGAACAACAGGTCATACAGTCGTGAGATGATGATGATTGATGGTGATAATTTATTATCTATACCCCACCCATCTGGCTGGTTTCCCCCAGCCACTCTGGGTGGCTCCCAACAGAATATTAAAAACATGATAAAACTTCAAACATTAAAAACTTCCCTAAACAGGGCTGCCTTCAGATGTCTTCTAAAAGTCAGAGAGTTGCTTATTTCCTTGACATCTGATGGGAGGGCATTCCACAGGGCAGGCACCACTACCAAGAAGGCCCTCTGCCTGGTTCCCTGTAACCTCACTTCTCGCAGTGGGGGAACCACCAGAAGGCCCTCGGCTCTGGACCTCAGTGTCCTGGCTGAATGACGGGGGTGGAGATGCTCCTTCAGGTATATTGGGCCAAGGCCGTATATGTCCTGAGTGATCTAAACAGTCAGTGACAAAGTTACTGTCATTCCCCAAAACTATGGAACAGGGTCTGCTTGGTGGTGACCCCCTGGCAGTGGAATGCTTTCTGCAAAGAGACTTGACTTGTGGCTTGTTCATGGCCATTTAGGTGCCAGGTGGAGAGTTTTGTTTTGTTTTTCAAACAATCTCTTTTTAAAATCTTTCTTTTTCTTGTTTGCGCTGTACATTGGTTAGTTATCCACTTTGATACTTTGCTGGATATATCCATGTGGCAAATTATGATTTGAGGATGTTGTGTTTTATAATATTATAATTCCTACCTGAAACCCTGCGGAGCCACTGCCAGTCAGTGTAGACATTTGTGAGCTACGTGGACCAATTACTTGGCTCAGTTTAAGCCAGCTTCCTATATTCCTTTCCTAGGATGTTGAAAGTTTATCTCCCCACCACCACCATGGCCAACCCTAGCAAAATTGCCATTGGTAGATTAGACCAGGGAAAGTTTCTTTCATGATTGAAAATAGAAGCTGTGAATGCAGAGAGTGAGAACTGAGTAATTAATACCACTGAGAATAGAAGTTGTTCCTGTGAGGTGGGAGTGTCAATGGAACACCCAAGTGCCGTGTCTGTTTTGTTTCAAAATGGATTTTAATAACATCACAGGCGAGAGCTGATGGACGGCAAGAAATTGCCAAAGCGGAGAGGATTTTTTAATGTTTTATTTATAGCTGGTTAATAAGAGCGCAGAGTAGGTTGTATATGAAATGCCAGCTCTGAAATAAATTCAGAGAATGGCTGGGAACAAGCTCCCTTTTGCATGTGTTTGGATTAAATCATCTGTCCACTTGAAGCTATATATTTGAAAATAGCGGTGGTTTTTAAATTTAAGCTAACAATCTGAGGCTCAGGCTTCCGAACACTGATGATTAAATTTGCATTTTTTGCAGCCGACAAGGTCTTATGTTCTTATCCTGGCTTTAAATTAAAGAAATGCATCTGGAAATGGGACTTCATCTGGGATTGCCAACCGTTTTTGGCTTGCGGGCATGTGGGATATTTGAGCAAGTATTGGGGGTGCCACCCCCTCTATTCAGAAGTTTCTTTCTCCCCCAGATCAGCTCCACCCACCCACCCACCCTGGAACTGGTGAGAAAGAAAGAGCACATTTCAAGTCCCTTCCGATGGTAATATGTGTTACTTCACTTATTCAACATGTGGGGAGCCAATTGGGTTATATTTACTGGTGCTGACCTTTAAAGCCCTTAAACCAGGCATAGGGAAACTCCCATGATCCCTAGCTAACAGGACCAGTGGTCAGGGATGATGGAAATTATAGTCCCGAAACATATGGAGGACCAAGTTTGCCTATGCCTGCCCTAAACGGCCTTGGCCCAGTATACCTGAAGGAGCGTCTCCACCCCCATCATCCATCCCAGACCCTGAGGTCCAGCGCCAAGGGCCTTCTGGTGGTTCCCTCGCTGTGAGAAGACAAGTTACAGGGAACCAGGCAGAGGGCCTTCTCGGTAGTGGCACCCGCCCCGTGGAATGCCCTCCCATCAGATGTCAAGGAAATAAGCGACTCTCCGACTTTTAGAAGACATCTGAAGGCAGCCCTGTTTAGGGAAGTTTTTAACGTTTGATGTTTCATTGTGTTTTTAAGATTCTGTTGGGAGCCGCCCAGAGTAGCTGTGGAAACAGCCAGATGGGTGGGGTATAAATAATGAATTATTATTATTATTATTATTATTATTATTATTATTATTATCATTAGGGGGGCTCTGTTGCTCATTTGGTTGAGTGGGGCCCTGGCTTTCCATCCAAAAGTCTGTTCCCATTGAAACACTCTCTTGTAAAGCTTCACACCCAATGAGAGAAGGACATGAATAGGATGGTCTGTCATTTGCACCTTCTTTCGTCGCCAGTGTACTTCCTCTCTCCAGCCTCCCTCTGCTTTTATTTACAGCTTTCCCAATTATATTGATGTGATGAATTTGCTTCTCCTACAGGGTGTGACAGATTGGCATTAAGCTGTCTGTAATTCATGAGTAATACAGAGTGAAATTTATGTTAAGGATGAAGCACATAAGCCCTCTATCTTGAGAAACCTTTCAGCAATAAAAAAACGAATCCCTTTGCTGTGCTTTATTAATGTAATATAGCAAAGTGAGGCACCTTCAAACCCGTTCCAGTCATCCATTACCTAAAAATTAATGGGTGAACACTGGATTGTTCAGAGAATTAGAGCTGTGTTGAAAGGGAAGGGAGTTTGGTTTGTCCTCGCACTGCGGTTGTCCTCTTTAGTCAGGTGTTCCTCTTAGATTTTCCAAGGCTACCCAAACATTTACAGGCCAGGAGTCTGAAAGATTTCAGTCTTTAAACAGAATTTATAGCTCAGGATTGGGGACTAAATGCTTGAAAAGGAATGCAAAAATCTTCAGCTGGTGCAGAATTCAGCAGCCAGGTAGCTCACAGAAGCAAGGGTATTTGAGCATATTACATCAATCCCAGCCCGGCTGCACCAGCTACCAATTAGTTTCTGGGCCCAATTCAAAGTGCTTGTTTTGACCTATGAAACCTTAAATGGTTCAGGACCACAATATCTCATGTTATGTACTGAAGTTTTCACCCTAGGCTAGCAGGGGGATACGGTAGATAGTTTTCACTCAGGTCCACATATGCAAATAAGGAATTGAAAGTGACGTTGAGTGATTGGATAGTTACAGAAAGTTGTTACTGTTGCGTTGTAGTTGAGCTCTATACAATCAGGTTGGCTGAACCCTTCAGCCCAGTTCTGTTCTGGGTTGTGAATAAACAAGAGCTGTTTGAAGAGTCGCTGTGTCGTCTGTTCACCCACAACTTAACATCTCAAGGACCACTTCTCCCCATATAAACTGACCTGGACCCTGCAATCATCCTCTAAGGCCCTTCCTTGTGTGCCTACTCCAAGAGAAATCTGGAGGGTGGTAACACGAGAACAGTAAAAAGAGCCTGTGTGGTGTAGTGTTAGAGTGCCAGACTAGTACCTAGGAAACCAGGGTTCAAATCCCCACTCGACCGTGAAGCTCACTGGGTGACTTTGGGCCAGTTACTGTGTCTCATGCTAAACTCATGCTAAACTACCTCACAGGGTTGTTGTAGGGGTGAATTGACCCCTTGGAGGAAAAAGTGAGATGTGTATGTATGTTTGCTTTCCCTTTTACAGTGGTACCTTGGTTCTCAAATGTAACCTGTTCCAGGAGTCCATACGACTCCCAAAATGGTTAGAAAACCAAGGTGCGGCTTCCAATTGGTTGCAGGAGCTTCCTGCACTCAATCGGAAGCTGTGGAAGCTGTGTTGGACATTCGGCTTCCGAAAAACGTTCGCAAACCGGAACATTCTTGGGTTTGTGTTGTTCGGGAGCCAATTCGTTCGGGAGCCAAGCCGTTCAGCTACTAAGGTACCACTGTATTATTATTTATGTATTTTTTACCTACCCTTCACCCTAGGATCCCAGGGCAGGTGACCACATTTTTTTAAAAAATGAAAAGCAGGTTAAAAGTTACAGTGATAATGATGATGTCTGCATGTTCACTGCAACAAATGCAAATAGATGCCTGCGGGGGCAAAGGCTCTCTGGCACCCAGGGTGGGGGGCACATGCGCGGCGCCCGTACAGATGCTGCACGTGGCATCTGTACCTGTCCGGATCTCGGCCGCTCTACAGCTGGGGGGAGGCAGCGGGCCATCTTGTCACCCCTTCCAGGGTGGCACCTGGGGCACGCCCCCCACCCCCTTCATACACCCTTGGGTGCCTGAAGTGTAAGTGGGTCCCCACGAGGCAAGACATAGTGAAAACAGCAAGAACCATCATTGAACTAGCAGAACTGGACAACAGGCAAAGTAACTGCTTATATACATTTCTGAAGACCTGGGCCACTCCCACTCCCAACGTGATTGGCTGTCTAAACTTCCAAGCTGCGAATCATGACTCAGAGTTTAAGGGCCAATGACAGAGGCCCAAATCCTGAAATGTTCTGTGATAGGATATCACGTATCGAATCAGAACACAGAGGCTCAGAATCCTTAGTCCAGACTCAAGTTCAGGCAAACACAGACCACTGAATACGTAACTTTGCCCATGTCTCAACAGCAGCGGGACCCCTGTATGTCCCCCACACGACTGCGACATGCATCACCGAGGCAGGATGGTCACATGCAATGCTGAGAGCAGGGCTGTGGCATGGTCCTGCTCCTCCTTCAATACCTGCCTGTGGATAACATGTGAACAGGGCAAGGCTGATCATCACATCTCCTGCTTGCAAAAATACTAAACCTCAGATACAAAATCCCAATTCTATGTAATCCGCCAAGAAATGAGTTTTCACACCAGCGTCCTGCTTCCCCATGTCAGATCAAGCAAATATTTATTGCAAGCATTCAATAATAAATGGAACATTCTCTGTATTTGTAAATCTGTCATGTTTCGTTTTGGCTGGCAGACTTTGATGGGGGTGGACAGGAGTTAATTTTGTTGCATCTTCCCTGTACCAGAGGAGGGTGGATGGGGACCAGAATATTTCACTTACTAGAAAATGATGGGCCTTAGAAGCTTGTGTGTGGTTCCAGCTCTTGAAATGACGCTGCCCTTCTCTTCCAAACTTAAAACATCTTCCTTTTGATACTAATGCTATGCATATTGCTCTCTTGAGCAGATGTTCGAATGTGATGGATTTGTAAGACGTGTATTGAATATGGCTCATAGCCATGGGCAACGTTTGGGATTCCAGGTTGTCACCATGCAAATTAAGACGAGAACATCTTGCATTGATCATGCAGTCATCTTGGGCTTATTTCTATCTGAATTTGCAAACCTGGGTCAAGGCAGCACAATTTCATACGCTAGTGACTGAATGCTCTTATGTACAATATGAATAAAGTGACGGTCCCCTTCTTTCTCTGCAAGTCTGCACTGCTACAGGCCAATCTGACCTCCTCAGGATTCTGATGTGGATGGAGACTGGGCCAGTGAAACGGCTTCACACCCATCTTTAGCATTCTGCTGCTTTGTGGCAAGAGGGCTTGTCTGTTTGCTGCAATTGCTCTTTAGTATGGCATTGTGTGGGATAAACCACAGAGCCTAGGACTTGTCGATCAGAAGGTCGGCTGTTCGAATCCCCGCGATGGGGTGAGCTCCCGTTGCTTGGTCCCTGCTCCTGCCAACCTAGCAGTTCGAAAGCACGTCAAAGTGCAAGTAGATAAATAGGTACCGCTCCGGCGGGAAGGTAAACGGCGTTTCCGTTTGCTGCTCTAGTTTGCCAAAAGCGGCTTAGTCATGCTGGCTACATGACCCGGAAGCTGTACGCCCGCTCCCTTGGCCAATAAAGCGAGAGTCAGCCACGACTGGACCTAATGGTCAGGGGTCCCTTTACCTTTACCTATGGCAGGATGTGTGCATGACCCGCAACTGTAAAAGTTCAGGAGGATAGTTAGCCATTATAAATGGATATTTACCAGCAAGAGAGAGCTGGGCCTATTATCTTTTAAATTGTTCTGGCCCGTATCCAATGCAGCAAGCCTGCAAAGAGACGATGAACATTATAAATCACCGCAACATCTTCTCAAGGTTTCAGTCAGATGGACATCCTGGGTACATAAAATTTGTAGGGGCTGATGCTTACATGGTGATGTCAAAGCCTGGCTAAATGTACATTACTGGACTAATCCCAAGGGAAGGGGCCCCCCTTTCAGTCTGAGGACTGTGTTCCTTTCTGAACAAACCTCTAGGCGGAGGGCCTTCTCGGTGGTGGCACCCGCCATGTGGAACGTCCTCCCACCAGATGTCAATGAGAACAACAACTACCAGACTTTTAGAAGACATCTGAAGACAGCCCTGTTTAGGGAAGCTTTTAATGTTTGATGCATTACTGTATTTTAATATTTTGTTGGAAGCCGCCCAGAGTGGCTGGGGAAGCCCAGCCAGATGGGTGGGGTATAAATAATAAGTTGTTGTTGTTGTTGTTGTTGTTGTTGTTGTTGTTGTTGTTATTTGGCTGATGAAACTTTCCATGGCCTTTTAAATGTGTTTGTGAGAGAGGGGTTATTGGTATGTTTTTGTTTTATTATGTATTTTGTGTCCTCGTTTTATATTTTTATGTTGTGAACCAACCTGGGATCTTCAGCTGGGTGGGGTATACAAATTCAATAAATAATAATAATCCCTGCCCAACCATGTGGCTCCCTTGGTGGTTTTTGGCCTGTTAGCGTCTCTTAGGCTAGCCACCCTCACAGGGTTGTTGTGAGGACAAAGGCAGGGATGGTTTGGGGAGAAACCATCAATGTGACTCTCATGCTCTTTTGGAGAACAAGGAGGATTCTTTCAGTGGGGGGGGGGGAGAGGAAATAATTATTATAATCTGCAAAACGGAAAGATCTCTATTTCACATTAATGGTCCGATCTAAGCATGTAGGCCCCATTGATTTTGATTGGATTTATGTCCAAGTAAAATATAATTAGTGCTACCGTCTTAGTTAAAAATGCAATTTAAGATTCTATTCATTTCTTAATTTAGTTGTTGGGATTTAGTTATACTCTCTGGGTTGTGCTAAAAATGTACATTTGATGGTACTGCATAAATAAATTATTCATCGCAATCCTAAAATAAATGTTGCTCTGTGCAATCCTGGCAGCTTCTGGAGCAGATATCTGACTGGCATTGCACATAAAGAATATCCTAAAAGCTCAGCGTTAATTTGATGCCGCATTAATAATACAGGCAGCGTGATGAGATCCACGTTTGGCGGCCCGCTCTGCAAACTGCCCTCTTAGTGGGCTCCTAACTAAGTTGGTGAGCTTAACTGGGAATGACAGCAGCTTTGATGATTGCCAGGTGGTTGGGTCCAGGAGCCAACATTTAATTCTTCCCTTTGCCCAGGAGCAACACAATATCAGGGCACGCCCCCTCTCACAATGCCCTAGGGCAGCTGTCCAGATAGTGACACACTACAGCCACCACCATCTCTGTATATTCACCATACTTGCTAGGGGCTGCTGGGAGTTGTAGTTCAGGAACATCTGGAGAAACAAAGGCTCTCCACACCTTTGCTAGAGTCGTGCGACGTTGTGGGTGTTATGTACTGAAGTTCTCACCCTGGGCCAGCAGGGGGATACTGTAGATAGTTATGCAAAAAGGGATCGAAAGTGACATTCAGTGATTGGATAGTTTTAGAAAATTGTTACAGTTACGTTGTACTGGAGCTCTATATAAGCAGGCTGACTGAACCCTTCAGTTCAGTTCTGTTCTGGCCTCTGAATAAACAAGAGCTGTTTGAAGAATCGCTGTGTCGTCTGATATGTTCACCCACAACTTAGCAGTGGGCATTATCCAAAATAAAGATGGTGCTCCAAGACTCAACCCCTCAGCATTCATGTTGAAACTGCCACCCCGCTGAAGTAAAAAGGGGCAGGGAAAGGCAGAGATTAGCAGTGGGCCCTGTGGTGGTGTTGGAGCCCCAAACACTGAGTAAAGGGGTGAGTCCAGTCCTGATAAGATATAAATTAAGGCCCACATCATATTTAGTAGAACCGCCCCATTTATGAGCCAGAAAGCTGGATACAGACCTCCTGTCAGGTATCAGACTTGATAAATAATCTGATAGGAACATAGAAAGCTGAATTGCGGTTTGTTAAGGCGCTGAGGGTGAGACTCCATTCCCTTCACAGAGGTACAATTCCCAGAATTGAGCAGGGTAGCTCAGTTGGTAAGAGCAACTGCGGGTTGTGGGCTTGAGCTCCACATTGGGTGAAAGATTCCTGCATTGTAGGGGGTTGGACTAGATGACCCTTGCGGTCCCTTCCGACTTTAGAATTCTATGATTCTGCAACTATAAAACTACTCTGGGTGTTGCAGCTGGTTCAGGTTCTACCATCTGGATCAGCAGAAAACAACCTTTCTCCATCTTCCATGTGACGGCCCTTCAGAGAGCTGAAGATGACTAGCGTGTCACCTCTCAGTCTTCTCTTTTCCAGGCTAAACACACCCGACTCCCTCAACCGTTCCTCTTAAGTCTTGGTTTCCATATCCTTGATAACCTTGCTCACCCTCTGCACATAACTGTCAACATTTCCCCTTTTTAAAGGGAAATTCCCTTATTCCGAATAGGATTCCTTGCAGGAAAAGGGAAAAGTTGACAGCTATACCTCTGCACGTTCCAGCTTGTCAATATCCTTCTTAAACTGAGGTCCCCAGAACTGAACACGGGGCACCATCAAGGAAGGTGTGAATCAGGGCTGGTGAGAGTTGTGGCCTAGGGAGATGGGAGAGGGCATCTGGGGAAGAGATGCTGCTTGGTTAGAGTCCCGAGAGCCAGATTGCTTGGAGGGCTGCATTTGATCCCAGATTTCTCTATCACAGTGCTATTTTTCTAGAGAAAGTGGTGCCGGAACTCACCATGAACACCTCCCTTGACCTCTTAGAATGGCAATGGCGCCCACCTGAGAGGTGCCAGACCTGAGTTTCGGCTGCAAAAAAAGCCCTGTCTATCACCACCAACACTGATTGCACTATACAGTGGTACCTTGGGTTAAGTACTTAATTCGTTCCGCAGGTCTGTTCTTAACCTGAAACTGTTCTTAACCTGAAGCACCACTTTAGCTAATGGGGCCTCCCGCTGCTGCCACGCCACCAGAGCATGATTTCTCTTCTCATCCTAAAGCAAAGTTCTTAACCCAAGGTAATATTTCAGGGTTAGTGGAGTCTGTAACCTGAAGCATATGTAACCTGAAGCATATGTAACCCGAGGTACCACTGTAGCAAGTGTAATAACAACAACATGCTAATAATTTCATATGGAATTTCTCCCTGTGGTGCTTGATCTCTGATGGCCTTGTGGAAATGAGCAATTCATATTGCTGTTGTGGCATGATAGGTGTGCACGGATGAAGTAGCTTAGCTGGGAGGTGCTGTTTTCATGCATAAGCCCTGCTTCGTAAGCCTCTTTTACTTCCCCATGGTCAAATCCTCCTCCCTCCCCTCATCGTATTCTTCAAAGTGGGATTTCTCTCAGAACAGACCAATAAATTATTAAGGCTGCTGTTTATTTTTTACTATCCATTGGAGGGAGAGATGTAGACCAAACTATATCAGCAATTTAATGAAACATCGCACAAGGGAAATATTAAAAGTTTAGCTTGGCTGATTATGTGGGGAAGGGAAACCATCTGATATCAAAAAGGAAAAACATTTCTATTTGTCTTCCAAATGGAAGAGCTGTAACAGATATCAATTCCTCCACCAAGTTTGCTGCTCATCAGAAATCTTTAGCCATTAATCGTTCTGCGGCTTCCGACGTGTCGCCAGGGCTCAGCCCAAACTGGATCAATTTACTGCTATTGTCCCAGTGCAAAAATCACTCCATTTGGTATGCAAATTTACTTAGAGTCTTTGCAGGCTGCTGTAGCAAAATAACATTTACATTAATTTATGATCCACGGTGGCGGCGTAAAAGATGACACAACTCTTCTTCTCTCACGCATAGTATCGCTTTGAGATATTCTAATCTATGTGCTGTATAAATAGGCTCAGCAATTCTTGAATGTTTTATCTGACTCTTCCCGAAACATGCAACAAACAGTTGACTGCAAGCATGGCAATGAGAGATGGTGACGGGGGGTGGGGGTGGGGGGAAATGAACAACTTTGTTTATTTGTTAAATTTCTAGGCTGCCTCTTAACCAAGATTCCCTGGGCACTTTTCAGAACATCAATGGAATACACAAATACAATTCAATAAAACAACCCCAATCCCAATTGCATAAAAACACAGAACCAAAATTAAACTCAGAACCCAGCATTAAACAAAACTGTGCAGTCTAGAGATAGACCTGCATAAACTCAGTGTAAAACAAACAAACAAACAAACAACTCCAACACCCCAAAGACAAGAAAGGTGAGGAGAATTAGTGGCCAGATCTTAAAGGTAAAGGAACCCCTGACTGTTAAGTCCAGTCATGGACGACTCTGGGGTTGTGGCGCTCATCTTGCTTTACTGGCCGAGGGAGCCGGTGTACAGCTTCCGGGTCATGTGGCCAGCATGACCAAGCCGCTTCTAGCAAATCAGAGCAGCACACAGAAACGCCGTTTACCTTCCCGCCAGAGCAGTACCCATTTATCTACTTGCACTTTGACATGCTTTCGAACTGCTAGGTAGGCAGGAGCAGGGACCGAGCAACAGGAGCTCACCCCGTCGCAGGGATTCAAACCGCCGACCTTCTGATCGGTATGCCCTAGGCTCTGTAGTTAACCCACAGCACCACCCATGTCTATTTTATTGGAGGAATGTTGGAGGGTATGGGGCACTGTATTACAGTGGTTCCAGTCCTGCATTCAAGACCGAATTCAGAGAGTAGCATTGGGAGAGTGCCTTTTGGCCTCCTGGCAGCTACGCTATGAGATGCTGCAGTGCTATTTAATATCTACATGAAGCCACTGAGAGTAGTCACTGGAAATTTCTGTTTATCCATAACTTCTGAACTGATTGGAGAACTGGGTGCAACCTAACAAAACGAATTTCAGTAGGGACAAATGTAAGGTTCTGTGCGTAGGCAGGAAGAACCAGATGCACAAATATAGGATGGGGGACATCTGGCTTACTAGCAGTACATGTGAAAAGGATCTAGGGGTCTTTGTGGACCACAAGCTTAACATGAGTCAACAGGCTGCATCAACAGAAGTATAGTGCCCAGATCAAGGGAAGTAATTGTTGTTGAGTTGTTTAGTCGTGTCCGACTCTTCGTGACCCCATGGACCAGAGCACACCAGGCACTCCTGGAGCAGGAACCAGCAAGCCACTCCAGTATCCCTGCCAAGAAAACTCCATGGACAAAGACAACAGGGAAGTAATAGTACCACACTAGTGTGCCTTGTCAGACCACATTTGGAATACTGTGTCTAATTCTGGGCACCACAATTTAAGAAGGATGTTGACAAGCTGGAATGGGTGCAGAGGAGGGCAACCAAGATGATCAAGGGTCTGGAAACTAAGCCTTATGAGGAGCATTTGTAGGAGCTGGGTATGTTTCGCCTGGAAAAGAGGAGACTAAGAGGAGATATGATAGTCATCTTCAAACATCTTATCCCCCTGAAGGATAAGGTTTGCAGTTTGGGGGTGATTCTGGGTCCTACTATCACTGGAGGCTCAGATAGCCTCAGTGGCCAGAAGTGCCTGTTACCAATGATGACTGGTTTGATAGCACGTAGGCAGTGGTTTAGGGACGCTGGTGGTGCTGTGGTCTAAACCACGGAGCCTCTTGGACTTGCTGATCAGAAGGTCGGTGGTTCAAATCCGTGTGACAGGTTGAGCTCCCGTTGCTCTGACCCAGCTCCTGACAACCTAGCAGTTCGAAAGCATGCCTGTGCAAGTAGGTAAATAAGTACCGCTGCGGCAGGAAGGTAAACGGCATTTCTGTGTGCTCTGGCTTCCGTCACGGTGTTCTGCTGTGCCAGAAGCGGTTTAGTCATGCTGGCCACATGACCCAGAGAGCTGTCTGTGGACAAACGCCAGCTCCCTCAGCCTGAAAGCAAGATGAGCGCCGCAACCCCATAGTCGCCTTTGACTGGACTTAACTCTCCAGGGGTCCTTTACCTTTACTTTTATCTAGGCAGTGGTGTACTTTGGGGTCTAAAATTTCATCAGCGCCCTGTGCAATGCCCAAATTTGGCACCCCTGCCTCTCGCCATATATTTTACATCTTAGTTGTGGCGCCCCCACAGCCCCCCCGCAAAACTTTGTGCCCCTAAATCTGCCTCTGATGTAGGGCAGCATGCATGGGGCCAATGACAGGAGGGATCACATGACTAAACTGAATGCTCAAGAGGGGCAACTAGCTCAGTTATGACATATGGCAGGACATTTTGGGAATTCTCTCTACATATGCAGAGAGAGTATGAGTAGGAAACACTTTCCTTATGGATGAGATTATCTGGTAATTAAAAAGTCAACCAATTTGAGTTAAGGGTGTGGATTAATTAGATAGAACATCAGGAAACCTAATTTACCCAGTAATTTATTTTTAATCCAAGCTGAGCAGATTTTATCAGTGTTTTCTCTAAAGCTTGTACGAACTAAGTCACATTTAATTATCCTCCGGTGTAATGACCCAGATCTCTCTGGTTTTCTTGTTATAATTTATTTTATTTATAAACAGATTAATGTCTTTACATGTAGGAGCGAGAGCATCAGTGGCATTTAAAGTAGCACTTTACCATATTAGATTTCTGAAAGAAAACAGTCGCAAGATGGATATTATTTATAGCCTGTTAGATTTCTGAGTTTCACAGCACTGTCCTATGTAGGTTTACTTGAAAGAAGTTCCCACTAAATTCACTGTGGCTTATTCTCAAGTAAGGGCCCATGGGATTTCAGCCTCCAAACACATCAGAAACAGCTTTAAAAAAACTTATTCATCCTTGCAACTACCTTGTGAGGTAGGTCAATAATGTTCCCATTTTACATACATGAAATGGAGGCAGAGATAAAGGGTTACCCAATCACTTCATCCTACACTTGGGAAACAGAGTGGCAGTTTGTTTGAAGACTAATCCAAAAGTTTGTGTGTGGCAAAGGAGAAGCCATGATCCTATGCACTTGTGGAACTGTTGAGCATTGGGGCTGGTGGGGAGGAATTTGAGGAACCCAAACTGCTGCTCCCTCATTAATCTATACACTTATATACCCCTTTCACATTCACATACCCCCTATTATATGCATTTCTTACTTAGCTGGAGAAGAACTGGACTGCTAAATTTGGAGAAGTGCGAATTTCAAAGAATGTTTCAGTTTCAGTTCCTGTACAGTGGTGCCTCGGGTTACATACGCTTCAGGTTACAGACTCCGCTAACCCAGAAATATTACCTCGGTAGTGCGGCAGCAGCAGGAGGCCCCATTAGCTAAAGTGGTGCTTCAGGTTAAGGACAGTTTCAGGTTAAGAACAGACCTCTGGAACGAATTAAGTACTTAACCAGAGGTACCACTGTACTTTTCAGAAAGTGCAAATTGGGAAGTTTTGCTTTAAATTTGAATTGAATCAAATTTCTCCCAACTGCTGTCTTCCCTGTTTCCAAAACACAAATTTGAATTCAAAATAGGAATGAACTGAATCCAAATTTTACGACACAACACACACACACACACACACACACACACACACACACACACACACACACTATATGAAATAATAATAATAAAAAAATAAAATGCAAGAAAAAAAGATGCACACACACACTGCAGAGCACACCCCTAGTTTATATAGATGGTTAAATTTGGAAAATAGCCTGGTGTCGACAGCGTCTGAAAGGACCTCGTATATCTCTGATGGTATAAACAAGCCTTTAAAATGTTACATTATTATGACATCCTTTAAAGTCTATGAAGTCCTGCACTAATGATTTGGAACAGTTTGGTTCATCATCTGTGCCATTTTCATTTGAGAGCTGATTTTGGATTGATGCCTGTAATTGAAATTTGATGTTGTTTGTTCATGCTAAAATATAGATGATATGCAAAGTGACACACGCTGACTGTGTTTTGAGTTGCAAACTGCTCCTGCAGAATGGAAGATGATGAATATTAATGCAAGAGGCTTTCAAGCCAATTTGCTATATATTTATATATATGTGTCTTGCAACACCTTTGAGGTGGGTGCAGGAGGTTGCACAGTATGGAAATGATTTTTTAAAAAACCCACCAAATCCTTTTCATCAACTTCCTCTTAATAATTCACCTGCTACTTGAAACGACATGCCTGAGTTAGTCAAGAAAATGAAGTGCTATTTAACATAAGGAGTATATTGTACCTTTAGGGTGCCATCTTAAGGCTGCTGTGTGTGTAATCCAAAGGCAGTTTAACCATTCGTCCAACAGTAGGGATGGACCAATTTGTCAAGTTGGTTTCTCTCCCTTTCTCCCTCTTAAATCCAGTTCTTCACATCTCCACATAAAGTTGTGAATGTATTTTCCCCTGAGCAGCGGTGGAGGAAGCTGCTCGGGCGTGTGGGACAGCGTGCGCAGGGGTGGGACGAGGGTGAGGGCGGGAGCACCATGGAGCTTACAGAGTCTGCCTGCCTCCTCTCACTCAGTTGCCCTACAGCTGGTGGGGAGGCAGCAGGTGGACCATTTGGGCAGCGCAGAGCCTGTGTGCGCCGAAGCCACTGCGTCTCTCCCAGTGAGTGCCGCCTGGCATTTTGTCACCCCCCTCAGTGGTGACACCTGGGGTGGTCTGCACCCACCGCACACCCCTTCCTGTGCCTCTTCCCCCAAGAATCATCATGACAGGATATATTGCTTAACACACACATTACAACGTGATTTCCCTGTCTATAATGCCTTTTTGTATGCTCTTTCCACCAGTACAGTAGTACCTCGGGTTAAGAACTTAAATCGTTCTGGAGGTCCGTTCTTAACCTGAAACTGTTCTTAACCTGAGGTACCACTTTAGCTAATGGGGCCTCCCACTGCCGCTGTGTGATTTCTGTTCTCATCCTAAAGCAAAGCTCTAACCCGAGGTACTATTTCTGGGTTAGTGGAATCTGTACCCTGAAGTGTCTGTAATCTGAATTGGCTGCTAAGGTGGGAACCTGGCCTGACTGGACTTTGGATCTATTGACCAGCCAGACTACGCCCTACCTAGCATCTGCAGTGGGATTATGTGAACCAGCAGGACTTGCTGACAGGTACCCCATGGCTCAGGACGGGGTATAGGCAGCACAGATGGCAGGGGCTGGTTAGGGTAGCATTTCCTGTTTCGCTTCAGCTGGTGAAATGGGACATGGTGCCTCTGAATCTGTCTCACCTTGGAGTCTTATGGACATAAAACCTTTCTTCAAACAAGTTTCGAGCTGTGGAAAGCTAGAAGTGCTTTTAAAGATGAATGATGCCTGACTGTGTCCTAAATGCTGGGAACTTATTAGCAGACAAATGTTGTTTAATCAGCTACACAATGGGGATCACACAGCAGTGCTAATCAGATGGAGGGGAGACTTTTGGAGGCAGGCAGCTTCAGTGTGAACGGCAGATGCTTGATGAGGAAACGGAAAATAAAATAAAAAAAACATTTCATCCCGTGTAATTTATTCAATTTAGCACTCTCTTTATCCCATTTCCCATATGCTGTGGGGTATAACTTTTCCCCTTGTATGTTCTGTGGTGTTCTGCATTTTACAGCCGGTACATTAAAAGAAAGCTAATAATTGGAGGGTGCACTTGCAAGAGTGTAGCTAAACCTTGTTTCTATGAGGAATATGATTTCTGTAAACTTCAATGCAAGCTGAGCTGAACTGCACCTCCCAGACTCACGTGAGTTAAATTATTCTTCAGATTTCACACTTCTCCAAATCTTGTGATACAGTTGTTGACTATACCAAAATTTCAATTATTTATTTATCGTGAATGATATTATTTGTGATCTGTTAGCAGACCACAATACAACTATTATGAACATGGTGGCCACCTTTGCAGTAGCAGCTGAAAAATTCCGTTGCATCTTTCTAAAGATGTCTGCTGTGGACTGCAAAGAGGGCCATCCAGAATAGTCTCCCGAGGTTGTTAATCTCAGTTTGTATTGATCATTATTAGTCTTGTATATTATTAGTGCCATGTTTTGTGCTGGCAAGAGTCTAAATTTGTTACTGATTCCCCCCCCCCCAATGTTCTTTGCAATGGCCATTGTGCCTCAGGCAAAGATAATCGACTTACTTGTCCATTATTATTTAAGCTTATGTCCCACCATTTTAGGACTCCACTCTGAACTTGTGTAGGGTTTATTCAGCCCTTTCTTCTCCTGAAGATATCCCACAAGGAAGTGGAGGTTTAGGATCAGTTTTCCTACTCCTAGATGGGCCACCTTCAAAGGTCGATGAGTCCCATCTGCCCCTAGCTTCCTGTACAGTAGGTGCAGAAAGTGTGTTCTTGACCGTTGCATCCACTATTGGTCTCATTCTCTCAATCTGCTGGAGTCTGTCTTTGCATGCAGAAGAAGTCCCTAACTCACCAAAGGTTTGAGATCCATCAGCTACCCTCACCTGGTTTAGCTGGCCAGACAAAGCTGTTTCCTGGGGTGTGGCCACTATCACATGCTGACAGCTTCTAGGAGCTCCAGGTGAGAGCTGAGTGCAGGATAGGAACCAAAGGTGGACAAACTACCCCAGAAGGTGCATGATGTGTTCCCCATCAGAGGTACTTCCTCTCCTCTAACATTCCATGCACCCCAAAGCAGATTACATTCCAAGGAATACAGTTGGCTCTAAGAGCACACATCTCAGGTGTCAATATCTTCAGAAATGCAAACGTTGGGATAAAACAGTGATTTAAATTCTCTTGTTTTTTTGGTGACAACACATCACAAATTTTCATGTGGGCTTTTAGAAAAAGATTCACAGATTCATGCAAAAATAGGATGGTTTATTATTTATCATTGATTTTTCAGCCAAGGCTCTCAAAGTGACTTACAGAAATCAATTCTAAGATGGCTGCTGCCTTAAGTCTCAGAATTTAAAAAGTCATGACGTGTGAGGAAAAATGAATGGGAGGGAGAAGGGGAAAACAAGCTCATGTTTTGAATCTGAGAGTTCTGAAAGTGACAGCCAATGTCCATTGTTGGTTCTGGGAGGAAAATGGTGGCTGAAAATATTACGCACCTAAAAATGGTAGAAACCAGTAATAGAGACTTGTTTCCTAAGAGGGACAAAACCTTTGCAGGGAGACAGACAGAGGAATGATGGGGCTGAGGAAAGAGAATATTAAGGAACAAAATGTGAAATTTGAAAGAACAAAGCTCACAGTTAAATTAAATATCCAATTAAGCTATCTGCTTGGCAGCAAAGTATCTTTTTGACAGACGATTAGTTCTGGGCAAGTCAAAACACTTCAGTTATGCATTCACATAAGGCAATTAAAGAAAGTAATTTACATTGGAGGTAAGGAAGTTTTGAATTAATTGGAAAATTTTATGGTTAGTGTAAGTCCAGATGAAGCTGGCTTCCAGCACTCTGCTAGATTGGTTGGAGGAAATCACCTGACTTTCCTGAGAACCTAAAGAGAGCAAAATTAATTTAGGCTACTGATGGTTGCCAGTTGCTGATTCTTAAATTCCTTTAGCATCTGTTTGTAATCCATCTTAGATTTAAAACTGAGACTGATTCAACAAAAAATGATGCTTTGGGTATAGTGAGCTCTGCAGTGCCTCTATAGCAAGGACTTGGCTTGTTCAGATAAATGTTGCTAATAACACCTTTTTGAGACATATGATGTAGGTGTGCCTTAGAACAATAGAACTGTAGAGCTAGAATGGACCCCAAGGGCCATCTAGTCTAACCCTCTGCAATGCAGGACAGGCTCGAACCATTAGCCTTTTTAACAGGCAGTGGTATCATTTTTCTAGTCAGAAATTATTGTGTGCATAAACTATAGTTTGACTCAGAATGGCTCCATTGAAATTCATGTTAAATCCATTAATCTCAATGGGCCTGCTCTAAGTAAAAGTTAATTGACTACCCCCCTTTGGGCTTTTTTTGTGGGGGTGGAGTGGGGAACCCACAACATCTGCAAATGTTTTATGCACTCTTAAATTATATTCCTGTGATGTGGGGACTAATAGAGGGACAGTAAAAGTGGGCACTGCTGCCCTTATGGTAGCAATGGGCTTTGGGCTTCGAGGCTGGAAGGATAAATACCCACTACTCAGAGGTCAGATGATCTCCTTACTCCTTTGGATACCTGTTGGAAATGTGAACTGCCTGTATTAATTTAAATATTTCCATCAGGATCAATGTGCTATTTTTCTTGTTGATTTCAGCTGGCAATGTTTCTTCTCTAACTGCCCCCTGCATTCCATTTGCAAAAATAAAATAAACTCCAGAAAACAGAGTGAAGCGGAGCAGCAATGGAAGGGGTGATGCAAGCCAGACCCAGTGCTTACTAAATGTATATTGTGCTTGAATTATTTTTTTTAAAAAACTCTACAAGAAAAGTTGCCCAGCCCACTCCTTTTTTCTTAAAAAAAATATATATCTTTTTTATTAAGAATTTAAACAAAACATATTATCTTAATGCATATCATCATTGATTCCACCCCATAAAAATAACCCCCTCCTCTCCCCCCCCCCGACTTCCCTCAGCGCCAATCTCTGGTTTCTCTACAAATGCTGTTCTCTGCATGTTACAAAACTGTATACATCCTTAATTTATCTGACTAATTATTGTCAATAAAAAGTTTGAGTGTTTATTCCAAAGCTGCCAAGGAGTCCAGTTCACTTTGTTGTTTCGTTAAGTACTTTGTAAAAGGTTCCCATTCATCTTTAAAGTCACAGTTGTCCTTGTCCCGTAGTTTATCTGTCAATTTTGCCAATTCTGTGTAGTCCATCAGTTTCTCTTGCCATAGTTCTTTAGTCGGGGTTTCCTCGTTCTTCCATCCTTGTGCTATTAAGACTCTTGCCGCCGTTGTCGCATACATGAAGATATTTTCCAGCTTCCTTGGCAGGTCTTTTCCTACAATCCCTAACAAAAATGCTTCAATGTTAGATGGAACATTTTCTTCAGTTCATTGTACGTCATTTCCCAAAACTTTTTAATTTCATTACAATCCCACCACATATGGTAAAATGTCCCCTGCTTTTCCTTACAGCCCAGCCCACTCCTATACAGTGGTACCTTGGGTTACAAACACCTTGGGTTACAGACTCTGCTAACCCAGAAGTAGTACCTCAGGTTAAGAACTTTACCTCAGGACGAGAACAGAAATCATGTGCCAGCACTGTGGCAGCAGTGGGAGGCCCCATTAGCTAAAGTGGTACCTCAGGTTAAGAACTGTTTCAGGTTAAGAACGGACCTAAGAAACGAATTAAGTTCTTAACCTGAGGTACCACTGTATCCCTTTCCCCAACCATTGTTCCCCTGCTGCTGTTGACATCTGTCTGTCTCGAGAGACAATGGAGTGTGCCCACAGTGGTGAGGTCAAACCACTACATTAGCAGCACTGAAGTGACCTCCCCAGGGTGCAAGCCTGGGCAGTGTTGATGGTGGTCCTGGGCTGCCCAGTTGACAAGACCCCGCTCTCAGCCTCGCTGACGTGATTCAAAGGAAAGCAGAGCAGTATGTTTGACACCAGCTTGGCTGCAGGACTTGCTGGAGGGAGGTGTACAAGGCACCATCCAACCGTCCCAAGACTCCATTCTGGATTTGTGTAGGGCCTACTCCTTAGCTTTTTCTTCTCTTGAAGATATCCCACAAGGAAGCAGAGGTATAGCATCAGAGTTTTCCTACCCCTAGATGGGCTACCTTCCCAGGTTGACAAGCCCCAATACCCTCTCCACTTTCCCAAATTGAATTCTTTCACCCTCCCTGCAAGACCAAATTAGAAGTATAATATCTCTCTCTCTCACACGCACGCACGCACGCACACGCGCGCACACACACACACTTTTCTTTTATGGTGGAAATAGTAAGTGACCATTAAGTAGGTAGCACTATAATAAATTGTTTTGACTTTTTGAAACAGTGACATTAAAAAGCACATTTGGGTTTTAGAGCATAATTAGCCCATTATTCTACTAACTGGATTTTGCTATATTACACGTTTCCGCTAAAATAATTTTTATCCCAGCGATGAGTGCATTAAGCCATAATGAAGCCACTCCTGTGGGCTAGAAGCTGCGATTTGGGTGCATCATTTGTATGTACAAGGCCAACCACATAGAATCAAATGTGTCATGGTGGACAAGGATCATAAAACCACTGAGTGATTGTAGCAATGTGTAAGGCCCCACCCCCTGGTCTCAGTTCAAAGGTGTCTTGTATATTTCACAACTAAGCAGGGCCGACCCACCCATGAGACAAGATGAGGCAACTGCCTCATGCGGCAGGATTCACGGGGCGGCATTTCGCGATGTCAACCTTTACTCCCCCTTTGTTTCCTGATGTCGATCTTCTCTCACCCAAGCTAAAGATACCACCATTGCCTCCATTCCCAGTGACCTGGTCTTGTTTCTGAAATGACACCAGCACATTACTGGAACTCAACAGCCCTTCCATTGCTCAGATTCTTAGTTCTGAATTGTGCTGGAGTGGCCAACACAGTGGGGTGCTGTTGTACCTCAACCTGCCCGCCACAAAGAGCAGCATCACTGCCACTTACGGGGATGAAATGGGGCAGGGCAGTGTTGCGCTTGGGGCTGTGTGCACCCACCAATGTGTTCTTGCCCTCAGCCCAATCAATCCCAGTAAGTGACAATGACACTGATGTTGGGAGGGTGGTACTGGTGGGGCCCCACCCCACTGTGTTGGCTGCCCCTAGAATCATAGGAGCCATTTCCTAGGGTCTGAGGCGTATTCAGCCTCTTCCCCATAAAATATTTGAGGGGGCCGGACCCCTCCAAAGTTGATGAGTATTGCCACTGAAATAGTGTTCATGTGCCGCATCATGTGATCATGTGGGGTGGTGCTTAAATCCCCCCCCCTGGTGTTTTATTCAAGTTGGCACCCCTGCCTGGAATTATGTAGAAAGCTGTTTGCGTATGCAGTTTCCCACAGCTTTCTGTTTGTTTCGGTGACCTCACCAATATTTTGCTGCTCGTTTTCTCCTCTTCTGTCCCCGCCCCCCTTCATGCTGCTAATGTTGTGAGAATCGGTATTTTTTAAAATGTTGCATAGATATTATGCTATGTATCGGCATAACATAATTATTTGGAAATGTGTATTTTATTTTACGTAAACCCCTTAGAGATTACTACAATATAAGTGGCATATAACCTCTTCTTGTTCTTCTTAAGTTTAATTTTAGCCAGTGCTTCCCCCTCCCCCCCAAAAAAATGTTTAGGGTACTCTCATTTTCCTTCTCATATTGAAATACTGCCCCTCAAGGTGGCCAAACTTAGATTCACAAAATGTTTGGGGGTATGCATCCCCCTGTGTCCCCCCAGAAAAAAACACGGATTTTAGCAGCTTTATTAGACTTCCTATTTCATGGGTAGGCAAACGAAGGCCCGGGGTCCAGATCCGGCCCAATCACCTTCTCAAGCCAGCCCGCGGACAGTTGGAATCAGCGTGTTTTTACATGAGTAGAATGTGTTCTTTCATTTAAAATGCATCTCTGGGTTATTTGTGGGGCATAGAAATTCGTTCATCCCCCCCCCCCCCAATATAGTCTGGCCCCTCACAAGATCTGAGGGACAGTGGACCGGCCCCCTGCTGAAAAAGTTTGCTGACCCCTGTCCTATTTTGTTGGTTAGGAAAATGGGGGTGAATGCCTGTTGGGCTGTCATTTTTTTCACTATGTTTCAGGGGAGCAGCAGTGATTGAAATTCGGGGTTTTTAAGTGTGCAAAGTGGGCTCCATTTGCCTCTAGACACACCCTCCCAGCAGCATCTCTTGAAAAGATATATTCCCAGTATGAGGCAAGCATACAAACAAAGTCTCTATTAACATTTCCCCATCATTTATTCATCCAGTTATAAGTAATTTTGAATTATTAGCAGAGCTTCTGACTTCACGCTATTCTTTGCTACTTGGGGAACCTGCCCCGACCTTGCTGGTCCAAGAATGGTATTGATTAAGTTAGTTCTTTGAAATGCAGTTTCATCTCCTTGAAATTTGCAACATGGGCACAGAGAAGCAGGTGGGGATATCTGTATTTAGCAGACAAAAGCTGCAAAAGTTCAAGGCTTGGCTATTACTGGTAGGACTTCATTTATTGCAAGTCATAGGACCTCTTGGAATGCTAGCAAGTAAAACAAAAATAATTCCGATGATTTCTTCCCCCTTCATACACAGTAGTTTGGGTATTAAAAACACACTAAACAAATGAAAAATGTAGCAGAGCATTCAATGAAATTAGGAGGAATGAAATGAATCGGAGATTTTCCACCTCTGTGAATCAAATCTAAATACTCATTTCCCTCAGTGAGTGTTCAAAGTGAGATTTAAGCCTTTCCAGCGCTCTGATTCCAAAAGGTTTTGTTTTCCTAAATTCAATACAGCGGTACCTCAGGTTACATACGCTTCAGGTTACATTTGCTTCAGGCTGCAGGCTCCGCTAACCCAGAAATATTACCTCGGGTTAAGAACTTTGCTTCAGGATGAGAACAGAAATCATGCTCCGGCGGCGCAGCAGTAGCAGGAGGTCCCATTAGCTAAAGTGGTGCTTTAGGTTAAGAACAGTTTCAGGTTAAGAACGGACCTCCGGAATGAATTAAGTACTTAATCTGAGGTACCACTGTAGTCCTTAAGTCAGCCTGTTTCTTAAAATATTGGGTACTGTCTGGAAAGAACCTATCAACAGACTTCTGTGCTTGTCTCCTCAGAAGTAAACCCATTAAATTCAATACCAGTGACTGGGAGAGTGCTGTTGTACTTGGGTCTTGCTTGTGGGCTTCTCACGGACATCTTAGTTGATCATTGTGAGACGAGGGTGTAAGAAGCAGCTGTCCAGGATCTCAGGTAGAACTTTGAACTTGTGTGCATTTCTATTATGTCCTTGGAATAGGATAAATTCTGTTTCCTGAATTCTGTTTTTTTTTAATTAAGGATAGATTTTGGCTGCATACACACCCTAAACTGAAAGAAAATCCTGGAAATTATAGTTTGCTTAGGGTTCTGGGAATTGTAGCTCTGCAAGTACTAAACTGCAGTTCCTAAGATACTTTTGGGAGTGGGGAAAAATATGCTCTAAATATATGGCTTGTATGCAGCCTATGCAAGACTGAAGAAAGCCAACTCTGCATTGGGAAACCCAGCCACATGGGAAGGGTATTATTATTATTATTATTATTATTATTATTATTATTATTACAACCTATCCCATGCAACATAATCATGATATTTTGTTTGCAACAGACGTTGCTTAGAAAGGAGTCGATGAATATTGTTGTGAGTTTGGAGTGTTCAACTGGCTGCCTCTAATCTCTGGATCCAGTAAGTGTTAGAATTTAATCAAGGCTTCTAATTCTTGGAATAGCCAGTCTAGTCTCCTGGTAAGGTAATAAACCTGGGTGATGGGCCATTAAGGGGCGGGGCTTGGTCTGAGACAGAAAATGTGTGTGGCCCCTTCCTTCAACAGATAAAGCCAGAATTTAGAGTAGAGAGTTTCAAAGCAGCAATGTGACCTGGAGGAAAAAGCAGCAAGCTGGAGAAAGTTGGAGAGTAATATTTGATGTCTGTTTGACTGTGGCTATGTGAGAAACAAGACTCTTTCGGGGTGTTAATGCTGTGAACCCCTCCATCGCAGGCTCAGGTGGTATATATGTGTAAATAAACCATATATCTCAAAGACACCACAGTCTCTGCTTTGCCCCATTGCCAAAAAGAAACACGACCCCTTAGTGAGTGCTTGGAGACTGAGGTGGTGTGCAACAAAATTTTTTTTCTTAAATAAATAAAAACCCTCAGAACAACCATTTCAGGGGACCTCTACGGGCCACATTTCCCCGTGTTTTTCCAAAAATGAATGCATTATTCATGAGAAAGTATTGACTCATGTACAGCTCCTTCAGTTTTGAAAGCCTTCATTTATCTTCCTCACCCCTTTGACATTTTCTAAATCTCTCTGGGTCTTGCGGCTCTCGCTGCTGGCTCACCCCTCCCTTCATTGGAATAGTACTCTGTGCCTGACCTTGCAGGTGAGGCTTGCTGCTCTTTATCAGAAAGATTGGGCATGAGGGTGGTAATCTCTCTCAATGCTGTCTGCTAATGATTAAAGTCCCGAAAAAGAAAAGCAAACAAATGAAAACAGGCTTATTGAGGTTCCTGGGAAATACGTTCATGTGATTTGGTGTCTGGGGGTGAAGGTAGCTGGGGCGATGGGAAATGGGTGAGGGAAAGCCAAAATGATGGAGGGGATGGAACAACCCCATTTGGAAAAGTTGTAGCATTTGGGACATCTTCGTTTAGAGGAAAGGTGACCAAGAGGTGGAAGGGCAGAAGCTTATAAAATTACATACACATAGCAAAGTGAGCAGAGATGTGATGTCATGCATGAGATGCATGATGCATGTGTGTGACATCATACACCTGAGAGAGAGCCAGTGTGGTGTAGTGGTTAAGAGCGGTGGACTCATAATCTGGTGAACCAGGTTCACGTCTCCGCTTCTCCACTTGCAGCTGCTGGGTGACCTTGGGCTAGTCACACTTCTTTGAAGTCTCTCAGCCCCACTCACCTCACAGAGTGTTTGTTGTGGGGGAGGAAGGGAAAGGAGATTGTTAGCTGCTTTGAGACTCCTTCGGGTAGTGATAAAGCAGGATATCAAATCCAAACTCCTCTTCACCTGGCAAGCATTTCATGTGTGTGTCGTCATGTGTGGGATAAGTGACATTGCATTATCAGGAGGCCCAGTGTGGAGTCCAGCCTGGCTTCAATGACTGGTGGCTTCTCCTCTCTCACGTTCAGGAGGAGCCGACCACTGAATCCAAGCCACTTTCTCCTCCATCCCCACAACATTGAGGGTCCCCGGCCCTCTCCCAACAGATACCTCCCAAAGACACCTCAGCCTCATAGAGTTGCCTCCCCTATGATAGAGGAAGTTAAAAAGAAAGAAAAGTGGGAGAAATTTTCTGCAAAGCGGTGGCAAGAATGGAGAACCATTGGCCCTCCAGATGTTGCTGGCCTCCAGTGCCCATCATCCCTTGTCAACAAGGCCATGCAGATGGAGGCTAATGGGATTTGGAGTCCAACTACCCCTAGAAAGCCACAGGCTCCCCATTCCTGGCTTAAGGGATGAGGTGAAATGTTTCCGCTGACCACTGAAGGATTGTCCCCTTGATTGTACACACCTCAGCATGAAATGCTGCCACCCAATCTCATTGTGACTCCAGAGAAAGTGCGTGCCAGGAAGATGTATGGCGGGCAGTTATGCAAACCCAGCTCCCTTTCTGTATTTTGATGCCTTATCACTGGTGTATTTCCCAGAGGCTTATCAGGACAATTTAAAAATATGCAAACCCTTGTAGGTTTTGATGAGAAAGTGAAGGGGAGGTGAATGAAGTGGGTGGTGTTGGGGGGAGGGAGGGAGAGCGAAACTGCTGAATAATTCAAACGCCACTGCTAGAATCAACTCCAGTGAGTGTCATTTTTCATTCTGGCGTTATGAGTGACTGACTGGTTGCCTTGTATCCTAGTCCTAGTCTCAGATGTTGACCTTCCTGTAATGACAAGAGAGGTCCCTTTCTAGTTTGACAGTCACCTTTCCAACGCGATGGCGTCAGCCCCATGCAAAATTAATGGACTCACAATGAATTATAAATGTTTTCCAAAACAGTTTGCGTCTATAAATTTAGACCGCTGGATTCCCCAAGAGTGACAATTGAGCATTAGCAGTTCTGACTGAGGGTGTGTTCCGATGCGCAAGCAACTCTCCCCAGTTATGTGGGAAGCTCAGGTATGCATTGACCATTGATCTCATAGGCAACTTCTCCAGTCATTGTGGTAGCCCAGACCCAGAATCCTCAGCACCCAGCATCCATCATCAAATGCCAAGACCGTAGGACCCAACCAGGTTCAACTGGTGCTGACGTCTGCCATGGGTCCAAGAGGAAAAATGGAACTTTAAGATCACAATACAAGCTTGCTGGTTCAGGACAACAGCCTATCTAGTCCAGCATCCTGTATTTACAGTGGCCAACCAGAGGCCCATGGGAAACCTGCAAGCTGGACAAGAGGACAATAGCATTCTGCCCACCTGTGATTCCCAGGAATGGTATTCAGAGGCATGATGCTTCTGAACATAGCCATCATGACTGGGATTAGATAGCTCAGTTGGTAGAGCATGAGACTCTTCATCTCAGGGTCATGGGTTTGAGCCCTATGTTGGACAAAATATTCCTGCATTGCAGGGGGTTGGACTAGGTAATAATAATAATTTATTATTTGTACCCTGCCCATCTGGCTGGGTTTCCCCAGCCACTCTGGGTGGCTTCCAACAGGATATTGAAAACACAATAAAACATCAGACGTTAAAAACTTCCCTAAACAGGACTGCTTTCAGATGTCTTCTAAAAGTCAGATAGTTGCTTATTTCCTTGACATCTGATGGGAGGGCGTTCCACAGGGTGGGCGCCACTACCGAGAAGGCCATCTGCCTCGTTCCCTGTAGTTTTGCTTCTTGCAGCGAGGGAACCGCCAGAAGGCCCTTGGCACTGGACCTCAGCGTCTGGGCAGAACAATGGTGGTGGAGACGCTCCTTCAGGTATACTGGACCGAGGCCGTTTAGGGCTTTAAAGGTCAGCACCAACACTTTAAATTGTGCTCGGAAACGTACTGGGAGCCAATGTAGGTCTTTCAAGACCGGTGTTATGACACTCATAGTCCCTCCCAACTCTACAGTTCTATGGTTCTATATGACTAGTAGCCATTGATAGCCTTGACCTTCATAAATCTGTCACATGGAAGAGCAAACAAGCTTGTTTTCTCCTGCTCTGGAGAGCAGGACTCGAGCCAATGGCTTCAAGTTACAAAAAAGGAGGTTCCTATTTCACATCAGGAAAAACTTTCTGACAGTAGGAGCCGTTTGACAGTGGAATGGTCTCCCTCGGGAGTTTGTGGGCTCTCCTTCCTTGGAGGTTTCTAAGCAGAGGTTGGATAGACATCTGTCATGGATGTTTTAGCTGAGATTACTTCATTGCTGGGGGTTGGACTAGATGACCCTTGGGGTCCCTTCAAACTCTACGATTCTTTTAAAGCCATACAGGTTGAGGGTTATCTTTGCTTTCCGTAGGGACATGTGCCATATTTGAGTTTGCAACTTGCAACACATCTTTCCACACATCTATTGCATGTAGAAAAATTGTGGTGCTTGCTTCCCTCACAAACCAGCATTCGTGCATTGATTCAAAACTCAGAACCAGCTGTAGATATAGATAGAATCTCACTCTATCTCCAGAGTCTGTACTGGAGCCAGCTCCAGGGTTGATGGGGCTCTTGCCAAAGTGTCATCAGAGGAGCTCCGCTGAGTGGTTTCTCAGTAATGTGTTTGTTTGGTAAGCAATGGCAAGGGGCAGGGAAAGCACCATTTAAAGTTTCCCACCAAGTCCCAGAGCAGTCATCATCATGTTAACATGGCCAGAGGGGGTGGTCAGGGCAGGCACCATAAATACAGCAGAGTGACTCCATCAACTCTGTTGAGAGACAAGCTGCCTTGGCTCTTCTGTCACCTGGAAGCAGCTATTCCATGAGGTTGCAGAGCAGAGGCCCACTCCATCAGCTTTGCTAAAAGAGAGGTTGCATTTGTCTCTTCCTCTCGCTGAATGGTGTCCGTCCCACCTGGATGTCCTAAAAGCAGTAACTTCAAGAACTGGTGCTTGCCTGTATTTGTTTTTCTTCTCCCTCCTCCTTTCTCTTTCGTTTCCCCCCTGTTATGTACTGAGTTGAATAGGATCCAAAATGCAGCAGTCTGATTGGTCCTAGAACAATAGAATCCAGAATGCAGCAGTCTGATTGGTCCACAGGAGCCACCCAATCCAGCTCCAGGTGGAAGTGAATCAGCAACCTGATTGGCCTACAGGAGAATTCCGGAATTAGCCAATCACGTGGGCCCCATTGTGTAAATAATGCATATAAAGCAGACATTCTGGGGGAACTTCCATTCCTCCTCACCACAATGAGCTGAATAAAGAGCATGAAATCCACACTCGACTCCAAGTATATTTCACACACCCCCATGTCTTTTAGATTGTATGTCTGAGGGCTGGGGCTGCCTTGTTGTTTTTTTGTTTTGAATTGTTCTGTAAAGCCACTCAGGGAACTGTTTTGGTAGACAGAAAGGGGTGGTGGTGGAATGCATCAAAAATAAATAAATATAGACTAGAGTCAGCTACTGAAAATTAAGTTCCTCTGTCTCTTGTCTCTTACAGATGTCTGCCCCCCAAACTACCTACTGCAGGAATCTTGGAATCATTTCAAACAAAGTTACAAGTAATTCCATTCTCTCCCTTTCGTGCGTCAAGACAAAAAGCAGAGAGAGCGAGAGTGCGCACTGATTTTTATAGCTTCACATGGGGTTTTAGGCACAGTAATGATCAAAATTTGCTTCCACTGAAGCATCGTATTTGGAGAGAAAAAAGTTCATTCCTTGCTTTGCATCTCAGTTAAATATGGTCCTCAGTTTGTTTGACTTCTCTGTAATCAACCATCCCTGAAATGAATACGTGTGTTGACAGGCTAACTAGCACATTTATTTTAGCAATGAACAAAAGCCCTCTCCTGTGGATCCTCCCCCCTTTTCTTGCCACGAAATGTATTTATGCTTCTTATTCAGATGGGTTTAGGAATTTTTTCTTCTCTACTCCCTTCTCCATTTCTCTCTGGCAATTTTTTATTTAAAAAAACCTTTGTATGATAAAAGGGGCGAGGGAATTATAAGCAGAAATGATTGGGTGTTGTGATCCTTGGCTCAGACAGAATTTGGTTCTCCTGTGAGGGCAGGACTCAGGGCTGGGGAATCTCAGACCCAGCGGCCAAATGTGGCCCTCTGAAATTCTCTGTCTGGCTCTTGGGACTCTCCTCCAAATTTCATGGTTTGCTGCTGTGGTTGTCTTTGTCTAACTGACCATGCCTTTGCTTGATTGGAGATCCGAGAGGGCTGTGTGCAGAAATTCGCTTAATGTAGAAAGGGAAAATTTCCATTGGTTACTCTGCCTGATTGTGCCTCTGGCTGTACCCAACACTGGCAAGTGGGTAAAAACAAGTTATTTTATTTATTTATTAATTAGATTTATATACCACCCTTTGCCAGAGGATCACAGGGCGGTTTATAGTATAAAATACACATCATAACAACAAACAAGACAATAACTCCAAAACAATAACAAGGGCTGCCATATGTCTGGAATTTGCCAAATATATCTGGGATTTGTCCACTGAAAACAGAGTCTGGGCAGAATTTTCAAAAATCAGAAGTGTGTTGTTGTTGTTGTTGTTGTTGTTGAATTTCCTAAAAACAAACAAACCCTCAGACCCTTTTTTAAAAGATAACCCCCTCCCCCAAAGCTTAGCAACTTTTACCAAAATGATCAACAAGTTTTGTCCCTGGATTTTCACTTTTTAAAATATGGCAACCTTTCAATAACTTTACCCACGGTAAGAGCATGAGTCTCTTAATCTTACGGTCGTGGGTTCAAGCTCCACGTTGGGCAACATTTCAGGGGGTTGGACTAGATGACCCTCGTGGTCTCTTCCAACTCTGCAACTCTTCTATGATTTGATTTAATAATAATAATAATAATATTTTTTTATTTATACCCCGCCCTCCCCAGCCAAGGCCGGGCTCAGAGCGGCTTACAAGCAATAATAAAAACAAGATGAATGATTATAAACTTAAAAACAAAAATAAAACACAACAATTAAAATAATGGAACATTAAAATATTAAAATGTAGCCTCATCGCAGGAGGAGAAGGAAAAGAAGGGGAAAAGAGAGAGAGAGGGGGGGGGGAGGGAGGGAATCAAACTGGCTCCAAGCCAAAGGCCAGGCAGAACAACTCTGTCTTACAGGCCCTGCAGAAAGAAATCAGATCCTGCAGGGCCCTGGTCTCATGAGGCAGAGCGTTCCACCAGGCCGGAGCCAGAGTTGAAAAGGCCCTGGCTCTGGTTGAAGCCAATCTAATTTACGACTAGGTTTTGGCCAAAAAGCCTTAGTATCCCCAGCTGACATTGGTTGGATCCCGAGCAAGCGAGTTCCACCTTGGCCATTTTGTAACGAGGCTCAAGTCACAAATAGGAAGGTAAGAAGGCATTGTTTTCTGTTTTCCCTTCATTCCTCACATGCAGCACTGCTTCCGTTCTGCTTCCGTTGGCCTTCCACCAAAAGCTATGTTATTTGTCTCAATGTCCACTGTAGCAAAATCATGTAACTTATGTAGGCTATGTTTTCATTATGTTGTTTAATCCCATTCATTTCACTGCAAAGAAAAGAGAATATTAATGGGTGGGGTGGGGTGAGCATAATCAATTTCATGTCCTTTGTGAACCGAAAGCAGCAACAACCATGAATACCAATTTTATCCGCTGGATTGGTTTCTGTTCCAGACAAGGAACAAATAAGTGAACGCCAGCAATTTCCATTCCATTTCTGTTTTTGTTGGAATTCTGTCACATCCGTAGCCATGCCCAATTTCTCGCATTGAGTTTGATTGGACCTATAGCTCAGTTGGTAGAGCCTGAGACTTGTAACCTCAAGGTTGTGGGTTTGAGCCCCATGTTGGGCAAAAGATTCCTGCATTTATGGGGGTTGGACTAGATGACCCTCGTGGTCCCTTCCAACTCTACAATTCTATGGTTCCATGTGTGAGAAACTTGCTCTGGATACAGTGCGATGCTTTGAAAAAAAGATCTTGCCTCTTTGAGAACAGGCAACTCTGTAAGGTGGAGAAGAAAAGGGATTGAGAAGGGGAAGGGAAGTAAGATCACGGTTGCAATTATCTCTGTGTTTGCTCATGAATAAACCAAAGTAATCAAATATAGATCTAAGAGCAGAAAAATAGCATCCCTGAGCCTTGGGTGCATTACAGCCCTGCTTCAATTCCACAGAACTTGTCATTGCTCTCTGCATCCAAACTTGTCAATGAATAGTTTTTTCCACTAGTTTCATATGGATCATTTCTTGGAAAATATTCATGCAGATCACAATATATTGTCTCTTGGATTTTACTCTTACATATCTGAAACAACATCTCTCTAGTAGTAGTAGTAGCAGCAGCAGCAGCAGTTGGGGTCTCTGTAGGTGGTTGTTGTCCCCCCCCCCCCTTTTCTCCCTTTGACTTTACACTGTTCATCTTCAGGCTTGTATTGGATGCATTTTGATGAACAATTCCTGAAATGATGGATTTAGGCTTTAAATGAAATTGTGCTCCATAAGCTGTGAAACAAAGATTCATAACTCATCCTCAGCGCCACACATTTTCGGTGAAAATTATCTTTCATGCTTTGATCTACACTGTATCATTTAACTGAGTGTCCTCATGCACAGTATCAATCAAATCTGCAGAAGGTGCTGGAGAAAACTCATTGGAGACCCGGAGAATACAAATCATGGACACATCTGCTGGGGAGAAAGGGGGAAAATGAGCCGTAAGTCACAGTTTTAGTCTTGCCCAATTACAGCTGAACGATTCCTGTGCAAACGCTCGAGAATGAAGTTCTGATCTTCCAGGTCTCCATTTTTTGCCATGAGTCCACAGCACTGGCGGGACCAGGCTTTGGTTGGCAGGCCTGATGCATGAGGATGAAGAACTAAGAGTCTGGCCTGATGGGGACCAGTGTTGGAAAGGGGAGGCTCTTCTGCTTGTTCCTCAACTTGTGCTTCAGAAAGGGGAGCAGGGATGCAGACTCCTTCCCCCAGGCCTCCCAGCAGAGGGGAGAGACGCAATGGAGCCTGGGGAGGGCTGTCGGCAGCCAAGGGGGAAGGCAACTCAGGAGCCAGCAGTGATTGATCAGGAGCTGAAATAAGAGAATGCAGTACTGTCATCTAGAGAACCTGACACCACCTCCATGGATGGGAGCAGACCCAACTTGGAAGAACGTGCTTTTGCAGTCTCAGCATTCCTGCAAAGTGAGCGATGTTAGGATATACAGTGGTACCTTGGGTTAAGAACTTAATTCGTTCCTGAAGCAGCACTTTAGCTAATGGGGCCTCCTGCTGCCGCCGCACCGCCGAAACCCGATTTCTGTTCTCATCCTGAAGCAAAGTTCTTAACCTGAGGTAATATTTCTGGGTTAGCAGAGTCTGTAACCTGAAGCGTATGCAACCTGAAGCGTATGTAGCCCAAGGTACCACTGTAGTTCCATTCCCCCTTAAAAGGTTCAGGCATGAGTGTTGTGTATCACATGCCTGTTTACTTCCAGCACAGTCTGCTGGGAACTTCCGTTGTATGTTGCTTTTGCTATACTGCTATTTTGCTGGACACGAAGGGAAGCAGACATGTTTTTTCCTTTGTTCCTGAACTATGCTGAATTAACGCTTGTAAATATGCTTACACACATCTCTGTCTGCCACTTCCGTTGTGGAGATTTATTCACTCTGCTAATTAGCGTGCTCGGTAGCTTCAGAAGGCTACTGAGGCTCGAGTCGCTGACTGATTGATGCTGTACCGGAGATTGTCCGGCTGCTGGCCGGTCACTGGAGCAAGATGGGGGCCTGCCAAATGCCCCCGTCTCCCTGGCAGTATCCCAACAAGCGAGTCTTGCAAGTGAGCGTGGCATGCCTCATTTTTGAAAGCTTGGCAGATGGGGCGCGGAAACCATTGGGACGGCTTTGTTGCTTCCATCCAGTTCCATAATCTCCAACATTTCTCTGATGAAAATAGGGACATCCTAAGGAAAAGCAGAACATTCCAGGATCAAATAAAAAACCGTGACAGCTGCTGTCCCTTCCAGGGACTGCCCCTGGAAAATAGGGACACTTGGAAGGTCTGGATTTACATGTTTTGCTGTCATTTTTTGTATCCTATGAACATTTCCATACCTTCCAACATTTCTCTGATGAAAATAGGGACGTCCTATTCCATGATGATGATGATAACTTTACTATTCATACCCTGCCAACCTGGCTGGGTTGCCCAGGACATTCTGGGATCAAATCAGAAACCGGGACAGCTTCTGTAAATCCAGGACTGTCCCTGGAAATTAGGGACACAGAGGGTCTGCAATTCTGAATGTCTTGACTGAATCTTGAACTCCTGAGTTGTTACCCTGACCTTGTGTCTGCTACCAAGTCTTTATTCTCATGAATAAAGATCTTTCTTACTTACAAATAAGAACCTGTTGGGAGGAAGGCAGCAAAATGTGTCTGTAGATTACAACCTTGATCATTTTCTGGAAAATCTAATATCTGGGAGTGGGAGCAAGGAGAAGGTAAGTTTTTCAGTTCTGAAGGCTGCACTTGGTGGTTGGTAGTGAGTTGGGGAACTGGGCATGGGGGAGAATTTCACTTCACTTCACATTTAAAAGTGACCTGACTAAATCCACACTTTCTGAAATACTATGCAAAATGAAACACAACCACCCCTTGAAATTTAGTTTTTTGAATTCTGCACTGCAGTTCTCCAGACAAACAGTATGTACAAAAGTCTATAGATTTGGACAGAGTGTGCATCTAAAAACACCCATTGGTAAAAATAGCATAGAAATATGCATTACGTTAGGGAAAATTGCTTGCAAAATGTGTACATCTATCTAAACTACATACAAATTCTCACTAAAATGCTAAAGAATTTTCATAAGGATTTTTTATTTTAATGAAAACTGCTTCAGAAATGTGGAGAAGTGAATTTAAGAATGGAAAATGAGAAACTGAGGGAACTTTAAATTTAAAGATTATATGGTCAGGGCGTTGCATGATGACCTGCATCTTATTGGCACTCACAATGTGCTTCCCTAGGCCACCAAAAAGCTGTTGGACAACCTGAACAATATAACACAACACGATGGCCAGTAACAATGGCACTAAACACTATATATAGACTAATAAATAGTGTGTGTTATATTGTTCAGCTTGTCTATATTGCAACACAGGGGTCTGTTTACGGATTATTGTTGGACAACCTGAGGCAGGCATGGGGGACCTCAGGCCCAGGGTGAATGTGGCCCTCCAGGCCTTTCTATCTGGCCCTTGGAACTCTCCTGAGGCCACACCTCCACCCTGGCCACACCCCATACCAGTTCAGCCTTTAAACTGAGTTACACTACATCAGGTATGTATCTGACTCTCTCCTGGGCTGTGGTAGTTTCTGCTACCTAAGGAAGCAGGGAGGGGAGCCAAGAGAACAAATATCTTTTCTACTTATGCATGAAAACGACTGCAGCACACTAGGAGTGATTCAGGCTTCACAAATCTCTAAAATAAGTCACTCTGGGCTAAATCCTGCAAATATTTGCAGCCTCATTGAATTTTAATTGCTCGAACTGCCACATTAGGCCCTTGTGGCTCATCTGAGTAGCAAGGAGAATGAAGTTTCTTGTGTGCATAAAGGGTAAGATGAGTAATTCAAAACTGGGGATGGATCGATCTGTCAATTACCCATTTCTGCGTCAGTTTGCTTAAAAGAAAGAAGAAGCCTTCATGGCAATTTGTACACATCTGAGGGCATGTTGCGCCTTGTGTATGCATATTTGCATGCAGGTCTGCCTAATATTCACATTTTTGGCAGCAATTTCCCCTTGTACATTATTTTCACACTCGTCGGGTATTTTTGTGGTTGGAGAGTTGCATCACAAAATTCAGAGAAATGCAGATTTCAATGGACAGCTGTGTTTCAGTTCACATATTCATTCCCAAATCGTGAAATAGGCAGGTTCACATTAAAAGATGAACCAAACACATATCTCTCTCCTCCCTGTCAATGCTGCCGAGTTATTCCCCCCCTGCATATTGACCAGCAGCTATCTGCCCATATTCTGCCCATTGAAACTGGTGGGGAAGAAGGCAGGAAGGCCAATGGGAGGTTAGATCTAACATAACCCCTACTTTAAAACAGCTGCACCAACTGCCAGTTTGCTTCTGGCCCAGTTCAAGGTGTTCACATTAGTGTTTAAAGCAGGGCCGGCCCACCCATGAGGCAAGGTGAGGCAACTGTCTCAGGCGGCAGAATTCACAGAGACAGCAGATCCCAATGCCCCCCTGGTTCCTGATACAGATACTTCCTCACCCCTTGTTCCCTGGGGTCATTTTGGGGTCTGCTTCAGTTGCCAAAATGTCTTGGACAAGCTCTGGTTTAAAGCCCTAAATGATTGGAAAGCAAACAGACCAAGGTTGAAGAACAATAATGCATTTCCCTTGGCAAAGATCCTTGGGCACACACTTTGCCAAACTGCCTTTCAACCAATGCCATTGGCTTGAGTGTACCTACCATTTCCTCTCTACAGCTTTTGAAATGCAAAATTTGAAACACTAAAATCCAGCGCTAAAAATAGTGAAGGAGGGAACATCTGTGAAAATGGTACATAACAATGTTTTTTAACATCTGCCCCTCTGGAATAAAATTGCTTGTGTTCTCATTTAACATCAGATAAATCTTTGTGCGCTGATATGTTTACATGTTTAAATGCAGGTTTGAGATGAGAGAAGAGTCTGATTTAATTGAGTACCAGCTCTTAACATCTTCATTGGTTTTAATTTTAGTTTGAACATGTCATTTGCAGGCTTCCAAAAATGTTATTCCTTTCCTTATGCTTCTGACGGCCTTAAGTCAGCATGGTGGAAAGACAGAAATCTGAAATAGCCACTGGGGTCCCCATCCCACCCCTAGTCACAATGGGACTTGTTGTGAAAGGATTTTATATCTGTATTATTATTGTCTGTATTTGCATTAGGGTAAAGTAACTGCCTTTTGGTTCCAGAGGGTACAGCTACTCTTGGTTCATTTAAGCTGCTGTATTTGGATCCTCTGTCTTATTGGTTTCCTCCAAAAGGCAGGACTGTGATTGCCTGATATTGTTCCCTCCAAAATGTATCCTTTCTAGCTAGTTCCCTGTCCCTATAAATGTAGCTCTCCCCTCCTCAGGTCTCAGTCTTGTTTGCTTTAATAAAGAAGTGTTACTAGAGAACTGTCTCCAGCATATTATGTCAAGGGAGCTGAAATCACAAACCGCATGTCACAACAACTGGCGACGAAGGTGGGATCCGGAATGCTGAGGAGCGGTTAAACGCAGCCCTGCCTCAGAGTCCAGATTGTAGCTAAGAACAAGACTCACTGGCCAGCTGAGAAGACAACCCTGCCCACAGGACAATGGAGAGTCCAAGGGTATTGGAGCCCTTCCAGCCATCAGAGCCCCACACGTGGGAAGACTACGTCGAACGCTTCGAGTTCTTCGCAGTGGCTCAAGGGATCACCGATGCCAGCAAAAGAAGGGCCACATTCCTGAGCTACTGTGGGCCTGAGATCTTCAAGCTGGCCAAGGCATTGCTTGCTCCAGCGAAGCTAAGTGAGACATCTCTCAAAGATATTCTTGCCTGCCTAACAAGCCATTTGGCGCCTACTGAGACCAAGATGGCCCGGCGGATGGAGTTTCATAAGAGGCAGCAGCGTGCTGGGGAGTCTGTATCTGCATTTCTAGCTGAACTGCGGAAGCTCACTCAGCACTGCGACTTCCAAGATCTGGAAGAGACTCTCCTGGATCGGTTTATTGGTGGTCTGAGCAGCAAGAAAGCCAGAAGACGCATCGTGGCTAAAGAAGAGGTTACCCTTGCTTCAGCCTTGAAGGAGGCCACCGCCACAGAGAATTATGAAAGAGAGGAGCATGATGCCAGTCGCAGGGCCCCTAAGCCACAGATAGAAGTTGCGCATGCCATGGACGAGCTAGAGGCTACTCCGAGCCAGAGCCCAGTCCGTGGGGTTGAGTCAGTGCGTCAGGCCTGCACAGTGCACAAAGATCACCGAGGCAGGTGCCCTGGTTGTGCGGAAGAGTTGTCGTTTCCGGGATGCTATGTGCCGGACGTGCGGGAAGACAGGTCACATCGCCAGGGTCTGTAGATCAGCGGCGTTGGGAGCGACAGGAGCACCTAGACTGGAGCATCGCAGACCGCCCACAGCAAACCATGTTCTAAAGGACTGCCACTACGTAACGGAGATCAACGGGAGGGTCGTGCAGTTTCCAGCGCAAGGCAAGGCACACGTCAAGGTGAAGATTGAGGGTCAGCTGTGCGACATGGAGGTGGACTCCGGATCTGGATTCACTATTGTGTCGGACCAGACCACGAGAACATTCTTCCCCAGGGGTAAATTGCCCCCTCTGGAGCCCTTCCCGGCAACCTTGCAGTCATGCTCAGCGGGCCGCATCCATGTCATGGGAATGTGTGCCGTGAGAGTACAAACTGGTGATTGCGAAGGGCAGTCGCCCCAGTCTCCTGGGCACTGACTGGTTCCCCGCCCTGGACTGAGTATATCAGGGCTTAATTCAATCCAAACTTGCCCTGAGATGAGCGAGGCATTATGCAAAGAATTTGCTGGTCTCTTTAATGGAAAACTGGGTTGTTATAAAGGGCCCCCAGTTGACTTCGAATTGGACCCTGGGGTGGCCCCAATCTGACTCAAACCAAGGCGAGTGCCATTTGCACTGCAACCCAAGATCGAAGCAGAGCTGGATAAATTGGTCAAGCAGGGAGTTCTCTCACCCGTGGACTCTGCTAAGTGGGAGACTCCAATCGTCACGCCCCTTAAAGCAAATGGGGAAGTCAGGATCTGTGCTGATTACAAATGTACTATCAATAAGGCACTCAGGGGAAACTCATACCCCATTCCAGTCGTATCACATCTGTTGGCTAAACTGGCTGGGGGCAAGGTGTTCGCCAAAATTGACCTGGCACAAGCTTACCAACAGCTGCCAGTAACTCCACAATCAGCGGAAGCACAGACTATTGTCACACATAAAGGGGCGTTCAGAGTTAACAGATTACAATTTGGAGTTTTTGTGGCCCCAGGGATTTTTCAAGGGCTCATGGAACGCCTGTTAAGAGGTCTGCCGGGGGTCTTGCCATTTTTTGATGACGTTTTGATTGCTGGAAAAGACCCACAGGAACTGGTTGCGCGTGTCCGTGCAGTGTTGCTCAAGTTCAAGGAGGTGGGGTTGCAACTAAAAAAGAAAAAATGCAGTTTTGGGGTGCCAGCTGTGGATTTCTTGGGATTTAAAATTGATGCATCAGGCATCCACCCCACAGATGCTAAGGTTAAGGCCATCATCGAGGCACCACAACCACAGAACAAGACGGAGTTGCAGTCATTCCTGGGACTTATTAACTTTTATCATTCATTCTTACCCCAGAAAGCTTCGGTAGCTGAACCATTACATAGATTGTTGCAGAAAAAGAATGTGTGGCGACGGGGGCAGGAGCAGCAGAAGGCTTTTGACTCCTTGCGAGGAATGCTGAGTAGCAGGAGCGTCCTTGCTCATTATGATGAGTTGAAGCCGCTGGTCCTGGCATGTGATGCCTCTCAATACGGCCTGGGGGCGGTGCTGAGTCATAGGGAACCGGATGGGTTGGAAAAGCCCATCTCTTTCTATTCCCGTATGTTGTCGCCCACGGAGCGCAACTATGCTCAAATTGACAAAGAGGCGCTTGCAATTGTGGCAGGAATCAAAAAGTTCCATGATTATGTGTACGGTTGCCATTTCTCCATTGAAACGGACCACAAACCACTGTTAGGGTTGTTCAACCCAAACAAACAAACGCCACAAATTCTCTCCCCCAGAATGTTGCGTTGGTCTATATTCCTGAACGGGTTCCAGTACACCTTGACCCATGTGCCGGGGAAGCGGTTGTGCCACGCTGATGCGCTGAGTCGATTGCCCCTTCCTGGCGGGAGCAATGAGGATCCTGCTCCAGCGGAGCACATAATGATGCTGGAAACACTTCCGGGGGCTCCTGTAACGGCTACTGATATAGCTGAGAAAACGAGGAAAGATGCTGTTCTCTCCTGTGTGCTCACTTGGGTGGGGAGGGGGTGGCCAGGTGGTCCGCATGAAGACAAATTCAGGCCTTATGCGACAAGGCAGCATGAGTTGTCCATGCATAAAGGTTGTCTCCTGTGGGGAGATAGGGTGATCATCCCAGCACCACTGAGAAACAGGGTTCTTGAGACGCTTCACATGGGACACCCGGGAATGGTCAGGATGAAGTCGCTAGCCCGATGTTATGTGTGGTGGCCTGGAATGGACCAGAACATAGAACAATGGGTACGAACATGCAAGGCATGCCAAGAGGTGCGGCCAGAAGTGGCCAGAGCACCAGTTCACTGGTGGGAGCAGTCCAGATCTCCCTGGAGCCGGCTGCACTTAGATTTTGCTGGGCCATTCCAGGGGAAGGTCTTTTTGGTTATCGTCGATGCATATTCCAAATGGTTAGAAGTGGCGATGGTCCCTAGCATGGCATCAGCTGCCGTAATCAAGGTGTTGAGGCAGCTGTTTGCAACCCACGGGTTACCTGAGACCATTGTATCAGATAATGGGGCAGCTTTTGTATCCCAAGAATTCAGGGCATTCTTGGCTGATAACTTCATAAGAGGGGTCACATCCGCGCCCTTTCACCCATCCTCCAATGGGCAGGCGGAGCGCATGGTAAGAACAGCCAAAGAATCCATTGCGCGCTTAATGGAGGGTAACTGGTCAGCTCGCATCGTGCGAATGTTATTTTTGCAGCATGCGATGCCGTGTACTGTGACGGGCAAGTCGCCAGCTGAGCTGCTCTTGGGTAGAAGACTGGTAACGGTGCTGGATTATGTCCACCCGGATAAAATGCCAAACCGTAATTCAAGAGCAACCCCCCAGGCTGAGACTGACACAACAAGGTATCTCGCCCCTGAACATCTGGTCTGGGTGAGGAACTATTCACGAGGTTCGCGGTGGGTGGCTGGTGTGGTCACCCGGACTAGTGGACCTGTGTCCTATTATGTGACCTTGGAAAATGGGCAAGTTTGGAAGAGACATATAGATCAGCTGAGGCGCCGGGCGCTCAGCAGGGAGGAGTCTGATAATTCATCCCTGGCTAACGACGCAGAGCTGCAAGACCAGAGTGAAAATGGCCCAGAGGTGCAGTCACCAGGGGCTTCAGCAAATGAACCCGGGTCTGCTAGTCCTCAGGATGACGAGGTACAGGTAGGGGACCCTGAGATGTCTGGGACTCCATCTGTTCCTGACGAAACCCCTATAGCAGCCCCCCTACCACAGGTGACACCCAATCCAGAACCGGCAACACCTGTTGTCAGGAGATCAAGTAGAAGTTGTAGGACCCCACAGTACCTGAGAGATAACGTCTGCTGTGCTCACTAGGGGGGGAGTGGTGTTGTGTATTGAGTCAAAGGATTTTATATCTGTATTATTATTGTCTGTATTTGCATTAGGGTAAAGTAACTGCCTTTTGGTTCCAGAGGGTACAGCTACTATTGGTTCATTTAAGCTGCTGTATTTGGATCCTCTGTCTTATTGGTTTCCTCCAAAAGGCAGGACTGTGATTGCCTGATATTGTTCCCTCCAAAATGTATCCTTTCTAGCTAGTTCCCTGTCCCTATAAATGTAGCTCTCCCCTCCTCAGGTCTCAGTCTTGTTTGCTTTAATAAAGAAGTGTTACTAGAGAACTGTCTCCAGCATATTATGTCAAGAGAGCTGAAATCACAAACCCCACGTCACAACAGGACTCATATCTGGTTCTGTGTGCCACACAAACCAGCTCTTTAATTTGTTTAAACCTCTGTTTTCTTTGTGGATTCAAGGGGAGAGCAGAGGCTGAAGGGAACTGATAAGAGAAGATCAGTGTTCCTAGAGCAGACATATGGAAACTTTGTGCCTCCAGTTGCTGTTGGACTTCAACTCCCAGCAGTGGCATAGCATGGATTGCCAGCACTCGGGGCCACACGGGTGTGGACTGGGAGGAAGGGAAATGGGTGCACGCACATTCAACTGCCTAACGTCATCCATGCCACCCAGGAGATCACAGCCACAGAGGCCACTTCTGGAGAGGTCACTTCCTAGCTTGCATGGAGAAGTCATTTTCAACAGAGGCCCAGTGACAGACGTGCACAGCTGTATTAAGGCAACTGAATTTTTTTGCCCTGACAATTTTGCACCCGGGGCAACGGCCCCTGTGTCCCCTCCATGCTGTGCCACTGATCCCCAGCCAGCATGGAGTCCAATGGCAACTGCCTTGCATGTCGTAGGTCCCAGGTTCAATCCCTGGTGTCCCCAGGTAGGAGTAGAAGAAACTACTGTCTGAAATACTACTACTACTACTACTACTACTATATTTATACCCCGTCCATCTGGATGAGTTTCCCCAGCCACTCTGGGCGGCTCCCAATCAAGTGTTAAAAACAGTACAGCATTAAATGTTAAAAACTTCCCTGAACAGGGCTGCCTTCAGATGTCTTTTAGAGATAGGATAGCTGCTTATTTACTTCACATCTGAAGGGAGGGTGTTCCACAGGGTGGGCGCCACTACCGAGAAGGCCATCTGTCTAGTTCCCTGTAACCTCATTTCTCACAGTGAGGAAACCGCGAGAAGGCCCTCGGAGCTGGACCTCAGTGTCCCGGCTGAACGTTGGGGGTGGAGACGCTCCTTCAGGTATACAGGACCGAGGCCGTTTAGGGCTTTAAAGGTCAGCACCAACACTCGGAATTGTGCTCAGAAATGATGGGGAGCCACTGCCAGTCAGAACAGGGAATAGTGGGCTAGGTAGAACAATGGTCTGACTTGGCTCAATGCAGATTCCTATGTTCCTATGGAGGGATATCCCTGCCGAAAGGCTTTCTTTCTCAGATCCTGCAAAACACTGCCCACATCCTGCAGGGCACGGCCGGGTCATTGTGCACAAGAATCATCCCCACAAGGTAAGGCAAAGCACTGTTTGCTGTAATGGCATGTCAGCAAGACAGAGTTTAACTTAGCTAGAGAAAATAGCAAATGCAGAAAACAGACAGTGACAGATTCGCATTGCGATCAGAACCAACATCATTCCTGCTCAAGCGGACAATTTTGATTTAGAGCCATATCTGCCGGTGGTTTGCTTTTTCACCAGCTGTCAATCACGGGAGACAAAGGGCTCCAGGGAACCTGCTTCAGTACATTAGAGATCACCTTTTCGACAGACAGCCCTGTCTCTTCAGTTTGCCTCGCTCGCTCTCCAAAACATCCTGGGAGAGAAGGGCCGGGAAGGTATTAAGAAAACTCTGCCGTCTTACTCAAGGAGAACAGCAGCCTAGCGTGGCAACCTTGCTTGGAGTGCACCAGCTTCTAATTTTAGGCTTTGGATCAGGGCAATTGTCACAGTCAGTGTGTATTAATAAGCGACCATTCAACTGAGATTTTTAAAAAATGGTCTTTAAGATTTCCCTCTAATTCTGAACTCAGTAGACCTGTGCCAATGGTTCTGTAGGAAAAAACAGGGCAACCCGTATGCCACAGAAGTTTTAGGATACAGAGAGGAATACCAAGGCACTCAACTAGTTAAAAAACACCACCACCAGACCCTCACCCCATATGCAAAAATAATTTCCCTCCAAATAGTCCCTCTAAAAAAACCCCTCCTGCTGTTCTTGCCCAATAGGCTTCCATAAACCAGCGTGTGACAGTGTGTAAGGTTGGGTGAATCTGTAAGTTTCTTTCAGTTTCTCACTTTTTAAGTCCTAAGTTCTTCACATTTTAATATCAGTTTGCCTTTTTGAAACTAAAACAACAACAACCCCTATTGAAAATTCCACCAGCATGTTGGTGCAAATTGTCCTAATCTATACATTTTTTGGGGGGTATGCAATTTATCTAATATACAAATCTTGCAAAACAATCTATCCTAATATCATACATTTCTGTCAGCAACTTTTATGCACAATTTACCATATTTAAAAATCTTATCTACAATAAGTAATGTGATTTGCCTCTAGGAATGAAGCTGCTCAATATATTCGTTTCCTTAAGACATTGCCTCCAGGTTTCTGGGATCTATCCCCCTAAAATAATATTATTAAAGAAGCTGAATAACTGTGGAATAAAGATTTTCTGGAAAATGTTTATAATATTTTCCCTGGAACCTATCTGGTCCATTGGGCAACGTTCCTGATCCAAAATTTCTGCCTTCGGATGGGAAACGGCTCCTCATCTCTCCTTGAAAAATAATGGCTTATTTTACCATTGCTATGCTACATCCTAATACATAGAAGAGATGCATGCAGTCTGCGAAGATGATAAGAAGGGATTAATACCTCTCTTTTCACCCTCCAGGCCCTCAAAGCAATTTACAACACTTTAAACGAAAATCATAGCTTTTCCTTATGCTCTGCTCTAAACCATTCCTAGAACTGTGGGTCTCACTGTGGCTTGTGGCTCAGGGCATATGCATCATCTTACAACCAACCACTCCCCCAATGTGGGTATCTGATTTAAAGAAAAGGCACATCATCTTCTCCGCTCAAAATGCTCTTTCCAAACATAGGATCTTTCCAATTCAGAAAATGGTCTGCACCAATAGCTTTTGGCTTTTGGCAGCTTGGGGCTGATGGGAGTAGGAGTCCATCAGTATTTCCCAAACATGCACCCTGCCCATTTCCATATTGAAATAATATAAATTAGCAGCAGGGTTGTCTCACGCAAGTTTCTTGTGCATCAGGGTTGGGGGGAACCGATGGTCCTCTAGATGTTTCTACACAATAACTCTTGTTGGGTGGCATTTAATGATATAGTTGCAAGCTTGCAAGGACTATGGCTTAGTGCAATGGGTCTCTTTCCTCCTGCTCCATCCTATTATGCTTGCCTCCACAGCGCCACCAAATCTGCTTTGGAGGCTTGGCAGAAGTCCCAGATTTGTGGGTGGTGGGGAGGATGTCCCGGTGAAGAAGGAGAAATCCCTGTGCTGATGGAACTTTAGCCTTAGCACTACATTGAATATAATCCACTATCTCTGACCATTAGTCATGCTGGCTGTGGTCGATGGGAGTTGGATTCCAACAACATCTGGAGGGCCACAATTCCCTCATCCATGCACTACAAACTGTTACCCATCTGGTACTTGGTTTGATTTGAGAGTGATTTGATTGACTCCCCTTGGCTTGAGGGAGGTTCACACAACCCCCTCCATGCATAGAAAGGACACACTGAAGACAGAGAAGAAGAAGAGGAGTTTGGACTTGATACCCCACTTTATCACTACCCTAAGGAGTCTTAAAGCGGCTAACAATCTCCTCTCCCTTCCTCCCCCACAACAAACACTCTGTGAGGTGAGTGAGCCTGAGAGACTTCAGAGAAGTGTGACTAGCCCAAGGTCACCCAGCAGCTGCATGTGGAGGAGCAGGGAAGCGAACCCGGTTCACCAGATTATGAGTCTACCCCTCTTAACCACTACACCACACTGGCTCTCAGAGCAGGCTGGCGGTGCAGGATCCTTTAGAGTGGTGAATGGGTCTATAGGAGACTAGAGTTTCTAAAGCAGATTCCATGATACAATGTGGGTCATGAACTGCCCAGATTGAATCTCTACTCTGGAATCTGAGTTCTGGGGATTTCTCCTCCTCCCTAGATGGAGCCCAAAAACATTTGGAGGACCTGAGTGGTGGCTGATGCTCACTGAGACTGGCAGGGAGGAGGCTAATCAGGCAGCCAGAGCCAATGATAGGCAGAAGCAGCTACCTCTAGTTTTGTTCCCATCTTCCTCCCTGCTGAGTTCTACCAAGTTGGAGTTGGAGGAAGCTGGCAGCTGGTTGTAAGTAGGAAGCTTGGCAGGAAGAGTAATGCCCCTCTTGCCCAAATGAACCACAATTCACTGGAGGTTCCTCTCCCCCTCCCTTTAAAACTGCGCCTTTTGAACCAGGGAGCAGAAAGGGCCAAACATCATCCATTCTCATTTTACAAATCCAGTACTGCCATCCACATGCAATGGTCGTGCACAGAGTCCTTTTTTGTGATGACTTAATTTGGATGATCCAATGTATGCTGTGGTGTCTGTTGAAACTGGTAGGGTGGAAGCCAGGGAGCCCACCAGTAGGTGGAGCCATAGGCAATGCTAGGCAGAGCCAACTAATGTTGGTTTTGTCTTCATCTTCCTGCCTGTGGAGTTCTATAATAAGCAACACTGAGAATAAGGAAGAGGAAGGCAACAGGCATTGTCAACCCTCTGGGCTGGGTACAAACCAAAAGGCAGGCGGGTGGGGGGCTGTTGAGGGCAGAATGAGGTTGGTGGGGCATTTCCCCATTCACCAGTAGAGATGTGTGTATATAATTAAGTATTTTTAAAGTTTGGGTTTCAGTAGTGTGTGGTTTTATTTGTGTGTGTGTATTTAAAGGAAGCTTCCTAACGAAAAGAGCATTCTTCTGCCTTTGGCTCGGACTCAGATTTGCATCTGGTTTGATATCCAGCTCCTTCTCTTCTCTGTGCATTCCTTGCATAAGAAAGTGTATCTGAGTACTCCATCATGGGTTCAGAGAAAATTCGATTTCCTCCAGATGCAGTGTACCATAACAGGCTGTGATCAATCACATTAGAAGCTGTAGCCAGGATAATAAAACTGTACCTGCCAGCTGCTTTATGTATAAGATCATGCCAAGCAAATTACAGGATGCTTATCAAGAGGACTATGCGGGATAGGCTGGGAGAAAACCAATCTGTCATTCATAAAGCAGAGTCCTGGAGTTGGCCATACCATTCTGAATGGAAAGCTTTCCAGTGCCATTAGGTAGAAGGGACACCAATGGTAAAATGCAGTGGGGGTGGGTAATTGGCCCAGGATCGGTGGGGGGAGAGGGCACATCAGAGAGGCATCGTAAGCCAGACGTCCACCACTAAACTGCCATTTTTAGTTACATGTAATTAATGCAATTTGAATATCGTTTTCCCGTGGGCATCATAGTCCAGATGACTGACACGTGGGCAACCTTTGCATAATGTTCTTGTCTGGAAACTTCTGTCCTCAAATGCTTGAATCTGCCACTGAAAAATATTGATGTATGGGCATTGAAACAATGAAAGGGGAAAAAGACGCATAAGGAATATGGGCTTGTTTCCTAGTTTCATTTTTTTTCAAGAACAGCTTCCATTTCCAATCATCTCTTTTAACTTCTGGAAGACCTCTTTTAGCACCAGGGAAGGGGGAGAAGTTCAATTCAGGTTGTGTTTAAGAGCAAATTACCCAATGCACAATTTCCAAAGCAATGACAACTGAAACATAGCTGTTTTCCACCCAGTGTGGCAAAATGGCAGTTCTCCGGCCAAGCAATGGATATTCTAGGGTAAAGTGTGTGAAAAATATGTTTCTGAACATAACATACAAAAATACCAGTGGCGGCCGGTAAGCCCTGGATGTGGTGGGGTTTCCTATGGCCAAGGGGTTCATATAGGTGGAGCCAATAAGGTCACATGAGCGGGACCAAGGAGGCAACACCTGTGGGGCCAAGTTGTTCTGTCTCCCTCCACCCCCCTCCTTTGCAAATATGTGGACACTAAAACATTGGAGCTGTATAAGTACTTCCTACCTAACCAAACTGAAAGAATGCCTAACCTTGGTTTAGAAGGAGTCCTTGCTGCCACAATTTGTAGTGTGGGTTAATGTTCCAATAACCATGCATTATTCAGAAGTAAACCACACTATATTTCATGGGAATGGCTCCCAGATAGGACTGGAGCCTGAATTTCTTAGTTTCGAAGGTGCAGCCAGGTGTTTCACTTATGTAAAGGATCCCCCAAGCAGATGTTCAAAGAAATGAGGAGGCACCTGTGGAACAAAACTAGACTTTTTATTTATTTACACCCAGTGAGGGTTCTAGACTTGTTGGTTAGTCATGTGGGCCTCACCGACCATTTCATTTCCCATCAGGTGTAAGAAGCAACAAGGGGATGGATCATCTCGCTTGGACCTGGGAGGAACTGATCAACCAAGTGGAAGTACTGGGAACCTTGGGAGGAAGTGATCATGAGCAAGGGAAAGCTGAGTGCAGTCAGACATGCACTCTGGAGTTCAGGAGGGCTGATTTCAAAAAGCTTAAGAAACTACTGGGTAAGATCTCATGGTTAGTAATAATCAAAGAGATGGGAGTCCAAAATGGATGGGAGTTTCTTCAAGATGAAATAGTGAAGGCACAAATGCAGGCAATTCCAACAGAAAATAAAAGTGGGAGACATCTAAAAAAACAACCCAGTGTGGCTTCATAAGGAGCTGGAAGATGAGCTGAGATTTAAAAAGGGCATGTTTAACAAATGAAAGAAAGGAGAAGTCATGAAGGAAGAGTAGACATGAGCAGCTAACATTTGCAGGGAGAATGTCAGATAGGTCTAAGCTCAGAATGAGCTCAGGCCTGCAAGTGAGGTTAAATCTAGTAATAATAAAAAAGAGGAAGAAGAACAAGTAAGTAGTGGGTCGTCTTCATGGAGAAGACAGAGCAATGCGGGTGGGTGACAGAGAGAAGGTTGAACTGCACAGCGCCTACTTTGCCTCTGTCCCAAAGGAAAGCAGCGCCCAACCTGGTGATTACAGAATAAATGATGCAAGGAGAGAGCTGCAGCTCAAGAAGGAAAAGAGGAGGTGAAGGAACACGTAGCTATGATAAATGAATTCAAACTCAGAGCTTCTGTCTATAATCTTTGAGAATTCTTGGAGTCCCTGTGGACCGGAAGTAAGCAAATCTTGTCATCTTCAAAAATGGGGGAAAAAGAAGACCTAAGTGGGTGTTGGCTTGCCATTGATACCAGGAAAGGTCCTAGAAAAGATAATTAAACAGTTGGATGCTGTGATTACTAAGACCCAGCATGTGTGTTTCACAAACAAGTCATGCCAGATGAATCTAATTTTTTTTTTATAGAATTACAAGCTAAGTGGATCAGGGGAATGTTGTGAATGTAGTGTATCTTGATTTCAGTAAGGCTTTTTGACAAAATCCCCCATTATATTCTTAGAATCATAGAATCATAGAATCATAGAGTTGGAAGAGACCACAAGGGCCATCGAGTCCAACCCCCTGCCAAGCAGGAAACACCATCAGAGCACTCCTGACATATGGTTGTCAAGCCTCTGCTTAAAGACCTCCAAAGAAGGAGACTCCACCACACTCCTTGGCAGCAAATTCCACTGTCAAACAGCTCTTACTGTCAGGAAGTTCTTCCTAATGTTTAGGTGGAATTTTCTTTCTTGTAGTTTGGATCCATTGCTCCGTGTCTGCTTCTCTGGAGCAGCAGAAAACAACCTTTCTCCCTCCTCTATGTGCCATCCTTTTCTATATTTGAACATGGCTATCATATCACCCCTTAACCTCCTCTTCTCCAGGCTAAACATGCCCAGCTCCCTTAGTCGTTCCTCATAAGGCATCGTTTCCAGGCCTTTGACCATTTTGGTTGCCCTCCTCTGGACACGTTCCAGTTTGTCAGTGTCCTTCTTGAACTGTGGTGCCCAGAACTGGACACAGTACTCCAGGTGAGGTCTGACCAGAGCAGAATACAGTGGCACTATTACTTCCCTTGATCTAGATGCTATACTCCTATTAATGCTATACTCCTATCTAGATGCTATACTCCTATTCTCCACTCCTTTTGTGGAGAAGCTGGTAAAATGTGGGCTGGATGAGGTTACTGTTAGGTGGATTTGTAGCTGGTTGACTGACCAAACCCAAAGAGTACTCATTAATGGTTCCTTATCATACTGGGAAAACGTGATAAGTGAGGTGCTGCAGGGTTCTGCCCTGGACTTGTTGTTCATTGTCTTTATAAATGATTTGGATGAAGGAATTGTGGGGATGCTCATCAAATTTGCAGATGCAGGGAGGGGTAGCTAATGCCACAGAGGACAGAATCAGGTTTCAAGATGACCTTAACAGATTGGAGAACTGGGCCCAAACTAACAAAATGAATTTCAGTAGGGACAAATGTAACATTCTACACTTAGGCAGGAATAACCAGCTGCACAAATATCAGATGGGGAAAACTTGGCTTGCTTATAGTATATGTGAAAAGGATCTAGGGGTCTTAGTAGGCTACAAGTTTAACATAGGTCAACAGTGTGATGCAGCAGCAAAAAGGCTAATGCTCTTCCAGACGTATACTGTCCAGATCAAGGGAAGTAGTAGTACTGCTTGCTCAGACTACACCTGGAGTCCTCTGTCCAGTTCTGGGTGCCATAATTTAAGAAGGATGTTGACAAGTTGCAGAGGAGGGTGACCAAGATGATCAAGAGTCTGGAAACCAAACCTTATGAAGAATAGTTTAGGGAGCTGGGCATGTTTAGCCTTAAAAGGAGGAGAATGAAAGGAGATATGAAAGCCCCCTTCAAATATCTAAAGGGCTGTCACATGGAAGCTGGAACAAGCTTGTTTTCTCCTGCTCCAGAGGGTAGGACCTGAAACAATGGCTTCAAATTACAAGAAAGGAGATTCTGACTAAACATCAGGAAGAACTTTTTGATGGTCAGAGCTGTTTGACCACCAGGAGGTTGTGGACTCTCCTTTCATGGAGGTTTTTGAGCAGAGGTTGGATGGCCATCTGTCATGAATACTTTAGTTGAGATTCCTACGTTGCCAATGACTCTTGTGGTCCTTTCTAACTCCATAATTCTATGATACCATGATTCTAAGTATTGTTTGGAGCAGACCCACTGAAATAAACGAACCTGTTAACAATGTTGATCAATTTCAATGGATCTACTCTGATGTAGGACTGAAGTTGGCTACAAATTGTTGTTTTCCAGTGATTTCTTTCACATTTTAAAGCTCTGGATTTATTTGCAAGTATCTCTCCTATTGTTGAGTGTTCTGATTTATACCTTATGCTTAAAAGTGAGCTGTTTATGTGGTGGGCTTTTGGTGCAACATCATAATCTCCATTTACCGGTACTTTATTGCACCTGGCTAAATGGCCCTCTGTCATCCACCTGTTTTTTGAAATGAAAATTAATAGCTCTCTTATGACCCCTTTAGTAACACAATGATATTTGTGTTTGGCTTCCTTTTAATGTTGTTGGTTTGCTTCTTTTTTTCTATGTGGGGAAGAGAAAAACTACTTGATGCAGTTCAAGAGAAATGTGGGCCATGAATTAACCTGAGATTGTTTTGTCTTTACTCCACTGAATGCTAATAGTTTCAGGTTGCAGCTAGTTCAGCCCTGCCCAAGTTGGACATGTCACCAATGCCTTTATGATCTCATGTTTTGATTTGCAAAGGCTGCAGTGCTTCCAATAAACCATTTTTACTGTATGGTTATTGCATCCTTCTGGCTTCTCTTTGGGATTGCTTGTCTGTTTTAAAAGCACATTCAATGACTATTGCAGGTGCTTTGCGGGATGCAATTTATAGCATGCGACAATTATGTCGCCACCAGGAGAATTTCAAAAAGGCATCTCTACACAGGAGCAAGTAATAGATGGCAAGAATACTCAGAGTCCCTGGTTAGACGGTCGTTAGCACGGCTGCTTTTTTCAGTTCCCTTTCCTTCATGGCATAACATCTTAGGCCAAACAGCCCTAGCAGATTAGCTTGTGGGATCATCAGGTATCATAAAGAACAAAAGTCTTCTGCATGGTGCTACCACAAGGTTCCTTTGCAATGACTAGATCTGAATGCTACAAGATGTTATTGCTACCACACAGTCTTGCCATGTGTCAGAGGCAAGTAAGAGGCAGTTTTAATTAAAACTGTTTTGATCACTCTGGCCACATACACACCAAATGTTTGTGTGCTATGACACCACTTTAAACAGTCATGCTCCACCCCTCACCCCCCAAATTCTGAGAGCTGTAGTTTGCTAATGGTGCAGAGAGCTGTCAGGAGACCCTTATTCCCACCACAGAGCTACAATTCCCAGAGTTCTCTGGGAAGAAGGAATTAATGTTTAAAGCATTGTATTGACCCTTTGGGTCACTTCCAACTCTACAGTTCTAAGATTCTGTGATAAATAAACCATGTGAAAATTGAAGAGATATCAGCACCAACCTTTACAGAACAATATTTTCTTAACTGCCTGCATAAGCTTGGTGGCACAGAAGAGTTTGCAGTAGACATTTAAAGCTTAAAACAAAGGTGCGTGCTGAAGAGCATTCCACGAGACGGGGTTGATGGCACAAAAGGCTTGGTGTCATGCCACTGTCAGGTGAGCCTCACCAACTTGGGTCATGACCAATGATGCTCTTGCAGATTATCCCAGTAACTGAGCTGGGATATAAGTGTTTGGGGAGTCCTTAAGTTGTTCAGAGCTTTGTAAATGAATACAGTGGTACCTCAGGTTAAGAACTTAATTAGTTGTGGAGGTCCGTTCTTAACCTGAAACTGTTCTTAACCCGAGGTACTACTTTAGCTAATGGGGCCTTCTGCCACTGCCACCACGCGATTTCTGTTCTCATCCTGAAGCAAAGTTCTTAACCCGAAGTACTATTTCTGGGTTAGCGGAGTCTGTAACCTGAAGCGCCTGTAACCTGAGGTACCACTGTACAAGGACTTTGAGCATGACTTGGTAGTAGATAGAAATATTATCCAAATATTTGTTGTTGTTGTTGTTTAGTCGTTTAGTCGTGTCCGACTCTTCGTGACCCCATGGACCAGAGAACGCCAGGCACCTCTGTCCTCCACTGCCTCCCGCAGTTTGGTCAAACTCATGCTGGTAACCTCGAAAACACTATCCAACCATCTCGTCCTCTGTTGCCCCCTTCTCCTTGTGCCCTCCATCTTTCCCAACATCAGGGTATTCTCCAGGGAGTCTTCTCTTCTCATGAGGTGGCCAAAGTACTGGAGCCTCAGCTTCACAATCTGTCCTTCCAGTGAGCACTCAGGGTTGATTTCCTTCAGTATGGAGAGGTTTGATCTTCTTGCAGTCCATGGGACTCTCAAGAGTCTCCTCCAGCACCATAATTCAAAAGCATCAATTCTTCGGCGATCAGCCTTCTTTATGGTCCAGCTCTCACTTCCATACATCACTACTGGGAAAACCATAGCTTTAACTATACGAACCTTTGTTGGCAAGGTGATGTCTCTACTTCTCAAGATGCTGTCTATATCCAAATATATTAGAATCCTAATGTTCATGTTTCAATACAGTTGTGATAGCCTAGCACCATGCAGTCAAATCAGCACCTAAGATGAACTACTACTATGCATTTCAGTCTTTGCATTTGGAATGAGAACATCTCCCAATCTGAGTGCAGAACGTTAGCGATTTATTTTAATTGGGAAAGATTTTGTTAAGTGACAAAAACTGTCCAACCACTCTCCTTAATTAAGAGTGTGCAGGGTGGAGAGAATCTAATTACCACCCCAAAGTGTAAGTTATAAAGCTCTTAAATACCATCTATCAGTCTACATGATTTGGTACCATTGGCATTTATTTCTGCAGGCCATCTGCACAGTGATGGATTCATTAAGATGACTTATCAGCTTGTATACTGGTTTGGTAGGGCGGCTGTTTGCCAAAGAGTCGAAGGCAAAAAGCTAAATCTGGGAGAGTGAATAATACATTTGCTAGGGATTATGTCCGCGGATCAATTTATTGCTCCCAAACTTCAACGCTTCAAACTTTGGAGAGAGTTAGTGACGTGATAGCTAAATAAAGAAAGTCTGGAGTGTTGAGGTAAAGTTCAGCACAGCATACCTCTCCAAGAAGAAAAGTGAACAGAATGTGGTCCAGGTTCTTCTGGCGAGGAATTCATGAAAGAAATGGAGACCAGTCACCATAGAATTCATCTCCCTTAGTGTTGCCTCTGATTACTCAGCAGTGTTGTGTTATGTTTGTCTACAAGCGCAACCTTCTGAACCTTTTCATACCAGTTTTGCATGGTTAACGAACAATTGCCTCTCCATAAGAATGATATCCATCTGGGCTGCTACCAGGAAATGGATTATTAATGGCTTAAACAAAGGATCTTTAATTGCTCCTTCAAAATAATAACAGCAAGGCCAAGCTTGAATCCTTAACCACTGTCATTTTCAGAATTTTAGAAATCACATAACTGATTACAGCCACCCTGCCGCCAATTTGCATTGTGTTTCCTTTGGTGTGGAATAACATAATGACAATGTAGCATACATATTTTACACAACAGATTACATAAATTATGTAATTTTGCCTTAGTGGACAGCGAGAACAATAGCATAGCTATTGGTGAAGATGAACCGCAGCAGAACGGAAACCACGTATGCAAGGAATACAGGGTGGAACAGAAAATGCTACCCATTTTGTAGGGATTAAAACCCCACATACATACTATGCAAATGCTTTTTAGGCAGGTACTAGAAGAAGGAAGAGATTTTCCCCACCACTGTAATCTGGTATATTTCCCCTGCTTGTCTCCCCCCTGGTGACCACAAATACTCACATTTTCATGAAAGTTGCTGTGAAATGGAATGTGTCAGAATTGCTGCTGTCAAGGAAAGGAGTTCCCTAGATATTGTCTACACTGCAGAGAAAAGAGGAGGTCTTGATTGTCTCCCACAAGTCTACCATTATGTAAATCCCTTCAACATCTCAACTCTGAAAAGCAGTAACTTACCCTTTATGAAGGCAGAATTCTTCGGTTGTTGTCATGGAAACTTGTCTTACTTTTTCTTTGCATGCGTGGAATGCCTCACACTTTTGGTTGGAAAAAAGCCCTGCGTCTTCATCCCTGTCAGTTCCCAAACCAGCATTGCCCAAATGTGCAAGTTTTCTAATATGCTCGCATGTATCCAAGGGCTTCCATGCAAGCACAAACCCCTTTGCACTTAACATTTTTCTTTTCCTTCTATTATATATTTGGGAAAGTTGTCTGTCCATATGTTCTCTATGCATTCATAAGAATGTAAGAAGAACCCCGCTGGATCAGGGTGATGGCCTGTCTAGTCCAGCATCCTGTTCTCACAGTGACCACCCAGTTGCTTGTGGGAAACTGCTGAGCACGACCCAAGCACAAGAGCCTTCTACTCACCTGTGGCTTCCAGCAATTGGTATTCAGAAGCAACTGGGAGTGGCCGAGATCACATAACACCGGTCTTGAAAGGCCTATATTGGCTCCCAGTATGTTTCTGAGCACAATTCAAAGTGTTGGTGCTGACCTTTAAAGCCCTAAACGGCCTCGGTCTAGTATATCTGAAGGAGCGTCTCCACCTCCATCGTTCTGCCCGGACACTGAGGTCCAGCGCCGAGGGCCTTCTGGCGGTTCCCTCACTGCGAGAAGCCAAGTTACAGGGAACCAGGCAGAGGGCCTTCTCAGTAGTGGAACCCGCCCTGGGGAACGCCCTCCCACCAGATGTCAAAGGGAACAACAACCACCAGACTTTTAGAAGACATCTGAAGGAAGCCCTGTTTAGGGAAGCTTTTAATGTTTGATGGATTACTGTATTTTAATATTTTGTTGGAAGCCGCCCAGAGTGGGGAAGCCCAGCCAGATGGGCGGGGTATAAATAAATAAATAAATAAATTATTATTATTATTATTATTATTATTATTATTATTATTATTACCTCTGACTGTGGAGGCAGAGCTTAGCCATCATGACTAACAGTCATCAATAGCCTTCCCCTCCATGTATTTGTCCAATTCTCTTTTAAGGATACCCAAGTCGGGTGTCATTATTACCTCCCGTGGTAGCGAGGTCCATAGTTTATGTTCTGCATGAATTTGTCTGTTCCACATCTTCCAACAGTCAGCTTCATTGGATGTCCATGAAGTCTGGCGTTATGAGAGAGGGAGAGAAATGTTCCACTACCCACCTTTCTCCATATCATGCATGTTATAAATTTGCCATAATGGAGCAGCCTCCATTGCAGGTGGCCCTCAGAAGGCTGCCCAGAAGCTAATGTGGCCCTCAGGCTGATAAATAGCCTCCTACTCACGGCCTAGGACCCTCGTACCTACAGAACCGCCTCTCCCGGTATGCCTCACGGAGAGCCTCAAGGTCCATAAATAGCAACACCCTAGTGATCCCGGGCCCTAAGGAAGTTGGATTGGCTTCAACCAGAGCCAGGGCCTTTTCAGCTCTGGCTCCGGTCTGGTGGAACTCTCTGCCTCATGAGACCAGGGCCCTGCAGGATCTGATTTCTTTCCGCAGGGCCTGTAAGACAGAGTTGTTCCGCCTAGCCTTTGACTTGGAGCCAATTTGATTCGCTCCCCCTCTTTCTTTTTGATGAGGCTGCATTTTAATATTTTAATTTTTCAATATTGTTAATTGTTGTATTTAAATCTTGTTTTTAAGTTGTATTCATTCAACTTGTTTTTATTATTGCTTGTTAGCTGCCCTGAGCCCAGCCTTGGCTGGGGAGGGCGGGGTATAAATAAAAATTATTATTATTATTATTATTACCCACCCCCATCATAATTGGCAGGAGGGTGGTTTGTTTGCTGTTCATCTAGTTCTGGAGTATTTATTATTATTTTTTAAAACCTCATACTCACTCTGCTGAGGCTCACAGGAGACTTGCTTCAGACGCCATTTTCTAACCGGAAGCCTCTGGAGTAGTAAACCTCTCTTTTTGTTGCCTCCCCCATTGCTTTCAGTTGTGTTCTCCCCCACCACCACCTTTGCTCTTGGCGATGGCACGGCACCTGGGCATTAGGTTATAATGGAACCATCTCCCTCAGCTTCAGAAATGTGAACAGCTGCACACGAAAGGGTAAAAATGTTTTGCCAAGTTAATCTCCTATGATTTACTGCCTATGCCTAATCTGTTTGGAGGCTGCTATGAATATTCTAATACCTTTTGGAAATTACTGAGGGGTGGGGGGGATGACAGCAGCTAAGGAGAACCGACGAGAAATTCCCGGAGCTCGCGAATCGTGCACACACCTGCCAGGGGCAGTTGAAAGCAGATGCAGAGAGCAATTTTTATTATGATTTTATTTTTAAAAATCCAACGTGGTTTTGTTCTCAGAATGAAATACGGCGGCAAACACCCCGAAACGGCCCACAAACGGCACCACATGGTTGTTTTCTGTTACCGGGGAAAACGGCGGCTGAGGATTTGCATGTGGCATCTGCAGCCCGTTAGGCAAATTTATCAGCTGAGCGTCTGAGAGAAAGTTAATGCTGCCGAGTGAGGTGGTTAAGTGGCAGAAAGGTGTGCAGAGCTGGAGCTCAATAACAGGGATGGTGGCCCCTATCTGCACTGTGCGTCTAAAGCACTATCATACCCAGTAGGGTAGTGGCAAATTCAGAAGTGCAGGGGTCCTCCATGAGAATCACAGCCACAGTCTCCTGACAGCCACACTCCTAAGATTATGCAGTAATCTTACAATTATACAACAATAGTCATTAGGGATGCATTGCAACAATCAGTGCTGATCTCCACGTGTCGCCTTTCAGCTGGATCTACTGTTTTCTGTCACATGCATGGGCAAATGATTTGGAGTGTCGCAACATCTTCTTTTGTCTTCTGTGATGTTCCATTGGACATAACAGAACCTTGCACACCATTCTTCTGAAACTGGAGCTCCTCATGTTTTCAGTGTTCCTGAATGCTTAGCTTTGCAACGTACAGAACAACTCTTCTTGGGTGGTCTTCTCCAGAGTGGCCCTAGGAGCCAATCCCGAGGGACTGACTCACTTTCTTTTACTCTGATTGGCTCCAATTGAAGGGACAGGATACCCAAATCCTGTCTGTGAAATCACCCCAGGCCTCAAAACTATCCAAAATTCCTGTTGTCTTCTAAAAATCCAAATCAGCTTTTCTCTGCTCTTTTCTGCTTATTCTCACAAGATGCTGTGCATAGGCAAAATGTTACTTTTAAAGGCTAATGAATAGGCTCTGTCATTGCCAAGAATACTCAGGCCTGAGAAACGAATCTTATCTCATTCCAGTTGCAACACATCTGAGCATGCTGAACGCAAGGCTCTCACCCCCCCCTTTCCTGGGAAGGGCGCCAAGAGTCCAATAGTCCCAAGACAGCTTTCTGTTCATGTTCAGAGGAACTCATGGGCAGGACTCTTCAAGAAGGAGGAGAAAGGGGGAGGGAACTGGAAGGGTATATATGCTTGTGCACATGACTGTGAACTCATGCATGCTTTTTGTGACTTATCACACTTGCTCCTCTGCCCACCCGGGTTGGCAGAATAAAAACTCTTTCTCTGGATTTAACCCCTTGGTGTCGTTTGGCTCCTTTTCGTCCCTGCTCGGGTGCAACATTTTCCTACCCATGGTTTAAAAGGCCTAGAAAGGCTACACAATGAGCACAAAAGGTGAGAAGACTTCTTTTCAGTAGCTCAAAAGCTCCCCTTTCATGCTGATTGGGCAGCTCTAGGACTCTGGAGGCAGAAATAGTAACTGGCCTTCAACCCATATCATCCTGGACTACTGCACCTCTGCTTGTACTGTTTTAAACAGCCATGGCTTCCCCCAAAGAATTCTGGGAGCTGTAGTTTTCTAGGATGCTGGGAGTTGTTAAGAGACCTTCTCCTCTCAGGTAAAGGTAAAGGTACCCCTGCCCGTGCGGGCCAGTCTTGACAGACTCTGGGGTTGGTGCGCCCATCTCACTCAAGAGGCCGGGGGCCAGCGCTGTCCGGAGACACTTCCGGGTCACGTGGCCAGCGTGACAAAGCTGCATCTGGCAAGCCAGCACAGCACACGGAAATGCCGTATACCTTCCCGCAAGTAAGCGGTCCCTATTTATCTACTTGCACCCGGGAGTGCTTTCGAACTGCTAGGTTGGCAGGCGCTGGGATCGAGCAGCGGGAGCGCACCCCGCCGTAGGGATTCGAACCGCTGACCTTTTGATCGGCAAGCCCTAGGCGCTGAGGCTTTTACCCACAGCACCACCCGCGTCCCTGTAGTTTTCTAGGATGCTGGGAGTTGTTAAGAGACCCCTTCTCCTTTCACAGAGATTCAATTCCCAGAGTTCCCTGGAAAGAGGGATTGATTGTGAAGCCAAATTTGGTTGAAGGCTTTGGTCTTCAGCTGAATCCAGTGTGTCAGACCAACTATTTAGCGCTTAGCAGGGGGTCCATGAATTTTGCCCTTGGGTAGCCAAGCGAATGCACAGCCTGTCAACTGAGAATGGTTCTTAAGAACTGCTTTGGATAAATAGATGGCCTGAACAGTGGGGCTTCATTGGGAAAGACCTATAGATTTTAAAATCCAAATAATAATTATATGGCTGCAGAGTCGCTAGAAGCAGAATGAAGCAAGCTTAATCTCCATAGCAACGGAACATTCTGTTCTTTTTACATCCTTTTCAGTGACATCATTCAGTGGGGGAATTGTGGGCATTTGAACCACAATTCTGACAGGAAAGTTAGGAAATAAGTTATCAGGAAGGTGCGTCTAGGGCACCCAGTAGTAGATGCTGCAATGGGGTTATCAGAGTAAGGTGGGGGGGAGGGACATTTTTGGTCCGATTCACACCTCTCCCTTCAAACCCTGTGGGCCAACTTTAACAGGGGGTGGGACCTGTCAATCAACTGGTGGCAGGTGATAGACACCTGCCAAAGTTGGCCTGCTGGAGAAACCAGGAAGGCAGTTCAAAGTGCTTGCTCTGCTCTATGGACAGTGCTTCCTGAGCATCACACAAAGCACAGCGTTTCCAAAGTGCCCAACCACCAGCTAGTTTTGAGGTGCTTCAGAAATGCTCCTCTGTCAGAGGAAATGAACTGGGAATTGCAAGTGAGGAGACTGCTGTGGTGCTCATGTCTTCTGGGGAGGCATCTGGCTGGTCACTCTGAGACTAGGGTGATGGACATGATGGACCAGTGGCCTGATGCAGCAGGACTCTTGAAGTGTCGCCCACTTCAGTTCCGGGTCAGTCACCCTATTGGCTGTGAGGAAGAACTCAAGCCGGGTGACATAGGAGTCCCATTTCCCTCTAACCGTTGTGTCAAATTCCTCAATGTGGCCTGGGTAGCCATGACATCTTCTCTGTGTGACCTACCTTGTGGCTGCAGTCAGTGATTTCAGCTCAGCTGAGGTGACATTTCCCCAGCAGTGATTTCAGCTTGTGGAAGCTAGCCAGGACTGCATACCTAGCCTAGCATCCCACCTTCGTCACCAGTGAAGTGTAGGTGGGTTCCCACGAAGCAAGACACAGCGATAACAGCAAGAACTTTTATTGAACCACATAACTGGGAAACAGGGTCAAAGCAACTGCTTATACACATTCTTGAAAGCCTGGGCTCCCAACGTGATAGGCTTTCTAAACTTCCAAGCTGCGAATCACGTCTCAGAGTTCAAGGGCCAATGGCAGAGGGTCAAACCCTGAAATGTTCTGTGATTGGACATCATATATCGAATCAGAACACAAGGGCTCAGAATCCTTAGTCCAGACTCAAGCTCAGGCAAACACAGACCACTGAATACATAACAACTCTTATGTTCATTAGCTTGCTTGCTTACTTCAACAAACCTTTATTAGGAATTAAAAATATAGGCTGCTGATGGCACTGTGGGTTAAACCACAGAGCCTAAGACTTGCTGATCAGAAGGTTGGTGGTTCAAATCCCTGCGACGGGTGAGCTCCCATTGCTCGGTCCCTGCTCCTGCCAACTAGCAGTTCGAAAGCACGTCAGTAGATAAATAGGTACCGCTCCGGTGGGAAGGTAAACGGCATTTCCATGCGCTGCTCTGGTTTGCCAGAAGCGGCTTAGTCATGCTGGCCACATGACCCGGAAGCTGTACGCTGGCTCCCTCAGCCAATAAAGCGAGATGAGGGCCGCAACCCCAGAGTTGGTCACGACTGGACCTAATGGTCAGGGGTCCCTTTACCTTTACCTTTACCTTTAAGACATCCATATATAAAATTTTAAAACATTAGTAGTGGCAGTAACACAATTTTCCCCTTTGTCTCCTGAAGCCACTGTAGCAACTATCACTTTCCATCCTCCAAGTTGCCCTTGATATCCTGCAGCATTGTGGGGATTGAGCACGTAAAATCGAAACTCAGGAAACGATCCTCCTGATGAAATTTGGCACAGGTGTAGAACCGAGTTATGATTTTCCAATACTTCTACTAATTGGCCTTTCCTAGACTGTGCCATTGTGAGTTTGATTTTCTAAGGATGGTAGCAGCATTTTGAATGTGCTGCATGTACTGTTCTTACACTCAGCTTTAATGACACCTAATTAGGCATATTTGAAGAATCTTTAATTAGAGAACAGGGGGTGAAAAAGCAGCAAGAGAGCTTTGCAATTTTTATCCTGCTAACCTCCTTCCACCTTGTCTTAAACCAGGGGTGGGGAACTTGTTCTAACTCAAGGGACCTGTGCCCTTCTGGCCACCCTTGCAAGGGCAGCTGTCGTAGTCCTGTGCTGCCAGTCATGGCAGAGGAAGTAGCCAGCCAGCCAGCCAAGTCTCAGGGGATGCACCTATAGGATGCACCCAACCATAGGACACACCTTGTTTTAGAGAGGGAGAAGAAAAAATAATAATTCTCCCCCTCTCTGCTCAGCACCCCTTCAGCGAAGTGGCAGGAGAAATGGAGCCCCTTCCATTTCTCCTCCCGCTTCGCTGAAGGGGCGCAGCTCTCCCTCTCTGCTGAAGCCAGAAGAGTCTTGCTCTTCCCGGCTTCAGTAAAAGGAACCCGAAGCCTTTGGAGCGCAGCGCGAGTTCCCGCTGCACTCCAAAGGCTCCAGGGATAGCCACCTGAAGCCTTTGGAGAGCAGCAGGAACTCTCCAGGCTTCAGCGAAAGCAATGCGAAGCCTTTGGAGTGCGGAGGGAGACCCCCGCTGCGCTTCGGAGGCTTCGCGTTGCTATCGCTGAAGCCAAGGAGCCTGCATTTGCTCCATAGGACGCACACACATTTCCCCTTAATTTTTGGAGGGGGAAAAGTGCATCCTATAGAGCGAAAAATACGGTACTTGCTTGGAGGCAGAGTCCATATGCAAGGTTCAGTCCAGTCATAAGTTCAGGAATATCTCAGTTTGTGTAGTCGGATGATCTGGGGGTCAAGAAAACAGAGGGTCCAGGGTTACGAGAAGCGAGAAGCAGCAAGGTCTGGCCAGGAATGATGAATGTTGTTTCCAGCAGCTGACTGAGGCTGGAAACGCTGCTTAAGGAGGCTGGAGCCAATTGGTTCTCATCAGGAGCAAGAAGGCTGAACATCAGCAGGTGGAGTCACTCTGCCTTCTACTCCTTTAGGCTGCTGCTCAATAGGTGAAGCTGACTCCTGGCCCATGACAGAAGCATACCAGTGGTGGGCAGTGCCAGAGACATTGTTTTTGGCAAGTGCAGATCTTGGCCCCTGTCAGTTCAGGTGAGTCCAATTTGGATTCCAAGTAGGGCAGATGCCTCCTCTTTCACTCCTAGCTCTGACTTCAGCCCTGACTGCTGACTTGTCACACAGCTTCTGGGTCCTTGCTCATCACAGACTGTTACCTCCAAACCAGCCCTGGCACCTATGAAGATGCTTAACCCTGCTGAGGCCATTTATTTCAGGTTACATCTTTTATATATAAGCAAACAGAACCCATTGCTAAAGTTTAAAAAAAAAATCAACCCTGAAACTATAGCTACAGCACCCCCACTCAATAAATCCTCAAAGGCAATAGAGAGTTTTCTTCATTTTTCAAGTGTTTCCAGTAATGTCTGGTAAGTCATTTTTGCCTTAAATAAATCTCTCTTTTGGCAGTCAGAGTTATTTAAGACACCGTCTTTTTAGTGTTGCAAAGCTTGGAATTGCTTAGGAACAATTCTCAGAGTGCTCCAAGCTTCTGTGCACAGTACGTTTTCGTTTTGCTTGACCTCAGTGAAAAGGTGTAGATTTCAAAATAAAGCAAACTGCCAGGCTGTTACTGTATTGTGCCAATGTTAGCCTTCTCAGAGTAATCCCATTGGAATTTTATTTATTTAATTTCTATACCGCTTTATATTTTTAAGAAAAATCTCAAAGTGGTTTACAGAATATTAAAACATCAATAAAACAATCTGAAGAAAGACAAATATAGAGTTTACAGTCAAAGCAACATAATTAACAGAAAACTAAAATTTTATCTTAAAGATTTCAAATAATAAGCATGTTGGGTCCATTAAGTTGTATACAACCCATGATTATATTTTACCCTTTTTCAAACTTCTACAGAGCAGTTTACTACTACTTATTATTATCATTATTAATTGGTTTCTTCCTCCAAAAAAAAGCGTCTCAGTGTGACCTACAATCTATAATATTATGTTACACAGCAACATACAATATACTGCAAATACAAAACATAACAGTTAAAATAGATATATGCATACAATTCATACTAATAAGCAATACATAATATTAGATGACTAGTGGCGAATTGCCCAGAAATCTGTAGAAGCAAAAATATATGGTGGTGCAATTTTAAATGAAGAGCGCAATTTGTGAGTTTGGATCCGTCATGCCAAAAATTGGGTGAAGTCATGGCCAAGTCATATTTCGGTCCACTATCTTGAATCAAAATGTTATCCAAACATTAATGGAGACCACCATCCCAGCTTGGGAACCCTCACGCCAATTTGGTGAAAATATCTTGAGTGGCACCCAAGCCTACAGAAAGCAGACAGACAGGTGGACAACCTGCTTTCCAAAATGTATGCTAGAGAAGCAATAGTACATAATGCATAATGAGTGCTACATAATAAGCAGCAGTGTCCAATTAATTGCAATGTCAACCCAGCAATAAACTCTGGAACCCAACCTCTGTGAATTACAAGAGCCTAATGATATAGGTTATTATCTACACATCTCAGGTGCAACGATAAAATGTATGCATATTTAACAACACTGTGACAAATAGGGGGAGGGGGAGTTGAGGTCCAGCAGAATTATAGCCCAAATTATACCCACAGTAGTAAGCGCTGGCGATATTAATTGATTGAGCTTAGGAGGGAAGTTTTTCATTCCCTTGCATTATGGGGAGGAAAAGAAAAACCACTGTCAGCATTCCAGTCTGATTCCAAGAGCTCAGTCATCAAAAATGCAACATTGCCATTTAATTATTAATAGTCATTGTTATCCAGTAATTTGTCTTTGGGAGCAATGGGAGAGGGTGGTACCCGATTCATGGCTAGATGCGCACTTGAGAAACACCAGACAAAACGCCCCCGGGCGCCAGCATCGGAACCCTGCCATCGCATCGCGTTCTCATTTAGGCCCAACGACAGCGAGTTCACTTCGAGAAATGTGGCAATGTGCTGACTGGGGTTGGGGCTCGTTAATTTTTAATCAACCTTTTATTCGCCATGGCTCTGGAAATGAACTGTTACTAATGACTAGTCATATGTCAGTCTAATGAATGGGAGACAGGCGCCCATTAGAATAATGAAATTAGCTGGTTTGGAGTTTTGTTACACACCCGTGACACATGGCCCCAAGTAATTGTGACATGGCTTTGCTTGCCTGTGTTCAAGCTCTGTTTGTTTATTTATTTAAAGGCCTTTTAAGGTTGGAGGGGTGGGATGTAGGGATGTGCACCTGAACTGGCCAACTCCCAAATCAGGAACCAAAATGGGACCGTTTGCATGAGCCCATGATGCAGCTGGATAAAGTTGAGGTACTCCTGGATCACCCTGGGTTGAATTGGGTCCAAGTGGGATGATCTGGGACAGCCAGAAAGGGACTGTCTGGCAGTAAGGAGGTGGAAAAGAAGGAGGAACTCAAGTCTCCTTCACCACCACCCTGACCAGGTGTAATTTTAAACCTTAATAAACACAGTGTTGTTGTCGTTTAGTCATGTCCGACTCTTTGTGACTTCATGGCCCAGAGCAGGCCAGGCACTCCTGTCTTCCACTGCTTCCCGCAGTTTGGTCAAACTCATGTTGGTAGCTTCGAGAACACTGTCCAACCATCTCGTCCTCTGTCATCCCCTTCTCCTTGTGCCCTCAATCTTTCCCAGCATCAGGGTCTTTTCCAGGGAGTCTTCTCTTCTCATGAGGTGGCCAAAGTATTGGAGTCTCAGCTTCAGGATCTGTCCTTCCAGTGAGCACTCAGGGCTGATTTCCTTAAGAATGGATAGGTTTGATCTTCTTGCAGTCCATGGGCCTTTCAAGAGTCTCCTCCAGCACCCTATAGCACCAACACAGTGAGAAGCCCCCAAATCAGTTCAGGGCCCAGGTCTGGGATGCCTTGGCCTCAGATCTGAATTGAGTCAGATCAAGGCTGCTCTGAAGTGCCGTATCAGGTCTTGAATTGTATCAGAAGGGGGCATGTAGAGCCACAGTCTATACTTCAGATCTTGTTGGAGATGAAAATAGCATGCAAAAACAAACAGTGATGCAAACCTAAAGACAGTAAATCAGTATTTTAATAATCAGTATTTTTTTGAAACAGATAGGGAGAGAAATTCAGTGACTACAAGATTCCCTGGGTGGGTCAGGGAAAACCTGGGCAAATAGATATGTACTTTTAAGACATCTGAAGCAACTGATGGATGGTGTCTCATACATGACATAATTGTATTAAAAATAATTTTATTTTATTAAAAAACTGTTTCCTGATTAATTGGGGGCACCCGTGTTGAATGTGTGCTTAATCTCACCAGTTAATTGACTAAACCCTGCAATCCTGCTTTTAATCCTTACCCCCTTTTTATCTAGCTAACCGAGATTAAGCCATGTTCTGAAACCATTGTGTTTGTTTGTTTGTTTAATTAGGGAGCAAAGTTTAGCCGAGTCTTGCAGCAGCTGTTGCCATGTGTAATACAATAAATAAGATCCTTTATGAGACCCAACAGGCGCTCTGAACTTTCATTTAGCAGATGGCAAAATATTAAAGTGACAGTGTGATAATTTAGCTGACGGGAGTCCTCTGGACCTTGACCAGGTAGCAGAGAAACATGAATCATCCTTGCCCAGGAAGTGTCAGGTAGCTCCTGTTTCTTCCTATTCATGCTACAGTGTGAGGTTCATGCAAAAGGCTGCATCTGCTACCATCTGAAGATCTAGCCAATCTAGCTTTGGTGCAATGCTTTCATTCAGGGAAGAGCCATAGCTCAGTATCAGAGCATTGGCTGGGCATGCAGACAGTCCTGGGTTCTGTCAAAGAAACAGTTCCTGCCTGAATTCTTGGAGAGCTGCTGCCAGTCAGTGTCAGGGGTCAGCAAACTTTTTCAGCAGGGGGCCAGTCCACTGTCCCTCAGACCTTTTGGGGGTCGGACTATATTTTTTTTTGTCAGGAATGAACAAATTCCTATGCCCCACAAATAACCCAGAGATGCATTTTAAATAAAAGCACACATTCTACTCATGTAAAAACACACTTATTCCCTGACAGTCCACGGGTCGGATTGAGAAGGTGATTGGGCCAGATCCGGACCCCTGGCCTTAGTTTGCCTACCCATGGTGTAGATAGTGCTGAACTAGACGGACCAATAATCTGACTCAGTGTAAAACAGCTTCCCATTTTCCTATGCCTGAATTGCAAATCCATCACAACAAAAGGTGTATCTGTAATAACAGGGCAGGAGAAGAGCAGTGCTAGCCAGTTTTCTTGGGTGCATTGATCTGGCTGAAACTGTACAGGCTCATTAAGGTTTTTTGGCCTCACCATGTTGGAGGGTATGGCCCATGACTACACAGATGGCGTGCAAAATGTGATAATTGAACTGTGAGTCTTCTTTCACTTGTTTAGAAGCAAAAGGAGGAATCTGTTGGTGAATGGCAGGCGGATTCCCTAGACAAATGAATCAATTTCTGTTACTCTGCAGATCCAGTACATGTAATACAACAAAAAATGCAGAGGTCAGCTTTTGATAGAAAGCACACTGATTTTCACAAACGCATTTGTGGACTAGCAATCACATTTCTTAGAAGGAGAGGCCGGCCGGCGGGGGACTGTCCACCAAGCCCTAAACAATAGCTCTCTCACATTGCAAAATGAATGGAAAGGAACTGGTAGGGGTTGTAGGGAGTAGAGTGGGCGAGAACAGGACTTAAATTCATAAAATTCATAAAACTACTTGAGATTTGGGATGGAGTAGAAATTTGTTAGGGTTGCAGGTATGTCTGTATAATCAGGACCAGTAGGACATAGCTGACTTCCCTTGGTAAGCATAAGGGTTGTTTCTCCAATTTTGCGTTATGCCACAATCCCCATGGCAGCCATTTTGTGATAAGCAATGGCAGACATTTTGTTTTATGCCATGCTCCCTCCATTGCAGACTTTTTGCAATTGGTGCCTCTGTCATTTTCTCCAAATTTGAAATGTGCTCAATAGCTGAAAAAGGTTGTTCAACAGTGGAATGGACGACCTCAGAAGTTTGTGGACTCTTTTTCATTAGAAAATTTTAAAAACAGAGTTTGGAAGGCCATCTGGCCAGGATAGCTGTGATTTCTGCCTAGTAGGGGGTTGGACCAGGCGACCCTTGATATAGTATTCTATAGAATAGTATTCTACGATTCCATGACTCCTGCAGTAAATGCATATCAACAAATCAAATCATATGTGGGAGGCCACTAACAATAGGACCCCAGCTGCCGAAGGCTACGGGGAAGACATGCTACTTCAGTAGCCATTTAAATCTGAGCAGAGGCCTGTGGCAGCTCTACGATTTGGGAGGTCATTACAGAGAAGGCTCTCCTCATTCAGGTCCTCACCCCTCCAAGGGTGATGGCACTATAAGAAGAGCCTGCCATGCAGATCATAGCATCCCAACCAAAACATAGGGGACGAGGCGTCTTGCAGATATTTGGGGCCCAAATCCTTTGGAAACATCAATAAAAAGATGAGAATTGCCATGCCTCCTTTGCTCCTCTTCTGCCCACTCATAAGTGCTGCAATTTTGCAGCGGGTGCTACATCAGTTTTATGACACAGCCGCCTTTTCCTTATTGTCCTTGTGTGCTAGATAGCTCAGTTAGTAGAGCACAAGTCTCTAAATCTAAGGGTCATGGGTTCAAGCCCCAGCTTTGGCAAAAGATTCCTGCATCACAAGGGGGTTGGACTAGATGACCCTCGTGGTCCCTTCCAACTCTACAGTTCTAGGATTCTGTGAATGGCTTGCAAGATTGCTGGAAGTGTAAAGCAATAAGCAAAGACATAGGTCCTTGGCTGGGGCGGGGGCTTGCCCTAAAATAAGAACCTTTTGAACAAGGATATTAAACAAAATTGAAATTATAACAGGACGTAAGCTGCCATTGGATCAATCAATTCTATTATTTGGCTGTGTTAAAGACCTAGTCCCATCTGAATAGAGAGAAATGAGAATGCACCTCTTGATGGTGATACAGGTGACAATTGATGCAAACTCGGGGCTGGAACAAAAACCCCCAACATTAGAAGAGTGGATTTTAAGGGTGTGGCTTATATGGTTGGAAAGGGCAGGCAATGAAACAACATTTTTATTGAAAAATGGAGCCTGTTTCTCATTTTCTGGTGCAGGCCATTTCAAGAAAACGCAATGCTATCTACATCGCTGGGTCCATTGTACAAGGATGAAGATGTACCACAATACCAGCGTACTTTGGTATATAATAACAACTAGTGCACTGGCATGTATTTAGAGCAAGCCAGTTTTCCAGAACACCATGATGTGTGGCAGGGAGAAGGTTGTCACCATGCAGGTCATGTACAAGATGCAGAACTGCTGATGGGCAGGATTGTGTTTTCATGGTTGCATTAAGAATCGCAACGGAGGCTACCCACACCGGACTCAAACAAAGGAACAGAGGCCGATGCTGACACATGTCAGACACTGCCGAAGATGTGTTTGTGTTTTTAAACTTTGGCTGAGGTTGAAGAGGCGACGAGTGAAGCATAGATTCTCCTCTGCGCAGCTGAGTCTTCACAGTGGGTTGCTTACGTCTGAGTCAAGCAGAGAAGGTCAGTTATAGATCAGCGCCGACTTTGTTCCAGGCTGCTATTATTCCATTACCCTACTTCTCCAACTCCCCTGACGGTCCCTCGCTACTCTGGCATGCTGTGTGAGGTGAATGCAGCTGATGATTCTTCTTGCCAATGAAGAAGAATCAAGGGAGGTAGGGGGAACTTTTGGTCAGCTGGTTACCTGTAGGGATGAATGGTTTCCACCTGACAGCCCCTTTTAATTGTTTTGCAAGTTCACTATAAGGATATTGGGGTTGCTTGTGCATAAAGGGGGCTACTGTTCTAGGCAACGTAGCCTGGCAAAACCTTTCCCTGGCTGGACAGCCCTTTCTCCATGGCTGTGTCAGTCGCTGGCAGAATCCGTCAGTGGGCGTTTCCTGAACTTCTTCCAACATAGAAACTCTTTGACACCAAGTCTCCTCCTCGCCTCCCTGCGTGGAAGTCTCCTGCGCAGAGTGGGCGTACCCAACGGAGGTCCTGTGCTCTCCCCGCTGGTCTCTATGGAAGAGTCTTGGAGCCCTCTCTCCGCAGTTTCCCCTTGCTTCCTGGTGTCACTCCTATTTCCTTCCTCAAAGGAAGCATTCTCTCTCCCCCTGCTGGTCCCTTCTCCTGCATCGTTGGGGACCCTTACCTCCACTCTCGGCTCCGATGACAGTTCCCTGACAACTATATTTAGGGATGGGTGAATCTGCCAGTTTTTGTTCTTCTCCATTTTTCATTTTTCCTATCTTAAGTTCTCTGTACTGTAGTTCCACATCAGTTTGCAATTTTTTTTAAAGTCTTCATGAAAAAATTGTCAGCATTTTAGTAGGAACATTTCCTACTATGTACAGTTTTGCTTAATGCACACATCTTTGCAAGCCATTTACATTACTATAATGCCATTTTGACATTAAAAGGTAAAGGGACCCCTGACCATTAGGTCCAGTCGTGACCGACTGGGGTTGCGGCGCTCATCTTGCTTTATTGGCCAAGGGAGCCGGTGTACAGCTTCCAGGTCATGTGGCCAGCATGACTAAGCCGCTTCTGGCGAACCAGAGCAGCGCATGGAAACACCGTTTACCTTCCCTCTGGAGTGGTACCTATTTATCTACTTGCACTTTGACGTGCTTCGAACTGCTAGGTTGGCAGGAGCAGGGACTGAGCAACAGGAGTTCACCCCATCGTGGGGATTCGAACCGCTGACCTTCTGATCAGCAAATCCTAGCCTCTGTGGTTAACCCACAGTGCCACCCGTGTCCCTATTTTGACATTATCTTTCACTAATATATACATTTTCTTGTATACTGTATTCCCTGAATATATGCATCTTTGTGCATATTACTTGGCTGGTGAACTGGACTGAAAATCTGGAGAAGTGTAAAGTCTGGAGGATGCCTGGGTTTCAGTCTGGGTATTGTTTCAGGAAGTGCAAATTAGGTAGGTTCACTTTTAAATGTAAACTGAATTGAATTTCTCCCCCAGGAATGTCTATATTCCATTTGCCATGACTTCTGATTTAAGTAGGAGAATTCCCAGGGGAAATGGGCAAGGGAGGCACATTAGATGCTTAAGCATGCAACTTTTTGTCATTTTAAAGGCTGTAATCCAAATATTACAGGGCAGTACACAACATAAAAACACAAAAATGCATTCCACAATAACAAACAAAAACAATAGCCCCCTGCAGTTAAAATGCCACAGAGAGTTTAATTAGCCAAAGGCCTGGGAGACAAGAAATGCTTTTGCCTGGCACCTAAAGATATGTAATGAAGGTGCCAGGTGAGTGTTAGAATTCCTGCTCCATGATTGCAGTCATGGGATTTTTGTCTATCACATGACGGTGTATGTTTTGACTCCACAGAGTGGGAAGTGACGGAGACAGGATGTTTGTGTTACTGTGTTCCGTGAAGTGGGACTATTGTCCTTTGTTCTTTCTCTTTGCTGTCTGATGCTAGAGAGAGAGGGAGCCATGTTGCAGTGCTCCGTGTGTGTTTATATGTAAATAAAGTAGATTGGCCAAAATGCTGAGTTGCTGAGGTCTGTTACGCAAACTATGAAGACTCTGTGGATCCCTAAGTCTGTCAATGTTTGTTGGCATCAGTCGCTGTGATGTTAGGGCAGAAGAAAGCTTTTGACGCTCCTGAACGATCGACCAGGAGGGAGGGAACATCCCAGTCGGGCATGTGTCTCTGCCAGGGTCCTACTCGAGTGTAGGACGAGCTCCTTACAGTGAGTCTCCCTGGGGAGAGCATTCCACAGGTGGGGAGCCACTGCAGAAAAGGCCCATTCTTGTGTTGCCGCCCTCCAAACATCTCATGGAGAAAGCACACAAAAAAGGGTCTCAGATGATGATTGCAGCGTCGAAGTCGGTTCATATGGGGAGAGGCAGTCCTTGAGGTATTGCAATCCTGAGCCACAATGAAAGCAGAGACACACCTGTAGTTTTCATTCTGTTTGCTTAGCAGATCTTCCCACCCTGAACGTACATTTCCACATGTACCTACAAAGCAGTTTGAATGGTGCATTTGCAAGATCTCATTTAATTAACATTCCAAGCTGGGAACTTCACAGGGAAATGACACTCCATTCAAAATACATCCAAGCATTATGAACTGGACAAAAGTTGCATTCCAAACCAGGCAATTACAAACATTGGCAACATCGCTGCCAACAATTGAATGGGGGCATTTCATTTAATCTCATTTCACATTCTGAGCTGCAGAACTTTCCCAGGAAATGAGGCTTGATTTGGAAGACCCCCATGCATTATGCACCAGATAAGACCATATTCCAAATAATTTAATTACAAGCTTTTGGTGACATTGTTGCTGACAAGATTGCTGTGAGATCTCACATAAGTGTAGACAGCGGCTCATCTAATATGTCTCTTGCTATTGACTGTAAACCACGGACAGTCAACACATTACGAAGATAGATGGGCCATTTCAATTGTGGGCCTGGCAACTTCTTACATATTTTCCCCATCTTCAAAACTTTTTATGAAATTTTGTATCCCAGAGGTAACGGCAGCTACTAGGAAGTGATGGAAGGCCCCAGTACTTTCTAGTCCTGCATCTCACTCCCCTCCAGGGTCCATACAAGGCAAGTCGGGGTGATGAGTAGATGGGAATTTCATGCATATTTTGGTTCCATCTGCTTCTAGAAATGAGTGAAATTGGATTTTCCACCCCTAAGGGACAACAAGTATCAGTTGCTGGGCTGGTAAATGAATGGCTGCTCAGGAGCCTGTGCTGAAATGTGGGCTGTGCAGTTCTGAATATAGAGCCACTAGCGTGTCAATGCCCTACAGGGATCCTTCCTCTTCAATTGCTATTCCATCAAACTAACAGCTCTCTGAATGGCACGCGGAAGGAACAGGGAGGCGCCTTGCTGTAATTTTCATCTGTCCTCTCCCCCTCCCCACTGCATGCATAAAGAGGAATGCTTTCCTCCCATCACAGGGACCCCTATTGCCACCTTCTCAACATCATACTTGTGCTAAGGACATGCCCCATTGCATGGCCAGTGCTCCGTTGAGTTTGCCTTGCTGCACCTTGGCCTAGGATGGAGTGCACCCAGAATAGAGGAGACAGATCGGCTGCCATGGCTGGAGGATAGGATTATACGCAAGGCAGAAGGTTCCCACTTCAATTCCCGGCATCTCCATGGGCAAAATGTTATTGAGTAGTAGGTAATAGGAAGAAGCTCTACTGGAGCCCTTGGACAGCTACGACCGCTCAGAAATACAGTGGTACCTTGGGTTACGGACGCTTCAGGTTACAGACTCCACTAACCCAGAAATACAGTGGTACCTCTGGTTGCAAATGGGATCTGTTCTGGAGCCCCGTTCGCAACCTGAAAGAAAAGCAACCCGTGTCTGCGAATCTGCACACAGGTCGTGATTTGCCGCTTCTGCGCATGCACGTGATGTCATTTTGCACGTCTGCGCATGCGCGAGCAGCGAAACCTGGAACTAACACTTTCTGGTAACAAGAGGTATGACTGTAGTACCTCGAGTTAAGAACTTTGCTTCAGGATGAGAACAGAAATTACGCGGTGGCAGCAGGAGGCCCCATTAGCTAAAGTGGTACCTCAGGTTAAGAACAGTTTCAGGTTAAAAATGGACCTCCAGAACGAATTACGTTCTTAACCCGAGGTACCACTGTAGACCACATGTAAAGTTAAGGAGACCCCATACAGGATACCAGCTTGCCATGCACAATTAGGAACATTAAAAGCTGCCTTGCACCAAGTCAGACTCTGTCTAGCTCAATGGTGTCTACACTGACTGGCAGCAGCTCTCCAGGGCTTCACAGGAGTCTTTCTCGGTGCAACATGGAGATGCAGAGGACTGGTCCCGCAACCTTCTCTACATGCATAGGATGTGCTCTACCACTGAGCTAGTTTCCCAGGTTTAATCCATGGCATCTTCAGGCAGGAAAGGTCTCCTGAACCACTGCTATCTGGAGCAGGCAATTATGAGTGCTAGGTGGATAAAACATCTTCCTGGGTATAAGGCAGCTTCACGCATTCATGCCCCTCTCTCTCCTGAGGTGTTTCTTGGTAGCAGTGGCTTGGAATTCTGGGAACATGCTGTGTATTCAGGTGGGCAAAGCTCCCAGGTCTAGGGAGATCAGCTTCAAAAGACACCAGAACTTTTTCAGTAGTTGTGAAGAAGAGAGAATTGCTGAATTGAAGAGGAAAGTGTCTGAACCCGGGATCTTCTGTGAGGAGAGCACACCCACTTTGAAAAGCACAAGGCGTAAGAGTAGGTAAAAGTAAAGGGACCCCTGACCATTAGGTCCAGTCGTGACCAACTCTGGGGTTGCGGCCCTCATCTTGCTTTATTGGCCAAGGGAGCCGGCATACAGTTTCCGGGTCATGTGGCCAGCATAACTAAGCTGCTTCTGGCAAACCAGAGCAGCGCACAGAAACACCGTTTACCTTCCCGCCGGAGTGGTACCTATTTATCTACTTGCACTTTGACGTGCTTTCGAACGGCGAGGTTGGCAGGAGCAGGGACTGGGCAAAGGGAGCTCACCCCGTCGCGGGGATTCGAACCGCCAACCTTCTGATCGGCAAGTCCTAGGCTCTGTGGTTTAACCCACAGCACCACCCGCGTCCCTGGCACAAGAGTAAGAGAAGCCCAATTATGAGAATTTGAAACTGAAATTGACAGATTCACACATTCCTAATTGCAATAAAAAAACAACAATAAAATAAATTTTATTTATATCCCGCGCTCCCCAGCTGAAGCTGGGCTCAGGGCGGCTAACAACAATCAAAATAGTCCAACATTCTAAAAACATTCATTATAAAATTCATTAAAATCAAATTAAAATCAAATTAATGGCAACCATCAAGCAAAATTCTGTGCAGAATGCCAGAGGAGGGGGTCAGGCTGCGCCCTGACCAAAGGCCTGGTGGAACAGCTCTGTCTTGCAGGCCCTGCGGAAAGATGTCAGGTCCCGCAGGGCCCTAGTCTCTTGTGACAGAGCGTTCCACCAGATTGGAGCCGCGGCCGAGAAAGCCCTGGCTCTAGTTGAGGCCAGCCTAACCTCTCTGTGGCCTGGGATCTTTAGGATGTTTTTATTTGCAGACCGTAAATTTCTCTGTGGGACATACCAGGAGAGGCGGTCCCGTAGGTACGAGGGTTCTAGGCCGTATAGGGCTTTAAAGGTTAAAACCAGCACCTTAAACCTGATCCTGTACTCCACTGGGAGCCAGTGCAGCTGGTATAGTACCGGATGAATATGATCTCGCAGCGAAGACCCCATAAGGAGTCTCGCCGCGGCATTCTGCACCCGCTGGAGTTTCTGGGTCAGTCTCAAGGGCAGCCCCACGTAGAGCGAGTTACAATAATCCAGTCTGGAGGTGACCGTCGCGTGGATCACAGTGGCTAGGTCAGGGCGAGAGAGATATGGAGCCAACTGCTTAGCTTGGCGGAGATGAAAAAATGCCGCCTTTGTTATAGCTGTAATCTGCGCCTCCATAGAGAGGGACGGGCGATGCTGGCACTAATTGCACCCCCACAAGAGATGGGAGTTGCCCCCTCAATCCCATATCGCTCCGTCCCAGCCAGAGGACCTCTGTCTTTGAAGGATTTAACTTCAACCGGCTCCCACGTAACCATCCAGCCACAGCTTCCAGACATCTGGTCAGTGTATCTGGGGCCGAGTCAGGGTGGCCGTCCATCAACAGATAGAGTTGGGTGTCATCGGCATACTGATGGCAACTCAGCCCAAAACTCCGGACAAGCTGGACAAGGGGGCGCATAAAGATGTTAAAAAGCATCGGGGAGAGAATCGCACCCTGAGGCACTCCACATACCAAGGAGTGGCGCGATGACAATTCCCCCCCAAGCGTCACCCTCTGTCCCCGACCAGAGAGAAACAAATGCAGCCATTGAAGGACTGTGCCCTGGATCCCCACGTCGGCTGTGATGTGCCCAGGAGATGGGCTAGAGTTCTTTCTGAGAGGGCAGAAATAAGCTATTCAATTTTTTATTATTTTTTATTTTTAGTAATGTTGCAAATAGAAAATCAACAAGATCTGGCAATGAACCAGATTGACAAGGGGCTAACAGAGAGAGCAGAGCCAAAGAAAAGCCAAGTCTATGCGTTGTGTTCAAGAGGATGGATGGTGCTGTTGTCAATAGATAAGCAAAATGAGCAGAGCAAAGGAAAGGTGGCTTGGGAGGAAAGCAGAGACATACCGTCATGTCTGTGCTTCAAAAAATTTTACCAAATTGAAAAATTGCATGAATGTGTTTTGTTTCATCAGATATGCTGTATCCATCTATATGTTGTACCCTTCATTGGACGTTTTTAGACAGAGTTTGGATGACCATCTGTCAGGGATTCCTGCATCACATAGGGTTGGACTAGAGGACCCTTGGGATTCGGTTCCGACTCTACAATTCTACAATTCTATACTGTGTTTTGAGCTTAATTTCCTATGCTGTTCTCACCTTTCTGCAGTAATTTCACCAAGTCAGACTGAGTCCATCAATGAGAAAAGAGCAAAGAAAGACAGAAGGTGTTCGTAGGGCTAGGATGTTTGCATGTTTGTGAATTCTTCCCTGGCATATGAAGATGGAATAAGTTTTATCCCACTGCAATATCAAAAGTGCCCTTTTAGCATTTTGCTTATGAGAAATAGATCTTTTGTTATTATTTCATGTTCCCTCTAGGAACACTGAGCTGTCTGCATCATATTGCATTGATCTGAAAGATGCATTCACAGAAGCAAAAATGCACTCCCCTTGTGGGCTCATCAGATAAGCTTATTTGGGTTTGATTTTGGTGGGCTTCTTGACCAGATTAGGTCCCCCCCCCCCAATAATATTTTATTTACAACACAGTTGTTGACAACATATTCCAACTAGTTGCTTTCATACAAACCTGAGAAAATAAGATTTCCTGCCCAGACCTGACCTGGACCAGAGATGGAGTCCCTGGAAGATGAACCAGACTCCCCACAAGCCAGGGACCTTGAGGAACAGGCAACATGTGGCTTCCCATACATGATTTAAATTAAAATCCAGCCCCATGTGTTTTTCAACATATTTAGATCTGAATGACTTGAGGAGTGAAAAAAGCAGAGAAAAGTAAGCTTGACTTTCTTCAGTGATGTTACTCAGACACATCTAGGTGGCAGTCTGACAACACTCATTCATCTCCACAACTCCACGCTGGGGAACGTTTGCAGTAATAACTCACAGGATCTGGGGAGGGGAGAGAATGAAAGGAGCCGAGGTACCATGTTAAAGTACAAGTTAAAGTACAAGTGCTTACTTTATGGAGGACAGTCCAAACCTTTGTCCAATAACTTATTTGATAAATTATATAATAATTTGATAATTATATTTCTTTGATAAATTATATGACAAGAGTTGTTGGAGGGCCACAAGCCCCCCAACCCTGATACAAAGAAATGTTGTTGTTGCAAGGCTAATTTGCTTTGTCTGAACCAGGGGTCAGCAAACTTTTGCAGCAGGGGGGCAGTCCACTGTCCCTCAGACCTTGTGGGGGGCTGGACTATATTTTTTTATTCCTATGCCCCACAAATTAACCCAGAGATGCAGTTTTAATAAAAGCACACATTCTACTCATGTAAAAACACGTCAATTCCTGGACCGTCTGCAGGCCGGATTTAGAAGGCAATTGGGCCAGATCTGGCCTCCAGGCCTCAGTTTGCCTACCCATGGTCTAAACTCTTCAATGAGCAGGGCGGACAGGGAGGGTGGGACAGAGTGAAAATGAAACAATTAGTGATGTACAGTGGTACCTCGGGTTAAGTACTTAATTCATCCCGGAGGTCCGTTCTTAACTTGAAATTGTTCTTAACCTGAAGTACCACTTTAGCTAATGGGGCCTCCCGCTGCTGCCGCACTGCCGGAGCACGATTTCTGTTCTCATTCTGAAGCAAAGTTCTTAACCCGAGGTACTATTTCTGGGTTAGCGGAGTCTGTAACCTGAAGCGTATGTAACCTGAAGCGTATGTAACCCGAGGTACCACTGTGTTGTATTCAGTGTTTTTCTTCTAGGGGAAAAGAAAAGATGCCAGTATTGCGTGCCCTTGAGTACCCTCCCCCCCCAAAAAAAAGCAGTGATTGTATTGTTGGTAAACAAAATGGAAAATGGTATCTGAAGAAGTGTGCATGCACACGAAAGCTCATACCAAGAACTAACTTAGTTGGTCTTTAAGGTGCTACTGGAAGGAATTTTTTTATTTTGTTTTGAAAATGGGAAATGGTTGAAAAGAGGAGGAGGAGGAGGAGGAGGAGGAGCGAGTAAGAGGGACTGCCAGCTGATTCACCAGAATCTAATTAGCCAGCTCAAGAAAGAGGACTTGCAAAAGGGCATTGTGCAGACAAGGCAAACGTGTTTATTTCCCTCAACCTCTTTTTCTCAAAGCATGGGAAAAGAGTGCCCTGGTGGAATAATTCTCCCTAATTAAATGCTAGACATTCCACTTGCAGTAGGACACCTCTCCTCCTTTTTTGGCAATCAAGTCAACAGAGCGCCATGAGGCATTTGGTTCCCTGCCATATAGTCTAATCAGTAAATTTTCCTCCCCCCACCCCCTTTGGACATATAACTTTCAAATCCTGGTATCTCTGATGCTTTATCACACTTTCAGGTCATCCTTTATGTTTTACTCAGAAGTAAGTGTGCATAAGTGTGTGCAGGATTGCAGCTCCAGTTCATACTTGACCTGGAAGGACCCAGGTGGATTCAGTTGGACCTTCTTCGCCAACCGAGTTTGCACAGCGGCTGGGGCGATGGAATAAAAACTTGCCCACAACATCTTTGCTTATCTTTATTTTTAAATAATAATCAAACAGCTGCAAAACACCCCTTCTCACCACCAGTCTTCAACAACATTCCTTAACAGTATTCTATAACGGTTCACACTACACCACTTGGTCAACTTAAATACAGTTTTCAAAATAATCAATTACCCCATCACATCGCTGCATTTGGTGCAGCAGGTAAACTCCCCCTGTTAATTAGTTAAATTGTTAAGATACCTCAGGTGTGCTGAATTGTCAAGAGCTCACAGATGTGCTGCCATGCAGGTTATAATTACAAACACACACCTCTGAGTAGCACCATTGACCACATTAATGTCAAGAAAACCCAACAGATTCCTCCCTTTTTCCAGGATGCAATCAATGAGAACTTTTAATCCAACTGCTAATTATTGGTCACAAATCCCAATGAATCAGCGGTACTCCTTGACTTGCTCCCATTTGGCACAGAAGTGGGCAGCCTACTGAGAAGGGCTGATCAAGGCTGGTCTTGCAACACAGCAGGATGAAGGGACCTGCTTCAGTGGCATCATGAGCGACAAAAATATGAAGCCAGGAACTGGTGTCTGAATTGTACATACTTCTTAAGGCAGGGTGTTGCCAATGCTGCTCCCATGCCTGCCAGAATGCCCACCAGTTCCCCTCAATGTGCCTACTAAAGGTAAATAAAAGGTAAAGGTACCCCTGCCCGTACGGGCCAGTCTTGACAGACTCTAGGGTTGTGCGCTCATCTCACTCTAGAGGCCGGGAGCCAGCCAGCGCAGCACACGGAATGCCGTTTACCTTCCCGCTGGTAAGTGGTCCCTATTTATCTACTTGCACCCGGGGGTGCTCTCAAACTGCTAGGTTGGCAGGCGCTGGGACCAAACGATGGGAGCGCACCCGGCCGCGGGGATTCGAACCGCCAACCATGCGATCGGCAAGTCCTTGTACTAAAGGTAAATATCCCCTCATAAATCCACAATGTGCAAGAGACGTCATGCTCAGTTTCTACCATCATTGGCTCAGCATCTCCTACATTGAATCTCTACCCCTTTAACCATGTGCACATTGTCAGGACTTCCTTTTTGTGAGCAGGGAAGTGCAAAAACTTCATCTCTGTGAGTGAGCACGGAGGTGGCTAATATCGGGGCCTTTTCCCATTGACAAGGAAGGCACACCTGCTCCATTTTGCAGCCCTCTCATCTGCTCTTTTAGATGTGGCAGCCATTTTGTGTTACACCACACCTGCCCAACATCCATTTTGTGATGGGTGTCCATGACATTTCATCAAAATTCAAATGTGCCCAATGGTCCAAAAAGGTTGGTATTCCTGTCACAAAGTGTTGGGACAAACACTGGAGGTTGGCAGAGCCTTTTGTCTCTGCTTGAGGCAGGGGAAAAAAATATTGGGCCCACGATGATGTATGGAAGGGAAAATCTTCCAATTTTGCCATGGCTGGTCTACATCCTACTTGTCAAGATATTGATGGGAAAGAGGACTGATGGATGACCTGGTAGAAAGGCCTTTGCGAATTTGATACCAATACAAATGGTGGTCTTTAGTAGCCATTTATCTTTCAAGAAAGGAATAATTTCCCCCTTTGGCACATTAAGATCTTTGTCTGGATTTATCACCACTACCACCAATGCATTCAGTACATTTTTGAGCACAGCACAGGGAAATATAGCTCTTCCAACAACAGCAACATTTCATCAGGCTTATACAAACCTTAAAATATTAAAATATCAAATGAAGTTGAATGGCGGGAGTACTGCCTCACACAGCACATAGCTAAATTATTGAATAGTTAGATGGGTTTATGGGCAATAAGTCTATCAATAGGTTCTGGTCATGAGGATGGTGTGCTCTCTCCCTCTGAATACCAGTCACTGGAGAACGACATAAAAAGTTGGTTGCTTTTGTATCCTGCTTGCGGGCCTCTCAATCATCTGGTTGGCCACTGTGAAGAAACAAGATCCTGGACTAGATTAGACCTTTGGTCTTGTGTTTTTATTCATTCCTGATGGTGGGGAAATGCCCAGTTTTCACCCCATTCAAAAATCTGCTCTTCCATGCTACAGAGTGTGGTTAGATCAGGTTTCTGTGTCTTGCTTTGGTTCTAAAGAGGTTGTGTGGAAACATAGGGTAGTTGCTACTTGGGGTTGTTTGACTTTTACATAGTGGTCTCTGCTTTGGTTGGCCTTGCTTATCTGGACCTACCTTCTGCTTCTTTGAACCTTGCTTTGCTGGAGCCTGGAGTGATGTCATGGAACCTAGATGTCTTACACCTGCCCCTGCCTGAGCTAGAGCCCAGCTGGGACTACAGATTGGGACAGAATGCATGGTTCCCTTCCCCTGGCTCACCTCAGACTGCCTTGACAGCACCATACTTAGAGTAAGCTTAGAGCTATCCATGGTTCTGAAACTCTAGTTTGATATTGCCTGCTGTCTACCTGACTAACCTACCCCTGGACATCTATCATGTTCTATGGCAGGGGTGAGGGCCACGCAGTAGGCTGGATCTCTCCCCCCCCCCAATGGGTCATGCTCAGCTGGCCATTGGAGCTTGCAGAGTGCTGCACCTTTCTTGCACAATGTGAGCAAAAGTGAGTCACCTGAAGCTGTTGATCCCCTGGCATCATGGTGATCCATTTTTGCCCACACTGGAAGCAACTGTGGGCAACTCTTCATGCAGAACACTTTTCAGCTTCAGTGCCCAGCTAAGGACTTGCAAAGCACTATGCATGGGCTGACTGGCAGGGCCTGCAAAGCTCCTTTAGGCCAACAGACTATTTACCTGTATTTTTACCTGTAAGACAGGTGGATATGACTTGGACAAATGACAAATGCTAAGCCTCATTTGGCTTGCAGGCCATTTGCTTTACCACCCTATTGACTCAGACTAGTGGTCAAGATGCAGCACTGATATATAATCTTTCCCCAACATTTTGGCTCATCCTTGCCTTGCTTTGCCAAGAACACACTGCAATTCTCCTGACAACACTGGAATTTGCTTCTGGAAATTGCTCCCATTTTACATACAAGAGAACAAAGCAACCTTGTCTCTTGCAGAGCAGACTTCAAGTAATTCATCCACCCTGCTGCATATCTATAGGGAAGGGAGAGAAACTTCTGCACAAATGTAAAAGAGCCTTATGCAGAGGTTTGGATTACGGAAGAGATACCTTCTGATGCTGTTTGTTAGTCCTTTTTAAAACGTGTCACAGCAACAAATTGCGTAAGTTGGAATTTCTGTTTGCTGATAATGAAAGTTGGTTATTAGTATTAAAAATTTAGATTGCCACCATGCTCAAGCAGCCATTACACTCTTCATTCACCTGCCTGTTTGATCTGTCAGCATTATTAAACGACCCATCTGCAGGAGAGGATGTATAGCTTAGGGGCCCAGAATGCCCAATATAAGCTCCGCATACAAAAACCTTTAGGTAACTGACAGTGCTATACAAATCCGAGATCTGCTGGGATGAGCGAGTTTGCAAGAGATGGATCTTGGGCTGTTCCTCATCCTGGGGCTGCTGGGGATATGCTGGTGTAACTCCTTCAACCTGGCTGTGTTGAGACTATTCAGGGCTCAGCTGGTGGAACTTAGACCACTTTAAGTCCTTAAAAGGAGACCTCTTTTTGCTCAGTCACAAGGCTTTTAAAAGGAAATGAGGAAGGTGGCTAACAAGGCTGTATGATGACATATCAACACTAAATTGCTTACCGGTAATTTTGGAGCATGATCCACAAAGAAATAAAGAAAATATTAAGAATATCATATAGTGAAAGGCCAGAGGCATTCCTTTTAGGAATTTTAAATGACGATATTCCAAAAGACAAAACTAAATTTTTCTTATACGCAACATCTGCAGCAAGAATCCTGGTGGCTAAGTACTGGAAAGGGAATCAGTTATCCACTAGGGGAGAGTGGCTATGTAAGCTCTCAGAATACTTAGAATTAGCCAAATTGACAGACATAATAAGACAAAAACCAAAAAGTGAAGTAAAAAAAAGAATGGGAGTGCCTAAATGAATACCTCAAAAGTCAAGGTTAAGGGCAGAAATCTGGCCGAGTCTGGAATAACCTTGTGAAGTGAAAGGATATGAAAGAAGGATTTACATCTAGATGTTAGGATAGAGATGATAAAAAAAACAGGAAAAGAGGAAGACAATTTTAAACCCATAAAACAAACAGGAGTGAATGGCTGGAGCTCAATGTTCTGCATGATATTCACTCAGATGAGCTCTCAATGCGTGTGGTGGTGCAAAACATCGCTCATTGTCTCCACCAAGGCAGGGTGAGTTCCATCCCCTCACCACTGTCACCATGGGCCAACAGATGCCAAAGTCATAGATCTATGGGGACACCCACTTCCCCCCTTTGTACAATTGCTCTCCTGACTTGAACACCCTGTTTTAATTGCTGTTTTAAATCTTCCGTTGTTGTACTGTTTCAACAGACTCCTTTTAGTATGCCTTTTCATTACGAATGCTTATTTAAATGTTTTCGTGTAATTGTTTTATTGCGTATTTTAATTATGTGTTATTGGTTTTAGAGTCGCAAGCCACTTAGAAGCCATCTTGGCAATTAAAAGGTATATATAATAAATAACAAGAATAATAATTGCATTCACTTCCTGGAATATTTTTAATAGGGGTTTTCTGATCACGCAGAGCTGCTTAACATGTTTAAAAGGTGAAGTAGCCCTCAGACAGCCTCAAAAGGACAGTATGGATCCATGAAGGGTTTAGCCCATTGATCAATCTGCAGATCAACAGTCCAATTCCTGTGTGAGTCCAGCGGGGAACGGGTGAAATGGGAAAGTTTGCTCAAAAATGCAGAGGGAACCAAAATCCTCCCCAACCTTAGGTATCAGACAGCTGCCTAAGTTTTTAACCCTTCTTTATTTTTGTTTGGAAAAGCTCTGTTTTATTATTTGGGGATGGGCCACAGCTCAGTGATACAGCATCTGCTTTGCATTCAGAAGGTCCCAGGGACAACCCCCAGAATCTCCAGGCAAGGCTGTGAATTAATGCTGTCTGAAACCCTGGAGAGATGTTTTAAAAAACATATTCTTTATTGAAAAATAAGAATGAATTTTTGTGCACTATGTAAAATTATAAGTGCAAAGGTAAAACAAGATGTGAAAAGAGTAACAATTGTTAAAATATACATGGGTAAAAAGTTAGGGTTCCAGGTGGAGAAATCGAAGTTGGAAACAGAATTGTTAGAACCAAAGACTAAGGTATTATCAAGAATGAATAACTTGCTGTTAAAATGGAACACACAAGACGAAATGGTTAAATCGGCTATGATAAAGTGGGCACAGGACATTGGGCATAACATTATGTTTGAGGACTGGGAAGGGTTGTGGACCACTGGGCTGAACTTCACTGCATGTAATGCTCTGAAGGAAAATGTAATGAAAATGATATACAGATGGTACATGACCCCAGTTAAACTTGCCAAAATATACCATTTGTCTGATAATAAATGTTGGAAATGTAAAGAAAGTGAAGGAACATTCTTTCACCTCTGGTGGACTTGCCCTAAAGTGAAGGCCTTCTGGGAAATGATATATAACGAGTTGAAAAAGGTATTTAAGTATACCTTCACTAAGAAACCAGAGGCCCTCCTCCTGGGTATTGTCGGCCAGAAGGTGTTAAAGAAGGACCGAACATTTTTTATGTATGCAACAACGGCAGCAAGGATACTTATCGCTAAGAACTGGAAAACTCAAGATCTACCCACACTGGAAGAGTGGCAGATGCAGCTGATGGACTATATGCAATTGGCGGAGATGACTGGCAGAATCCGAGACCTGGGAGAAGAAAGGATTGAAGAAGATTGGAGGAAATTTAAGATTTATTTACAAAAATATTGTAATTTGGTTGAATGTTAAGAAGGATGCTTGATCATAAATAATTGGCCACCACTAAATTAGACTGGAATTTGATGATAAGTGAGATTAAGGAAAACATAAACCTTTTGGAGAATTGCTAGATTATATTTAAATGAGTGGATATAAGATTGTAAACAAGATGATAATTTGTTTGAAAATACTTTTTAACGATGTAAGTGGTAGTAGGAGACGTGAGGAAGTCCAAAGAAGTTATGAAATTTTGTTATGATATAAGTAATGTTGTTTATTATCTGTGTATTTCTTTTATATAAAAAAAACCCTCAATAAATATTTATTTTATATATATATATATATATATATAATATATATATATATGCTTTCGTAGATTTTCACGGGTACAGGAATGCAGGTTTTGGTGTCCTCGGGTGTCTTCCCGTGTAAAAGTTGGGGTGTCTAGGCGACGTTTCGACGAGGTCTCACTCGTCATCTTCAGGCTGGTGCTTTCGGCTTCTTGTTACTGGAACAGAGCGGGATCTCAATGTTTGAGTTCCTATAAATACTGTAGAGGGGGTGTGGTGTCTAGCCTCCAATGTTCTGGGCAGAGAGGAAGTTCCCAGGCTAGTGTGCCTTTTCTTCTTTTGTTCCTTAATTACTTGAGAGATACCTTGAGTGATTTCTTGAGTGATATCCTGAGTACCACTTAGGTGGGTCATTAGGTGTGGATTAGTTGCTAAAGTCTTTGTGTCTTGACCTCTTGAACTTTGTGAAGAGTTTTCCTGAGAAGATGGCTGTATTGCACTTAGTTGTGCTTTGGCTTGGCTTCGTGTATAGGGGCGAGCTGTGGTTTTGTGGCTTGTGTCAGCCAGATCTGTGTAGGGATTGCAGGGGGGTGCAGCATCCGGAGGTGCCACCATGGATTGGCTACTGGATGGTGTCAGTAATTCATCTGTGGAGAGGGTCTGGGTTTGGGTCTGGTGTGGTTGATTGGTGTTGGCGTTCTGTGTGCCTCTGGATCTGGTGTCAGTTTTTGTGGGGAGGGCTAATTTCCAGATGTCTGGCAAGCGGGATGTGTCGTCACGCTTGTTCATGTTGTGAGGGTGTTTCTCTATCTCGATGGCTTCCATGATTATTCTCTTGTGGTGATGTTCCGTGTTAAAGAGCAATTTGGAATCTGCAAAATTAATTTCGTGTCCTGTTTCTTTCATGTGTTGGAAAAGAGAGGAAGTTTTTTCTTCTTTTTTGACGGCATTCTTGTGTTCTGCGATACGTGCATTTATTCGTCTGTTTGTTTGTCCAATGTACGTGGCTGGGCAGACTTTGCAGGGTATTTCATAGATCCCTTGGTTTTCCAACTGGATTTTATCCTTGGGGTTTCTGAGGATATTGGCTATTTTTTGGTTGGTGCAAAAGGCTGTTTTGATATTGTGTTTATGGAGGATTTTGCTAATTTTATCTGTAGTGCCCTTGATATAAGGAAGGAGGGCCATGCCATTGTTTTCTTCTGTGTCTTGGTTTTTGGGGGGTGTTTCCTTTTGGATTAGCTTCGTAATCCTGTTTTGCTGGTATCCATTGGCAATTAACACATTTGAGAGATTCTGTAACTCAGTTGTCAAGTGGTCTTTGTCAGCCAGGCGTTTGGTTCTGGAGATGAGAGTCTTGGCTACGGAGTTTATTTGTGCAGGGTGGTGGTGTGATTGTGCATGTAAGTAGCGGTTGGTGTGTGTTTTTTTCTGGTAGATAGTGTGTCCTAGGGAGCCATCAGGTTTTTTGTAGATTAGGACGTCAAGGAAGGGAAGTTGGTTGTTGGCTTCTATTTCCATAGTGAATTGTATTTTGGGGTGTAAGTTGTTGAGATGTGTGAGGAAGCTATCCAGTTTTTCCTTCCCGTGTGGCCAAATTACAAAGGTGTCGTCAACATATCTGAGCCAAAGTTTGGGTTTGTGTTCTGACTTGTCTAAAGCATTGGTTTCAAAGTGTTCCATGTACAGGTTTGCGATGACCGGTGAGAGGGGTGATCCCATAGGTGCTCCTTCTATCTGTTTGTATCTTTGTCCATTGTGGATGAAGTACGTGTTGGTTAGGCAGTGGTTGGTCAGGTCCAAGATGTATTCGGGGGGATTGTATTTGTTTTGAATAGCTGTCAAGGCTTCATTAATGGGCACTTGTGTGAAGAGAGATACAACATCGAAGCTCACAAGTAGGTCATTAGGATGTAGGTTTTGCTTCTTTATTGTTTCTATGAACTGGAAGGAGTTTGGTACGTGTGAAGAGATGGATTCTGCATAGGGCTGAAGTTGCTTGGCGAGAAATTTAGCGAGATTTTGTAGAGGTGAGCCTATGGAGCTGACTATTGGTCTGAGTGGTGTTCCTTCTTTGTGTATCTTGGGGAGGCCGTAGAGTTTGGGGCATCTGGATGATTTTTCTCTGGGGATGATTCTTAGCTGGATTTCTTCACTGATAGGAGAGGCTTTTATTTTGGATTTGGTGGTTTTTTCCAGATAGGTGGTGGGATCTGTTTTTATAGGTTTGTAGGCAGGATCTTGGAGTAGCTTTGATAGTTTTGCTTGGTAGTCCGATGTGTTCATCACCACTGTGGCATTACCTTTGTCTGCTGGGAGAATGATTATGTTGTTGTCTTTCCTCAGGTTGGTGAGTGCTTTCTGTTCTTCTTTGTGTAAATTGCTTCTGGGTGGTTTGCTGGAGCAGAGGATGTTGGTGACTTCAAGTCTGATTTTATTGGCTTCATCTGGGTTGAATTTGGTTAGGCTAGCTTCGACTCCGCATATGATGTTTTCCGTGGGGATGCGTCTCGGGGCGACTGCAAAGTTGAAACCTTTGGAGAGTACTTTGGTTTCGACCTCGTCGAAACGTCGCCTAGACACCCCAACTTTTACACGGGAAGACACCCGAGGACACCAAAACCTGCATATATATATATATATATACATGGGTAAAAAGAAGAAAGAAGGAAGAAAGAAAGAAAGAAAGAAAGAAAGAAAGAAAGAAAGAAAGGAAGGAAGGAAGGAAGGAAGGAAGGGAAAATTTTATAAGATTGTTATTTTAATGATCCTAAACCTAATACAGTGTTTATAAAAATAATTTTTAAATATTGTTGAATTTATCCATGGCAAGTCGACATTTGTACATGACTTGTTCATATGTTGCGAGTTTACACATCCATTTGTTGAAGTGAGCCAAATTTTTTACTTTTTCAGTTCATCAATACCAGTCCTTTTGCTGCAGTAAGGGCATGGGGAGTCCATTCATATTGTCCCTTTGTTGGCTTCCATAGATTGTGTATATAGTTCAAGGGGATGTTTTCCTCTGCGAATTTAAGATTTTTCTGAACAGTCATATTGATAGTTTCTATTACCCTCTGCCAAAAATTTAGCAATGTAGGGCATTGTAGGAACATATGTTGTAATGAAGTGTTGTATCTATTACACCACCAGCAACTAGATGTCTTAGATAGCCCTTTTGTAAACCCTGGAGAGTTGCTTTTAGTCTGTGTAGACAATACCAAGCTAGATTGACCAATGGTTTGACTTGGTTTAAGGCACCTTCCTGTGTTCTACACCAGGTTTTCCCAACCATGGATGCCCATATATTGTTGGACTGCAACTCCCATCAGCCCCAGCAAGCATGGCCAATAGTCAGGGGAGATGGGAATTGTAGTTCCACAACATATGGGGACCCAAGGTTGGGAAAGGGCTATTCTACATCACACTTCAAATGATGTTTGTCTCCAAGTTATCCACCTTCCTGCTACTTATAATGCAGGCATTTGACAGTGGTCTGCTGATGCAATTGCTCTGTGGTTAGCATGTTTGGCCACAGGTCCCCCTGTGCTTTTGGAAAGAGTTAAATCAATTTAGTAGCAAACTTAATATAATTAGTAGTTAATAGCTAGAGCCCAGGTTCTCGTGGTGTAAATTGTTTCTGTATTGATCTGAACCTGCATTGTCAGCATTCTGGAGAGGCTGAACTTTAAGTGCTTAATTCAGCCATATTCAACCAATAATTTTGTGTTTATCCTTCCAAACAAAAGTGCCCTGGCTTGCTCTATTTTTCTGCACGTAATAAAATCAATTAAAACTATTTCTCCCTCCTGCCCACCCCCAAATCTACCCTTAGCCTCTTCTGTTCAATGCATTTGAAATGTCAGTGTATTCCAAGAAAATGGTTTTGAATGCATTTGCGGAAGACATTGCAGCCCCCTGGAGGCAAATGGAAAGCCAGTAGTGAGCTGCCCCCCAGGACTGTTGAGATCTCTGCTGGGATATTTTCCCATCAGTTGTCTTCTGGTTATAGAATGGAGGTGACCACAAAAATAACCTAGGTCAACCCTCTGTCAGTGCAGGGAACCCATCCCTACAGCATCCTGATAAGTGGTTCAACACCACCATCTTCCTTTTTTTGAATATTTTTTGAATTTTATAACAATTAATGATACAAATCTCATTCATCATGTTATTTACAATTATTCTCCCTCCCCTCCTCTGGATTTCCCTCAACTCCCTGTCTGCTGAGTTATTTAGTTTTATTTATCATATCCTGCTTTTCCTACACAAAAATAAAATTCCTTCTCATTTCTCTGAAATATCTGTTACACAAATGAAATTGTAAAAGTTTATTCAAATCATGCCAGCGAATCCAATCCATTCTGTTGTTTCTGAAAATAAACTGTAAATGGTTCCCAGACTCTTTTGAAGTCCTTTTTGTCTTTTCGTAGTTTGTCTGTTAGCTTAGCCAATTCCGCATAGTTCATCGGCTGTTCTTGCCATTGTTCCTTTGATGGTATTTCATCCATCTTCCAATATTGTGCAATCAAGATTCTTGCCGCTGTTGTAGCATACATAAATAATGTCCATTTTTCTTTTGGTAGCTCTTGATTTGAGATACCTAACAAAAAGGCTTCAGGGTGTTTAACAAAATTCATTTTAAACATTTTTTTCAGTTCATTGTATATCATTCCCCAATATTTTTTTAATGTATTTGCATTCCAGCACCACCATCTTCCAATGCAGTCTGTTTCACTGTAGAATAGTTAAGTACAATGGAAAGATATTGGTGATGGGCATTAGCTCAGTGGTAGAGAAAGTGCTTTGGATACAGGAGACCCCAGTTGCGTATGTGGAAGGTACCAAAATGATTCATGGCTTTTTGGAGTGAAGGGATGCTTACCATGGTGGTGTAAGCGACTCCCCACAAAATAACTTCATGGCTCTGAAACAATACACTTAAGGAACCCCTCTAAGAAGGCCCCCTACATTCACCACCAGTAAGAACATAAGAAAAGCTCAGCTGGCTCAGGTCAATGGTCCATCTAGTCCAGTGTTTCCCAAATTTGGGTCTCCAGATGTTCTTAGACTACAACTCCCATTATCCCTAGCTAGCAGGACCAGTGGTCTGGGATGATGGGAACTGTAGTCCAAAACCAGCTGGAGATCCAAGTTTGGGAAATACTGACCTAGTCCAACATCCTGTTCTCAAAGTGACCAACCATATGCCCATGGGAAGCCCACAAGCAGAACCTGGGTGCAATAGCGTTCTTCCTACTTGTGATTCCCAGCAACACACCGTATTGTTCGCTCTATAGGACACACTTTTTCCCCTCCAAAATTTAAGGGGAAATGTGTGTGTGTCCTATAGAGCGAATGCAGGCTGCGCAGCTAAGCCCAAGCCAGAACAGGGAGATTGAGTGATGCGGAGTGCTCCGTCTCGCTGTTCTAGCTTGTGGATGGTTTCACAAAGCCTCCGCAGGCTGTACGAAGGTGGGGGAAAGGCTGCAATGCTTCCCCCCACCGCCAGCCCCACAAGCTTGGGGGGCAGCGGGAAGGCGGCACGCCGCCTTTGCGCTGCTCCCCGACCTGGTCTTTGGTCTGGTGGTGGGGGAAAGCAGTGCTTCTCCCCGCCAGCCTCAAAGAGCAGGCCAAAAGGAACCCAAAGCCTCCAGAGCCCAACTCCAAGCTTTGGGTGAACGCACCTTGAATGCACAGAACGCACCTTGTTTATGGTCCGGTGCGTCCTATAGAGCGAAAAATACGGTATTTCCACTGACGATGGAGGTAGAACGTAGCTATTGTGGCTAGTAGTCACTGGCAGTCTTTATGGGAGCAGCAAATGTGAAGGCTATTTCAGCACATTTCTAACCTACTCTGGTTTCCAGCTTGTTTCCAGGCTCATTTAAAATGGCTGGTTTTGAACTTCAAAGTCCTAAGCAGCCTGGGATCTGGGCATTGTCTCCAACTATATGAATCCATGCAACATCTGAAATGGAAATCGAACTCGTGAGATTAATGCAGCATATCTAAACTCTATCTAACCATGTTATTAGTTTCCAGCCTTCACTGTCATTGACCGGACCTAAGGAGATTGGCTTTGCATAACACAAGAACATGGCTCTGAGCAATATTTTTTATGGATTTCAATTTATGGAAATTATGACACCAATGATGATTGCTAACACAATACAGCCTCCCTAACAAGAACATGCCCCTAATTATTTCCAGAAGGCACTTCTTGCCCCTTCGCTGGGATCTCATTGGCTGGTAATAAATGTTAATAGAGCTCTAGACCTGGTTAAAGTTATCAGATCCCATGTAAAACAATGAACAATTTATTTAGCGTGATAAGTTCCTTTTAGTGGTTACAAGCTTTTCATCTGCTGAGCTGCCATCTGCTCTGCCCTTTAATTGCATGTTGAAAAGGGGCTGAAACTTGCGTTTGCATCATGATAAAAAGAATGTTATTTGATTTTAGCCTCATAGCATGTTCTGTCTTGCTGTGCTTCCTAGAGGTACTAAAATCTACAATTGCAGGGGCTTAGTGCTCCTCTGTTAAGCAGCAAACATGACCACTCTCGATTTCACAGACCGGTGCGCGCGCGCGCACACACACACACACGAAGAAGAAGATGCATTTAACCAGCCACTTATCCATTCAATCTGTTCAAAAGCAGAACCACACATTTGTTCACCATGGGGTGCCTCTCCACTGGAACATTGTTACCTTGGTAGTTGTTAGTGCACTTTGATGTCCCGTGAGTTATCAGGTAATCTGTTTTGCAGCATCCAGAGTCGATAGGCTGAAGATTGCTGAATATGCTTGCACTTTCTTCACCTGTCAACAGCTCATGGGACTCAATGCAGGAACACCTCTTCAACTTGCCATCAGAGCATAGGCAACTGAAGAGAGGGCCAAAGAATCATAGAACTGTAGAGCTGGAAGGGAGCCTAAGGGCCATCGCATCTAACACATAATAATAATAATAATAATAATAATAATAATAATAATAATAATAATTTTTTATTTATATCCTGCCCTCCCCAGCTGAAGCCGGGCTCAGAGCGGCTAACAACAATAAAAGTAACACAGCATTCTAAAATCAATTCATTTTAAAATCAATTCAAAATCAAATGAGAGCCAGTGTGGTGTAGTGGTTAAGAGCGGTGGACTCCTAATCTGGTGAACCGGGTTTGATTCCCCGCTCCTCCACCTGCAGCTTCTGGGTGACCTTGGGCCAGTCACACTTCTCTGAAGTCTCTCAGCCCCACTCACCTCACAGAGTGTTTGTTGTGGGGGAGGAAGGGACAGGAGAATGTTAGCCGCTTTGAGACTCCTTTGGGTAGTGATAAAGCGGGATATCAAATCCAAACTCCAAACTCTAAATTCATGGCAACCATTAGGCTAGAGTTCTGTGAGGATTACCAAAGAAGGGGGTCGGACTGTGCCTTGGCCAAAGGCCTGGTGGAACAGCTCTGTCTTGCAGTCCCTGTGGAAAGATGTCAAGTCCCGCAGGGCCCTAGTCTCTTGTGACAGAGCGTTCCACCAGATTGGGGCCACAGCCGAAAATGCCCTGGCTCTGTTGAGGCCAGCTTAACTTTCCTATGGCCCGGGACCTCCAAGATGTTTTTGTTTGAAGACCATAAGGTCCTCTGTGGGACATACCAGGAGAGGCAGTCCCGTAGGTTTCCTCCTCCTTAGAATCTGCAATGCAGTAATCAGCGCTAAAGAATCCCTGACAGATGGCCACCCAACTTCTGCTTTAGAAGCTCCAGAGAAGGAGAGCCCACCACCTTCTGATGTAGCCCGTTCTACAGTCAAAACAGTTCTTAGCATCAGAAAGTTCTTCTGAATGTTTAGTCAGAATTTCCTTAGTTGCAATTTGAACCCTACCCTCTGGAGCTGCAGAAAACAAGCCTGCTGCATCTTCCATGTGACAGAAGCATGGCTGAAAGAGTCATACAACTACAGTGGTACCTGTATAAATTAAGAACTTAATTTGTTCCGGAGGCCCGTTCTTAACCTGAAACGGTTCTTAACCTGAAGCACCACTTTAGCTAATGGGGCCTCCCGCTGCCGCCGCACCACCGGAGCATGATTTCTGTTCTCATCCTGAAGCAAAGTTCTTAACCCGAGGTACTATTTCTGGGTTAGCAGAGTCTGTAACCTGAAGCATATGTAACCTGAGGTACCACTGTACTACTCTTCTTGGTGTTTTGCAACTTTGACCTGTTGCAGGACCTTAGCTAGACCTTAGCAGAGCATACACAGAGTTCCAGAAAGCAATCAGTTGCAGGCAGGATGGATGAAGCAGAAACCAGACTCTGCTACTAGTAAAATGGTTACTTAGAGGTGTTTATTATTTACAGCAGACTCTACAAGTTACTATATACAAGAACAGATACGGATTTTAACTAGCTCTCTCTTAACAAACTCCAAACGACTCTCACTCTCTCAGAACACCACACTGACCAACAAACTATCCAGTCAGTTAGGTCATAAGTCATCATGCCTGTGTGAGACCTCAACCAATGGTGGAGCTGTATCCAAGGTCTCATATCTCTAGGCAGAATAACTCCTCTCTGCTCAGTCATCCTTGGCTTTCAGCCAATGCTTAATTGACTCTGTGTGAAGCTGCACAGAATGGCATGTAGTCAAAAAATCCCAACAACTCTGTTGATACAAATGGAGCAGCCTTTGCAACAGTGGAGTCTGGTCCGTTAGCACCAATGGGGCATTGTCCCACCAACTCAGCCTGCCTTCAGCTAGCCCCGCACCCGCCTGCTTTCTAACAACTAGTCCAAAAGTGGCATTCCCCATCAGTTTCCTCCTCCTTAAAATCCTGACTAGCCTCAGTCACACTGTCGCTAACTCATCTTAGATTAAAAGTCAAAGAATGGGAAGAGGGCCAAGGAGGCAGGCTGGGGCAGATCAGCTGAGAATTTGATACCAGTTATGAAACACTGTCCAGTCTTGGATGGTCAATAAGCTAACTTTAATTGGCCTTTCACATTTGTTATGGAAACAGTAATTGCAACGACAGGATTGATGGTGATCACTGTTGTGCTGGCCTCTCTCATATTTACATTGCTATTTTATACTGCAGGAAGTTAACCTCCCAGTTTAAATGAAGTGTTACAGGAAAAGAAAACCACATAAAATTCTATGTAGTGTAAAATGAACAGGGGAGATTGCAAATTAACTTCAGAATATCAATACCACAATGAAATGAATAATGTATCTAAGGTATTGATTGTCAGTGCCTTGCATTTCATTATCCATGCTCGTTGTTTTAGAGGGTTTTAAAAAATAAAAATATTTGATCAGGTTGTTGGCATAACTCAGGTCATATCTATCTTAGGCTTGGCTCACATAATCACTTTTCAAGTGGATGGGAGGAAGAAGTCACCAGGAAGTGATATTTTCATCATCCATTGTTTTTCAATGGTCTTGACAATTTTCTCAAAAATCTTAAACGTTTAAGAAGGGTATTGACAAGCTGGAACATGTGCAGAGGAGGGTGGCCAATATGATGCCTGGAATCCAAGCCTTATGAGGAATGGTTGAAGCTGGGGATGTCTAGCTTGGAGAAGAGTAGACTAAGACGTGATATGATAGCCATCTTCAAATATCACATGGGAGATGGAGCAAACTTGCTTTCTGCTGCTCCAGAGAGTAGGACCCAAACCAATGGATTCAAATCACAAGGAAGGAGGTTCCAACCAAACTGTAGGAAAAACTTTCAGACTGTAAGAGCTGTCTGGTAGAGATGGAGGAAGAGGTTCCATGAAGCAGCTCCTTTTTTGACCCATGGGCAGGACTGTTGGTTGACCCCTTGGCATGATGCTGTATCTGAAGATGCCAGGGATTGAACCTAGGAACTTCTGCATGCAAGGTCTACAAAAAGGTAAAGGGACCGCTGACCATTAGGTCCAGTCGTGGCCGACTCTGGGGTTGCAGCGCTCATCTCGCTTTATTGGCCAAGGGAGCCGGCGTACAGCTTCCGGGTCATGAGGCCAGCATGACTAAGCCGCTTCTGGCAAACCAGAGCAGCACACGGAAATGCTGTTTACCTTCCCGCCAGAGTAGTACCTATTTATCTACTTGCACTTTGACGTGCTGTCAAACTGCTAGGTTGGCAGGAGCAGGGACCGAGCAACAGGAGCTCACCCCGTCGCGGGGATTCGAACCGCCGACCTTCTGATCAGCAAGCCCTAGGCTCTGTGGTTTAACCCACAGCGCCACCCGTGTCCCTGCAGGGTCTATACTTGCCCAATAATCCGTGGCCCTTCCTCAAAGAAGCATCTCTTTCTTGGGCTGATGGCTGCAGCCAGGGAGACTCTGGGTCATTCCCCACCCCCTTTGTAAATCAATGCAGTGACAGATTGCTAATGTGAGAAGTTAGAAAATTTGCTGAACAGATTAGACCTACAGACTTTTCCTTCTTTTACAAAGATGCAATTTAGCAATTGCATATATCCCCTTCCCTGAAAGGAGTTTATGTTGATAACAGAAAGAAAAGTGGGTCAAGCAAAGAAGATTTTGCTCTTTTCGTTTCCTGGGTGCAGCCAGGTCACCGTGGTCATTGTGTTTGCTTCCACGCTTTGTGCCTTTTCAAAAAGCCCTGTGTGGTCCAGTGCTCAAATCCCCAGACCATTAAGTAGCACTTAGGTGCTCAGAATGGTCACTGCAATTTGCCCTAAGTACAGAGAAGCTCAGACGGAGGAGTGGACCTTTTCTTCTTAATGCACTTCGGAGCAGAAACCTTTTCTCCTCCTGCATTCTGCAAAAATAGTTTTGCCGTTCAGCCTCCCCTTATAAAGCAGCTCACACTCGTCATACCAAGGGATCATTTTCTACTTCAAGTTCTAAATCTGAGGAGATGTGAAGTGTCTGGAAGAAAACATTGCTTTTGTTTGTAAATGAAACTACATTAAAAAAGCCTTCTCCTCCATTTTCTTCTTAAGTGCAGAAATATGGGACAAGATTCTTATCAAATGCTTTTATTTGTTTTTATTATGGGCTTCTTCAGGGACCTGCACAGCTAGACTCTGAAGTTTCCTGTGGCTACCAATGCTGGCTCATAATGGAGGCCACTCAGGCATTGCTGGGAAAAGAGGATTAGATAGATATGCATAAAATTCCATATGTTAATATATGTAGATATGGTGCCAATTTTAAAACTGTTACTGTGATCAAAAAAACGAAGATCATGGCCACTGGTCTCATCATCTCCTGGCAAATAGAAGGGGAAGAAATGGAGGCAGTGAAAGATTTAACTTTCTTGGGCTCCATGATCACTGCAGATGGTGTCAGCAGTCACAAAATTAAAAGGCACCTGCTTCTTGGGAGAAAAGCAATGACAAACCTAGACAGCATCTTAAAAAGCAGAGACATCACCTTGCCAACAAAGGTCCGTATAGTTAAAGCTATGGTTTTCCCAGTAGTGATGTATGGAAGTGAGAGCTGGACCATAAAGAAGGCTGATCACTGAAGAATTGATGCTTTTGAATTATGATGCTGCAGGAGACTCTTGAGAGTCCCATGGACTGCAAGAAGATCAAACCTCTCCATTCTGAAGGAAATCAGCCCTGAGTGCTCACTGGAAGGACAGATCCTGAAGCTGAGGCTCCACTATTTTGGCCACCTCATGTTGGGAAAGATGGAGGGCACAAGGAGAAGGGGACAACAGAGGACGAGATGGTTGGACAGTGTTCTCGAAGCTACGAACATGAGTTTGACCAAACTGTGGGAGGCAGTGGAAGACAGGAGTGCCTGGCATGCTCTGGTCCATGGGGTCATGAAGAGTCGGACACGACTAAATGACTAAACAACAACAACAACAACTGTAATTTAAACAGGGGAAGCTGCCCTTATACCAAGTCAGACCATTGGTCCATCTAACTCAGTACTGTCTACACTGACTGGCAGCAGAATATAAACACAATAAATTCAGAGGGATGTTTGATCTCATTTACCTGAGCCTTTTTTGGGGGGCAACCAAACCATTTCTTAAATCAACTGGAAATCTGTTTTCTGTCGCAAAGGTGGTAATAAGGCTGCAGATTTGAAGCAAAGTGTAAAGGCAGATAATTGGATCAATGAGCTGTTAATGATGACACTGAACAGCTACTTTGCCACTTGGGTCTGTGATATGGTATAAATAAATGGATCTTGTTTCGCATTGCGACCCAGCAATGACATAATCCTATCAACCTATCTGCCCTGCAAACCTGAACAATTCGGTGGCGACTGAGATTCTATTCAGACAGACTGTGATTGTTAAATACTGGTTGCGCAAACAGGTGAAGCAGAATGGGTTGATTTCTATGGCTGTTTTGATCCCAGGTACTTTGTCATGTAACACCCCTGCAAACAGATGAGAATGCAGATAAAATAAAGAACTGATATCTTCTAACCTAGGTGTAGGCTTTGTGCAAGCAAATCAGGGTGAATCCTCATTGAACAAGTCCTTTGGAGGAGCTGTAGGCCAGGGAGGTCCTCCAGGTGTTCCATTAGACCCAGCCAACATGGACAGCATTCAAGGACTATGGGAACCGTAGTCCAAGAACATCTGGAGGTCCACAGGTCCCTCACTAGATGGGTTGATGAGCTGACTCAAGTATAAAGCAGGTCTCTTCCCTCTCCAGCTCTATCCTGTCTGCCATAAGTAGAAAAAGCTTGCCCCGATTCCTTTGCTACTGATGAAGAAAGCGGAGCAAAGATTCGGCAGGGATGCTAAAGCGGTTGTGACTTGTCCCGAGGAAGAGAATATTAATTCACTCTTCTCACACTAATAGCTGATGTCATGTGAATTTGCTGTCTCCTGCTGCAATAAAGTGCCCGGGAGATAATTAGCCATGAAAAAATAGCAGTGTACTTGAGACACATTTAATATTTGGAAATATGTCAGCAATGCACCAAAATGTTAGCTTTCACAGTGCGGTGCCATATTTTAAGACCTGAGAAGGAGCTCCATGGCTCATCTATCAGGGGGTTTTTTTGTACGCGGTTACAATGTGCTCTGCTGTGGGTTGTCACAGAGGCCTTTAATTACAGCTATCATAAAGATTGGTTGTTCATTATAACCATCAATAGACGCTCTTCAGAGAGCCTTCCTTTCTCTCTTGTTTTTATATTCTTTTTCCTTCACAGGATTCCTATTCCCTTTCTTTAGTGCCACTTGTTCGTAAGAGAAAGCGAATGCTGTTGTTTGAATGAAAATGAGATCCCCAAACCTACCTTAAATCTATGCCAGAAGTGGAGGACCCCACAGCCAAGGGTGGAACATGGCCCTCAATGCTTTTATACCTGGCCCTCCAAACTCTCCCCCAGGCCACACCCTCTTTTGCACCCACATGCTTCTACTTGGGTATAACAACAACAACAACAACAACAATTTATACCCTGCCCTCCCCGGCCAGAGCCATGCTCAGGGTGGCTAACACCAGTAAAATTACAGTAAAAACATAATAGGAAAAAAACCTATTTAAAATACAGGTTAAAATGCAATTTAAAATGCAGCCTCGTTTCAAAAGTAGCCCATAGATCAAAACCATAAGGGGAGGGAAACATAAGGGTCAGACTGAGTCCAAACCAAAGCCAGGCGGAACAGCTCTGTCTTGCAGGCCCTGCGGAAAGATGTCAAGTCTCGCAGGGCCCTAGTCTCTTGTGACAGAGTGTTCCACCAAGTTGGAGCCAGTACTGAAAAGGCCCTGGCCCTAGTTGAGACCAATCTAACCACCTTGTGACTTGGGACCTCCAAAATGTTGTCATTTGTGGACCTTAAGGTCCTTTGCAGGGCATACCAGGAGAGGCGGTCCCATAGGTACTTGGGCCCTTGAACTCTGATAATGCCTCTTGCTTGTCTGAATGAAAGATACAAAGGGGTATGTGTGTAAGAACTAGCCTATTGTACAAAGTTACAAAGGTAACATTTGTGACTTTGCTCAATTTTTGCCTCTGGCTCCACGCATCACTATCCTGTGGCCGCCAGAAGCAAACGTGGCCCTCAGACTGAAAAAGGTTCCCCATCATTGATCTCTGCTTAGCTGCTATTGACAAAAGTAGGAATGGAGAATAATTTGGGGGGGGGAGGGGCTTAGAAACAGATTTCTTAAGTTTGGAAATCCATCAGTGGATAATGGCCAATGTCATAGATCAGGAGCCAGGAATCTCTGATCCTCCAGGGGTTGTTGGAGCGCAACTCCCACTGTCCCTGAGCATTTGGTAGGGAGTCCGTTCCACTGTCAAACATATCTTTGTTTAGTTGGAATCTCCTTTCTTGTTACTTGAAGCTGTTGGTTCGAGTTCTACCCTTCAGAGAGGAGAAAAGGAGCTTCTTCCATCTTCTTTATGAGGAACAATTGAAAGAGCTGGATATGTTTAGCCTGGAAAAGAGGAGACTGAGAGAAGATGTGATCCAATCTTCAAATATCTCAAGGGCTGTCACATGGAAGATAGATGAAGTTTATTTCCTCCTGCTCTGGGGGATAGGATTTGAACCAAAGGCTTCAAGTAACAAGAAAGGAGATTCCAACTAAACATCAGAAAGAATTTTCTGGCACTAAGAGCTGTTTGACAGTGGACGGACTCCCTCAGGAGGTTGTGGACTTTCCTTCCTTGGAGGTTTTTAAGTTGATGTTGGATGGCCGTCTGTCATGGATATTTTAGTTGAGATTCCTGCATTGTAGGGGGTTGACTCTTGGGGTACCTTCCAACTCTATGATTCCATGTGACAAGACTTGAAGTATTTGAAGATGGCTATCGTATCTCCTCTCAGTTTCCTGAGATAAACATAGCCAGATCCTCAAACCATTCCTCATAAGGCCACGTAGAACTGCACATGGTATTCCAGGTGTGGTCTGACCATGGCCAAATAGAGTGGTACTATTACTTCCCTTCATCTGGACAGTATATATCTGTTGATGCAGCCTGGAAGAGCATCAGCTTTTTTGTTGCTGCATCACTCATGTAAAGCTCGTGGTCCACCAAGACCCTTAGATCCTTTTCACATGTACTGCTGGTCAGCCAGGTGTCCCCCATCTTATATTTGTGCAGCTGGTTCTCCCTGCCCAAGTGCAGAGACTTACATTTGTCCCTATTGAAATTCATTTCAATACTTCTGCTCTGTCAATCTAACCCAGGCATCCCCAATCTTCAGCCCTCCAGATGTTTTGGACTGTAATTCCCATCATCCCTGACCACTGGTCCTGTTAGCTAGGGATCATGGGAGTTGTAGGCCAAAACATCTGGAGGGCCATAGGTCGGAGATGCCTGCACCAACCACTCCACCGCACTGACTCCACAAAAGAGACTAGTGGAACAAAGGAGTCCTGTATAGCAAAGGTGGAGAATGCGTGGTTCTCCAGATATGGTGGGACTCCAGCTCCCATCAATTCCAGCCCCCCTCCACTTGATCAGGGATGGTGGGAGTTGGGAATCCCTCACCATCAGCAGTAATTGAGGTTCCCCCTCCAGTCTGTACAGCGCAGTGGCGTAGCAGGGGGGTGCAGGGTGGCCGGTCACACCGGGCGCAACATCTGGGGGGCGCGCTCACACTCACAGCTCTCTGTCCCTACCTGGGTTAGGGGGAGCAAATTACTTGCCTTGCCCCGGGTGCTGACAACCCACGCTACGCCACTGGTACAGCGGCTGCATCCCTACAAACTCTCTCCCTCTGTGAGTGGTTCGTCCTGACCAGCTATTACCCCCAGACATCTCTGCATTAAAAATAAAACTTGCTTGGAATGAGGGGATGGTATTGGCCGTTTGTCATTTTAATGTCAAAACCTTGGCAAGTAATTGCTTTAAAATCCTACTTTATTGCCAGCTCATGCTTTAATCTAACCGCCGACGTGAGCCACATCGGGAATGGAGGAGAAGCACCCGGAAGACTCCCTCTCTCCTGGAGCTCTTGCCTTCCACTTTTCCCCCAAGGGCAAATCCTCAGCCTGGTTTCATCGTCGGTGTCCAAACACAGTGTAGAAAACGGCAAAATGTCGACTCTCCACCATCCCACCCGATCTAAACCAAGCACAGATCACTGTTTTTGGCAAATATCACAAGGAGACTGCCGTTTAAATTATAGGGGGAGGGGGAAATCTGTTCCCCATTCTGTTCTCCCTCTTTTTTTTTTTTGTACATTAAACATGCATTCTGGGTATTGTGTCCTACACTCAGAACCAGCTTTCTGAATGCTACATTAGGTTTTTTTGATGACGCACACATCTGGCATGCAAATGTGGACAGATTGACTAAAAAGAGGCAGCCATCTAAATCGGTGTTTGATAATACTCCTGCCGCAAAGCAGTGGCTTTTACGAGAGGAGAAATATATCATAAATCCTACAGGAAACTCTGCTGAAGTGGGAGGGGGCAGCCGGGGGTTGACGCGTCCGCCGGAGGAGATATTGCTGACTGGCAAGCATTAATTACAAGTGTCAAGCATAACGTGTGCAGCACGGGCTCATGTGAAATTAAGTCTTTGATTTACTGAGCAGCTTTTACTCCCTATGTGCACAGAAGAATAAGGTTTGCTTTGACTCTTGATTTTATAAATTGCATTAGCATTTGACACCCTCTCCCTCCCAGGTCTGGTTTTACAACTAAAGACTTCCAAGTGATGTCCAGAGAATATTAATGTGGAGAAGCTGGTGGGCCAAAGATCTGCTTCCTCTTCACAATGGTCCACAGAACACTGGCCAATTTGGGACAATTTGCAGATAGTCTACCTAACAGCATGGCTGACTCATGGTCACACTGCCGTAGTGAGGTTCAATCCTAGAGTGATAAACTTAGGTGCTTAAGGGGACTTTCCTTGTTGTGAGCAATTTTGGAATGACCTGTCAGTTTGGGCAGTGGGTGACAGGCAGGAGACTTGAGAAGTGTTGAGTGAGGAAATGTTTTAAAAGAAAAGGAGGCAGAATCTGTCGATTTCAATTTCACTCTGTTTCTCATTTTTCCAGTCTTCAGTTTTCCACATTTCAGCATCAACTAATGAATTTGTGTGTGGGTGGTTTTATTTTTATTTATTGATTGATTTTTTAAAAAAAACCTTATGAAAATTCATCACAATTTTTTAATTGCATATCTTCGTATGCACTTTTGCCTAACATAAACAGGTTTGAAAGCAATTTCTCCTAATATAATGCAATTTTTGTATGTTATTTTCACAAATAGATGCATATTTATGAAGATTTCCCCATATTGTGTGTATTTTTATATACTGTTTGGTTGGAGGACAGCATTGCAAAATTCAGAGGTGTGTGTGAATTTTGAAGAATCTCATATAGTCTTCCCCTCCCCATTTTATGCTCACAGTAACCCTGCAAGGTGGGTTAGGCAAAGAGACGGTGACTACCCCAAGGTCATCCAGTGAGTTTCATGCCTGAGTGAGGATCTGAGTCCTCCAGGTCATAGTCCAGCTCTCACAAACATGTAGAATCTTAGAGTTGCAGAGGATACCAGGGTCATCTACTCCAAACCCCTGCAATGCAGAAAGCAAAGCTGAAGAATCCATGGCAGATGGCCATCCAAAATATGCTTTAAAACCTCCAGTGAAGAGGAATCCATCACATTCCAAGGGAGACCATTCCACTGCCAAATTTTAATCCATTGGTATTCATGACCAATGGATCCATTTGATATGAACAATGTCAAAGGACTCAAGATGGCATCCCTACAACCCTACATTTTCACTCTTCCCCATCTTCACGTAAACAATTCTGCAAGAAAGAAAGTTAAGGCTAAGAGAAGGGGACCGGGCCAAGGTCAACCAGCGAGGTTCAGAGCTTAGCTGGGAAACTGAGTGCCTAAAAAACAGGAGAGCTTAAGGCTATAGCATTATTAGTTTGATGGTTAATCCAACCTTGGTACCCAGTGATGTGTGCTTCTGGCTTGCAGATAGATAGCTTAGTGTCAGGAGTGCATGCAGGAGCCAGGCCCTGTGACCAGTAGGGCTTCGCAGGACTGGGGCCTTCCTAAGTTTGTTCTGGAAAAGGCAAGGTGCAGATTCTTCAAAGGCACTTGGTAACTCACTGTACCTGGTGGCAAGAGCCGGGAAGGGATATAATTTCAGCATTTCCCTTCGGCTTTTTGCCACAGCAACACGTTTCCTGCCTTGCTGTGTTTGGCTTCTTCCTTCCTGATCGTCAGACCTTGGCTTCTTGACCCCTTGCTTCTCAACTCTCAGACCCTTGACTTTGTGGCTCTGTGCTTCTTGATCCGCGGACCCTTGACTTTGTGACTCTCTGCTTCCTGACCCTCAGACCCCTGGCTTCTGGACTCTCGTTCCTGCTCCCACCCCACCATCTTGCCCCCGGTCCCGATGTCCTCAGCCAGGACTTTGATCACCCGTAGACCGGACAGTGACACTTAAGAAATACTGGAATTGCAATGCATTCTAAGAAGGAGGCAGAGCCAGTGACTCAATTAAGAGACCAACTATGCAGCCCAACCTATATACAACCTATACAGCACAGACACTCTGGGAACCAGACTGCCCAAAGGTAGTTCAGTTGGTAGAGAATGTGACTCGGATGCTGGTTCGAGCCCCACATTGGGCAAAAAGATTCCTGCATCGCAGGGGGTTAGACCAGATGACCCTCAAGATCTCTTCTAACTCTACGGTTCTATGATTCAGCTAATGAATCCATTGCAGATTTTCCAAGCATTTGGCAGTAGTTGGAGCACTGGTCTTGAACAAGTGGGTTGAGAACCATTACTGAGTTACTGCCTAACCCAAGGTGTGTTGCAACCCGAGCTCTACCACCATGCAAATATATGGGATGTGGGGTATTTACAATGCCGGCAATCCAATAAAGCATGTTTGCTAGATGACAGGAGCTGAGGCTCACATAGCTTTCCTGTATCTTTGCTAGAAAGAGCTCTGAGAGACACTCCCACTGTGCCATGGGTAGGTAAATTAAGGCCTGAGAGCTGGATCCGGCCCAGTCGCCTTCTAAATCCGGCCTGTGGACGGTCCGGGCATAAGCGTGTTTTTACATGAGTAGAAGGGATGCAGGTGGCGCTGTGGGTTAAAGCCTCAGCGCCTAGGACTTGCCGATCGAAAGGTCGGCGGTTCGAATCCCTGCGGCGGGGTGCGCTCCCGTCGTTTGGTCCCAGCGCCTGCCAACCTAGCAGTTCGAAAGCACCTCCGGGTGCAAGTAGATAAATAGGGACCGCTTACCAGCGGGAAGGTAAAAACAGCGTTTCCGTGTGCGGCTCTGGCTCGCCAGATGCAGCTTTGTCACGCTGGCCACGTGACCCGGAAGTGTCTCCGGACAGCGCTGGCCCCTGGCCTCTTGAGTGAGATGGGCGCACAACCCCAGAGTCTGTCAAGACTGGCCCGTACGGGCAGGGGTACCTTTACCTTTACCTTTACATGAGTAGAATGTGTCCTTTTATTTAAAATGCATCTCTGGGTTATTTGTGGGGCATAGGAATTCGTTCATTAAAAAAAAGTCCAGCCCTCCACAAGGTCTGAGGGACAGTGGACTGGCCCCCTGCTGAAAAAGTTTGCTGGCCCCTGTATAATCTCATCTGACCAGATACTTCATCTTTGCTCTTTGCTCTCATTGCAGAAATGTGAGAACATATGCATGTCTGAGCTCTATTGCTCAGACACCATTTTAAGTAAGACTAAAGTGTGGATTTGTATCTGGATTACCATTTTAAGCCTGTCTGAGCAAAGTTGCTGTTATTTGTTATGCTTCAACAAGTAACACTGGGTGAGAAAATGTCGTTTTTACCTTTTACAGGACTCTTTGTGTTATTGTTTTAAAGGGGGAGAGAAGGGGGAAATACCAGGAGAATCCAACCTGCCTCAAAACATCCTGGATTACTTAAACGAAAAGGCTAAAACTAGCCGATTTAAGCTTCCCTTTTAAGATGCAAAGGGGTGCACTCTGCTGAACTCACAAATGTGAGGAAGAAAGGACAAGATCTGATAAGTATATCCTCTTCTAGCATCTATACACCCCCTATATGGTAAAAGAATAAGAACTGGGTCCTTGAATGCATGCTTGGGTCCTGGAAAGGTCGAAGACTACTGAGCTAAAGGATGCATGTTGTGTGTACAAAAAGGGGCACACCTCAAAGTGCTCACGTAAGAATGCACGTAGGAAGCACACTTGGGGGTGCAACCAAGCAAGAGGTGGTGATGTCCTGCTTTTACAGAGATGGGTTTCTCTGTAATAATTTCAAATTGGGTGGAGGACAGCTAGCAATTTTTTTAAAAAATAATATTAATTTTTATTTCAAAACACACTGGGGGTTTTGGTGAAGGGCTTATAGGATCTGAAGAGAAACCGGAGTATAATACAGGTTACAGTTTCAACAAGGAAGAAGGAAGTTCCATTTGAATACCCAAGAAAATGGCTCCTCTGCTGTTTCTGAGCAGTCTTCAGATCTTGTGCAAATCAAGTTTTACCCAACTTCTTTAAGAACATAGTTTTCTTCGCAATCAGCATGGCAGCCACACATGTGACCCTTAGACTTTTTAAAGACTTTCGTGCCACCCGCTACTTCAGTAGGGAAGATTAAAAGAATGGAAGGGGACGACGACAATGAAAGTGGAGAATAATTAAAGAAACTTTCAAGTTCACAGGGAACTTTTCTCTCTGTATTGGTAACCTTTGCTGATTAGTGGTGACCTCAGACAGCCTGGTCTCCATAGCAGCAGCTGCCTTATTCAGGATTTGCAGGTGATGTTATAAACTCCTACATATTTTCTCATTTTTAACTGGTAAGATGCCAGTTTGAGAAGAGGAATGACGTGTGGGTTGAGGAAGGCGCCGCTTAACCCTTTCCGCCCCCCTTTGCTCAGAATTATTCTTTCCTCTGTATAAGGAAAAAGAGCCAGTGTAGTGTAGTGGTTAGAGTGTCAGACTAGGACCTGGGAGACCAGAGTTCGAATCCCCACTCAGCCACAAAGCTCACTGGATGTCCTTGGGCCAGTCACTGCCTCTTTGTCTAACCTACCTCACAGGGTTGTTGTGGGGATTAACTGAGGGGGGGGGGAAGAATTATGTATGCCATCTTGAGCTCCTCAGAGAAAATGTGGAGTATAAGTACAACAAATAAATAAAAAAAGTAAAAATACAGGGTGGACTCACATCATTCATGACGACTGGCTATGCTGGCTGTAATGAGAGCTGGAGTACAACAACATCTGGAAGGCCACAGATGAGATACAGGAACCCCTCTTCTCCCCTTGCCCCCAGCAGGAAAGAAGCAAAGCAGTGGGCTTAGATCAAATAAGTGCCAGGAAAGGGATAAAGTTAAGTTCTCTCACACACATTTCCAGCACAACCTCCACAGTTCATTTTAATATCCAGGAGACTGTTTATGGATATCCCATGCAATCCTTCAAGTTTGGCCTTTAGTACATTCAGTCACCAAAAATCCCTTCTGGATTAAGACCAGAGTTAAGGCTGTCTCGCGTTGGCTCAAGTTCCGCAAAGCTGGGAAATTAAAAGCCAAGTCTGGTGCCTTAACAGATGTGCCTTGAGACCAGCAATTAAGTTGTGCCATATCAATATTTGTGCCTACTTGCATCTTTCCCCTCCGTTCACCCACACTTCCTCTGAGTTTTGCAGACCAAAATCCAACTGCAGAAGCTTGGTCTTGGAACAAAAAAAGAGGCCCCATATCCTCCTGGTTTTGTATTGCCTTATGAAGCCCGAGGACTTCTCCTGTGAGGATCTATGCCTGTTCCTTGCTTATATCAGCAGCTGATGGAGGGGATGAGAAACTTTCCTCCTGTGAACTTCCTGCAGCTATCTTATTTTAGGATCCAAAGCATTATCTCTTAGTGCTTGTCCACACTTGTCTTGCCAGGAAAGCCCACTGCTTACCCCTGAATCGGAACAAATGCCAATTGGTTTCTCTGTGGCTTGATATTTGTTCACATTCAGCAGTAAACAGTGGGTTTTCCTGGGGGAAAGCGGTGGGTCAAACGACTCATGCCTCAACAGCATGGGAGAAGAGAAAAGGCTCAGATCCGTGTTTTCTAGGCACGGGAGAAGCAGAAGTGTAGCCAAACCCTTAGTTTCTGCTTTGGACTGCAGTGGTCAAGTTCTACGACTGAGGTCCCGTTTGAGAATTCTTCCTTATTTGTTTGGTTGCATATCGTACAGCTCCGAGTGGTTTAACAATCAATCCCTCTTCCTAGGCAACTCTGGGGCATGTAGATCTGGGAGGAGTATATGGGTCTCCTAACAACACTCAGCACCATCACAAAGTACAGTTCCCATAATTCTTAGGGGGAAGCCCTGACTGTTTAAGGTGGCATCAGAGTGTGTATTGTGTGCATATGGCTTGGGCTCTGGGTGAGAGCTGGGAGGCTGATAGATGAGGAGATGAGCCACTAGGAAGGTGGAACTTCTATCTGTACACATTTTGTTAGCAATTTTTAATGACGGTTACATTGTGCGTTTTTGTGATAGCTGTTGTTTTAAGTTTTCTGCGCACCACATGGAGATATTTTATATATATTAAGCAGTGTTCAAATGGTCTAAATAAACACATAAAAGTTTCAGCTGAACAGGGTGGTAATTTTGGCTGAAGGCAGCCAAGCTTTTGACACATGGGGCTAACAACCTTTCCAAGGTACTTTGGCGGTTAATTGCTTTTTAAAGCTCATCTTGGAAATAATAATAATAACAATTCTCTCAGGTATGATAATAAATTACCTTTGTTAATATATTTCCCACTTATTAAGAGATTCCCCATAGCCTTCCTGAAACCTGACTTCTGCACTCTGATAAGATCAACTTGATAATGTACAAACTCCAGCAGTCCTGGAGTTTTATTTATCCTGGTTAATGATAGCTGCTGTATTCCATGCTGTGGTAACCTCCCAGCTGGACTACTGCAGTACATGGCTCTGCCTTGAAGATGACATAGAGACTTTAACTAGTGCAGAATGTGGTGGCTAGAAAGTCCGCAGGTGTAGCCAGATGTAATCATATTACACTGATCCTAAGGGGCCTGCCCTGGTTGCCTATTTGCTTCCAGGCCCAAATCAAGGAACCGCTGCTTACCTCTATAACCATATAACAGCCATAGAGCAACCTCCCTAGAACAACCTCAAGTCTTTAAGGCCCAAGAGGCTCAGTGGTTTAGACCACAGCGCCAACCGATCAGAAGCTTGACAGTTCGAATCCCCATGATGGGGTGAGTTCCCGTTGCTCTATCCCAGCTCCTGCCAACCTAGCAGTTCGAAAGCATGCCAGTGCAAGTAGATAAATTGGTACCATTGTGGTGGGAAGGTAAACGGCATTTCCATGCCCTCTGGTTTACGTCACGGTGTTCCGTTGTGCCAGAAGTGGTTTAGTCATGTTGGCCACATGACCTGGAAAGCTGTCTGTGGACAAATGCCGACACCCTCAGCCTGAAAGCGAGAAGAGCGCCACACCCCCATAGTTGCCTTTGACTGGACTTTGACCATTCAGGGGTCCTTTACCTTTACCTTTACCTAATCTTTAAGAAAGTGTTGAAGAATCTTTTCCAGGGGTGTCTTTGACCACCCACAACCCCAGACCACTACACCATTTTTTGAGAGGGCCAAACAAAGAGGCCTGGAGCGCCAGACATGGCCCCCGAGCCTGAGATTTTGTACCCCTGATTTAATATTGTTTGATCCTAGATGAGACATTCCTGCTGTGCGTGTGTTTGTAAGAAGTCAGGAAGCATTTGCCATCTTCATTTTTTTTTTTTTTTACAGAAGTACTACTAAAAAAAGAAATTGGGGTGCAACATTTAATGGATAGGTTTGGTCAATTAATGGGAAAAAAACATTTCAAGTGCCAAGAGTCGCCATGGCAAGTGTACAGGTTTGAGAATTTGATTCTACACTCTACAGCTGGGCAAAGCACAGGAACATCTGCTGCTTAAATATATATATATATATATATATATATATATCTATATATATATATATATATATATATCTATGCAGGTTTTGGTGTCCTCGGGTGTCTTCCCGTGTAAAAGTTGGGGTGTCTAGGCGACGTTTCGACGAGGTCTCACTCGTCATCTTCAGGCTGGTGCTTTCGGCTTCTTGTTACTGGAACAGAGCGGGATCTCAATGTTTGAGTTCCTATAAATACTGTAGAGGGGGTGTGGTGTCTAGCCTCCAATGTTCTGGGCAGAGAGGAAGTTCCCAGGCTAGTGTGCCTTTTCTTCTTTTGTTCCTTAATTACTTGAGAGATACCTTGAGTGATTTCTTGAGTGATATCCTGAGTACCACTTAGGTGGGTCATTAGGTGTGGATTAGTTGCTAAAGTCTTTGTGTCTTGACCTCTTGAACTTTGTGAAGAGTTTTCCTGAGAAGATGGCTGTATTGCACTTAGTTGTGCTTTGGTTTGGCTTCGTGTATAGGGGCGAGCTGTGGTTTTGTGGCTTGTGTCAGCCAGATCTGTGTAGGGATTGCAGGGGGGTGCAGCATCCGGAGGTGCCACCATGGATTGGCTACTGGATGGTGTCAGTAATTCATCTGTGGAGAGGGTCTGGGTTTGGGTCTGGTGTGGTTGATTGGTGTTGGCGTTCTGTGTGCCTCTGGATCTGGTGTCAGTTTTTGTGGGGAGGGCTAATTTCCAGATGTCTGGCAAGCGGGATGTGTCGTCACGCTTGTTCATGTTGTGAGGGTGTTTCTCTATCTCGATGGCTTCCATGATTATTCTCTTGTGGTGATGTTCCGTGTTAAAGAGCAATTTGGAATCTGCAAAATTAATTTCGTGTCCTGTTTCTTTCATGTGTTGGAAAAGAGAGGAAGTTTTTTCTTCTTTTTTGACGGCATTCTTGTGTTCTGCGATACGTGCATTTATTCGTCTGTTTGTTTGTCCAATGTACGTGGCTGGGCAGACTTTGCAGGGTATTTCATAGATCCCTTGGTTTTCCAACTGGATTTTATCCTTGGGGTTTCTGAGGATATTGGCTATTTTTTGGTTGGTGCAAAAGGCTGTTTTGATATTGTGTTTATGGAGGATTTTGCTAATTTTATCTGTAGTGCCCTTGATATAAGGAAGGAGGGCCATGCCATTGTTTTCTTCTGTGTCTTGGTTTTTGGGGGGTGTTTCCTTTTGGATTAGCTTCGTAATCCTGTTTTGCTGGTATCCATTGGCAATTAACACATTTGAGAGATTCTGTAACTCAGTTGTCAAGTGGTCTTTGTCAGCCAGGCGTTTGGTTCTGGAGATGAGAGTCTTGGCTACGGAGTTTATTTGTGCAGGGTGGTGGTGTGATTGTGCATGTAAGTAGCGGTTGGTGTGTGTTTTTTTCTGGTAGATAGTGTGTCCTAGGGAGCCATCAGGTTTTTTGTAGATTAGGACGTCAAGGAAGGGAAGTTGGTTGTTGGCTTCTATTTCCATAGTGAATTGTATTTTGGGGTGTAAGTTGTTGAGATGTGTGAGGAAGCTATCCAGTTTTTCCTTCCCGTGTGGCCAAATTACAAAGGTGTCGTCAACATATCTGAGCCAAAGTTTGGGTTTGTGTTCTGACTTGTCTAAAGCATTGGTTTCAAAGTGTTCCATGTACAGGTTTGCGATGACCGGTGAGAGGGGTGATCCCATAGGTGCTCCTTCTATCTGTTTGTATCTTTGTCCATTGTGGATGAAGTACGTGTTGGTTAGGCAGTGGTTGGTCAGGTCCAAGATGTATTCGGGGGGATTGTATTTGTTTTGAATAGCTGTCAAGGCTTCATTAATGGGCACTTGTGTGAAGAGAGATACAACATCGAAGCTCACAAGTAGGTCATTAGGATGTAGGTTTTGCTTCTTTATTGACAAGAATGCCGTCAAAAAAGAAGAAAAAACTTCCTCTCTTTTCCAACACATGAAAGAAACAGGACACGAAATTAATTTTGCAGATTCCAAATTGCTCTTTAACACGGAACATCACCACAAGAGAATAATCATGGAAGCCATCGAGATAGAGAAACACCCTCACAACATGAACAAGCGTGACGACACATCCCGCTTGCCAGACATCTGGAAATTAGCCCTCCCCACAAAAACTGACACCAGATCCAGAGGCACACAGAACGCCAACACCAATCAACCACACCAGACCCAAACCCAGACCCTCTCCACAGATGAATTACTGACACCATCCAGTAGCCAATCCATGGTGGCACCTCCGGATGCTGCACCCCCCTGCAATCCCTACACAGATCTGGCTGACACAAGCCACAAAACCACAGCTCGCCCCTATACACGAAGCCAAACCAAAGCACAACTAAGTGCAATACAGCCATCTTCTCAGGAAAACTCTTCACAAAGTTCAAGAGGTCAAGACACAAAGACTTTAGCAACTAATCCACACCTAATGACCCACCTAAGTGGTACTCAGGATATCACTCAAGAAATCACTCAAGGTATCTCTCAAGTAATTAAGGAACAAAAGAAGAAAAGGCACACTAGCCTGGGAACTTCCTCTCTGCCCAGAACATTGGAGGCTAGACACCACACCCCCTCTACAGTATTTATAGGAACTCAAACATTGAGATCCCGCTCTGTTCCAGTAACAAGAAGCCGAAAGCACCAGCCTGAAGATGACGAGTGAGACCTCGTCGAAACGTCGCCTAGACACCCCAACTTTTACACGGGAAGACACCCGAGGACACCAAAACCTGCATTCCTGTACCCGTGAAAATCTACGAAAGCAAATATATATCTATCTATCTATCTATCTATCTATCTATCTGCAGGCTTTTTCTGTTAAACTGTCTTGCTTTCTGAAATTAGTTTCCTTCTCTAAAGCTAGCCATAACAACAACAGCAGCAAAATTTTAAACAGTAAGTGATTCCAAGAGAGTCTGACTGGGACACACTGAACACACAGAGAGAGAGACACACGAGGAGCATGAAATGAAGAAAAGCAGAGACGGGGAAATCTTAGGCCAGGGAAACAAATGTGGCCCTCCAAGGGCAGATCCATAACATACATTCAAAACACACTGCTCAAAAAAGCCTGGGAAGTATAGTTTTCCCTGCACAGAGCTACAATCTCAGCACCCTTAACAAACTACTGTTCCTGGGATTATTTTGAGGAAGCTGTTGGCTTATATGTGCCGGGATAGCTCTGTCAGTGAAGCATGAGGCTCCTAATCTCTTAATCCTATGCTCTTTTAAAATGTGGTGTGTGGGGGTTTTTTTTGGGGGGGGAGGTTATTGGGTTGTTGTTTTGATTACGTGGTTTTATATTTTGTGATATTTATTTTTATTCTGTGAACCGCGTGAGACCTGCAGGTATAGGGCAGTATATAAATGAAACAAACAAACAAACAAAATTTCAGAGTTGTGGTTTCAAGCTCCACATGGGCAAAAGAATCCTGCATTGCAGGGGGTTGGACTAGATGACCCTTGGGGTCCCTTCAAACTCTACAATTCTATGATTCTATGGAAGCGCTATAACTGTATGGTGTAAATCTCCCCTTGGTGGGTCTCTCTGTCTGCTGCAAAGGTGGTCTGAGACTCTTCTCAATATAAGGTTCTTGTGAGGCTTATATCTGTACAGGTTTAATCATCTAAAGTTTTACAGACCCTTTCCCCTCCCCACAGTGTATTTCCAGTGCCCAGAGGTGTGTAGTTCTGACACTCACAGCTCTCTATTTTAGTCCTTCCCTGCCTTAAGTCAGCTTCAACTCAGCTTTTATTTGCTGCGTTTGAGACTGAGGTAACATTCCCCTTATAGCTCCATTGTTGCTGGCTGCTGCTAAGGTTGCTTCTGCCTCTGTTCCCCCCCCCTTTTTTTTCCTCCTCCCCCATCATCACCTTACCATACAGGTGAGGGCTGCTTTGATGTCTTCAGGCTGCTCTTCCAGCCAAACAATGCTGCCTCTGGCACAGCTGTGTTTACACCCAGCTGTGTCCACTAGCGTGGTGGCAAATTCGGAAATGGGTCCCTTCATAATAGTCACAGGCATGCCCTCTTTTAAGACTATACAAGCTTCTAAGATTATACAACAATCTTAAAATTACACCATAATAATCTTACGGATGTATCACAATGATGTATCTAGCTTTCAGCTAGATCTAATATTTGTAGGTAACAGAATTTGGACACTGAAACACCTCAGGTTTCCTGGATGCTTAGCTTTGCAGCACAAAGAACAACTCCTCCTCAGTGCTCTTCCCACACACCTTCTCCAGAATGACCCTAGGAGCCAATCCTCAGTGCCTGACTCTTGTCCCTTTCACTCTGATTTGCTCCAATCAGCACAAAGCATGAGAAGATGCCTTCTCAGTGGCTCAAAAGTTTCCCTTTCATGCTGTTTGGGCAGCTCTAGGTCACTGGATACAGAGTCTCTGCTAGGACCTTGCTGCAAAAATATAAACAGGCCTTCAACCCCTTGTGACCCCAGACACCTCTGGCTGTGTTGCATCTAGTAATTAGAGCTGCTCCAGACTCCCTAACTACATCCACCTTTCAAGATATACATCCTACAAAGGTAACTTATAATAACATTCAGTTACATATTCTGCCACCCTCAGACACACTTGATAGGGTAGTGGGAGAAGGCCTTCTCAGGAACTGCTCCCAGATTATGGATCTTCCTCCCTTGAGAAGTTAGACTTGTTCCTTCCTTGTTGATTTTCTTGTTCCAACAGGCTTTTGGGAACTGAACGCTTTTAATGAAAGGGCTGGTGCCATGCTGTCATGGATCTCTTCAGAAGTGCACACGTTATTTATATATAATGCTGCTACTCCTCCCTTCATGTTTGATCTATTTCTTTTGAATAGGTTACACCCCTCAATTTCTACATTCCAATCAAGAGTCTCGTCCCACCAAGTTTTCAGTACTGCCTATTAGGTCAGATTTGCCATTCCATATTAAGAGGTCAAATTCATCTTGCTTGTTTCCCATACTCTGTACATTAGTATAGAGATAACTGAAACCATGAGTCATTACCTTCAGCTGCTTCCTTCTTGTAGCTTCCTGCCCGTTAGCAGTTTTTTGGAGCACCACCTCAATTTTCTGTACATCAATGATGCTATTATCCCCAGTACCAGGTGTCATTTGTAATATTGTCTCCCTCCCCCTCAGGATTTAGTTTAAAGCTCTCTTGATCTGGTTCGCGAGACTCTTAGCAAACACATTCAGCCTAAATGTGTCAAGCAAACAATGAGCAACAAGAAGCTTCTTCTCACAGTTCTGCCAAAAATGCAAACTCTATGGAGGGGAAACTTATATCCCAATTGAGTTCATGCCTTGGGGTGTCTTGGACAAGGAGAGTGGAAAAATGCCGATGATGATGTCAGCTGCGGTATAATTTTGGTTTGGAGAACAACAAAACCAGCCATATGGAAGCTAAATACGAAATCCCGCCTGGAGCAAAATTAAGTGAGCCAAAAATAGTTATCCTTAGGAGGAGACTCACCAGCCCATATGGGATGACATATGCAGAGTGCAGGGAGGGAGGGGATATCCACAGCAAGGTTACACTCTGGGGTGATCCTTATAAAAAGACTGTAAATGTTTGTTCCGTGCATGGTAAATGATCAGCCCTGCGTGCTTCCCTGCTGGTTTCAGCAAAAGCCTCTCTCCAGTGATGGAGAACCATTTCTAGCCTGAGGGCCACATTCCCTTCCGGGGAACCTTGTGAGGGCCACATGCCAGTGGTAAGTGGGACTAGATGCAAAAGTTGGCAAAGCAATGTGTTACTCTTACCTGTGCACAGTAGGAGCATTTCCACTCTCACAAACATCCTTCTCTATCCTTCATCCAGTCAAGCAAAGGACATTGTGGGGTTTTAATGACATACTCCAGCCAAGCAAAACACTTGGGGGTGGAAGAGGGCCACTGAGAGTCCTGAGGGTGAAATGAAAAGGTGTGCAGAGATCTTTTGGGCTCCAGGGCTGAGATCTCCCACCCCACCTTATAATAAGTTATTTATTTCAGTTATATCCATGCTGGCATCTCTTTCCAACAGGCAGAAAAAGCATCCATAAACTACAACTAATCCAGAATGTGGCAGCTAGACTGGTGACTGGGAGTGGCCGCCAAGACCATGTAACACTGGTCCTGAAAGACCTACATTGGCTCCCAGTACGTTTCCGAGCACATTTCAAAGTGTTGGTGCTGACCTTTAAAGCCCTAAACGGCCTCGGTCCTGTATACCTGAAGGAGCGTCTCCACCACCATTGTTCTGCCCACTGAGGTCCAGCTCCGAGGGCCTTCTGGCGGTTCCCTCACTGCAAGAAGCGAGGTTACAGGGAACCAGGCAGAGGGCCTTCTCAGTAGTGGCGCCTGCCTTGTGGACCACCCTCCCATCAGATGTCAAGGAAATAAACAACTATCTAATTTTTAGACTTCCCTGTTTAGGGATGTTTTTATTGTTTTATCGTGTTTTAAATATTCTGTTGGGAGCAGCTCAGAGTGGCTGGGGAATCCCAGCCAGATGGGCAGGGTATATATTATTATTATTATTATTATTATTATTATTATTATTGATGTAAAGTCATGGCACTGAATGTATGTGGAGTTCAAGGTGGTGGTCTACTGTTTGAAAAAAATGGGGGGGTGCTGGACTGATAGAGCAGCTCTCTGTTTATGTTCTTACTGGTGTCTCTGCACTATACAAATGTCATTTTCATAAGTCGTAGAAGTAGCAAAGGAATTTCTGAAAAAGCATATCAATTTTGAGTGAGACCTAGGCCATTTGGTTGGTGTTCTCCAAGCTTCCTTGCCCACGCTTTGCCTCAGCGACCATTTATAAGCTTTCAATGAGAGAATTGTGTTTGAGGCTTCCTTTTGGTGTAAAGTATTGTCTTGTTACAATGACAGAGTAGTAGCCTGGCCTAACCTCACAGAATAGTGCAATTCCAATGATAACAATCCCATCTATCTAAAGTGGAAACTTGCAATTATGCTTCCTCTTATAAGACAGCTTTACAAATATCCCCATCTCTGGCAAGGCAAAATGATTGCTCACCTGTTTTCTAAAGGGCAAAACATATCTATATCCTTTTCTTAGCTGCGGGCTGCAACTCATTAGCCCAGGGATGGGCAACATGTGGTCCTTCAGATATTCATTGACCACAGTTCCCATCATCCCTGACTGCTGACTAGGCTGACTGGGGTGGATGGGAATTGGAGTTCAGCAACACCTGCAGGGCCACAGACTCCCGATCCTTGCCCATAATAACAGGATACACGTTTCTCTGCCATTTTGTATCATGTGATTAATTCGTTCTGGAGGTCCGTTCTTAACCTGAAACTGTTCTTAACCTGAAGCACCACTTTAGCTAATGGGGCCTCCTGCTGCCGCTGTGCTGCCGCTACACGATTTCTATTCTCATCCTGAAGCAAAGTTCTTAACCCGAGGTAATATTTCTGGGTCAGCGGAGTCTGTAACCTGAAGCGTATGTAACCTGAAGCGTATGTAACCTGAGGTACCACTGTATAGGGATTTTAAAGGAAAAAACATAGCACATTATTTATACAGTATGAATTTAATGTGTGTTCTAGGTTGTGGCTTTTATATTAGGAGATGAGGACCTCAGGCCTAGGGGCCAAAGGGGCTCTTCGGACTTCTCTGTCTGGCCCTCAGAACTCTCCTCAGGTCACACACATTCTTTCTCTAGGCTATACCTTACACTGGCCCTGATCACACTCTGAGTGTTCTTGCCTGGCCGGAATGTGTCCTTGAACTCTGATCCTGTCTCTTGCATTTTTGGATGGAAGATAGAGGTGCATGAGAGTCTCTGTGTGAACTACCCTACTGTAAAAAAATACATTTATTGCACCAACCACATTTGACTCTGACCCAACTCACTACTGCATTCCCTCCAAGTGTCCCAATTTTCCAGGGACAGTCCTGGAATTACAGAAGCCGTCCTGGTTTCTGATGTGATCTCAGAATGTCCCGGCTTTCCTTTTTCCTCCCCTCCATGTCTTGGAGAACAATTTAAAGTGATGGAGAAATCAGGACACACCGTCCTTTGTGTAGGTAGGTAGGTAGGTGTTTGTGTGTAGGTGCAAAAACTGTGTCCTGTTTATACTGAAAATAAAATACCTGCACCAAATGAAGGAAATGGTGACTCTGGCATATAATTTTGAAGGAAAATGTTACCAGTCCACTTCAGATTCTTTAACTGCAATGTTTCAGTAGCCAGACATTTTTAAGGAAACCCATAGAGTGTTTATTCCTTTTCTATAAATGGAGGCTTACATTGTCTACTCAGAAGTACGTTCCACTGTATTCAATGGAGCTTGCTCCCAGGTAACTGAGTAAAGACTGCAGCATTACACTGTAATCCTGAGCATTTTTACTCAGAAGTAAGCCGCACGAAGATCAGTAGGATATACTCTCTGGTATGTTCCTGATCATTTTCACAGTTTCCATTATTATTTTTATTCCTTTTCCCTTACAGGGGCTCAAGGCAGCTTACTGCTAAAATTTTATTTCATTCCAGTTATCTGTTGAAGGTATTGTACACGATCCCTTCCTTAGCACATTTATTTCCTTTACAACAATCCTTTGAGGTTGTTATTGGCTCAAGGTGACAGATGTATATGTGTATATGACGTCTTATGTCTGCGGCAAGATCAAATGAGGGAGAAGCTTCCGGGGGTAAAATAGGATGTCCCTGTTTTCATCTGCCATAAAGAAGGCTGATCGCCAAAGAATTGATGCTTTTGAATTATGGTGCTGGAGGAGACTCTTGAGAGTCCCATGGACTGCAAGAAGATCAAACCTATCCATTCTGAAGGAAATCAGCCCTGAGTGCTCACTGGAAGGACAGATCCTGAAGCTGAGGCTCCAATACTTTGGCTACCTCATGAGAAGAGAAGACTCCCTGGAAAAGACCCTGATGTTGGGAAAGATGGAGGGCACAAGGAGAAGGGGACGACAGAGAATGAGATGGTTGGATAGTGTTCTCGAAGCTACCAGCATGAGTTTGACCAAACTGCGGGAGGCAGTGGAAGACAGGAGTGCCTTGTGTGCTCTGGTCCATGGGGTCACAAGGAGTCGGACACGACTAAATGACTAAACAACAACAACAAATTTTCAACTGAGAAATGTTGGATACTGGTGTGTGGCCCTCAGAAGATCACCTAGAAGGGAATGTGACCTACAGGCAGAAAAATATCCCCCCACCCATTTATACAACTGTAGTTTTGCACCCCTGCTAATATTACAGGATTTTGGACTCTGCATTATATGCAAACACATTAAAGGCAGGTAGAAGAAGAGCATAATGTGGGGATGGATGCTTGAATTAGCTGGCATCTGCTGCCTGTAGGCTATCACACATTTCCGAGGCCCCAGGGCTCTCAGGTAGAGAAGAGACGGACTTCATTGCAATTAGGCAAGAAATACTGCTGGGATGTTATTTTTTTTTTTAAAAGCTGGTGCTTGTGAGACCAATTATCTGAGTATTGTGAAGGTCACACTTTTCTAGAGCAATCTCAAATTTGTGTTTGATCTTTGCCAGAACAAAAAGTAAATCTGTCATTGCCATCAAACACTCATATGGGAAGCAGAAGAACAAGAAAGGGCCATAGCTCAGTGGTAGGGCATAGGTTCCCAGTTTCAATCCTGGCATCTTTAGGTAGGTATGGGAGAGAGGACACACACACACACACACAAACACACACACACACACACAGAGAGAGAGAGAGAGAGAGAGAGAGAGAGAGAGATATGAAACCATGGAGACATTACAGAAATAGATGGACCAATGATCTGATTCACTATAAAGCAGCTTCTTAAGAGTGTGTCTGGACATTCCATTTTAACTGTGCCAATTCAAATGGAATAATGCCCTCATGCAGAAAGCATGATGCACACATGCTCAGAATCCTGTCACTTGCTGTGTTTGCCAGCTGACTGTGATCTGTTTCCATTTCAAAGCTTACTTCTCCATGTAGCCTGAACTGAAAGTTCCATGTCTGATGTTTGTTCTGTTTTCACATGTGCAAAGCATCTGCAGATACTTCAGTCATTTAAAATGTAATCCTACGGAGGCCTGCTTGGAAGTAAGCCCACTGAGTTCAACGACACCAACTTCAAGGTAAGGGCTTTATCCAATGTTAGCCTTCCTTGAAATGTATCCACTGAAGTGAATGGGCATAACTAACTTAGATGTATTAATTTCAATGGGTCTGAGTACACCTGAGTGGATACAACCCTAAGGCTAAAATCCTATATGCACTTAGGGTTGCATCCAACTAAATCCTACTCAGAGTAAATCCATTGAAATGAATGAACCTAAGCAAGTCATATCTATTAATTTTCATGGGATACAACTCTTAGTGTATGGTGTGTATGGGCCAAATGACTCCTATAGCTTGGTTCACATTTACTAAGAATGTAAAAATTGCTCTGCTGGATCAATTCAAAGGCCTATCTAGACCAGCATCTAGACCAGATGTTCCACATCTTGGTCAAGCTCCCAAACCTGGAAGCTCCCAAGCAGGACATGAGTCCATTAACCCTCTTCTACCATTGCTCCACAGAAACTATTATTCAGCATCATGCTGCCTTGAAACTTGAAGATTATAGATTGCTATCATCTCTAGTAGCTATTGTAATTCCCTAATTTGATGGTGGTGGTGAATTTTGCTGCTTTTTACAATGCCTACCATTTTTCCCCCTCTGTTTTTGTATCCACAGCATTTAAATTTGTAAATGTGATTTGTGCAATACATCTTGGAGTTGTTTTTTTTAAGCAACAGCTCTTGGCCATAAGCAATAAAAATGTGATCTAACTTAATTGGGTTTATCAGAAATGGGGAGGCATAAAGTAACTGAAACCTGCAGCAAATGGTGCATGCTGAGTATACTGTACACAATTTTTTATCTAAGAAACCAGGGCTGGGATGGGTATGAACACTCCATAATGTTCTGCTTTGGAAACTGGATGAATTAGGAAGGAACTCTAAAATCCAGGGAGATGTAGATAATTTTGGAGTCAACCTTCTTTCTTCCAATTTGAGCTTTCTCCCAGGCTCAAAGTGCATGGACATGGAATAAGCTGTTTCCCAAAAATAAGAGAAATGTCAGTTCATTTCCAGAAGCATTTTTCTGTGTGGGGCAGTGTGATTATGCTAACTATACGATGTCTCAGGCTTAAACACGGGCACGACTCTTCTTAAACGTCAGTTATGAAAAATCAGCTGTTACACTTCAGGTGGTAAACATTCAGGTTTCTAGAATAGATGGTAAAATGCTCAACTCAGTTTCTGTCACTTAGATATTACAATTAAATGCTTGCAACACCGCTTCCTTAATACTTTGGTTAATGAATGAGGGGCACTTCTTCTGTCACCCACACTGTTAACAATCCCACACTTGAGGTCTTCTAAATGGCTTAATAGACCCAGGCGGTCACCTCACCCCTTGTTACTGGGTTGGGAGTCTTCTGTACCTGGAAGAACTCTCCCCTCCTGGCTATATTGAGACCCAGGTAGCCTGTATTCCCACAAGATCGACCTCTCCCGGTTCAGTCACACCCCTCCCAGAACACTCCTGTCTGTATGCCTTTCCCAGACCCTCAGGCCGGTCTCCTTATCCAAGCTGTGAGGCTCTGTCCTCTCGCTATGGATAATCTCCTCAGTGCATATGTTTAACTTCCTTCCGAACCAGTTCTCCTTATCTCACTCCCTAACTCCCAACTCCAATCAAGCCCTATCTCTTAACCTGAACCTTTGCCACTTCTCCAAACCAAACCCTACCTAACCCTCTCCCTCAGAAACCGCTCCTCAAAGAAGAATGGGAACTTTTTACAAGTTACCGTAAATTTCGCTCTATAACACGCAGATTTTTTCTCCTAAAAAGGAAGGGGAAATGTCTGTGCGTGTTATAGAGCGAATGTGTGGTCCCTGGAGCCGAAAAATCAAGCAAAAATCAAATCGCGGGGCTGCACGCTGCACAGAGAAGCGAAACTTGAAAAGAGAAAGCGGCTGCTTTCCTGCATTCTGCCTCAGGGTCTTACTGCCCACCCTTCTCTGTTTCCTTGCTGTGTTTGCTGAAACGGAACAAAGAGCAGGGAAAGCCCCTCCCCTCCAGGCAAGCTCCGGTGCTGCTGGGGGAGAGGGAGAGAGAGGGGGGAAGGGAGAGAGAGAGGGGGGGAGGGAGCGGGAGAGGGAGCGAGGGAGGGAGGGAGGGAGGGAGAGAGAGAGGGAGAGAGAGAGAGAGAGATGGCTGGCTGGCTGGCTTGGGTGGGGGGAAAACTTTTGCCTTCCTTTCCTCCCTACCCCTCTCCTGCATTCTTAGCCAGCTGCTTCTCTGCACACCCCTCTCCTGCTCCTTGTCCCTTCTGTGTTTTTCCTTCCCTCCCCACTTAAAATGTGGTTTGTTACAAAGCATAGATCCTCAGGATCTTTGCATTGGGTCACCCCAAATTCACCATCAGATCACATAGCATGTCCATGGCTACAGCCTGCCCCCCCAAAATCACGCACCCACTGTTGCCTGGGGCTGCAATGGTGCAAAAATGTGGTTAAAAAGCATGGATCCACATGGATCCTCAGGATCTTTGCATTGGGTCACCCCAAATTCACCATCAGATCACATAGCATGTCCATGGCTACAGCCTGCACCAAAAAATCACGCACCCACTGTTGCCTGGGGCTGCAATGGTGCAAAAATGTGGTTAAAAAGCATGGATCCACAGGGATTCTCAGGATCCTTGCATTGGGTCACCCCAAATTCACCATCAGATCACATAGCATGTCCATGGCTACAGCCTGCCCCCCCAAAACCACGCACCCACTGTTGCATGGGGCTGCAATGGTGCAAAAACGTGGTTAAAAAGCATAGATCCACAGGGATTCTCAGGATCTTTGCATTGGGTCACCCCAAATTCACCATCAGATCACATAGCATGTCCATGGCTACAGCCTGCACCAAAAAATCACGCACCCACTGTTGCCTGGGGCTGCAATGGTGCAAAAATGTGGTTAAAAAGCATGGATCCACAGGGATTCTCAGGATCCTTGCATTGGGTCACCCCAAATTCACCATCAGATCACATAGCATGTCCATGGCTACAGCCTGCCCCCCCAAAATCACGCACCCACTGTTGCATGGGGCTGCAATGGTGCAAAAACGTGGTTAAAAAGCATAGATCCACAGGGATTCTCAGGATCTTTGCATTGGGTCACCCCAAATTCAACATCAGATCACATAGCATGTCCATGGCTACAGCCTGCACCAAAAAAATCACGCACCCACTGTTGCCTGGGGCTGCAATGGTGCAAAAACGTGGTTACAGAGCATGGATCCACAGGGATTCTCAGGATCTTTGCATTGGGTCATCCCAAATTCACCATCAGATCACATGTATGTGGCCACAGCATGAAGCCCAAAAATGATACATCCACTGTTTCATTCAGAATGTTTTTTCCCTTGTTTTCCTCCTCTAAAAACAATGTGCGTGTTATGGTCAGGTGCGTGTTATAGAGCGAAAAATACGGTACTTAAAAAGACAACACAATGGACTGGACTCCTTGGCAGGTTTTGAATAAACAGAAACAAATTTATTAACATCGTAAGACAGATAATATAAAGATTTATACAATTTTACAATATGCAGAGAATAATATGTGTGGAGAAATCAGAGAGAGGAGCTGAGGGAAGTCTCCGGGGTGGGAGGGTTTGATGGGGAGGGGGGGAGGGGGGAAATTATGAATAGGATATGTTTTGATATTTTCTTATGTTGAAATTGCTAATAATTTTTTTTAAAGAAACCACTCCTTTTATTCTCTCCCCCCTCAAAGTGTTGTTCCCCTCCCCTCTGTGGCTAGCCAATCAGCAAAAAGCTACAGCACTAGGGTGCTGAAACCAGTTCTGGAAAGCTCAAAGAGGGAGTGTACTCACGTCTTGAAAGACCTACATTGGCTCCCAGTATGTTTCCGAGCACAATTCAAAGTGTTGGTGCTGACCTTTAAAGCCCTAAATGGCCTCGGTCCAGTATACCTGAAGAAGCGTCTCCACCCCCATCGTTCAGCCCAGACACTGAGGTCCAGCGCCGGGGGCCTTCTGGCGGTTCCCTCACAGTGAGAAGCCAAGTACAGGGAACCAGGCAGAGGGCCTTCTCGGTAGTGGCTCCCACCCTGTGGAACTCCCTCCCACCAGATGTCAAAGAGAAAAACAACTACCAGACTTTTAGAAGACATCTGAAGGCAGCCCTGTTTAGGGAAGCTTTTAATGTTTAATAGGTTATTGTATTTTCGTGTTTTGTTGGAGGCCGCCCAGAGTGGCTGGGGGGGACCCAGCCAGATGGGCGGGGTATACCGGTAAATAATAAATTATTATTATATTATTATTATCTGGTTGTGAGAACAGGATGCTGGACCAGATGGGCTATGGGCCTGATCCAGCAGGCCTATTTTCATATTGCTCACCCCTCACTCCACCCTCAGCCAACCCCTCACTTACCTACCTTCTTTCTTACAGCCGGTCTGGCGGGTGACACTGCCTTTCAGCTTCCTGTTCCTTGGACTCTTGTGTTGCCCTTGCAATGCTTCTCAGACAGGAGGATGGGAGGGAGCAAAACTAGGATTACTTGGCTTTGCCTATCAGTGGCTCTGGTTCTGCCTCTGGTTGGCCTTTGCCCTGGCAGTTCCATTGAGCACCAGCCACCACGGCTGGAAAGATGAATCTTGATGACATCCCCCAGCTGTTATATGCAATAGAAAAATGAGGGGCCCCTCATGCTATCTCTTGAAAGAGCTTCTTCATCCTTGTGTATGTTTCTGACCTCGCTCCTTGACATCCATTCCCTTTCTACTTTTATCTCCCTTTCATTTTTCTTCCCCCAGAGGGCTCTTTTCCTCTGCTCACAGCTTTGCTTCTCACCCAAGCAATTTGTCTGCAAATGGGGGGTTCTCTTCCAGTCCCCACGGGAGATAAACTTTGAAAAAAGGAAAAAAGACCAGGTCTGCATTCTGATTTCAAATACCTTCTGATAGAGTGCATTTCTCATATAGATGCCAGGCTTCCCTACTGCTGAACATCAAACCTTAAAATTCCTTTCCTGCTTCCTAGGATGAATCTCAGCGGTCAAAGAAACTCTCTGCTGGAGGCTTTTCTCTCTTTTTTAAAAGTCCTTTGAGTCATTTGGCTACTTTTAACTCTCTGTCTGCAGGGCATCATTTTATCAGCTTAGCCTCTTCCAAGTTACTGCTGCTGCTTCTTCTCTTTTAGTGAAAAGTGCTTGCTGCATCCACTTAAGGGCCACAAGAGAAAATATACAATCACCATATGACTACTGGGCAATTGTTTGTGTTTGAGAAGTCTGGTGGAAGTTCTCATGGATTATGGGCTCATTTGCCAGTCTGACTTACCCATTGAACAATTCCATGGTTGGATCCTCAGTTGCAAATGCACTTACGGGAATAGTGGGAAAACTATTGCAAAACTAGTAATGGAGAAATATCTTGAGCAGCAGTGTGTTTCAGTACAAGGGTCATATCATTGCAGGGAAACTTTGGAGGTGAGAAGCAAAAGGGGGGCTGATCAGTTAATTCAACTCTTGGGTTGTCACCAACACAAGTCCTACTGAGAACAGTCCTCGTGAAATTAATGAGTGTGACTAGTTTAGGTTCATTGGTACACATTGGTCTAGCTTGGTCTAGTGTAGATTCCAATTCTACTCTGAGTAGAACTTCATGGGGGAACAGTTGAAAAACAAGAGTAAAAAGAAGCCTAAAATGTTTCCTGATAATGAGCACTCACACTTTACATTGTGGGTGCCCTTTGTGGGTTCACACGTGGTGCTACAGTTCCCAGGGAGCTTACTGGCAAACAGGGGCTGGCTTGCCTCTCGGTGTTAATTTTTGGAGGTTCACGCCCAGCCTCAGTAATCAAGTTTCTTGCTGGGAGGTGGGGCCAGCCCCATTTATAAATAGGGAGTGGAGCCAACAATAGCCAGGCAGTCAGCTCTGGAGATTCACCCTCCTCACCCTTCCTTTGTTTAATATTTTTTGCTTGGAGGTTAACTTTTTCTTCCTGTTTAGGGGGTGCTGCTATGGTCTTTGACTGGTTGCTGCTGAAGGACCGGGAAGAAATTTTCCTGCATTGGCAGGGTTTGTCTTCTCTGTAGCAATTTGTCACAACTTTGGCTGTTATGGCCTTGGGTGGAATCCTTTAGTCTTTTCTTCCCTATAATGGGCGGGGTGTGAAGTGGTGATTCACCCCTCTGCGGCAGCGATTCCAGGGTCCCCTCTTAAAGGGGTTAAAGTGAACTACCTTGAGTGTGGGGATATGGGCTTGGCTGCCTGCTACACTCTTGCAGAGCACCTCAATATCCCATTTACCCTGATGTACCCCAGTTCCCCCTGGCTGGGGGGCTGGGAGGGATACACACCCAAGGCCTAAGCCAAGGTCTTCCTACATTTGGAAGTTTAATAAAGTTGTGGCCTAATTTTAATTCCATATAACGTTGTCAGAGTCTTTATTCCTTCTTTATGATCCCTGGGGGTTGGGGCTGTTGCCACCTGGTCACGCAGTACTTATCTACTAGCCAATAAGACCTACCTACTAAATTGTTGTTGTTGTTTAGTCATTTAGTCGTGTCTGACTCTTCATGACCCCATGGACCAGAGCATGCCAGGCACTCCTATCTTCCACTGCCTCCCGCAGTTTGGTCAGACTCATGTTTGTAGCTTCGAGAACACTGTCCAACCATCTCATTCTCTGTCGTCCCCTTCTCCTTGTGCCCTCAATCTTTCCCAGCATCAGGGTCTTTTCCAGGGAGTCTTCTCTTCTCATGAGGTGGCCAAAGTATTGGAGCCTCAGCTTCAGGATCTGTCCTTCCAGTGAGCACCCAGGGCTGATTTCCTTAAGAATGGAGAAGTTTGATCTTCTTGCAGTCCATGGGACTCAAAAGCATCAATTCTTCGGCGATCAGCCTTCTTTATGGTCCAGCACTCACTTCCATACATCACTACTGGGAAAACCATGGCTTTAACTATACGGACCTTACCTACTAAATAGGTAAAGGTAAAGGGATCCCTGACCATTAGGTCCAGTCGTGACCGACTCTGGGGTTGCGGTGCTCATCTCACTTTATTGGCCAAGGGAGCCAGCGCACAGCTTCCGGGTCATGTGGCAAGCATGACTAAGCCGCTTATGGCGAACCAGAGCAGCGCACGGAAACGCCGTCTACCTTCCTGCTGGAGCGGTACCTATTTATCTACTTGCACTTTGATGTTCTTTCGAACTGCTAGGTGGGCAGGAGCTGGGACTGAGCAACGGGAGCTCACCCCGTTGCGGGGATTCAACCGCCGACCTTCTGATCAGCAAGCTCTAGGCTCTGTGGTTTAACCCACAGCACCACCCGTATCCCTGGTACTAAATACCACCCTACTAAATGATAAGCTGACAATTATGGTGCAAAGGCCTGGGTGAATAAAAATCAGGGCCAAAGCTGCATCTAGCATGTGGGGAGAGGCCTCTCCATCAACCTCCCCCCACCCTTCCTCACCAGATCAATGGTGAGGAGGCTCACTTTGCACATAAATAAAGCTGTGTTGGTATTGAACCAGTGGGTGGAAACAGTGATAGTTGGATGAGGGTCAGGATGCTGAAACTGAGTCCTCAAGCTTTCTTGCAGCAGCATCCATAAATCCTGGGACCCATGGGAACAACATTTCCCCTTGGTCCCACTGGTGTCCTTGGATGTTGTCACACAAGGTCATTGCAGTATCTAGGGTCTAGGATGTCGTACCATGGTGGTTGTCACAATCTCTTCCCACTGTCATTGCATCCAAGTAAATGGGGGAACAAATTATCTGTCTTCCACACCAGTGCAGGCAAACATGCACTGCCCTGGGGGATATTCACATGTTGAAGATTTGGGGTCATCACTGCATGGGTGAACTAGTCCTAAAGGGAAGAAAGATATCAGAAGAGCACATTAAATCTTGAGCATCCTCTTCTTATGATTCAACAAAAGAACAGTTCTGATAATGTATGTTAAATATCACTCAAGGAGAGGGGACTTGAGGAAAAGGGGTGCCCATGTTTGGAATTTAAGCTATCTGTATTCATTGTTGAGAAAAAGAGGCGAGCTTGCGGTACACAGCAGGAATGTAAATCAACTCAATATTTGCAATCTTAAGTCTGGCTGGTGCAGTATATTCCAATTCATCACTCACAACACATCAAAGCCAATTTGGAGGCTTGTGCTGCAAAGGTGACTCACAGGTGCTTATCTGTGCAGTTTGTCCTGTCACAGATATAACGGCACTGTAAAAGATGATTGTCGCTGTATCACTTATTCAAAGAAGAGCAAAGACTCCGATTCAAACAAAAGCCATAATGATGAGTGATGTCTTTCCACTGCATTGTGTCAGGTGGGACAGCAGCTATGTTCAGTTCTATATGCTACAGGATTGCACAGGCGCCAAGATTCACCCTATATGTGTGAACTTTTTTTTAAAAAAAACTCATAATAATAATAATGATAATAATAATAATTAATTTTATTTATATCCCGCCCTCCCCAGCCAAAGGCAGGCTCAGAGCGGCTAACCTCATACAAGTAAGACAATGCATAAAAACAAGTGATCAATAAATTAAGATACATCTCACAATTAATTCAAACAAATTAAAATTAAAACTGGACAAGTGGTAATCTTCAGGTTAAAATTAAAGGCGGTTACCAACTGTTTCCACTGAAACCTGTGAGCACCTGTGAGCGGCTGGGAACCTCCTTTGTGCTTGTTCTTATACAAGGAGAAAATGAGTCAGACCGAACCCTGACCAAAGGCCTGGCGGAACAGCTCTGTCTTGAAGGCCCTGCGGAAAGATGTCAAATCCCACAGGGCCCTGGTCTCTTGTGACAGAGCGCTCCACCAGGCCGGGGTCACGGCCGAAAAGGCCCTGGCTCTGGTCAAGGCCAGTCTGATCTCTCTGCACTGGCGGAGGAAGAGGAGTGCAGGGGGAGCGCACCGCCCCCTGCAGTGCGATTCCCAGGGTGCCATTGTGGCTGCCCCCCCACCTGCGCTGGGCGCCCCACCCCCGCAGGTAGCACGCCCCGCCCCAGGATGCGCCCCCCGCCCCCACCTTCTCTCCACCCCTGGTGCTGGAGCATGAAGCTCTCTGGGGCCCGGAATTTTTAGGATGTTGTTATTTGCAGACCGTAAGGTCCTCCGTGGGGCATAACAGGAAAGGCGGTCCCTCTCCTTCAGTCTGTAATTTGGGTTCTAAAGTACTACACATGGAGCAAAATTCTGTGTTTTCCATTCACTATCATGGGGACTCTAAAAACAACCACACACACAAAAGAACACCCAGTCTTATTTTTCCCCCTTTTTGCCAAAGTGGATGAAATTTAGAGGCACAGGGACGCCCCTAGTATGGATTAAGCATATCAAATTACAGACAATTAAGTCTAGGGACTTTTTGTACTATATGTTTAAGTGATTCACTTTCTTCCATAATATGTGACAGGGGAGACAATGGTGGGTTTTGACTTTCTCTTTTGTACTTGGCTGCCTTGTGTATATTCTTGCCTGTTCATGTTTCAAAAACTTTGCAGCTTAACACCAAAATTATATCTATCCTGGTATTGTTTATGCCTCCTCTGGGCTTTTGCAGAACTCCAGTAGGTCCTACAATTCTAGGCTGCCTAGAATGCTGCCTGCAGATCCCCTTTTTGTTGTTTCTGTTGTTAAAGCAAAACAATGTAGGGTTTCTGCAAAACTTTTAACTTTTATTCTTTTTAAAAAATTTATTGCTATGCTTTAACAACAACAGCAGCAGCAACAACAACAAACAATCCAGAGCTCTTCAATCCTCCATGGGGAACATTTTTCATAGACTCACTTCTTCAAAGCCCATGAACCTGGAGAAATGTAGAAATATTTTAAAAAGCAGAGAGAAGCAAACGACACAGAAACAAAGCAATTGTGTTTTTTGTGTGTGTGCTGATGCCTTCATGTCCTGCTCAAGGGCTTCCCAGAGGTGATAGAGAAAATAGTAATTTAATAAAAATGTATCATTTTGATGATTCCATTTTCTTTTGAGCCTGTGGCCTAGCTAAAGTGAAAAGGCCTGGGCCTGCCTACCTTTTACAGTACAGAACTAGCTGCTTTTAGGTACTGTTATGTGGTAAATAGTCATTCTGGAACCCTGAAAAGAATAAAGTGTTGGAATAGAATCTATGGTGGCCATTGTATGCATGAAAAGAGAATTGGCTAGACATGGCAATTGTGATTAATCTTGAACTGTTTTGTAGACAGATGAAAGAAGATATTGGAACACATTTAATGAACAGGAAAATTAGTCAAAGTCTTAATGAAGAAAGACATTGAAAAAATGAAGAGCCAAAAGATTTTGATTGGATCAGGGCGATCACATTGGGTTGCAACTGTTAAGAGTGCTGTAATCCTTTGACTGGTGAACAAAAACCATGTGTGTAATCTGGGAGTGCAAATCACTTTGGATGAGATTCTTTGTAGCCTCCTCCTTATTTTTGAAGTTGTCTCTGTGTGCACTTATATTTCATTAAAGTCCTTTCTTTTCACTTGGAGTCTGCCTCCTTTTCTTTTGGGTTGCTGGGAATGATACTTCTGGTCTAGGAACCCCTTTTAAATTTATCCAACAAAGGCATCTGGTTGACTACTATTTCTGATCAAAATTTACCCAACTGTCTTGAAAGGCAGTTTCCAATCATCCCAGTTGAAAGAGGAAGGGGGAAAACGTGCAGCTCCCCAAAGAAGGACTATAGCTCCTTTCTCATCTGGTGCCTGAAGCCGTTTGATTTCAAAACACGCCTTTCGGCATCTTCTGAAGCCTTTGCCAAAACAACATCCAGGAAAAGTGATGTTGAAAAATAGCAAAAAAACAAAAAATCCCAGCAGCTATTTATAGCCACTTTCAAGTTTCTTTCTTCTTTTGCACCTGCACAGACACCAAATTAAATCCAACCTATAAGTCAGCATGGTTTCCAATAAATCAGCAACGATTTGGACAAGTTCCATTGTCTTCATTCATTTGAAGCCGTTAAATATGCACTGAGAAGGAAAACTGGACAACAACATGTGTGTGCTACACACACACACACACACACACACACAGATGCAGTTTCTTGTCCCATCTGGTTGGCATACACTCCTACTCTTTTTGAGTGGTTTCCCCCTCTATTTCATTAATGACTTCAATCTTCTACCTCTCTCCGCCATTCAACCAGGGCATAAGCTATGCTTCTTTCTAGCCCAGCATGCTGATCTAACAGAAAGCAGATTAGAATAAAAGAATTGTAGAGTTGGAAAGTACCCCAAGGATCACCTAGTCCAACCTTCTGCAATAATGCAGGAATCACAGATGGCCACCCAACTTGTCTTTAAAACCTCCACTTGTTCCTGTCTGTAAAATGGGCATGAAAATGTTCTACGCAGCAAAGTTTCTCAGAAGTCATTAAGGTTAATGACAAGGTCCCCTCTATCACAACTTTAATTAATTAAAGGATATATCCCTTTGGTCTTCCCCTCCCCTTTTGTGAAACTCCTAAGTAGAGGCTCAGAAATGCAGAATTCCACTGTTAGATTGGTTTGTAATGAAATACAAACTGCTGTTTACCTCTGAGCCGACAACTTTTTATCAGCCGAAGAAGAATTAGACGGAGAAGTATTGAAGTGTCTCTATCAGCAGGAGAAGTTATTGCCCTGTCAATTTAATTTAAAATTAAGTTGCAGGGATCACAAACTCTGATTACAAATGGGGATTTGTCCAGAAAGGCTTGGCATGGATGATGTAAGGTATTAAAAGATAATTATATCAAATTGGCCTTCTGAACTTAAAAGGGACTCGGCAGGTTAAGAAGTAGAGTATGTTAATTTGAGATAAACCTAAACAGAAAGACGTAAAGTTGCAAAGGGAGAAAAGTGGGGCTAGCCTTTCTTGTGATTTTTTTTTTAAAAAAGTTTGTACGGAAAGTTCAAATTATTTTTGCTGGTTTTTTTATTAAAAAAAACTTACAAAAATTATTTAAAAATCCAATGTACCTGACACAATGGCCTGACTTCCCCTTTGCAAAGCAGGTTTTTAATTCGACAGCATGAGCAGACTTGATAGGGAAACAGTGCTTTAACTACTCCATGCATCTTTATTGAGTCTGCAGATATTGCTGTGATTAGGGGACCACAGTGGTGGTCTCAGTTAAGGGTGAGCAGGCTGAATCGCATTCCGCCATCATAATGGGAAACTGGGGCAAGGGCTTATAGTACTAGCGCTTATAATTTAAAAATGGTTCCGTGGACTGATTTGAAATTTGCCTTTGTAGTAGAGGAAGGTTGGATGGTTGCCTGTGCAAAATTTGGGGTAGTAAAGATAATACATGGCTTGTTCTGAATGTGGTGAGAGACTCTGGCATGTTGACAGGTAGTGTGCATTTTTCTTCCAGATCCTTTGCAAAGGTGGGGTGTATGGGGTGTAAAGGGAGGGGTAGTAACTCTGGTGGGGGTACGCCATGCTCCATCCACTGTACTTTGTGCCATAGCTGTCAAGCGTCCCTTATTTGGCGGGACAGTCCCTTATTCCAGCGCCATGTCCCACTGCTGTCCCTTATTGATGATGTCCCTTAAATAAGCTACTGAAGGTAATGGGGCCCTTTCTATGTCCAGCTGTCCTTTGTCAACAACAAATTGTTGCTGTTTTTTGTGTTGAATATATGCTATATGGTAATTTACCTAATAGGTATCTAAAGCCATTTGCATGCAACAAAATATGTATTTTATCAAAGTAATTGTTGATCCCTTATTTTGGCTGCTGATCCTTTATTTTCCAGGCTGCTGGTCCCTTATTTTCAAATTTGTAAGTGCTTTGTGCACCTACTATACCAACCGTGGGCCCAACAGTCAAGAAGGCAGTTTCTTCATATGCTGTAGTGGGAAGTGAGGGGCAGATGGGGCTCGTCCACCTGGGAAGGTAGCCCATCTAGGAGAAGGAAACTCTGATCCTAAACCTCCGCTGCCTTGCAGGATATCTTCAGGAGGAGGAGAGACTAAGGATGTCAGGAGTGCGTGCAGGAGCCAGGCTCTGTGACTGGTAGGGCTTTGCAGGACTGGGGCCCTCCTAAGTTTGTTCTGAAGAGCCAAGGCGCGGTCTCACACGTGAGGCCGCTTGGTAACTCACTCCACCTCGTGGCAAGAGCCGGGAAGGGATATAAGGTCAGCTTTTCCCTTCGGCTCTTTGCCACAGCAACACGTTTTCTGCCTTGCTGCATTTGGCTTCTTGCTTCCAGATCCTTGGATCTTGACTTCTTGACTCCTTGTTTCTCGACCCTCAGACCCTTGACTTCGTGACTCCCTGCTTCCTGACCCTTGGACCCTTGGCTTCTGGACTCTTATTCCTGCTCCCACCCCGCCATCTTGCCCTGGTCCAGACGTCCTCAGCTGGGACTTCAACCGCCCGTATACGGGACCATGACAAAGGAGCAAACCCTACACACATCAAGAGTGGCATCCCTAAGACAGTTGGATGGTGCCTGATATGCTTCCTTCTGGCAACTGCTGCAGTCAAGGTAGTACAAATCGTGTTGCTCTGATTTCCTCTGGACCACATCAGCGAGGCTGAGAGGGGTGGGTCTTGTCCAGCCCAGGAGCTCCATACACACTGCCCAGGCTTGTGCCCTGGGGAGATCACTTTGGCACTGCTAGCATGGTAGTTTGACTTCACCCCCAGAAGTAAACTCCATTGTCTCTCAACAACAACTGGTCTGACAACTTTGCAGAGGTGGTTTTGGGAGGCGGGATTTCTCTGCCAGTGCTGCATCTTTGAGGGAAATGGCTTGTTGTGTTAGGGTCAATGGGGACATCCAGCATGTGTCATCATTGTGATTCCCAGAAACTGCCTCCAACAGTGGGGAATAGAAGATGGCCATTCTGGCTGGTAGCCATTGGTAGGGATTTGTCTAGTCTTCTTTTGAGGTCATCCAAACTGAAAGTGTTTCCTAATGTACAGCCAAAATCTGCTTCCTGGAACAGCAGGCATCCCTTTGAGGAAAAACAAAAAAATTCCTTCCAGTAGCACCTTAAAGACCAACTAAGTTAGTTCTTGGTATGAGCTTTCGTGTGCATGCACACTTCTTCAGATACCTTGCACACCTTCTTCAGATGCATGCACACGAAAGCTCATACCAAGAACTAACGTAGTTGGTCTTTAAGGTGCTACTGGAAGGAATTTTTTTGTTTTGACTATGGCAGACCAACACGGCTACCTATCCCTTTGAGGACACCTGCTTCCAGCTTCTCATGACTCCCATGGTTGGAACCTACAGGGCCAATGTTTGGTTACTTCACTTTTCCTTATGACATGTGTGTTGATTCCTCTCATTGAAAGACCTCTCCAAACTTTGAATGGAGCGATTAATCCTCAGTGCTGCTTAGCCTGTAAGAACAAAACCCAGAGGCACAGCAAAATTAACAGCTCTTTAACTCATAGTAACAGTTCGCCCGAACAAGTCCGCAGATGCTCCAAAGGTCTCCTGCGGAAGAAGAAACTAGTACATATTTAGCAAATTAATTAGTATACTTAAAATATTATATCCAGAGAACTCCGGAGAGAGGCTGACTGACTTATTGAGGTTATAAATGCATGTGTAAGGCACACAGATACGCTCTCATGGGCGCACCGTGTCCAGGTCAATAATTCACAGGGATAAGTCATCCCGTTTCAAGCGATGTTGTGTCTTATAAGGATGTTGCAAACATTCCAGTAGGGACACTTGGAAGAGCAAACACCCCTTTTCAAATACTTATGGACCAGAAGCAAAGTGAGCATGGCCCATTCTGAAACCTGCTGCCAGTAGAGTTAACAGTGACCTGCTCACCTCCGTCTTGTGTCTGTCACCACAATTTTCTTACTCTGCCCACTATCCTTGGGGCACTTGGAGCGGAAGAAGGAGAGAGGTTGCATCAGACGCTCTAGATGCAGGAGAAGTTTGGTTCATTTCACATTTAAAGGCAAGCCTACCTAATCCATGCAATAGACAAACCAAAGCACACACATCCTTCAAAATGTGCACTCCTCTGAATTTTCCAATGCCATACGCCACCCAATGAATGCGCACAAAAAAGCATGTGCTATTCTTATTACTTATTAGATTCATATACCTCCCCTCATCACAAGATCTCAGGGCAGTTCGCAGGATTTAAAATATTATATGTTGTTGTATTTTAGAAAGGACCACCTCTTTCCATATGAACCTACCCAGACCCTGAGATCGCCTTCTGATGCCCTTCTTTGCAGGCCTCCTCCTCGAGAGTTCTGGAGGGTGGCAACACGAGAACAGGGCCTTCTCTGCAGTGGCTCCCCAACTGTGGAATGCTCTCCCCAGGGAAGTTCACCTGGCACCATCATTATACACCTTTCGACACCAGGCAAAAACGTTCCTTTTTAACCAGACCTTGGGTTGATCTGATTTACATCCTATGCCCTTTTAAAATGTGTTTTTTGTGGGGGAAGGCTATTGGGTTGTTTATTATTATTATTATTATTATTATTATTATTATTATTAATTTTGTGGTTTTATATCTTGATTTTATTCTGTGAACTGCCCTGAGACCCCCAGGTATAGTGTGGTTAATGTGCATTAATCGTTGGCATCCCTGAGCAAGAATTACTGGGATTAAAATTTGTACATTTTGTTGTATTTAATGGACTGTATCCAACTAAGTTCTACTCAAGAGCAGAGCCACTATAATGAATTAACCTAAGTAAATGGGTCTACTCTGAGAAGGACTAGCATGGGCTACGATTTCTCTAATGTGATTTCCATCTTGAATTGCACAGGGAAGGGTGGCATTATTAGTGTTATTAATCAATCATTCCATAAGCCACTAGTTTCAATAAGGGTTCCTACCCACCTGAAACAAAACAGGGAACTTCAGAGAAAGTTGATCAGGCACCATGGCATGAACAGTAAGCAAAACCTCTACTGCTAACTGACAGGCAGAAAATAAATAATTGTGGCCACTGTCTGTTGAGCTGTAATTGGTTCATCTAATAGTGTGTCTCTCCTCTTCTTTGGCAGGGAGGTGGGAAGGGATGATGGGGAGCCACTAATCTGATCAACTGCTGACTATAAAGTTTCCCTTTCCATCCCAGCCTGTGCCGAGGAAATATAGCAGCAATTTCTTTCAACAGTTAACCCACTGAAAAAGAAAAGTGTGCAATTTAGGGGATGCAAGGCCAGAGTCATCATTTCTACCTTGTGGGGGGGGGGGCATCTAAAATAGTAAATATAAGATGCATGGGTCCCAAAACAGAGACACACATAACTTAGCGTTACTAGCCTTGGTGGTGTTTTTCTCCTCAGAATTTGTCAGATATCTCCTCCTTCAGGTCTCTAAGATCCTCAGCACCCCAGGTGGCCTCTTAGCCTCATAAAATATCTGGTGGAACCCTTGTTGTTAGGGCTTGGGGGTCCTGTCTTCATAACAGGATGCCTTTCCTATTTATGTCCACCTTACAGAGCTACACACATGTCAGATTTGCTACAGCATAGCAGTTCTTTTCAGCTCGAATCCTGCTTGTGGTTTCTCCACAGGCATCTGGTTGGTCAATAAGAGAACAGGATGCTGGACTAGGTGGGTGAAATATACTCGGAGTCGAGAGTGGATTTCATGCTCTTTATTCAGCTCATAGTGGTGAGGAGGAATGGAAGTTCCCCCACAATATCTGCTTTATATACATTATTTACACAATGGGCCCCACGTGATTGGCTAATTCCGGGATTCTCCTGTAGGCCAATCAGGTTGCCGATTCACTTCCACCTGGAGCTGGATTGGGTGGCTCCTGTGGACCAATCAGACTGCTGCATTGTTCTAGGACCAATCAGACTGCTGCATTCTGAATCCTATTATTCTAGGACCAGTCAGACTGCTGCATTTTGGATCCTATTGTTCTAGGACCAATCAGACTGCTGCATTTTGGATCCTATTCAACTCAGTACATAACAGTGGGTCATTTGCCTGATCCTGCTGGTCTCTTCTTATGCTTTTAGCTGTCCATCCTATTCTGCAATGCTTTATCCCAGAGTTGCTACTGGGAGCTACCTCCAGAATCAATCTCTTTCCCCTCCAAGAGGAAGGGACACTTGGAGGGTCTGAACTAGGAGAGCAACTACCAGGTAGATGGACCAATGGGCTGACTCAGTATCAGGAAGCTTTGGGCAGAATGGCCACAGCTCACTGGCAGAGCATCTGAGTTGCATGCAGAAGTTCCCCAGTTCAAGATAATCTTTATTAGTTTAACAAGTTTCCTACTACACATACACATATTGTATTACATTTCACATTTATACTTGCTCCTAGGAGCCGACTTCCTTCCTTTCTTCTTCTGACTTTTTATATCACCTCTAAATTTTTTCGCATTGTCTTTGTCCATTTTATACATTATTGTTCTGCTTCTGCATTTGTCCATAAAGTGTCTACAAACAAATAAATCCTTCTATATATACAGTTCTTATTGTCTGCCTATATATCATTTGCAACTACCATGGGTTACATTCATCACATTATACATTTTACTTCTTATTGTTGTTAGTTTTCCAATAAAGTTCTTTGCATTACACATTATGAGGTTTATTTCCATTCTACTGGTTTCTCTATTTCACCCTATCTTTCCTATGTACAACATAAATTTATTCCATTCTTTTTGAAATGTTTCATTGCCCTGTTGTCGAATTTCCCCCTGTTAATTTAGCTATTTCTGCGTATTCCATTACCTTCTGCCGCCAATCTTCCACTGTTGGCATTTGCTAACAATAGCCTCGCCGCTGTTGTTGCATATAGGAACAATTTCGGGCTATTCCCCCCAGTTCAAGAACCCCAGTTCAATCCCCAGCATCTGCAGGTAGGGCTGGGAGAAAGACCCCTTGCCTGAAACCCCAGAGAGCCACAACTGGCCAGGATAGATCATATTAAGCTCTATGGATTAATGGACTGCCTCCACTCAAAGCAGCTTCCAAGCAAGAACAGCACGGCTACTTAAAAGCACACCTGAGGCAAAAGAGCCCATTAGCTCCCCCTTCATTATTTTAACAGGGTAGTGATTGAATAATTGCAAATCACAGCACAGAGCTGGCATGGCTGCTGGTGGGGAAATGAATGGCCTCATAAAAGAAAGAGAGGGAGTAAATAAACAAGGCATTAGCATATCCCTTGTCGGAAGTGGGGGTCAGTCACCAAAGTTGCAGGGTGTCAGCTTTCCCCCCCCCCCCGCTTGTAGTCATTAAAGCAAGCGATTACGCCCAGGCAGCGGCACTCAACATCTCTGTGCCTATCCTCACGTGTAATTTATCTTGCCAGAAGCATTAACCTTTGGCACGCCAGAGTGTAACCGTCATCCATTAAAACCCAGGGACATGGAGGAGAGAGGAAATAATTACCTCACATGTCTGAACGCTACGGAATCATGCCTGCATTGTGTAATTGCAAAGGTCCTCATGAGGCAGTCAGCATCCTACTTGACAGATAGGGATTTTTTAAAGGTTCAGACTGGCACCAGATATTAATAGCGTATATAATATGAGGTGGACTGCTGGCCTTCCCCAGCCCCTACCCTGCTTCTTGTTACCAGTTTTGAGGTGTGGCTCCAAAACGTGGTGTGATCCCACCACCACTACCTCACAAAAGGGACTAGAGTCCTTGCTTACCTTAGCAATGGCAACAGCATCCTGAGGTGGATGTTACAGTAGTGCTTGGGGAAATCGACACCTAGGCCTCATCTACAGATTCCATTTAAAGCTCCATGAAACCACGTTTATGAATCATGGCTTCCCTCAAAAGCATGTTGGGAGCTGCAGTTTAAGGGTACAGTGGTACCTCAGGTTACAGACACTTCAGGTTACAGACTCCGCTAACACAGAAATAGTACCTCAGGCTAAGAACTTTACCTCAGGATGAGAACAGAAATCGCATGGCAGTGGGAGGCCCCATTAGCTAAAGTGGTACCTCAGGTTAAGAACAGTTTCAGGTTAAGAACGGACCTCCAGAACAAATTAAGTTCTTAAACCGAGGTACCACTGTACTGGGACTGCAGCTCAATGGGGGCAAACTACAGTTCCTACAATCCCTTGAGGGTGCTGTGGGTTTTAAATGTGCACTGAATCTGCTTTGAATCTACGAATTGGATATGCCCTTGGTGGGTCTCTTCATCCTTTGCGAAGGAGGTCTGAGACTTCTCATCGTAAGGTTCCTGCGGGAATTATATTTGCACACACTTTTCCGGATCCTTTCCCCTCCCCTGCAGAGAGTTGTCAGGTGGCTCCTCTCCTCAGAGAGCTACAGTTCTCAAAGTGGTTTAACAGCCCATCCGTCTTCCCAGGGACCTCTGGGAATTGCAAGGGCTTCTTAACAATTCTCAGCGCCTTTAACAAATGACACTTCTGAGGATTTTTTTGGGGGGGAAGTTATGACTGTCTGAAGTAATGAGATGGCGCTTTAAATGTATGGTGCAGATGTGGCCATAGAATTATAGCATTGCAGTGTTGGAAGGGACCCCAATGGTCATTGAGACCCCAGAAGTGCAGAAATCACAGCTGAAGAATCCCTGACAGATGACCGCCTGTCAGGGGCTCAGGAGCAGAGGCACAGGGAAGAGAGGGAATGGAGAGCGAAGGGGAAGAATCCGAGGGGAGCGTAGGAGAAGAGGACAGTGGGCCGAGGGATTCCATGAGCCTCTCCAGCGAATCGGAAGATTCACAGAAGGGGGCGCCAGTGGCCAGAGGTAGGGGGTTCCCAAGGGGAACGCCCCAGGAGCAAGGGGGCAGCAGGGACTCCCAGAGCAGTAGTTGGAAATCAGGACCAGCCTCCCCACCAGAGCAGAGTGGGGGGGAAGGGTCCCAAGTATCGGGGCCAGTGCACTCCCCACCAGGGAGAGAAGACAAGGCAGGGGTGACCACGCCTCCATTGGAGAGTCGGACAACGGAGGGAAGGTCAGATCCGGCCAGCATCCCGGAAGAGGGAAGCAGTGACAGAAGTAGTGTAACGGTTAGGAGAAAGGTCACTGGGTTGGCGCGAGAGGCAAGTTCAAATGTACAGGAGCGCGGGACAACAGAGAATGAGGATTGGGAACCTGGTCCTAAAGCCCGCCGGAGGCAGGGGGAGGAGCTAAGCGACTCAGCGTCGGAAGAGTCCAGAAAGGGCAATTCCCCAGTGGGCAGGAGGACCCAGAGGAGGAGAGAGCAGCGCAAGAGGTGGAGCAGGGCTAGGATCTTAAACTGGTGTCAGAGGGGAGGAGACTCAGACGGGACTTCGCCGATCTAGGGTTTAAGACGTAGGGCTGCACGCTGCGGCTTTGAAATGGAAACTGAACTTCAATAAAGACTTTTGTACATTACGACAGCCTAGCGTTGGTCCTCTGTGAGCTGGGACCTAGGGGCAGCTCTGACACCGCCCAACCACTGCATAGAATCCTCCATTGAAGAAGAGTCTAGCACCTTCCGAGGGAGACCATTCCACTGTCAAGAAACTTTAAACAACAGAAAGTTCTTCCAACCAAGTTGATTTGGAATCTCCTTTCTCACCATTTGAATCCATTGGTTCAGGTCATGGCCCTCTGGAGCAGCACAAAATGAGCTTGGTTCATCTTCAGTGTGGCAGCCCTTCAAATATTTAAAGTTGGCCAATAACATGGGTGGCTTTGAAATGGGGGTTAAACACATGCAGGGAGAATAGAAGAAGAGTTTGGATTTGATATCCCGCTTTATCACTACCCGAAGGAGTCTCGAAGTGGCTAGCATTCTCCTTTCCCTTCCTCCCCCACAACAAACACTCTGTGAGGTGAGTGGAACTGAGAGACTTCAGAGAAGTGTGACTAGACCACTTGCATGCAGCTGCATGTGGAGGAGCAGGGAAGCGAACCCGGTTCACCAGATTACGAGTCTACCGCTCTTAACCACTACACCACACTGGCTCTCGTTGGCTGCTAGCCAACTTGGAGGCAGCAAAGTTTCTGAATACTAGTTGCTGGAAGAGTGCTCTTCCACTCAGGTCCTGCTTGCAAGATTCCCAGAGGCATCTGGTTGGCCAGCGTGAGAACAGGATGCTAGACCAGATGGGGCCTTTGCCTGATCCAGCAGGCTCTTCTTATGTTCTTATCCATGATGGCTATGTTCTACCTTCACTGTCAGAGACAGTGTCCCTCTGAATACCAGCGGCTGGGATCACAAGTGGGGAGAGGGCTGTTGCACTCATGTCCTACTTGCACGCTTCTCATAGGCACCTGCAAGAACAGAATGCTGGGCTTGATGGTCCTTTAGGCTGATCCATCAGCGCCCTTCTTACGTTCTTAATGTATTCTTTGACACAGGGAGAAAACCAAAGATGAACACCAACCCCTTTCTCACCTCTCCTCCCCCATTATGCCAGTGGCGGACTTTGGGCTCTCAAATTTCAGCAGTGCCCTTTGCGATGCTAACATTCATTGCTCTCTCGCGCTCTGTTCTACAGCATTGTTGTGGTGCCCAGTGCGGCCAAACCTGTCAAGCTACTCTTAAACCACCTCTGATTATACCATTGCTTCCAAAGAACACAAATTGGCTTGTGCTGATATATCTTCAGGTGTCAACCTATGCACATAGCAAAACGGGTATGTCAGGTTTTATCCCATTCCTACCGACCCAGATGATTTTTTATTGCACCTCCGTGCTGGCCTTGAGGAAATGAAAGCAGGTGACAGCAAAACTGATTGAGGTATCATCAGCACAAACCCAATGCAAGCAAATCCAGTCCCATTCTTGGCCAGTGGTAGTGGCTCATGGATGCAGGTTGCTGCAAGCCCCTGAAGGAAAAAATCTCTCTGCATTTTTAGTACTTGACCTTTTCTTCTTCTTCTTTAAACTAGATCATTAGGAAATTTAAAAAGAAGAAGAAAATCAATTATCTTCGATTGCTGGACTGCTTGTCCATCACAACTGCCTCTCCCCATGCATACAACTTCCATATTAAGCATTTGTATTGCTCCTCTTAAAAAGAGCCTTGGATCTTTTGATTAGATATTCATTTGAAAGGGGAAGTCATGCCACATACATAAAGCTTTGTAAGAAAAGTTTCCCTCATTTAATAAAGTAATCATGTTCCTTCTTTTTGGTGCACAATACTTTCCAGGCATGTTTTTTCAAAATAATTCGTAAGCATATCATTAGAGCAAATTTTCACTCCAGTGCTGAAAATGGTGAATAGGAGGCGTTGGATTGTGTGCAGACAGAGATAGATATGAACTTAGCACCAGTAATTTAAAATAAATGTCTAGACCTCACCTGGAGTACTGTGTCCAGTTCTGGGCACCACAGTTCAAGAAGGACACTGACAAACTGGAACGTGTCCAGAGGAGGGCAACCAAAATGGTCAAAGGCCTGGAAATGATGCCTTATGAGGAACGGCTAAGGGAGCTGGGCATGTTTAGCCTGGAGAAGAGGAGGTTAAGGGGTGATATGATAGCCATGTTCAAATATATAAGAGGATGTCGCATAGAGGAGGGAGAAAGGTTGTTTTCTGCTGCTCCAGAGAAGCGGACACGGAGCAATGGTTCCAAACTACAAGAAAGAAGATTCCACCTAAACATTAGGAAGAACTTCCTGACAGTAAGAGCTGTTCGACAGTGGAATTTGCTGCCAAGGAGTGTGGTGGAGTCTCCTTCTTTGGAGGTCTTTAAGCAGAGGCTTGACAACCATATGTCAGGAGTGCTCTGATGGTGTTTCCTGCTTGGCAGGGGGTTGGACTCGATGGCCCTTGTGGTCTCTTCCAACTCTATGATTCTATGATTGTATGATTCTATACACAATTTCAGCCTGGTAGATATTAATATGATTCCAGGAATGATCATAAGAATATGGAAGGGAAAGGGCCAAAACTGGGGCTGGGGTATCTGGGGTTGTGCTGTTGTTATGGGAGTTTGCCGCTGTTGGGTTTTGCAACTGGGAGAGCCACAACTGGTGTAGACCACACTAAGCTAATGGCCTGACTCAGTCTAAGGCAGCTTCCAACTAGCAATGGCCCTACTGTTTAAATGCATACCTGAGGCAGGAGAGCCTATTAGCTTCCCCTTCATTATTTTAACATGCTAGTGATTGAATAATTGCAAATCACAGCACAGAGCTGGCATGGGTGCTGTTGGGAAAATGAATGGCCTCATAAAAGAAAGCGAGGGAGTAAATAAACAAGGCATTAGCATATCCCTTGTCGGAAGTGGGAGTCAGTCGCCAAAGTCAGAGTGTTGAGGGTTGTTTTTTCCACCTTGTTAGGTATGAAAGGAGGTATTACACCTGGGTAGCAAAGCATTCAGTGTCTCTGTGCCCTTCCTCACGAGTAAGTTGCAGAGCATCTGCTTTTCACGTAGAAGGTCCCAGATGAAACTCCTGGCAGCTGGGACTCTGTAACCCTGGATTGCCCCTGCCAGTCAGTATAGAGAATATTTCCACTATAGCTTTTTATGCATACTTCCCCCTGTTATATGTATTTTTGTACACTTTACTTGCCTGCAAAACCGGAGAAGGGCAAATTTCAACGGGTGGCTGCATTTCAGTTTGCATATTGCAATGAATAAGGAAGGTTGACAACCATGTTGCCTCCTAGGAAACACACCCAATACAGATGGCTTGTGATTTCCCTGCACTTCTTTCCCAAATTTGTGTGCAATTAATGACGCTGGTTTAAATCCCCAACTCTTCACCGCTAGCAAATAGCCCAAGTTACCCATCATTGGCCGATCATAAATCTGAAGAACAAGCCATGGGCAGCCTATTGATTTTCTTCCCCAGTGACTCAGTTCCATGCACTCCTCCATAACTCTCTTGTTCCTTTCCCATCCCCACTTTTCTTTAAAAAGAAATGCTTTTGCCTTGACTGTCTCCCCAAGTGCAACCTTTTACGCGCCTCATTCTTGATTTACCCTTCCATAACACTTAGCCATTCTCCCCAGGGCTCCGCCTGGGAAGCGACAAAATAACGATGCTGTCAAAAATGTGGAAAGCGGAGGGGAGAAATCCAGCCTCCTCCCCTCCCTCCCTCTCTTCGACTGGTCCTTTCTCCTAATACTTAGGGAAGAGTGGATGTGGAAATGTGCACACTTGAGTGTTAGAAAGAAAGGGCAAAGTGAGTGGCATGTGTCTCTTAATTAACGTGGATGCGCCAGGTTGGCTATTATGCAAGCCAACCTGGAGCTGATTTATAAGACGAACAGCAAAAGGGCTTGTTAGTTGCCACGCATGTATAAAAAGGTGTCAATTAGGGAATGCATGATCTTGCCATAAGTCCAGGGAGGTGGAGGATAGAAATATGGAGATGAGCTGCAGCCAGGGAAACAATATGTCATAATTACTGCACATGTTGCTTGGGCTATAATGGAAACAGAGGCTGGCTACAATGACATTAACATCAAGACAGACACATAAAAAGTGGGTGGGTGGGGGGTCGAAGAGTCTGATTGCCTCCTTACCTCCTCCCAAGCGATGAGGCGGGACACGGGTGGCGCTGTGGGTTAAACTACAGAGCCTAGGACTTGCCGATCAGAAGGTCGGTGGTTCGAATCCCCGCGACGGGGTGAGCTCCCGTTGCTCGGTCCCTGCACCTGCCAACCTAGCAGTTCAAAAGCACGTCAAAGTGCAAGTAGATAAATAGGTACCTCTCTGGCAGGAAGGTAAACGGTGTTTCCGTGCGCTGATTTGGTTCGCCAGAAGCGGCTTAGTCATGTCAGCCACATGACCCGGAAGCTGTATGCCGGCTCCCTTGGTCAATAAAGTGAGATGAGCACCGCAACCCCAGAGTCGGGCACGACTGGACCTAACAGTCAGGGGTCCTAAAAGCAATGAGGCAGGCACTTTCCCTCCACAAAGTCTTATTTTTCAAACTTGAAGCCAGCCGGAGACCAATAAACAAAAGCAAATGGGCATGACTCTTTTGTACCTGGCAATAAATTAAGCTGAATCAAATTGTTTTTCTTTTTCGTGTGGGGTGGAGCAAATTCCTGCTCGAATGTTCAAAAATCAGGTATGCAAGTTGGAATGGCATTGTAGGGCCAATACATCAAAATGTCTTCTTGCTAGGTAAAAAAAAGGTAAAGGACCACTGGATGGTTAAGCCCAGTCAAAGGTGACTATGGGGTTGCAGTGCTCATCTCGCTTTCAGGCCGAAGGAGCTGGTGTTTGTCCACAGACAGCTTTCCGGGTCATGTGGCCAGCATGACTAAACCACTTCTGGTGCAATGGAACTCCGTGACAGAAACCAGAGCACACGGAAATGCTGTTTACCTTCCCGCCACAGTGGTGCCTATTTATCTACTCGCACTGGCATGCTTTCAAACTGCTAGGTTGGCAGAGCAACGGGAGCTCACTCAGTCATGGGGATTTGAACCGCTGACCTTCCTATCGACAAGCCCAAGAGGCTCAGTGCTTTAGACCACAGCACCATCTGCACTGAGTGAAATCAGAGGCACAAGCCGAAGCCAAGTGAGTCAAATAAGGATGCTAACAAGCCTCCCGTCTAGATGAAGTTTTTGTTGGGGATAATTCAGATGGAAACTCCCAGGTGTCAGAAAAGGTTATTTATGTATTCCACTACTGCGGCCCATGTTTTGTTAGCCCAAAAATGGAAAACAAGAAAGGTTCCTGACTAAAGAAGAAAGGCAACTTAAACTGATGGAAAATGAGCAGCTTGTGGACTTAACATATAGAATAAGAGAACAAGAAGAATATACATTTAATGAAGATTGGAAAATGTTTATTGAATACATGGGGGGGGGGAATTGTGTACACTTGAAAATGTTGGCAGCATTAAGATAAATTCAACAGTGTAAACAAATTTTGATGGATGTAATAAGGAAATACTGAATGGTTTAGTTCATGTAAAATATGCAGGGATTTATGATATGCAAAATGAACCATGGAAGGAGAAGAAGGGAAGTCATTGACATTTTAAGCTTGTTTAAATGAATGTTCTAAAATGTAAAACAGAAAATTTAATAAAAAATATATATTAAAAAAATAGAGTGGTGGATGAAGTCAGGGTCCTTCCTCCAGCCTTTCCAACTTTGGAATCACCAGCCTCATATAACTAACATGCTTGAATCTAATTAATGCATGAAGGGGTTAAGACCGTAGAGTAAGCTGTCCTGCCAGGCTTAACTTACCTTGGGAGGGACAGGGTAATCAAGCCTTTGTTCCCTTCCAGTCTGCCTGATGGATTTAGCATGTGAACAGGCTAAGCTGGTTGCTCCATCTTAGATACATGGCTCTCTCTTGAATTCCTATACCAATAATTTAGGAACTCTCTGCACTGTAACTAAGCAAAGTGTTACTGCCTGTGCAACTTTTTCTGAACGCCGCATGGAAAAGCATATGAGCCAGACCTTTGAAGAGTTTGTAAGTAAACAAATGTTTAATTTACCAAATGTGTGGTCTTTTCCTATGCTGGGGGGAGAGGAAACTTTGGAACTCACGAGGGTATGCTTTAAAGGTCTAACAGCCTCCATTTCCATGCTTTACTTTGCTGTATATTTTTGATTTTAAATCTCCACTGGGGTTCTCTCACCAAAGCATACTTGCCCCAAACCTGGATTTTTTCTCTCTTTCATTCAGGTAAGATGCAAAGTGACTCCACGTCTCTTGGTGTTAAATGGGGTTCATCCGTCTACCTGGTTTTGGACACCTGTTTACACATGTTCATTAGAATGAGCTCATTAAGCACTGACTAAAAAGTTACAATGCAACATCTGGAAATTATGATCTCCTGCAGTTCTCTTAGCTCTATAAATGTGGGTGGGGGGTGGGGGAGAACAAATGCGATAAAATAAAAGAGAGCAATTAGTTTTGTAATAATCATTTTTTTAAAAGGGGGGGGGGAAATATACTGCAACCATTTAGGATGCTTGCCAGTAGTGACTAGGGTGAACTAAAACATTATTAACATATTGCATGTGATGAGACTCCCCATTTGGGCAGTGTGCTCTTAATTTCTGAAGGCCTCTATTCCAAATTCCATCTCGCCAGAGAGATAAAGTAACTGAGGTGGTTTCCGATTGAGCCTGCACACATGGATAATTTGTAACAGAACCTCTGCATACTCCAGTCAAATTAATGAACCCTGAACTTATTTGGGTCCAATTAATGATCCTTTGGCACATATTGTCTATTAAATCTGTACAAGGGAAGCCAGAGGGAGAGGAATGTATGAATGTATTCCTGCAAGTAGGAATAACACTGAAACATAGCAGCAAAGTTCTAGACAAGACGAGAGGCAGAGGGATATTGCTTAGAGCTTTGAAGACCCTGCTGCTGCATTTTGAATACAAAATCAGTCAAAGGCCATTCGCTCTTAAAGATTTTCCATATGTTGGGCCCAGTCCTGGAGCTCACAATACTGGAGGAGCTTCTGATCATAGAATCACAGGTGGAATCTAGACACATAGGAAAAAACATTGTGAAAATGCTTTTTTTAAAAAAAAAAAAAGTTTTGAAAAAATATATTGAATTTGCCATAGCTTACCATCGCCATCTAGTGTCACATTTGTATAATGCACTTTACAACACACTTAAAACGTTGTTTTTGCAGCTGTATAGCTGAGCCCACAGAAATGTGGAGTTGGAAGGGACCTTAATAGTCAATCTCTCTTCCTAAGAAAATCTGTGACTTGTAGCTTTGTGAGGGGAATAAGGGTCTCCTAACAACTCTTAGCACCCTTAACAAACTACAGTTCCTAGTATTCTCTGGAGAAACCACAACTGTTTAAAGTGGTATGGTTCTGCTTTCAATGTATAGGCCTTAGTTTCAGTGGGTATAAGAAAGAGAATATTTTTGATTCCATAGAACAAGACATTTTGCTTTGCAGTTTTTCTTTGAGAATATAAAGTTCAAAGATTGCCTTTCTAATACAGGAAGAAATCATTCAACAGCTTTCCAGTACTGCCTGGTGAATTTCTTCCAGGCCCTTATGCTAAGAAGATGGATGATTTGCTCTACCTAGAGATAGGTAAAGGTAAAGGTAAAGGTACCCCTGCCCGTACGGGCCAGTCTTGACAGACTCTGGGGTTGTGCGCCCATCTCACTTAAGAGGCCAGGGGCCAGCGCTGTCCGGAGACACTTCCGGGTCACGTGGCCAGCGTGACATCGCTGCTCTGGCGAGCCAGAGCCGCACACGGAAACGCCGTTTACCTTCCCGCTGGTAAGCGGTCCCTATTTATCTACTTGCACCCGGAGGTGCTTTCGAACTGCTAGGTTGGCAGGCGCTGGGACCGAGCAGCGGGAGCGCACCCCGCCGCAGGGATTCGAACCGCCGACCTTTCGATCGGCAAGTCCTAGGTGCTGAGGCTTTAACCCACAGCGCCACCTGCGTCCCGTGCTGAGGCTTTAACCCACAGCGCCACCTGCGTACCTAGAGATACTTGACATTTATTTGTAATTTTATGCCACTGAGGAAGACCAGCGAGTCGAATCGCGCCTGGCAATTGTGGGCTTTTTGTATAAGAATTTTGGCACCAGGACTTGTACCCTGAAAATCTGTCCTTGCGCACATACACTTACGTTGACAGATGGGTCATTTATTGCTCTTGCATCAGAAGAGATGTAGGACAATAATCCAAAATTGGTGTGAGCTTAATTAATACATGACAGTTTGCAGCATTATATTTAACAGATGCTTGGCATTTGAAAGCATGTTTCAGCCTTCCCAAACCTGGTCCCCGCCAGATGTTTTGGAGTGCAATTCTCACCATCTTCAGGTGCGACAGCTGCCATACTAGCTTACCCTCCAAGACCACAACAGCAAAACTCAGGACGCAATCTTCCGGGATGCCAACTTGCCATTTTTTTCTTGCCAGAGAACAGAGGCCATTTTGGATGCTGTTATCTCGCAATTTCCCGTCATGATTCCCCACCCCCCGCTGCCCAATAAAGTACTTTTTCAGGCACGGTGTCCCCAAAAGACACATTTTGGGGTGCTGCTCAAGATCGCAGACCTGCAAAAGCTTTCTTTTCAGGGGGAAACTGCAGTGTGAAATCATGTGAGATCACAGCGTCCAAAATGGCCACTATTCTCTTGTGAGGGGGAAAAAAGGATGTCCTGGTTTTTTCCGGGGCACTTGTGAGGCATGCACTAGCTTCTCAGCAGATGGGTCACTGTTGCTTGATTAGTAGGGAGAAGGGTGAGGCAGCAGGAAGGTCAACATGGTGCAAAATCCACTGGAGAAGTGTTGGTCTCCCCACCATCTTGCCCCTCTCCCTCTCAGTAAGTTCAGCCAACACTCGAGTAGGACCCTGGCAGAGACACATGTCCGACTGGCATGTTCCCTCCTTCCTGGTTGAACATCACAGCGACTAATGCCAACCGACACCGGCACACTTAGGGATCCGCAGTGTTTGCACAGCTTTGCATGACAGACCTCAGCAACTCAGCATTTTGGCTAATCTACTTTATTTACATATAAACACACACGGAGCACTGCAACATGGCTCCCTCTCTCTCTAGCATCAGACAGCAAAGAGAAAAAAAGAACAAAAGACAATAGTCTCACTTCATGGAACACAGAAACACAAACATCCTGTTTCCGTCACTTCCCACTCTGTGGAGTAAAAACATATACCGTCATGTGATAAACAAAATTCCCATGACTGCAATCATGGAGCAGGAATTCTAACAACCGCAACCCACCTGCCAGTAAGCCAGCCCAGTGTCTTGTCCCATCCAGCAAACCACTTCTGCTCAGCTCCACAGCTGTACATATTACAATGCATAAACATGTCACACACTAAAGAGTTTTGCCTCCACTAGACCTCACATTCAGACTCCAGAAACATGAGTGCATCCCCCTCCCAGACTGAGCCTTTCATGTTGTGGGTAATGGAGCGACCAGCCAGGGGCACAGGAAGGGGAGGTGGGGGGTGGATGACCCTGGGTGCCCTCAGTGAGGGGGTGACATTGGGCGTGCTGCCCGTGCATGACTCCCAAGCCTACCCTGAGCTGTCGGGGTAAGGGGGGAGCTGCGCTGCTTTGCCAGCAGCACCCCCCTCTTCCCCCTTTGTTTTGACAGCTTGGGGAAGGCTTGGGAGTCGCAGGCAGGTGGCACGCCGAATGCCTGCCATAGGCGGCTCGCTCCGCCCCTGGCTGCAGGGTGCGTGTGCTGCTCTGGGCACCTGAGTGACTATCCTGTGCCTGGGAGGGCACCCTCCACACCATGTCCCCCTCGGAATCACACCCACCCTGGGCAGTGCAAGAATATGCTCCACCGCTGCGACCAGCAACATTAATGTATTTCGTATGGACCTCGATACAGTGCCCTTGACACCCAGGACTTTGGTGACTTGGGCCAGCTTGATTGGCTGCACAAAGCTCCTATCCATGGTGGAGGCATAGGAGCAAAAATATTACAGTGCCAAAGGCAAAAGAGAAAATAAGTAAAAGGAAAAGAAAGCAAAGAAAGGCATGGGCAGAATGGTTTTGCCATGCAACAGGTGCGCAAGATGATTTTGTTGTTGTTGAAGTTTATTCCTGTAATATTCCCCCATGTAACACAATATGGATTTATATTTTGAACCTAGCTGCATAAGCAGGCAGAATGCAGCCTTGTTTATAAATGGCTATTTGCATACTATTATCCATCATCATTTACAGCCCAGGTTATTAAAATGCACCTTTAATTGGCCCAATGTAAACAGACACCATGGCTCAAGCCAGACAACTGCGCTAGCCTCTAGCAGGCAATATGAAGTTTTATTAGTTTACGTGGCAAGTCTTGGAAATGTAACCTTTGTGTTTCGGATCAAGGTTACTGGGAAAGTTGCGGAAAAAATTACTTTTGTTCTCTTGTTTTCTTCTTCTTCTGAGTCCAGTAATTACCCTGATGTATTTTCCCCCTCAGATCTCTCTTTGGGCTTCTGTGGGCCGGCACGATGACAGAATATTTTACTCCAAAGGGCATCTTTCTATGATCAAGCTGTTTTGTTTATTCTGCGGCTCTACCTGCCACTACCTGCGCTTTCAGGTTGAATTCGAAGAAGGGCTTTTATTAATCACTTTTAACGGAGTACTGGGTACCACAGTTTAAGAAGGCTATTGACGTGGTTAAGGGTCTGGAAACAAAGCCTTATGAGGAATAGCCAACGAATTCTAGTTTTGCCCCCCCCCCCTCTTCCCTGCTCAATTCTACAAGGGCAATGCTGAGACTGGGGGGGGGGGGGGAGGTGACAAACATGCCACCCCCTGGACTGGATATAAGGAGTAAGGCGGGTGTCAGGGCTGGAGTCAGATGCAAGTCAGCAACAAATGGGAAGCTGATCTCCGTTGTCAGTGAAGTTAACTATTTATTCAAGGAAACAAACATACCACTCGGCCTAGTGGTCTTAGCAACCCTTCCCAGTAGGTCTTGCAAGGACTGCAAGGACTGTCTTCCATATTTCTTTAAGGCTCCTCCTCTCCTGGATGTTTCCCAAGCAGTCTCAAACTGTGTCTGTGCACCTCTGACCTCTGTTCTGCTCTCCTCATTATTCTGGGTGTTCTTAGAGACCAGGGAGGAGAAGAGCTTGTTGCAGCAGGAGGGGGAGACTTCCTAGCTTCTTCAGCAGTCTCGAACCCCTCCTCCCCGCCTCTGCTTCAGCCTTGGAGTCTGAACTGCTCCCTGTCACAGACACTTCCTGCTCACTATACCCTGTTGCCCCTTTGGCATCTGGCACCTCCTCCCAATCTTTGACCTCTCCTCAGAATCCCACCACCAATCCCTGGGCTCTGAGCCTTCCTTCTCTGGGGGGAGGGAGGTCCCCGGCTGGAACCACCCACCACTTCTCTTTGTCCAGCCAGTCCCTGACATGAGGTGGAGGTGGGCAGAGGTTGGCTGAGGAGAGATTGAGGCTGGCTTGCCAGTGCTCCATTTTCTCACCTCCACAGGTCCTAAGATGGCCTATGAGGCTGCTATCCTGGCAGAGTTTTAAGAGCTCCATGAAGCTCACCCCTCCTTGAAATCTACTCCTGCCCCCTCAAACACACAAAATCCTTGAAAAATTCAACAAGAGGTGAGATGTAATTTCTTAAGGGGGCTGAGCGTTATTAAGAGATCCCCTATTTCCATCGCAGAATATCGTTCTCAGAGTGGTTTATCAATCCTTCTCCCCAGGGAACTCTGGAATTCGTAGCTCTGTGAGGGAGCAGAGTCTCCCAATAACTCTCAGCACCCTCAATGAACTACAGTTCCCAGGATGCTTTGGGGGAGGGAGCCGTGGCTGTTTAAAGTGGTATGGCACTGCTTTAAATGGATAGTCCAGATGGCTCCATGGTTAAGAATCCACTGGATGTAGTTCGTGATACTGCCCCCCCCCTTTTTAAGGGACTGGATTCCTTAAGGCAAATGGGGAGGGGGGGTGTTACATGAGTTGGAAATGACACCAGTGTAAATCACAGAAGTAATATTGAACTTCAGAACGTTATGCCACCGCTGCCCGAGGTTTATATATGCTACTGTCATTTTTATACTGTTCTCCACCACTAGTAATTTTCTCTCAATCTAATTTTTATTTCCCCAAGGGTTTGCCAAGGTTAAAGTGCTAGAAAACCAATGACTATTCACTTGCTAAAGGACAATAAATTAAGTTAACCGTTGTTGGTAGCAAGCAATGCGCTGGTCAGGACTATTTATATGTAAATAGGTGGACTCTTATGTGGTTATTAGCATCTCATTCCCTGTGCAGAACATAAAATTAGAGGCCATTGTTAAATGCTGTGTGTTTATGCCTATGCTCAGCTGGTGGCTTCTTAAAGAAAACCTGGCTTGATTTTCCCGATGCCTAAAGCTCTTTTGTTACCCTCGGACTTTCTTCTCATTAGCGTTGCAGCAATTAAAATCTAAACTTGAATGCTCTCACAATTGATATCCTGCCAGGCTTTTGGCACTTAGGATCCAAAAGGCATGGCTTGATGAGGTGGTTGCACTTGTTGCACTGTTGCTGCAAAGTAATTTTGCTTGATATAATTCATTTGTGCATGCTATTTTCACTAAACTTATGCATCCAGATGCACACTTTATTGAACACATGCAATGCAAAATTCAGAAAAGTGCAAATTTTGAAGGATGGCTGTGTTTCGGTTCACATGTTCTTCCAGAAAGTGTGAGCTTGGTAAATTTGCAAGGTGAATTGAATTTCTCCCCCACCCGTACATCCAGGTAACTGGGCCTATAAGACTTCAACTTACCACTGCAATTCCAGCAGATATTTGTTTTTCCTCACTTCCTCAAAAATCTACATTCAGATTTGGAAGCAACCCAGGCGAACGGAACAGAGCTCATCAATATTCTGCTGTTCTTCTCTGTCTCGTTTGCTTATTTTGGCATCTGCTTAGTCATAATTAAGCCATATTGATGCAATATTTAAATCATTTCTGCATGAATCCTGCCCAAGGGCCTGCATGACAGGGCTCTTCCCACTGATTCAAGTGGACAAAACAATGTAAGATATTTTCTTTTCTTCTTTTTAAGTGTGGGCATAATTTTGTATTCTTATTGCAATGACAAAACCGATGACCGTCTCACAATTGCCGTTTCCATGTGTGTGTTTTTTAGTGTGTTTTTTCATGGAGTGGTTTGGATAGAGCTTTCTCTGTGATTACATAAGCAGCAATTTTATCCAATTACCTGGGACATGGCTTGCTTTGGAACATTTTCTTGCAGCTCTTTATAGAACCATAGAAGTGCAGAACAGGGAGGGACCCCAGGGGTTCTTCAGTCCAACCCTCTGCAATGCAGGAATCATAGCATAAGAATCCCGGGCAGCTTCTGCCATCTTTGGAGGAGAAACTCTCCTAAAGAATGCAGTGACTGGGTGAAATATACTGAGAGTCACGTGTGAATTTCATGCTCTTTATTCAGCTCATAGTAGTGAGGAATGGGAGTCCCCCCGAAATGTCTGCTTTATAGACATTATTTACACAAGGGGCACCGCGTGATTGGCTAATTCCGGGATTCTCCTGTAGGCCAATCAGGTTGCAACTTCACTTCCACCTGGAGCTGGATTGGGTGGCTCCTGTGGACCAATCAGACTACTGCATTCTGGATCGTATTGTTCTAGGACCAATCAGACTGCTGCAATTTGGATCCTATTCAACTCAGTACATAACACTGGGTATAGAAGGGGTAGCGTTACAGAGGCAGATACGTAATCTAAATTATGGGAAAGCTCTCTCGGAATAACTATGTTCACATACAACGAAACACAGAGTAAAGCAAAACTACAATGCTCATCTGATTGACAGATGCATAAATGCATGACAGCTTACTTGCCTGCTCTGTTGGGCAATGTTGGGCAACTGGATAGCTCAGCTGGGAGAGCACACGACTCTTTTTTTTAAAAAAATAGTTTTATTAAGAATTTCAACATAACAAATTATCATCTTCATTTCTCTCCCCCCCCATTTTTCCCCTCCCCCCTCCCCAAGAAAAACCCTCCCTCCCTCGCCCTCGAGACTTCCCTCAGTTCCTCTCCCTGATTTTTCAGCACATGTTATTCTCTGCATATTATAAAAGTGTAGAGATCCTTAAATTATCTGTCTATTATGTTAACAAGAGATAGCATGGTGTAGTGGTTAAGAGCGGTAGTCTCGTAGTCTGGTCAACCGGGTTCGCTTCCCCGCTCCTCCACATGCAGCTGCTGGGTGACCTTGGGCCAGTCACACTTCTCTGAAGTCTCTCAGCCCCACTCATCTCAGAGAGGGTTTGTTGTGGGGGAGGAAGGGAGAGGAGATTGTTAGCCGCTTTGAGATTCCTTAGCCGCTTTGAGATTCCAAACAATAATAAATTTGTGTATGTTTATTCAAAACCTGCCAAGGAGTCCCGTTCATTTTGTTGTTTTTTTAAGTAATTTGTAAAATGTTCCCATTCTTCTTTAAAGTCGTAGTTGTCCTTGTCTCACAGTTCGTATGTCAATTTCGCCAGTTCCGCATAGTCCATCACTTTCCCTTGCCACTGTTCTTTTCTTGGGATGTCCTCATTCTCCCATCCTTGGTGCTATTAAGACTCTTGCCGCCATTGTCGCAGACATACGTAAATAAATTCTTTATTTTGCTTGGCAGGTCTTTTCCTGGGAGAGCACGAGACTCTTAATCTCAGGCTCATGGGTTTGAGCCCCCCATTGGGCAAAAAGAGATCCCTGCATTGCAGGGTGTTGGACTAGATGACCCTTGGGGTCCCTTCCAACTTTACAATTCTATGCTTCTGTGATTCGTCTCACCTTAGTTCTGGAAAACGTGCTCCCTGCCTTGAAGGCCTTTCCCCACCTTGTCTGGGTGGAGCCCTGACTGACTCCAGCTACAAAAGATGAGGCTGCTGAATAGACTCTTGACTGGGGTGTTGCTAAATGGGTTTCTTGGGGGGGGCACTGCTGTTACTGATATTAACTTTTTGCATATTTATTTTAGAGGTCATTATGATTTATGTGGAAATTGCTTGATTCAGTTGTGTACTTTTTGACGTTTTATGTATTGCTTATCACTACTTTTGTAATTATGTGGTTTTTGCTGTGCGGTAAGCCACTTTGAACATGGTTTGAACAATGGAAATGCAAATAAAATGAAGTATGTATGCATCATTTCATTTAAAAAAAAATCTTACTGTTTGTGGTGCCTTTAAACGCTTATCTTTCAGCCTGATCACAGCTGGCTCCCTAAAGCAGGTGGCATTTCCATTATCAGACAACCCTAACTGGCATACTAATACACAAAACAGCTTGTGGGCATTGATTTCACATAAACGATTATCTTTTCTTTAGGTTAAGGAAGAGTGGAATGGCATAAGGTACTAATGCACAAGTTTTCCCCTGGTCTCTTGTTGGAATCCAGAAATCTGGTGTCCAGTGTAAAATAGTTGTGATACTCCTGGTATTCTCTAATTTCCCAAAATCTTGGTGCTGCCTCCTTCTCCTGCCTTGTGAACAGAAATGACCCAACTGGTTCTTTTTTAAGCTGCACAAGACAATTTTTTTTTTAAATCTCTCCCTCTTCCTCCCCACTCTGTGCACACTCAATCACAGTTTATTAGTCATAAAATAATAGAATGGTAGAGTTGGAAGGGATCCCGAGGGTGATCTGTTCCAACCCCCTGCAATTCAGGAGTCACAGCTAAAGAATCTCTGGCAAATGGTATCCAACCTCTGTTCTGGTCCAGTTAACTCACCTAATACAGAATTCCCTAACATGGTGCCCTATAGATATCTTCCTCCTCCTTATTTTTAGACTTCTATCCTGCCCTTCTTCCCATGGAGCCCAAGGTGGCCAAAACAAGATAAAACAGTAAGCCTAGGTGCCACCTCACTAAAGGCACAGTTGCTACATCATATGGCACAAACCTCCTGATGAACTGGTGTCTGCAAGAGGCCCTCCCTTGCAGATCACAGTGATGATGATGCTGCTGATGATGAAGAAGAAGATGAGGAGGAGGAGGAGTTTGGATTTGATATCCAAACTCAGAGTGGGTATACAAAGGGTAGGACAATCATATAAGTATGCTGGTCCCAGGCTACTGTATTTTTCACCCTATAGGACGCACCGTCCCATAAGGCGCACCTAGTTTTTTGGGGGGGAAATAAAAGGGGAAAAATTTATTTCCCCCCCAGGCGCGGGGCTGGGGAAGGGGAAGCCCGAGCTTCCCCCGACCCCAGCCCCCAGAACAGGCAACTCTCCGCAAGCTGCGGGAGCCCAGCGCCGGGCTCCCGCGCCTTGCGGAGAGCTGCGCGAAGCCTGGGCATGCTGTGCTCAGAGCACCCAGGATTAAGCATGCAGGCAACTCTCTGCAAGCCGTGGGAACCGGCGCGGGCTCCCATGGCTTGCGGAGAGCTGCACAAAGCCTGGATTCACCCCATAGGACGCACACACATTCCCCTTCATTTTTGGAGGGGAAAAGGTGTGTCCTATAGGGCGAAAAATATGGTTTATAGGGCTTTGTACACCAGAACCTGCATCTTGAACTCAGCAACTACTCTCCATCCAGTAAAGGTAAGGGAAAGGGAAAGGACCCCTGAATGGTTAAGTCCAGTCAAAGGCAACAATGGGGTTGCGGTGCTCATCTCACTTTCAGGCCGAGGGAGCTGGCGTTTGTCCACAGACAGCTTGCCAGGTCGTGTGGCCAGCATGACTAAACCACTTCTGGCACAACAAAACACTGTGACAGAAACCAGAGCCTACGGAAATGCCGTTTACCTTCCCACCACAGCGGTACCTATTTATCTACTTGCACTGGTGTGCTTTCAAACTGCTAGGTTGGCAGGATCTGGGACACAGCAATGGGCGGAAGCTTACCCATCACAGGGATTCGAACCGCTGACCTTCTGATCAGCAAGCCCAAGAGGCTCAGCGGTTTAGACCATAGCGCCACCCAGCAGTAACATCACATGGTGGGGATATGCTGCCCCCATGGACAGTTGAGCTGCCTCGTTTTGCATTAACAGCAGTTTCTAGGCCAACCTCAAGGGCAGTCCCGCATAAAATGCACTGTAAGATGGAATGGGAGGAAGCAATCCCTAGGGTATCCAAGGCTCGAGCTATTTAGGTAATAGCCAACACTTTGAAATGTGCCCAGAAGCAAATCTGTCCAGCTCTAGGATTGTCCTTCTAGCCTCTTCTCAAATGTTGTGCCTGTTAATGTCCGGCATCTTCCAGAAAATAAAAAGCAGGAGAAGGGGGAGAGGGAGGGTGGGTGGGGGCTGGAATCTTGTTCCTGTGTGAAAATATTTAATTAAACTTCCAGCAAAATAATTAGTGTGGTTATCTCAAAAGGCTGCTTAAAATCAATGCAGTTCTGACGACCAAATGGTGTTAACACTGTCATCGAAGATCAAAGCCATCAAAGAATGCAGCTGGAAATTAAACCTCCGGCAACCGTCGAAAGAAGCGGATTGAAGCGGCTGTGATTTTCTGCCTTGTGGGTCCCATCTACAAATTGATTTGACATGGAAAATTTCCCACAGGAAGCTTTAAAATGGTAAATTTAAATTTCCATTAATTATATAGCAAAATATGTCCTTTCTCCAAATTATACTCCATTAGAAAAAGAAAAGAGGGGGGGAAAGCTTGGAATCTTCCTTGTGTTGCTTGCATCTTGCCATAAATGTGCATGTCCCTACTTGTAGTTTTTTTAAAAAACAAACAAACACAAAGCAATGGATGGACTATAGACGAGCCTTCAACTGTCACTTTCTGCAATATGACTTCGTGGCTAGGATTGTGTGTGTCCTGCAATTCCACACACACACACATTGAAATCTTGCAGAATATCCTACACAGAAAACAAGCTTTCACAGGCCAGGTCTGAACATTACATTAACCAAACCATAGTTTAGCTTAACATGAACATGCTCACTCGTGAAGAAAAGAGTGCAGTCATTTTGCTCCTCCTTGGGCTTATAAGGACTACAGTGGTACCTCAGGTTAAGAACTTAATTCGTTCCGGAGGTCCGTTCTTAACCTGAAACTGTTCTTAACCCCTGAGGTACCACTTTAGCTAATGGGGCCTTCCACTGCCATGCGATTTCTGTTCTCATCCTGAGGTAACTATTTCTGGGTTAGCAAAGTATGTAACCCGAGGTACCACTGTACTCTCCTCTTTTTACAGCAATCCGTACCTGAAGCTTCTCCTCCAGTTACTGGTCATAACTAAGGAGGGGAGACCTTGGCTTAGCTGCCATCTTGCTCTGACCCAAAAAACCTAGTGATCTAGCATGTTCAAGATAAGCCGTATTCTGGTTTCCCATGACATGTGAACCTTAGAAACTGTTGTTGTTTTTTAAGGAAGAAAGCAAGTTTGCAGTCATTTGCTCAGAAAACAAAAATGTACTCATCGGCCTGGCGTAGAGAGTTCTGTTCTTGCTTTGGAGGTTCCCATAGAGCCATCTGGCTGTAGCTGTGAAAACAGGATGGTGGACTCAGTGAGCTAGTGGCCTGATTCATCAAGCTCTTATCTCCCCTTATAATTACCATTTCCTGCTCCCTTCCCCTCGCACGCCTCACGCTATCTCTATTCCAGATGTGCGGACTGTCTTCTTAGCATTTGCTGGTTCCCAAGAGAAGCCGCAGGGTCTCTTCAGGACTGCGACTTGGGAATCCAACAAATGGGTAGGTCCAAACATTAAGACCATTCCCTGCCAAGAACTCAATTTGAAAACAAGAGTCAAAGACAAAAGAAGTATTTATTTCAGAGCCACAACTGATCTGTGTGGAATTTTTGGCTTATACTTTTCCTCAGCTGAACTGTAAAGATTTGAATAATTAATTGAGGAAGTTATGCTAACACTCTGTGTCAATGTAACCCTGGGGAAATAAAAAAGCATTCCTTCTTTAGTCTCAGGCTCGTATCCTTGTTTGCATTTCTCTAATTCACTGAACAGAGCTGTAATGCTGTCACTGCCTCCTTTTTATTTACTCTTATTTACAACAGTAATTGTTTTCATTTCATTAAAAATCGAATCCAACTCGTCACAGAATAAGGGGGATTAAACATTATGGTTTCCACGAGACTTTTGTTGTTGTTGTTTTTTGCTTAAAATCTGTTTATACATTTCACACGCATTCCACAACACTCGCAGAAATAATAAAAAAGCATTACAAATGCAAAGATTTTTCCATTCAGATATGTCCGCAGTGATGGCTCCAGGAAGAACTGAGCCAATTCCATGTGTCTGCCAAGTTAAGTCTGAAGATCCCTGGAGGAGAGTGTTGATTGTTAAACCACTCAGGGAACGGTAGCTCTATGGGGGTGGGGTCTCCTAAAAACTCTCAGTGCCCTTAACAAACTACAGTTCTCAGGTTTCTTTGAGGAAAGCCACAGCTGCCGAAAGTGGTATAATGATTGTAATGCATCTGAAATATGGTTTATTGCAGGGATGTCCAATCGATTGTCTGGTGAGTGACTTTTGCCTGTCTCCTCTAAAAAAAGGTCAATAACTTTGATTTGCCTCCCTAAAAAAAGCTCAACGCTCAACAACCTCGACCTGCCCCCCTAAAAAACAGTCTACAATTTTGACTCCCCCCCCTCCATGGGTAGATCACTGTCAGTTTTTTATTCTGTGAGTAGATCACAGTCTCTTGGGAGTTGGACATCCCTGGTTTACTGCATTCTTGCATTTGGTTTGCCACCTTGAGCTCCTTCAGGTGGAAGGGCAGGATATAAATTCAATGAATGATGAATGAATGCTTTGAATGTATGGTGCAGATTTTTGTCTCTTGCATTGCAAGGGGCGGGACTAGATGACCCTTGGAATCCCTTCCACCTCTACAACTCTATTATTTTTCCTTAAGTTTGTTCCTCCCCTGTTGCTGGAGTGCATATGTTACTTTTTATCCATTTCCCATTCCCCCTCCCCTACTTTTAGTTATTGTTCCCAGTTTCATCCTCCTCTTCAATTTTAAGGTGACTTACTTCTTTATGTCCAGCATTATTAACAACTTTATTGAAGATGTCTCCCCTTTCCCCTCTAGGACTGGTACTTTCCCCCCACTCAGCTAAACCAGCTTATCCCTCAAGCAAGCTCCCAGTTATATTGTTCATTGCCAGCCCCTTATTGCCCATTTCCCCTGAGGCACCTCTCTCATGTCACCCGTTTTCAGGTACTAAGGGAGGTGAAGTGCCCTTGCAGGAGAACCGCTGTACCAATCATTCTGGAAGGCTTACTTCCCAACAAACTCCATCTGATTCTGACAGAAAATCTAGAGATTCATTTCCCTCACCTTTTGAAAGCACGTCAAACGTTTCCTGCAGGAAAACACCAGGATTTTCTGTCTGCAGTCTGGCAAGCTTATTCCATACTGGAGGGGTAGCTATCCCTGCAAATTCCATCCACTTCTGTGAAATGGGGAGAAAAAGCTATAGCACTTTTTAGATCACCAGTAATAGTCAATGTGGGGGGGAAATAGAGCTTCAAATTTAACAGATCAGACTCAGACCTGAATAGGAAGGCAAATTAGAAAGATACATCTTGCAGCTGATGCATAAATCTAGTAGATCCCCCCCTCCTCAAGTCAGTGTGTATAGTACCTAATATAATAATAATAATAATAATAATAATAATAATAATAATAATAATAATAATACTTTATTTATACCCCGCCCATCTGGCAGGGCTTCCCCAGCCACTCTGGGTGGCTTTCAACAAAATATTAAAATACAGTAATGCATCAAACATTAAAAGCTTCCCTAAACAGGACTGCCTTCAGATGTCTTCTGAAAGTCTGGTAGTTGTTGTTCTCTTTGACATCTGGTGGGAGGGCATTCCACAGAGCAGGTGCCACTACCGAGAAGGCCCTCTGCCTGGTTCCCTGTAACTTGGCTTCTCGCAGTGAGGGAGCCACCAGAAGGCCCTCGGCACTGGACCTCAGTGTCCAGGCTAAACTGTGGGGGTGGAGACGCTCCTTCAGATATACTGGACCGAGGCCCAAGGCTGGCTGCATTATTTTGGCTCCCAAGGCAGAACATTCCACAAGTGCCTCTCCATGGGAGTGAATATGTACAATACTACCAAATTCCATAGCTAGCAGTTTGCTGCTCTTTCCATGAACCCACAACTGGCTGCCAGAGTTGGCTGTCTCACTCTGCCTAATGGTAAGTTTGGCCCTTTAGGGACCATTAAGTGTCTTCTCAAACAGCTGGAGCTAAGCCTCTGGGTGATTTCTCTCCTCCCAGAATTTTGTTTTCTTCTTGCTGCAGCCATCCGTATTGATTTGGGTAGCTGTCAATTCATATTCCTCCGTGGAGGAATGCCACACATTATATGGTGCTGCAGAGTCAAGCTATTCATTTCTTGCATCTGATGCTGCTAAGATTCCCACCTGTCGGGAAGAATGAGCTTTATTAGTACATCTTGTTAACAGGAGCACTGTGTTTGTGTGTGTGTTTGTGTTTGTGTTTGTGTGTGTGTGTGTGTTAAATCCCATCCAAAACCTTGGCATAAAGCAAAAGGATTCCAGAAAGCCACGGAAGCTCTGAATCCATGCTTTAGCTGAGGGGTAATGGGGTTTGTTTGCATTAAAGGAAGGAGGGAGCTTAAGCAGGGAGAATGCAGACAGGAGCGGTCATGGCAGGTCTGCATAACTATTCATCAGAACATCCTCCACTCACAGAGATTCTGCCAGACACATGCTGATGACTACGATGTCTGCAATTCAAATGTATTTAAAACTATAAAGAATAGGACAGGAATACTAGAAAATGCTCCAGGCGACTTCGTGTCCAACATGATAGCCTTTGGCTGCGTTCCCTCTTCTTTCTTTCGTTTCCCCTGCTCTCCCCCCAACCCGCCCCATAATGCTCTTTCCTAGGGATTTGATCTCTGCCAGTGGGAGCTAGTGCCCACTAGGGGCAGGGGCACTAGGGGCAGGGAACCCAAAAGTAGCTTGTACCAGAACCAATGGCAGGTGGAGTCAACTAATTCCAATCTTGTGCCTCTGCAGGGGGCAACGGTGAGACTATGGAAAAGGAAGGTGACAGGCAGTATGCTCAGCTCAGCTGACTGTACTGTAAGTAAGAAGGCAAGCAGGTGGATGGTAGGCTGAGCTTGGTGGGCAGTGCCTGGATCATTACAGCAAGTGGGGCATTGCCTCTTTAATTTCAGTCTGCCTTCAGCCTGGCCCCACATGTCTTCCTTCTTCCTTACAACCGGTGTCAAAACCTGTCAGCTTTTTCCTCCAGTATGGAGGAAGATAGGGACAATGGTAGAATTAGTTGCCTTTGCCTCTTGTTGGCTCTGGCGCCACCTAGTGTTGGGCTCCCTGCTGTCCACCCTACCAATTTCAGTAACCACCAGCCACCACTCCTTGTGTCCCATAGATCAGGGCAGGGCAGTCATCCAAATCCCTGCTTGCTTGGACTTTTTTGGGCAGCTGATAGGACAACATTGCTTCAGGAGGTGGCACAATTCTTGCAAAAATACCCATGAACTTGGACGAAGGAAAAATTTGTCAAGCACCAACAGTGAATTTTCAGTTACCATGGTGACCTGTTGCTGGGATTTTCCCCAGGCCTGGACTTAACATTTGCTCTGAAAGAGAGGATGGGACATTAGCATTTCTACCATGTCTTTGTGAGATATGCAAATCAAATATCTGCTGGCTTGATAACATTTATATTAATTATCATGCATTATGAAGCCCTGGGTTGGCTTTGGCAAATGAAACACAAAAGTACTCTTGTACTCCTGGGAGGCTGGTTCACATGCTGCCATAAGTCTCTTAATAAAATTAACTGAAATTAATTAGGTGGGCCTACCTTAGTCCTTTTGCACTGTAATCCCATATCATAAAAGCATCGTAGTCAATTTGGCACAAGCTGTTCACAGGAGAGGCCTGGATCTAAATGAGGATGTAATCTTAAATCACTTCTTAGCTCCTGAAAGATTGTTCTGTGCTGGCTTTGTTAAAAAGTCATGACTGATGAGCAGTGTACAAACTATCCCGTTTCTCGGTGGAGCAAGGGGCAGTAGTTCAATAGCAGAGCTTTGCACAATGCAGAAGGTCCTGGGTTCAATCCCAGGCATCCTCAGGCAGGGCTAGGAAAGACCCCTGGAGAGCTATTGCCAGTCATGCATGTGCTCTAACATTGAGCTGAGCTACGACTCTTCACCTAGAACTGCTCACAGTTTTTATTTTTTTATTTAACAAGATTCATACACTGCTTTGGAAGAAAAACAACCGCCTCTAAGTGGTCTGTATAAAATAGGGTTGTGCACCCTCCTACTGCAGAGAAGTTGCTTGTGAATGAGCATCCCACAGTACCGAACCCCTTGTACTCCCTACTTGTCCTCCCCCCCTTCCTGGCCATATCTTTCATTCGTTTTAATAAACTAATTAAACATTAGCCCCACCCCCTCAGAACTGACTTGAGTCTGGATCTGGGGCAAATAGTCTCCTGGTGGTCCAAGGTCACCCTGATCTGGGACCCTGAGTTGGTGGGGGCAGGGCAACTGTGCACAACCCAAGTGTAAAACAAAACAAAATATTAACCAGAAAATACCAATAAAATCAAACTTTAACAACAACAACAACAACTTATTATTTGTACCCCGCCCATCTGGCTGGGTTTCCCCAGCCACTCTGGGCGGCTTCCACAGAGACCAAAAATACACTAAAATGTCACACATTAAAAACTTCCCTGAACAGGGCTGCTTTAAGATGTCTTCTGAATGTCAGGTAGTTGTTTGTCGCTTTGACATATGATGGGAGGGCGTTCCACAGGGCAGGTGCCACTACCGAGAAGGCCCTCTGCCTGGTTCCCTGTAGCTTTGCTTCTCGCAATGAGGGAACTGCCAGAAGGCCCTCGGTGCTGGACCTCAGTGTCCAGGCAGAACGATGGGGGTGGAGACGCTCCTTCAGGTATAGATTGGATTGGATTGATCTATATTACGGCCATTGGCCAGTTACACGACAGTTTCCCATACCAACATATTATACTTAAACCTCCAAATTTAAAATCGCCAAAACTTACAAAAGACAAACAGGAACCGAAGCAAAACAAAAACAAAGACCACCATCATACATTACAATAAATTTGTAACCTATACATCGCCCTCTGCTCATAAATTAATCAAGGATATCAATGGTGATATCGCCTAAAACATAGATCATGGTTTAAAACAATGGTGATATCACCTAAAACATAGATCATGGTTTAAAGGGTTATCTGAATCACACTCCTTCAGGTATGAAATTGATCAAATATGGGTCAGTTTTAAAAACAAATATATTGTATAATAAAATTGTAAGGCTGTCATAGCGCTGCATTTGTGTGGCTAACAATAGGACATGAGGACAGGTCAGCAGGTGGGTGGTACAGACAGGCAAACAAGCAGACCAGGCAACACCCAGAGTTATAGCCAGGGCAGGACAGGACAGGTGTCCTAGCAACCACCCTGCTCTGCTACTGCTGAGCACCTGACATCAATGCTGCCCTTTCGATCTCAGTAGTGTCAGAGGTTGAGGTGGAGGAAAGGAAAAAGTAGAAGCATTATGTGGCACTCTTATGTGAGCCTACATGAAGTTTGGCATGGGCTTCCCATTCCCCGTCACCATCACTCCAGAAGTAGAATAATGTTTGTATTCTATTTTCACCATCCCCCACCCCTCTTCCAGGAATTCAGAAAATGAATAGCTGAAAGGAGCTCAGTTCCTCTTTGTTAAGTTATCTTTGTGACAATTGCACTAAATGGAAGCTGAAGCAGAATTTTATTTTACGGTTCAGGGGGGCATTCAGCTGTGAATCCTTGGAAATGTCTCCACCCGTGAACTATTGATGTTTTGCCATATTTCATTATGATCAATGACCTAATGTGGAAACAAAGAATCCCAAGATCCTCAGAGCAAAAAGGCAATGTGTTCTGAGTTGCAGAAGAAGAAAGTGGGCTGAGAAACAGATTTCAAAGACAAACACAGTCTATTGCACCCTGATTGAAGGGCCTTCTCCTTGGATTATACAGTGACCTTCAAAGGCCTTTGTACAACTAATGGTCACCTATTTTACCATTGTGGTCCTTTTCTCCACCTTTGTGATATTTAGGCTGGATGCATCTGGCATCTGGGACTGCACTGTGTGGACAAAATCAATCAGAACATTGTTGCATGTGCAACCCAATTTCCTAGTGATGAGACGTTTCAGAGGTTCTGCTGTATACCCTGGGCTGGTTTCCTTTGAAAGAAATTTCTGGGGACTGATGCTGTTTCTGTGATAATAACGCTTGTTTACAAACATACACAGGCTGAACATAACATGGGGGCTCAGAGCATTAACTCTAGGAGGTCCAAGAGCATTTCCATACTTACATTTTATAGTGGTACGTCAGAGTTTTTTTACATGCCGCCATATGATGTCATCTTTAGTCAACTGCTTTTCTGGAATAATGTACACATAAAAATGATTTTTGCCAACAAAAAGCTCCTGTCTTCATGAACACAAAGCCACTTCTGCCCCTGGCCAGCCAATTGGCTGGCTCTGGGGGTGTGGCCTGCCCTATTTAGGGCAGGCATGGCTGGGGATCTCCCTCTTTTGCCGCCCACCAGCTGTTCCTGTTTCCCACCCTCCTGCCCTATAAGGTTTTTGTTCCTTGACCTTGCTATGGACCTTGGTTGGTCGCCGTTGAGGGGCCTGCTAGGAATTTTTCCACTTGGCAAATTGGCACCAGCCACTTGGTTTTCTCCTACCTCGTAGCAAATCGTCACAACTTTCTTGGTATCGGTGATTAGGCATTGGTATTGTTCTGTAGATGGAAGAGGGGAAGAAGCGCCATCACCTGCCCCGCATATTGAAGGGTAGTCTGATAAAGGATTCCTGGGGGTGTGGCCCTGTCCGAAGCCTAGGGAGGTGAGGGCCTAAGGCACGCCCCCGAGCTGTGACCCCGGGGGAGTTCCTAGTTGATGTGCATCAGCAGGATTCCCCCTACTGGTGGTTAACCCTTCCCAAACTTCAAGCGGACGGGCTGAAGCTGGATATAGTCGGTTAGGACCAATGCCTAAGCCAGTACCGCTCATCACCTGTAACCAATAAAGTTGTGGCCTTATTTAGCCCATTAACATTAATAATTGTGTCATGTGTCTTTATTTCCACTGGGGAGGGAGGGAACTCACCATGCAACATGCTCTGAGGCATAGGGAGTGTCAGGAGTGGTGCTCTAGGTGGCTGAGGCAAGCAAGGGCCCACAGCCCAACTCCCTAACTGGCCAGGTGGGGCTCGCTAGCTCTGGGAGGTGGTGTGTGATTCCTCAGCTGGAGTAGGCTTGGAACAGGTGGGGCTCACATGCCTCATCAAGCCCAGATGCTGCAATCAGCATGCAAAGTATAAAAAGGGCAGCAGAGCTGAGGTGCTGGGTCTGCTCAACTGCCCATGTTGATGGACCTTGACTTGGATGTTCTTGAACCTCTATGCAACTGCGTTTTGGGATTGGTGCTGGATTGTATCCTGACTGCTGGACTTCAGATTTGGCCTACTTGGATTGACCCTGGACTGCATTTCCTGAACTTGGGCTTTGGATTGCGGACTTTGAACTTTGCCTGTGTGGGCTGACCCCTGGTATTTGAACTTTGGACTAGACATGCTGATTTGCTACCAGGTAGGGCAGCAGTTCAGGACAGACAAGGCGCTTTAAAGCACAGACCTGGACCTAGAAATGCAGAGCAAAGGTAAGTGGTGATGAACCCTAGGTCAAAGTAGGAGGGTTAAGTGTGTTTTATCCCCACCTGCTGTGTGGCCTTTCCAATAGACCTCTCACTAAATATCCAGATAGGGGAAAATCTCTGTTGGAAATGGGGAGATTACTGAAAAAAGAGCATGGTCCCAGTCTGAATCATATACAGTGGTACCTCAGGTTACATACGCTTCAGGTTACAGACTCTGCTAACCCAGAAATATTACCTCAGGTTAAGAACTTTGCTTCAGGATGAGAACAGAAATTGCGCTCCAGCAGTGCGGCAGCAGCGGGAGGCCCCATTAGCTAAAGTGGTGCTTCAGGTTAAGAACAGTTTCAGGTTAAGAACAGACCTCCGGAACGAATTAAGTACTTAACCCAAGGTACCACTGTACTACCCCAGTCCAGAGGCTGATCCTTTTACAGAAATGTTGGCTGTGTGCTGCTGTGTATACCAGCATTCAAGATTTCTATTTCTCCCATTTTAGGCAAGAGCACTGCTCTGTGTCTTACTGATTTATACAAATATTTGTATACACCCATACCATAAAAACAACCAAAGTGCTAAGCAATGTTAACTGCATATAATGCAAATGTGTAAAAAATTAAAATCAAAGGTCTTGTATTGGCTCATACAAACTAGAGTCCTTGACTAGTGTCTACATCCCAGTGTTGAAAAGGATTGTCTTTTGATATGTCTGTTAGCCCAGCAGATTAACAGGATTATGCAGAAAAAGAGACAACTATATCACATTTATGCTAATACTATATGACTGCAATTTTTTATTTAAAAAAAGCACATTACATGTTCCACACATAGGAATTGGGTGCAATGAATGGACCTTTGACTCTGCTGTTTTAAAAGTCTAATACTTTCTTTGAAAATAACATCCTGGGAGGTGGACTATAACCATTGCATTTCTATGATCTCTTGACCTTGGACATTCCGTATCTGCTAGATGTGATTTATCATATCTAACTCATGTGCTGTCACTCTGTGTGAATCCAAGTTGTTAAACACTGTTATGCCTTTACAAAGATGTCACTTCCTTTTCTAAGCCTAATCTTTCTTCACTAGCCTCATCTCTGCCACCTCTCCTTTCTTGCTTGTATAATTTATCCAAGCCCTTTTCATGTGTGCAGAAGAACATACGTGGGCCTAAACCAGGTAAAGAGGGATGCGTCCTCACACACGGCAATGTCAGGCACCAGGAACCATCTCATCAGAGCTCCTTCCTTCCTTTCCATTTCCTGACTTTTGAAAGTGGTTTCCCCCTCTTTTGTTTGTTTTGGTTTTTTAAGTGATAGGGTGTTTGTATCGCTTATGTACATAGATTTTCTTGGTAGTATGGGTTTGGGGAAAGAGGTTTATCCCCACATTTGTCTGAGAACAAATTGGTAGACTTTTGCCATGTGAGTCAGAGAGAGAAAGAGAGAGGTGGGGAAAACACTGAAATCGGAACAAAATTACTTCCACTTGCTTTACAGAACAGTGGTTTTCTTGGTCTGCTGTACTAAAAGGAAAACAGAATCCTTCATATAATTGTTTCAGAGTAACTGCATCAAACTTGGTAGGGCTGCGTAGGAAGCTCTTTCCTGAGATTGCCACGATGAAAATGGAAGCAGGGTGGCCTTTTTCTGGAGTGATTATTCCAGAAGACTATGGCTCTGGCCCCACCCACTGCCAGCATGCAGCCCTTGATGGGATGTGGCCCTCAACACAGAAATGGTGTACTTGACTCAGTTTTGCTTTCTGCGGACAGATGTTCTTTTGAACACATGAAGAGCAGTGGTGGCTTGTGCCTGTTGGGACTGGTAGGGCAGAAAGCTGGGAGCCCAACAGTAAAGCTAAAGGTAAAGGGACCCCTGACCATTAGGTCCAGTCGTGGCCGACTCTGGGGTTGCGGCGCTCATCTCGCTTGACTGGCCAAAGGAGCTGGCGTACAGCTTCCGGGTCATGTGGCCAGCATGACTAAGCCGCTTCTGGCGAACCAGAGCAGCGCATGGAAACACTGTTTACCTTCCTGCCAGAGCGCTACCTATTTATCTACTTGCACTTTGACGTGCTTTTGAACTGCTAGGTTGGCAGGTGCAGGGACCGAGAAACGGGAGCTCACCCCGTTGCGGGGATTCGAACCGCCAACCTTCTGATCGGCAAGTCCTAGGCTCTGTGGTTTAACCCACAGCGCCACCCACATCCCAGCCCAACAGTAGGGGGAACCAAATTATAGTTTTGTCCTCTTCCCTGCTGAGTACTGTAATGGCAACACTGAGACTAAGGGGAAGGGTGAAAGCCACCCCAAACTACATCTAAATGGCATGGGCAATTTATCCATTAGAGTTTGCAAAGGGAAACTTAGATGGGAGGGGAACTAACCTGAGTTCCTTGAAGCAAAGGCAGGATATAAATGTAAATAAGTTATCGAGCACTTTGCACAATAGGAAGCCTTTTCTATAACCAGCCAGACCTTGGAACAAATAAGGCGGCTGGAGTAAGCTGGCCACCAACTTGCCAGGACCCTATGATTTCCTGGCTCGTAGTGAATAATTCCCATGGAGTTCAGTGGAATGCATTTCTCATTGAGCAAGGCTTAGAATCACGCTGCACATATCCAAGTGACTGGTGAAGAATTCTGTCTGACTCAAAAGCTTGCTTCTCAACACAGTAAGCTTCAGCTGGGACCAAGAGATCATCTCCTTTCACTCTGCCCATGATACGTCTCTGTCCCTTCTGGAAGCAATGAGATTATTAAACGGCTGATCACCACCCTGGCACATTATGTGGGAAAGGATCGAGTGAATGTCTAGGGGGATGCCAAGAGATATGAGAGATGACTGTGCCTTCTGGCATCCCAAGAGGCCTCACCAATCAACATGACCTAGTAATTCCACCCTGGTGTCAATATACCAGTGAGAGCGGAGAAGTGACAGGCACTCTGTTGGCTGAAGACAGAAATCAACCTCTGTCAATACTGCTTCTTTCCAATCGCAGCCTGATTGTTTGGGGAATTGGGAGGCTCATAAATAAAAGGTCAGCGATTAAGTTTCTCCTGTTGAGACGAATGTCTTATTTTAGCAACATCATGAAGCGGTGAATGAATGACAAAAGATAAGTTGGACTGCGGGTCTGTGTATCATTTGAGACTGAGCGAGCAGTTGGCTCAATGAAACTGCCCCTGAGATTAAAAGGGTCTTGAAAGATGGAGGCTCAGTGGAGGCTGGAAGCTGTAGTAGTAGAGCCACATGGAAAAGACTTGGCTGTAGCCAATAAAGGTATCCTGTTCCTGCTCAAATGGAAGTCTTTGCAACACAATGTCCTCTCCCCTCTCTGCTCACACACCCCACCCTTATGTGGGGGAAACCCCAGAGCAGATGGGGGGATAAGGGGAGGTGGAGGTATGGAAGTTAATGGACTGTTGTACTTTTAATAAAATGTCAGCAGAAGATGGTCATATTTACTTATTTTTTAAAGCTTAAAGTTGCTAATCTGAAACCAGTTTTCTGTGATTACATCTTCAGCTATTATGGTTTTGGGTAATATTTGTTAATTAAGATTCCCCCACCCGCAATAGTTAAGAAGTGGACTTGTTGAAGGGGATATTTACAAGGTAACACAAGTCGGCCTTTTGATTTTGTTAATCAAATGTAACATAGGCGTCACAGGGTTTATTGGAATTAGAGGGCTACAACTATTGAATTGTACTGCAGTTTGTTATAGGGATGCGGGTGGTGCTGTGATCTAAACCACAGAGCCTAGGGCTTGCCGATCAGAAGGTCGGCGGTTCGAATCCCCCCGACGGGGTGAGCTCCCATTGCTCAGTCCCAGCTCCTGCCAACCTAGCAGTTTGAAAGCACACCATTGCAAGTAGATAAATAAGTACCAGCAAGAAGGTAAATGGTGTTTCTGTGTGCTACTCTGGTTCGCCAGAAGCGGCTTAGTCATGCTGGCCACATGAGCCAGAAGGCAGTAAAGCGAGGTGAGCGCCTCAACGGCAGAGTCGTCCGCGACTGGACCTAATGGTCAGGAGTCACTTTACCACTATCTTGTTTGTTATATAGAAATCACTTTTCAGGACACATTGCATTCACACAAAAAAATACAGAATAATTATATAAATTGTATACAAAAAAAGCAGCTGGAGGAGGTGAGGACAGAGGGTTAAGAGCTGTGGCTGCAGGAGGGAAGAAGAAGAAGAGTTTGGATTTGATATCCCGCCTTTCACTCCCTTTAAGGAGTCTCAAAGCGGCTAACATTCTCCTTTCCCTTCCTCCCCCACAACAAACACTCTGTGGGGTGAGTGGGGCTGAGAGACTTCAAGAAGTGTGACTGGCCCAAGCAGCTGCATGTGGAGGAGCGGAGACACGAACCCGGTTCCCCATATTACAAGACTACCGCTCTTAACCACTACACCATACTGGCTCTCAGGAGGAAACCCTCATCGCATCCTTTGGACCCCCTGGGAAATTCAACAAACCTGCTGCACCTGGAACTGGGTGCAGGGCAGCTGAATGGGACACAGCTGTGGGCAGCCTGAAGCAGTACCATCCACCTTGGGCCTGCCCATAAAAAGCAAGTCTGGAGCAAGAGATTAGGATGGTGTCCACTGCTTCCAGGGACTCTTCTCAGTGTGACACTTTTGTGGATGAGCTGAGAGTTTGTTGGGACCCTGTGTCTAATGGCTGGGCCAGCACCATCAAGCCATCTTGATCACAATGGGCCAACATACACAAGGCTCCCATCTTGGCTTTTTCTGCTATGTCACATTGCACTGAAATGGCCCATGGAAAGGATATATATTTATTTTAGGGCAGTATTTCATCCCTGGTCAAATGGGGAGGGTGGGTCTGTATTTGCAAATTATTCTTTGGGTACATTGCTATGGCTCTCCCCTCCCCACCATTTTGCTGATGGCAAACAGCAAAAAAAAGAGGGGAAAGTATAGGAAATAAGAACAACACAACAGAGATGAATTTCTACATTAGAAGCCACTAGGCAAGATGACAGTGACATACAAGCAGATATTAGAGTGTTGGAGTATCAGACAGAAGGATACAGTAAGCCTGATTTAGAGGAGCAGCCTGGAGTTTTTATAGCTGCAGCCCGAGGAAGAAAAGAAACCCCATTGAAGAAAACCACTGCAGCCTTGTTGGCTCACCCAGAATTATCTGCCATGTCAATTAAACACAACTTAGCTGTTTGTCATGCTTTACCAACCAGCTCTTGGGCTGAGGCTTTTCTTACAGAACCAGGGAGCAAACCAGAATTTCTCCCATCTGTCAGCAGGGCTTTGTGGAATGTCATGGGCACCTCAGCAACTCCAGCCCTACCACTCACGGGGCAGAAAGATCACAATGAGAGGATGTTCAAGTCTGTTCTGGACCTGATCTCTGTGCCAGATCCAAACTGGTACAGTGATGGAGGCAGCTCAAGCCCAACGCCATTGCTGAATGGCAGTGAAACCAACTCAAGATGCAGTGGACTCCCAGAACACCACACTTTGGGGACTTCCACTGGCTCCCAAAGGTGGGCAGCCCCCGATGGCAGGTTTTCCCACATGTTTGGCAGTTGGAAGGTGGATGGCTCAGCTGGGAAAGCTGGGTGGAGGGACACCTAATCCAACCTCCCAGCCCTGAGCAAAGTGGGGCAAGCTTGCTCAGTCTTGTTTAGAAATACAGATCTCTAAAGGAAGAACTTGCATGTATCCCCCATCATTTGGTGCTGACTTTTAAAGCCCTAAATAGCCTCGGTCCAGTATACCTGAAGGAGCGTCTCCACCCCCATTGTTCTCCCCAGACACTGATGTCCAGCGCTGAGGGCCTTCTGGCGGTTCCCTCACTGCGAGAAGCCAAGTTACAGGGAACCAGGCAGAGGGCCTTCTCGGTAGTGGCACCTGCCCTGTGAAACACCCTCCCATCAGATGTCAGAAAAAACAACTACCAGACCTTTAGAAGACATCTGAAGGCAGCCCTGTTTAGGGAAGCTTTTAATGTTTAATAGACTATTGTATTTTAATATTCTGTTGGAAGCCACCCAGAGTGGCTGGGGAAACCTAGCCAGATAGGTGGGGGTATAAATAATAAATTCTTATTATTATCATGACCAACATTTCCTGAGGATAGAGCCATCATCACACAGAGGTGGTGTGTGGGGGGAAAACTCTGAGCTTTATTAAACAATCAGCTAGTCATAACAGTCGAAGACTGTAACAAGAGTCCTGCTGGGTAGGCCAATGGTGTGACCAGCCAGGTACCTCTGGGAAGTCTGCAAGTAGTTCATGGGCACTATAGCAGTTATGTTCTCCATCAGCTGGTAACTGGAGGTATAACCATATTACCCAGGTTGTGGCACTATCAGTCTAGGTCTGGAAATATCTTGGTTCAATACCCAATTAGCCATGATGCACACTAGGAATGCTTGAGAAATTCAGTGAGATTAAACTCTAAAGAGCTTGAATTCCAGATTCTAGGTGGCCATCTGTCAGGGATTCCTGCATTGCAGGGGGGGGGGTTCCAGATGACCCTCGGGGCACTTGTATAGTCAGGCTTTTAAGTGGTTTGCAAATATAAAAAAGCCTGTTTTGTCACTAAGTGATATCTATAAATTTGTCAGTATGATGATATGGAGGGACCACATCCTATCATTTCCACCATGACTCCACCAGCACTGGTATGCAGCCCCTAGACTGATTGCAATGGGACAAGGCAAGTTGAAAAGGGTTATCCGCTCCTTCTTTCAAAAGGCTTTGTTGTTCCGTAAGCAACCTTTGCCTTCGACAGCATCGTACTTCTAGCCCCCTCCTGCCCATCCTTTTGTGAGTAGCCTGAAACAGGACAGAAGGAAAACAACACAACCGCCGTCACTTCTGAGGAACAGTAGCCAGTGACCTTTCGAGCCTTCTTGATGCTTCATAAACACACTCTCCTAAGGTGCTGTGATTGAAGCTCTGGAAGGAAGACCGGTTCTCCTGCAGACTTCTTGGTGCCTTGCTCATTGACAGCTTAGCGCAATTGACGCAGTTCCCACCGGGCTGCTGCTTCCGAAAGGTCATGTATGCCCCAACAAAGGCTGTCACTCAGCTCTCGAGAACAGTCGGAATCACATCTTATCAGTAACTGGAGCTGGCAGGAAAGCATATGAGCTATCTCGAGGCTTAATATTCATCTTGCGAGTGGTAGCTGCTGAAGTGCTGAAGCAAAGAATAAAATAAGAGGCATCAATTCATAAAGGGGCAAGGGTAACTCAGAATATTGGGGGGGCAGAGGAGAGGTTTGGCAGGCTACAACCCTGGAGGGTTGGGTCCTAGCAATACCACCACGGTGTAAAGACCAAACAGAGTATGGTGAGCACATCAGGTATGGCCTGATGTTTCCAGGTAGAAATGGATTGTGAATGGTTTAAACAGGGATGGAGAAACTTTTTTCAGCCCAAGGTCCTCATTCCTTCCTGGGCAGACTTCCAGGGGCCATATGCACAGGTGGGTGGAGCCAGAGGCAAAAGTGGGTGGCACCATAGATATACATTTTACCTCTGTACAGTCAACTAATTTTTACCTACTTGCACACCCCTCTATCTTTCATACTGGGAAGCAAGGGACATTGCAATAATTCAAGGGCATGTTCCAGGCAGGCGAAAAAAACTCGAGAGTGAGAAGCAGAGGCATGGCATGAAGTGAGTCCAGAGGACCAGATGGAGAGGGTTTGAAGGCCACATTTTTTCCTTGAATCTGTTTTCCACCCATATGCTAGAAGGTGGGCTTTCACAGATTGCGTCTAATGATAAGCTGGTTTGCATTCACTAGGAGGCTCTGGTCTCTTTTTGGGTTTCCTGTTAAGAGGCTGGAGCCCGTGGGTGGTCTCCCAGTCAGGTGTGGCAAAGTGCAGGTCCAACTGATTTAGAGTCAGTACCATGGAGAGCTCTGTGTGGAACAAGCTTCAGGAACACTGCAGCGTCACTTAGATTGCAGCACTGTTCTGGAGCTGATGGATGGTGCGTATTAAGGGAAGGCAACTTGATATATAATGGAGTGGGCAATATGTGGCCCCTTGGCCTAATCACAAAAGCCCTCTGCAAGCAATCAGTTCAACTGTGGCAACTGCAGTGCACACACAACAGACAGCAAAGTGTTTTGATTTGATGGCATAGACATTAGTAACTTCTCCATGGACCCATACTGCCCCCACCCCGGAAGCCTGCCTAATCTGTTTCTTGGTAGTGATAGAGAGAAGCTTGATAAAGGGTGGGGGGCTTGTTCCACACGGCATCCCTCTTATCTGCCCTGTCTGACTTGCCCAATTCTTCCCAAAGTGAGAAGGGACTAGTTCTGTTTGCAAAGCTGCATGATGAGACTGGTAGCCCCAGAACAGCCCCAACCCCACTCAGCTGCATCTTGCAACACAAGTAGGTGGTGTAGCTGGGATCCACAGCTACGGATCCTCCAAGTGTCCCTATTTTCCAGGGACAGTCCCTGATTTAGAGAAGCCAGATCAGGTTTCTGATTTGATCCTAGAATGTCCCACTTTTCTCTAGGAGGTCTCTATTTTCATTGGAGAAATGTTGGAGGGTGTGGAGTTATGCGATGCCCAAGCCATCTGAAGGCAGCCATGTAAAAGGAAGCTTTTTAATGTTTAATGCTTTATTATGTTTTTATGTATGTTGGAAGCCACCCAGAGTGCCTGGGGCAACCCGATCGGGTGGGCAGGGTATAAATAGTAAAATTATAATTATTATGGAATAGGACGTCCCTGTTTTCATCAGAAAAATGTTGGAGGGTATACAGCTAACCCAATGCTTGCTCCCCCTACTGCTGCAACTGCCACCACTCTCAGAGCAGGGAGGGATACAGTGGCCACCACATATCATTTCTGCTCTTGCCTGCAGCAGTGAGGATGCATTTCAGCTTGGTGGGGAGAAGAAATTGTCCAGGGTTGATGCCACCTTTGCCTTTGTCCCCCCACAGGCATCACCATGCAGTTTGCTGCCAGCAGCACATACGCATATGACTCACAATTCTTCCACCCTGCTCTAATAATGTATAGGGGCTGCAGGAGCAGCAGCAAGAATGTGCAGGAGGGGGTAGAGCCAAGAGACTCATCCCCACAGAAGGGGTAGCTCCTCTGTGATGGTAATTGCAGAGGGGAGGAGAAGAAATGAACAGGGTCTCATAAGCAAGTGTCATGGCTGGACGGCATTGCCAGGTGCCAGCTCATTGTATGGCTTTTGCCAGCTGCAAAAGTCACCATGCGAGACCTTCCTTGTCAGTTAGCAAGAAGGTGTCACCCAGCTAAGCCCTTTCTTCTTCATTAGCAACCAAGTTCCAAGGTTGCTCCCGAGGGAGAACTCTTATCTCTCTTCAAAAGTCACTGTGATCTACATGCTGCTTCTATGCAAGGAAAGGTTAAGCGGTGCCAAAGATTTGTATTGCAGTCATTCATTTTGATGTATCATGGCTGCTCTGGGGTGTGCTGAATCCAGTGGTTCTTTGGGTTCAGCATGGCTGGATTAACAGTATTCTGTTATTCCTCCACCATCTTGCATCTCTGAAATGTACCACAACCACCACAGAAGTGCCCTTTAAGTGTGTTCCACCCATTTCTCTCCCCTCCCAAAAGTGCAAAGATACTCCACCCCAATACTCCACCAGTGACTGAGATGGCAAATTTCGAGGTAAGGTTTCATATTTGTTTATTTATTTCCTATTTATGTAGAGCTGTAGCCAGCTAAGTCCTACTTTGAGTAGAGTTGTGGCTTTCCCCCCACCCCAAAGAGTCCCAAAGAATCTTGGGAGCTGTCATTTGTTCTGAGAGTTGTTGGGGAGACCCTGTATTCCCCTCAAAGAGTAGCGGTTTCCAGAGTTCCCTGGGAAACAGGATTAGTTGTTAAACAACTCCAGGAACTGTAGCTCTGTGAGTGGAATAAGGGTCTCCTTACAACACTTGGAGTGCCCATAATCCTAACCCCCAGGATTCTTTGGAGGAAGTCATGACATCACAGTTGGCATCACAGTGCTTTAAATGTATGGTGTGGCTGTGGATTCAACAGTGTGAATCGTAATTTGTTGTCCCTCCCTCTGATACAGCGAGGTTGAAGACAGTGGCATGAGATGCTGACTTCATCAAACCACCCTAATAGGAAATCTGCTAAGATCCTATCAGCCATTTTGTTGTTCCCAAACCAACTCCTGAGCAGGATTAGTGGTCACACACACACACACCTCCCCCTACCCCTGCCTATCAAGACTTCTCTCATGACGCTCAGTGATTTTCCTGAATTTCAAGTGATTCTGGGAGCGTTTCTTTCCCCCCAGCCATAAATCTGGCCCTAAATTAGGATATTTATCACTGTTATCAGCACTTCATACCCATTTCTTCATTGGATCGATGTCAACCCTGAAAGGTGGAAGGGTTTTGTTTTGTTCTTTTGTAGGCCATTGGTAGGAAGAGCTCTGTGCTGAAGGCATGAAGCAAGGGCTGTGTGCTGGAAGGCGAAAAGGCAGGCAAAAAAAGGCAGAGACCACAAAGTTTGCATTGTTACTCATTTGTCACTAAAACTCAGTCTAAATAGGTTCAGGACACTTAGTGGGGAGTTCCCCTGTCCAGACTGCATCCTGTTTGGGATGTGATTATGCTCCCGTTGAAGGAGCAGAGGCATAGTTTGCAGGTGCTATTGGATCCAACAATGTGATTGGAGTCACAAGTGGCTGGTAGCCCAGTTATGACCCTATCTAGGTCTGGTAGCCTCCAGGTTAACTACCACAATGCACTGTATGTGGGGCTGCATCTGAAGACTATTTGGAAACCATAGCCAGAGTAGGACAACGCAGCTAGATTGTTACCTGGGACAAGATAGTATGAAACTGTAATGCAAGTTCTGGCCTGATTGGGTGGCAGTTTGTTTCCAGATCACAGTACCTAAATACATTGGGATGAATGCTCATTCAATAATCAGCTTTGTCAAGTCTCCCTGCAAACAAATAGTCAGGGATGCTTACTAAAAAGGTAATAGAATCATAGCGTTGGAAGGAACGCTGAGGATTATCTAGTCCGACCCCCAGCAATGCAGGAATATGCAGCTGTCCCTTACAGGGATTGAACCTGCAACCTTGACATTATCAGCACCATGCTCAAACCAACTAAGCTCTGAAATGAGTTCATTGCATGCAGCACTGTTTCTGTTCCACTGCAGCTTTGCTTCCAAGGAAAATGATGCAATTTCTCTCGCTGTCTGCTAGGGAAGAATTTTACAAAATCAATACAGTCAAGGTCATTCATCTCAATGTAAAGGAAATGCAATGTAAATGAGGGGTGGGGAACAGAATCAATTATGTATCACTTGCAGACTGAAAATAACAGCAGTGAATATTGATTGTAGTCATGCTCATTTCTGTTCTGGATCTGGGACCATAAGTGAAAAATAGGGAGGTTCCATCCCTAATTCTGTTGGAATTTGCCAACATCTGTATCTGAAAGCCACCTACCTATTCTGACTGCTCTGCACTGATCCCCCATTCCATTAGGTTCCTGTTCACTACAAAATTACCACCTGTAGGCCTACCAAACAGTGCTTTCCATGTTTGGATGGGAGGGAGGAGTATCCTACTGATTTTAATGGGACTTACTCCGAAATACCTGTGCACAGAGAAATGCAGCCTGAGTTTGTTCCTTTATTTTTTTTATTTGGAGGAAGGTACCTTCCAGTAAGAAAGGTGTTAATTAAAGGGAAGGGAAGGAGGGAAATAGGTACTCATCAGGAATGTTAATCCCCCCCCCCCCCGTTGCATGCTTCTGTCACAACATCTATATGAAAGGGACATATTCAGATGAAAAAGAAGCTTATTAAAATATGATGCAGCTATGCCAGGCTTGACAATCTGCTTGACACCTTTTTCTGGGAGCCAAAGAACCCATCACTCTGTCTTGTCTGAAGCTTGTCACAACTCAAAAAAGAAGCACACTTTTGACAGGTCTTTTTTGCATCCCTGGGGACATCATGTGCCACATCCCCAGCAGAATGACAATAGAATGCCTTTGTATTGACCCATGTAAATTATATATTGCAGAGCTCCTGTATCATTTGGGATCACAAAGACCACACACTCAAGCCTTCAGAAATGTTTGGGTTTTTTTATTGTCATGTATGGGTTGATTGAAAGAGACAAGGCTGCCTTGAAGAGAATTGCAAGGCATTTGTCCCACATGGCTATTTACTGTCTAGGTGACACAGGAAGCTGTCTTTTACCCAGTCCACCCACTCCCATGGAACTGAAAGGAGTCACAAGCAGGTCCACTAATAGCATTTTGCTTAAGAATTATTTAGTGTGTTGTAAACAAAAATTGCCCTTTTCCCTTATGGGGTATCCAAGAGCCCATATAGAGTCCTTACGTAGGTTCCCTATTGGCAGGAGAAAATAACAGAGGCCAACCAGAGAATATTGAGAAGCAAAGCAGCTAGTAAGCCTGATCTTTATTGATCTGTTGCAACAGGGTCCTCACTCACCACACGAAGGAGGGAGGAGGAACCCAGAACAATGGCACGCAAGGTCTTATATGGACTTTTGAAATTGTCACCCTGCAGATCAAGACCACCCCCAGAAACATCATACCTACATCATTCCACTGGATCCATTCCAGTCCGGCTTCCGCGCTGGTCATGGGACCGAGACGGCTCTGGTCGCCCTAACAGATGATCTCCGCAGGGAGCTGGATCGAGGCGGGTCGGGGCTGCTGATTCTTCTAGACCTGTCAGCAGCCTTCAACATGGTCGATCACGAACTCCTGGACCACCGCCTTGCCGACGTGGGGATCCAGGGCACAGTCCTTCAATGGCTGCGCTCGTTTCTCTCTGGTCGGGGACAGAGGGTGGCGCTTGGGGGGGAATTGTCATCCCGCCACTCCTTGGTGTGTGGTGTGCCCCAGGGTGCAATACTCTCCCCAATGCTTTTTAACATCTTTATGCGCCCCCTCGCCCAGCTTGTCCGGAGTTTTGGGCTGGGCTGCCATCAGTATGCTGATGACACCCAACTCTATCTGTTGATGGACGGCCACCCTGACTCGGCCCCAGACACACTGATCAGATGCTTGGAGGCTGTGGCTGGATGGTTATGTGCGAGCCGGTTGAAGTTAAATCCTTCGAAGACAGAGGTCCTCTGGCTGGGACGGGACGACATGGGACTGAGGGGGCAACTCCCATCTCTTGCGGGGGTGCAATTAGTGCCAGCACCGTCCGTTAAGAGTTTGGGTGTAATCTTCGATACCTCCCTTTCCATGGAGGCGCAGATTGCAGCTATAACAAAGGCGGCATTTTTTCATCTCTGCCAAGCCAAGCAGTTGGCTCCTTACCTCTCTCGCCCTGACCTAGCCACTGTGATCCACACGACAGTCACCTCCAGACTGGATTATTGTAACTCGCTCTACGTGGGGCTGCCCTTGAGACTGACCCAGAAACTCCAGCGGGTGCAGAATGCCGCAGCAAGACTCCTTACGGGGTCTTCGCTTAGAGATCACATTCATCCGGTGCTATACCAGCTGCACTGGCTCCCGGTGGAGTACAGGATCAGGTTTAAGGTGCTGGTTTTAACCTTCAAAGCCCTATACGGCCTAGGACCCTCGTACCTACGGGACCGCCTCTCCTGGTATGCCCCACAGAGGAACTTACGGTCTTCAAATAAAAACACCTTGAAGGTCCCAGGCCAGAGAGAGGTTAGGCTGGCCTCAACTAGAGCCAGGGCTTTTTCGGCTGCGGCTCCAACCTGGTGGAACGCTCTGTCACAAGAGACAAGGGCCCTGCAGGACTTGACATCTTTCCACAGGGCCTGCAAGACAGAGCTGTTCCACCTGGCCTTTGGTTAGGGCGCAGCCTGACTCCCTCCTTTGGCAATCTTTACAAAACTTTAGTTTATGGTTGCCATCAATTTTGATTTTAATTAATTTTTATAATGTTTTTATAATGTTGTACTGTTTTAGTGTTGTTAGCCGCCCTGAGCCCGGCTTCGGCTGGGGAGGGCGGGATATAAATAAATTTATTATTATTATTATTATTTATTATTATTATTATTATTATTATTATCACAGAAAAGGCGGTCTATAACAGAAATTAGGATGTTGTTTTTCCTTGTTTGCCAGGTTCTCTGATTGCCTTTCCTGATAGTCTGTCACCCACTAAAATGCTGATTACTCAATTCCTGAGACAATGGGAAGGCTCCCTGACCCCCCCTCCCTCCTTGCAGGGAAAACATTTGGTCAGTTTGGAAATCAAAATGGTTTCAGGTTGGTCTTCCTGTGCTGATCTATGTACATGATTGGTTGGTACACCTATGAGCATTACCATATATCTAAGACCATAAAATTCCTATCACAGTGTATTGCCAAGTTAAGATGCATCTGCCTCTCCCCTGACCTACACACACCTCTAACTTCTATTGAAGAGGTGAGGAACCTGTGGCCTTCCAGATACTGCTGGATTCCAATTCCCAGAAACCCCAACCAACATGGCCAACAGCCAGGAATGATGAGGTTTGTAGTCCAACAGCATCTGGAAAGTCAGGCTTCCCATTCATAACTTGTACAGTCTGAGGGGAGGAGTCTGACCTCAGAAGTGTTGCAGATATTAATATTGCTCAGTTTGAAGTGACTGCAAACATAAGATCTGACTTCTTTTGGGGGGGGGGGACATTGTCCAGACCCATAAAAAAATATTTTCAAACTTTTACTGGCAGAACTCTTTAAAACAAAACAGAATACACTAAATGATTCATCCAAAACATCCATACAATGTCTTGCGTTGACCAGCACAGGCTCTGCCTCTTATAAAATATGAAATAATCCACGCAAAGCTGAAAGCAAAGTTCTTTCTTTTTCCCCCTCTTTCCTCAGCCTGCATTCCAGCCTTCACTCCATTGAGCTAGGGAGACAAGACTCAAAAGCAACTCCCTTCAAAATGGAGATTTTGCAACCCAATACCTGACATGATCTAAGGTTGCAACACTCACGTGTTAGCTACCAGAAAAACAACAATCAGTTAATCATTAACTTAGCAAGAGCTCAAAGCGTTCTCCTTGCTTTCAATAATAGCCCCATGGAAAAACCCCATTTTAAGCCTTCTGCAATAGACTTTCAGCAATTTTTCATTTCTGAGTCAATTAAACCACTATACTTAACAAGAAGAACCCTTGTCCGTGTGTGCCCAGTTGAACAGCAACAACAAAAAGAAAACTAATGCCCAACACTTCCCAAAAGGCAAAATTAGGGCCATTATTTATGTGAGACAGGTACCGGAACGCAGGAGCTGTCTCTGTCAATGAGGGATGGTTGGAAGAGTGTCTGCTGCATTTTGAACAGTGCCTGTTCCTAAAAAAATATATGAGTTCACAGACTCAGAGATTATTATTATTATATTTTATTGGACCTAACACTGGCTAGCTGATTTCGATCTAGGAAGAGCAGATTTGGCTAGGTGTGGAGGGGAAATAACTGCTCACAAAGAAGCTTGGCTCCAGATTCAGCAAGAGGCTGAAGTTGTTAATCTCTTAGAAGAAGGTGCTGTGGAATCTGTCTTTTTCTCCCATCTAAGTCAACAGCATAAAAAGCTGGCCGAGTTGTGTTGTAAAGCAAACTGAAGCAGATGGGAGCAGATCTCAAAAAGGGCAACTTACCCAGGTGTTATCAGCCTGCTGCAAGCCAGCGAAGCTTTAAAAGCTCCAGGATCTTGTTAACTGATAGGAGTGGACTTACTCATTCAATGACAGCCCTGTTCAGGCAAGTTTTTAATGTATGATATTTTAGTGTTTTCTGGTTTCTATGGAAGCCGCCCAGAGTGGCTGGGGAAACCCAGCTAGATGGGCGGGGTACAAATAATAAATTATTATTATTATTATTATTATTATTAATGTGTGTTGATGGGGCAGTGTGTGTGTGTGTGTGTGTGTGTGTGTGTGTGTCTGTGTCTTCCACCAAATCCATCTAGCTGCAGGAAGAATTTTGAGAATAGCTTCCTTTTTTTGCTTCCTTTCCTGGAATCAGCATCCCCAAGTTGTTTGTTCTTAAGAAATTGCTTAGAGGATACATTTAAAAACAACAACAACAACAATCCAGCATGTATACATTTTGTTAAATATCACAGGCAAACTTTGTATGATGGCTTTTGAGACCAAATGAGCATGTTTTTGTCTGTTTGGATACAATTGGATGTCGTTTTGACTCAAGTTGGCAAGCTGAACTTTTAGAAGCTGCACTCTTTTGAACGACTGGTTTTGAAACTGCTAATATGTGCTCCTTAGCTTCCCTGAGTAATGGTGGATACAGGCTGCTAGCATTTAAATATACAGTGGTACCTCGGGTTACATGCGCTTCAGGTTACATACGCTTCAGGTTACAGACTCTGCTAACCCAGAAATAGTGCTTCAGGTTAAGAACTTTGCTTCAGGATGAGAACAGAAATCGTGCTCCGGCGGTGCAGCGGCAGCAGGAGGCCCCATTAGCTAAAGTGGTGCTTCAGGTTAAGAACAGTTTCAGGTTAAGAACGGACCTCCAGAATGAATTAAGTACTTAACCCGAGGTACCACTGTACTGTAAAATGTTTAAATACAGCTTACTATTAAGAAAATCCCAAGTTAGTTCATAGCATAAAAGCATACATTAAAAGCAGATGTTGGGAACTTCAGACCTGGGAGACAATTGTGGCCCTTCAGACCTCAGGTCACACCCTTCAGTGGCCCTGCTGCGCACCCTTCTTGATTATTTCTGAATGCTAGAATGTGTCCTGTGCCTCTTGTTTGCCTGGATAAAGGGGTGTGTGAAAGTGTGTGCCGCAGCTGACCTTCTGTACAAACGTACAGGTGTGCCCACCACTTCCACGCAGTCAATTCATTTGCAACTGCATACAATTGCTGCACTGAGAAATAAACAAATAGATTCAAACCAGGAAATGGTGGGAGAAAGCTTGAGAGTTCTCATGGCTTGTGATGAGACCCTACTTGGAGCCTGAAGGGGACTTCAGTGAGGGCAGTGGAAGCCCCAAAGAGACTAGAGGTGCAGCCTCCCTGCCTAGCAGCTGACACATGCGGTAGCTCAGCAGCAGCCAATTTCCACACATCCTCCAGCCAGCCCCAGAGCTTCAACTCTAATTGAAGAGAGAATTGTGTGAGGAGAGGGCTGGAGAGACAGCTGGAGACCGGGGGCAGGGGAATGGGTATTTAGAAGCATTTTAGAGGATGCTCCCCACTTAAGCAATTTTTATGTGTGCGGGGACCCAGAATATAACCTCTGCATAAGTGGAGAGGTGCCTGTAAAATTGACAAGTGTTGTTCCACCGACTTTTGCCATTGGACCCGTACACCAATGGGATGTGTCCCTAGAAAGGTTGACCAGGAGGAAACATGGCCCTTGGACAGAAAAACATTCCCCACTGCTGGCCTAAACCTTTCTTCTGTGGCTGTGATTACCCAATTATTCACCACTAAAATGCCCCAGTTTTTCATGCAGCGACTTTTCATCTATGCACTATTTAGTGAGAGGCAGAATAAGATTAAGTCTGTGGGGGAAATGCTAAATAATAAGCTGAAATCCATATTCAGAATAAAAAATTGATGCAAGGAGGAAATAGGTTCCATGTACAATAAAGAGCTGAGATTGCCCTGCGTTATGACTGCTATAGATCTTCCCAAACTCCACCATCTTTCAAGGCTGGGGTATGAATCCAAAATTATGTAATTAATGTCCGCATAAATATTACATTTCTCATTTTAAGCTAAAACACCGGGCTTTCCTTTTGCCATAACTTTTGGCAAGGCCAAAAGCCTCCCCCTCCCTCCCTTCCTCCCTCCCTTTCTCTTTCTTGCCCAGAGGTAAAAGCAGGTTGATGAGGATCATAAATCAAAAGGGTAGCTGCCATTACATGGGATGTTCCCAAATAATTTTAATCTCCAGGCAGCCAGTTTTGTAATTATTCACTTTTAAGGTTCTTGTCTAGAGTAAGATAACTCCTTTTATATATTTGTAAGGACAGGCAGAGCACAGCTGGCTGTAGATGAAGCTCTCTGCCTAGAATCTGCCCCTTTGAGTGGGAAGGTGTAAGAAAACCTAGACTGATAGAAGGAAAACTCAATACGATCCTCAGAAGGCTTTCTGCAGGGCTGGCATCATATTGAATGTACTATAGAAAGAGGATAGATCAGAGGCACATGCTTTATTAGTAGGAATTGGGGGGTAGACTGAAATGTTGTCCCTCCACTGTCACAGGCAACATGCCTCTAGATACCAGTTGCTATGAATCACAACCAGGGAAAGCTCTCAGTTCCTTCTTGAAGGCTTTCAATAGGCATCTGGTTGGCCATTGTGAGAACAGGAGGCTGGACTGGATAGATCACTGGCCAGATCCATAAGGCAGGCTTCCTCAACCCTCCAGATGTTTTTGGCCTACAACTCCCATGATCCCTAGCAGGAGGACCCAGTGGTCATGGATGATGGGAATTGTAGTCTCAAAACATCTGGAGGGCCAAGGGTGAGGAAGCCTGATAAAGGCTCCTCTTATGACTGGGCCAAAGGGAGCCTGCAGGCACTGTGGACTGCACTTTGCAAATGCTAACAACCAGCTGATCACTGGCACAAGGAGAAGCAGATAGCATCATATGATTGGTAGGTGGGTAGCAGTGGGTAGGGGAGATAAAAATCTGGTTCACAGGCTAGAACCAGTTCTCCACATCTAATCTATACCATCCACCTCCATCACTGTCATTTCCCCTTCTCCTGTTCAGGATAAGGCTTGTGATCCTGAGGAGCGCAAGGGTAGAAAAGCCAACAAATACAGGACCAGATAAAGAACAAAACAGGTATTGTCTGCCTTAAAGGCTGCAGTCTGCTTTACCTCGTTGCTTGGAGAACATACTTTCATTGATTAACATTGGGAGGAAATCTCCAGTAGATCCAAGCTCACAGGGAGCTTTCCAGGGTCCTGAAATTTTATGCTTGGAACTGAATGTAACACGCTACAGTTTCCTGAACCTTATCTTAACCTGAGGTAACACTAATGTCTCAACAAATGAAACTGATCTGTAGAAAATGTAACTTGAGAAAAGAGACATTGCACATACTTTTGTAAACCAAGAAATCTTTAATAAAAAATGTGTTTAAAAGACAAACATGACTTTGCTGCTCTGACTTTACATGAAATGGGTTTGCCACTCTGCCTAACATTACATCATCCATCAACATGCTACCTAATAAGATTTTACTAAACTAAGTCACTTTCCCACTTTGAGCCTCAGGTCTCTCTGGAACAGGGTAGGAAGTGCTATTTTCATAAAGCAGGAAATCCCTAATCATCAGTTCCCAGCAGCTGATCATTCTGGGCTATTGGCCAGCCATCTGCCAAACAAAGGAATGGTTGGTGGTTGACCAGCAGGGAGCAGAACAATACATTCTGGAAAGAGAGAAGAGAATGAATCAGTGACCAATGCAGTTGAGAACTCAAGAAAAAGGGCAAAAATTTCCAGCCACATTTCATACTGTTCTGCATATGGGGCAAGAAACAAGCAATGCTGTAGAGAAATCTGATAGAGGAGAAATTTAGCAGCAACCCTCATATGAACAAGTTGAGTTCCCAGGGGGAAATCAAGTTCCACAACCTCAATGCCACCATTATAAGGACCACATCTTGCATCCCCACCACAGAGCCATGATACTTAAACCCTTGGGGAAAGGATCTGGAATTTCAGAGCCACAATATTAGGGACATGGGCATTTGGCTTAGGAATTAGCCACCCTTACTTTTCCTCTGCACTTTCCAGGCATGATCCATACTTTAAAGCTCTGTGTCCAAGTGCCCCTCCCTCCCTCCCTCCCTCCCTCCCTCCCTCCCTCCCTCCCTTCCTTCCTTCCTTCCTTCCTCTCCAGAGCTTTCCTTATGAAAACCCACTCCTGGCTGCTGAATTGGAGCAAATGGCAATCAATCTGTGGGTAACCTGAATTGCCATTTGTTGCACTTCTTTTTTTAAAAAGCAAGTTTTCTTGGGGAAAGCTCCAGGGTGAAAAATAGAGTGCTCGGACATGGAGCTTTAAAGTGTGGATCTGTGCTTGGAGAGCACAGGGAAAAGGTAAGTGTGGATAAGTCCCTACACCAAGTCAGACGGTGGGTTCATCAAACTCAGTATTGTCTACATGGATTGGTGATGACTGTCCAAAGTCATAGGCAGGAGTCTTTCGCAGCCCTACCTGGAGATGCCAGGGATTTAACTGGTGATCTTCTTCATGCAAAACAGATGCTCTACCACTGAGATACAACCCTTATCCCAGAGTCATAGGCCACCTGAGTTGTGTTTTCCACACAGGTTGACAGCACAACCATTTCATTCCTGTGTCAAAATGGTTTCAAGTTGACCCTGAACCTAACTATAGAATGGTTTGTCTCATTGTGCATGCTAAATACATGTGCCTAGTCTTGAACTCCTAAATCCCATCGATTTCAACATTCCTTAAGCACTTGGATAAGAAATGGATTGCAGCCTCTATCTCTAATTGGGCACTGTGTGTGAAATTCAGCAGGGCTTTGGGGGGGGGGTGTGTCACATTTCTTGAGAACTGGGGGAAAAACAGGAGGCTGAGAAATATTAAACGCTGTAGGAAAATGCTCACCTTTCATAAAGAATGACTCTATTCCCAAGCTATAAAGGCTCTGTTTGGAAACAGCTCTGCTGCTGCCCCAAGAGCTTCGAAGCCTTGCCTTCAAAAGAGTCTTTGAGGAGACCCTGCTCTCTGAATCAATCCATCATTTCAGAAAAGTAAACTCATCTTTAGTGGGCCTTTAAAGATAAATGTGAAGAAGAGTGATTGATGCTGGAGGCACAATTCTTTGTGGGGAAAGAGATGTGGAGGAAAGACACTGGATGAACAATACAGGAGTGCCGGAGGTGAATAGCTTGTATCACCAGTAGTCAATAACTGCATTCCTTCCTTCCTTTCCTTCCTGCACTCTTTCCTGAGCACTATGTCGGTATCTTGACAATACATTTGAGAACAGGGAAAGGGCTGTAGCTCCTTGATAGAGGACATGCTTTACATATTCAAGGTCCCAGGTTTAATCCCCAGAATTTCCAGGCAAAATTGGATGGTGAACCTGGCACTCTCCAGATGTTGCTGTACTGCAACTCCCATCATTCCTGGCCATTGGCCATGCTGGTTGGGTTGTGGTGCATTGCCTCCGTCATAGCTAGCAACCATCAACAGCCTACCCTTCCATGAATTTGTCTCTTTCCTCTCAGTGTTGCCCTTGTAGAACTCAGCAGGGAAGAAGATGGGAACAATTCTACAGTTAGGTCACTCTGCCTTTCATTAGCTACAGCTCCACCTACTTTTGGGCCTCCTGCCTTATGTTTTACCAGTCACAAAAGGTACCAGCTCCCACTGGGTAGAAGGTGTGTGAGCAATGCAGCTTTTCGCAAAAAATAAAAATCAGACTTTGAACTATGGAGAATTCCTAATGCATCAGCTCCATTTGGGAATTGTGACCGGGTGATTTGGAGTGTCACAATTTGGGACAATGGGAATTTGGAAACTTCCCTACCTCTAAGATGCAGCAGCATGCAATGAATAAGTGAAAGCCTCGTTGCTTATCCACCAAAATAATGAACTTCAAAGTCATTCATTGACTTTGACAGCCTCTTTGTGAACGCTGCACACACAATCTCCTGCATGCGTGATGGGCATTCAGATCCGTTCAATAAAACTTTGCTAAAATGGCCAAATATGAACCTTGCTTCAGAGACCCCGTTGCTGCTCTGATGCTGTGCAAACACTGGGTGTGAGTGGCGTTTCTCTCTCTCCTTTGAAGAGCATCCAAAGCAAACAGAAGAGTTGGAAACCAATTTGCTCATGTTTTCCTAAAGAGTTACCCAGCATACGATATCTATAGTAAAACACCTTCATGATTCATAATTGATTAGGGCAAGTGACAACCAGCCTTTGCTTGTAGACCTCCAGGGAAGAAGATTGCCCCACTTATTAGGAACATAGAAATCTGCCTTGGTTCATTTAACTCAGTATTGCGGCCATGGGGAACCTTTGGCCCTGCAGATGTTGCTGAACTACAACTCCCATCATCCCTGGCTACTGGCCATGATTTCTGGGACTGGTGGGAGATGAATATCAGCAACATCTAGAGCAGCCTTTCTCAACCTGTGGGTCCCCAGATGTTGTTGGACTACAACTCCCATCACCCCTGAGCTCTGGCCTTGCTAGCTAGGGATGATGGGAGTTGTAGTCCAACAACATCTGAGGACCCACAGGTTGAGAACCGCTGATCTAGAGCCAAAGGTTCCTCACACCACCACTGTGTACACCACCTGGCAGTGGCTCTCCAGGGTTTCAGACAGAGGTCTCTCCAAGCCCTCCCTGAAGAAGCTGAGGACTGAACCTCGGATCTTCTACATGCAAAGCTCCAACAATGAGATAAGTTTCTTCCAGGATTAAAGTCTTCAGTATTCTCCTTTTCATAACAACCTGGTCCTTTCTCTGCCCCACCCCAAAAAAATCCCAGTCCCACAACCCACCCAACTGCAAAATAATTCTGCATGAATCTTCCTTGACACAAGAACCCTATTTCCATACACTGTTTAGCTGCCTTTCTTTACCTTGAGAAGATGGATCAAGCTGAAACAGGCTCTGGTTCTCTAGACTGCAGTAAGTCTCAGTTTATGAGTGGTCCCCTTCTGAATTTAGGAAGCTACCTTCTACCAACTCACACCACTGGTCCATCTAAACCACTACTGTCTATGCTTTCTGGCAGCAGCTCTTTAGGGGTTCAGGTGGGGAGTCTCTCTCAGTTCTACCTGGAGATGCCAGAGATTGAACCTGTGACTTGCTGTGTGCAAAGCAGATGCTCTTCCACAGAGCTACAGCCTTTCCCTGCCTTGGCTGGGTCTGTCTTTCCTTTTAGTTATTTTCTGCTTGCAGAAGTTTGCACTGCTTATTTTACCATTGCAGAGCTTCTTTTGGGAAGCTGGTAATAAAGCCAGAGGGAAAGCAATATATTGGAAATAAAAGGAGGGTGAAGAGTGAAATAAAATGTGGATTTTTCTTTTCTTTTTTAAGAAAAGAAAAGACAATCCTTTTCCCCAGGAGGATTTAGATACGATATTGCATCTCTTTTCCCTTCCTTATGACAGCAGAGGATATTTTCATTTATTTTAAACACACTCATTTTCTTCTGCCTTTTCAATTTCCCTTTTGTCATAGGCTGCGGTGAAGGTCAGTTTATTCTCTGCCCAGAGAGGCAACCTTGTGAAAAAGAAGATGTGGAAAAAGAAGCCCCACCAACCTTGCTTGAGTGAGAATGGCTATTGTTCCCATCCATCCACCCATAGCCAACAGACTTATTAAATACAGTTTCCATCTAGGGAAACCAATACATTGGGGACTCAGTCCCTCTATGCAATTAGAGTTAAAGCTCGCATCAGATTAAATTAGCAGTTATCTGAGATCTTCCCCCCTATTCCCCCAGCTAATTAAAGTGTGTGGAGAAATTACCTGCCTACACCCCCCATACCCTCCGCCTCCCCTTCCTCCATCAGCATGTCACACTGGGTAATAGTGTGTTGGGGATATCTGGGCCTATGGGAAATGCAGTTTTCCCAGGGGTTGCTACCCAATTAAAAAATAAATCTTAACTATCTTGGCCTCTTTTGAATCAGGACAGGATTCCCCCCTCCCACCAGCCTTTTAGAAATGGGTGTGTTATCAAAAGCTCACCTTGGATTGAATTAGAAATTATCCGAGATGTTGCTTCCTCACCACCTCTTCTGCAGAAAATCTATGATTATTTCCCCACCACCACAGAGCCTAGGACTTGCCGATCAGAAGGTCAGCGGTTCGAATCCCCGCAACAGGGTGAGCTCCCGTTGATCAGTCCCTGCTCCTGCCAACCTAGCAGTTCGAAAGCACCTCAAAGTGCAAGTAGTTTACCGCTCCAGGGGGAAGGTAAACAGTGTTTCTGTGCGCTGCTCTGGTTTGCCAGAAGCGGCTTAGTCATGCTGGCCCCATGAGCCGGAAGCTTGTATGCCAGCTCCCTCAGCCAATAAAGCGAGATGAGCGCCGCAACCCCAGAGTCGGCCACGAATAGACCTAATGGTCAGGGGTCCCTTTACCTTTACCTTTACCACCACCAAAGCTAATCAAAAGGCTCAGGGAAATTATCTGCCCATGTCTTCTATCCTCAACCGCCCTCAAAATCTGTTCTCTGCCAGCTCTCAGCCCCCACAAAATAGAATCAGTGGGGGCACATGAAGAGGGACATTTCCACCTTCTCCATCACATGTTGCACTGGGCAATAATGGGCATCAGGTCCCACGGCAAGTGCAGTTTTCCAGAGAGCTGCTGCAAGATAAAGAATGGCTTGAATATCTTGGCCTCTTTTGAATCATCCTAGATACCCACTCTACCTTCACGGTCACTGGGATTCTTCAGCTGGGAAATGCAACCTTTAAACAGGTTCGATACTTGTTTAAGTGTGTTGCACTGATGCCATTTGAATTGCAGTTTCTCTCTCCCAGTACTCATCTCCACACCGTCCTCATTCATGCCTCCTTTCTTCTGCTGCCGCTGTCTGTTTTCCAGGATCTGGTTTGTCAAAAATGATATTGAATTTAGACAAATTGCCCTCATTGCAAAAAGGGAATTGAATTAGGTGGGATTCCAGTACTATCCGAGTGTGGCTGGGACTGGACGTGTGAAATGAGACTTAATTAGCATCCCTTGCTCTCTGGAGACAATTGGTTATTAAATGCATTGTTTCTTGTGTCATTTCAAGGTAATATGACGTCTCCATTGGACTTCTGTTAACACTTTTGGATTTATTTATTTTAACCTTCAGTGGCAATTTCTGTTGCGTCTTTCTGGCTTTAGATCCATTAATTTTGAATTATCTTATGCATCCCAGAGGCAGGGGGAACTTTTTTTCATTCTGGGGGTGGAGGCACTTTCCCACTGAGACCACCTTCCAGCTGGTGGGTGGGGCTAGAGGCATAAGTAGCCAGAACAATGGATGTGAAATTTGCACAGTAGGGGTTGCTTCCAGTGCTAGTCCTATTTGGAGTAGACCCATTGAAGTTATGACAGACCTACTCTGGAATAGGGGTGAATTTCTCAAATTCCAACTCCCTAGGGAAGAAGACTCAAAACATTTTTGCCCTGGGGAGGAGCTGAGACAGAGTAAGGAAGACCAGGCTTTATAAAATGACTCTGCCCCAAACACTCCACTCTTCTTTGCAGCACCCTCACTCCTGTGTTGTATGTTCTTTACTAAGTGCCTACCTGGAGGTTGAGTAGGAATTTTGGGTGAAGCCCCAATTGGCCTTGAGACTGTATTTCTTCACCTATTCCATACCGCTGGATCAAGCCAATGGCCCATCTAGTCCAGAGTCCTGTTCTCACAGTGGCCAAATGGAGGCCTGTGGGAAATTCACCTTACGCCCATGGAGCAATAAGGTCATGGGTAGGCAAACTAAGGCCCAGGGGCCAGATCCGGCTGAATCGCCTTCTAAATCCAGCCCGCGGTCTGGAAATCAGCGTGTTTTTTCATGGGTAGTGTGTGTACTTTTATTTAAAATGCATCTTTGGATTATTTGTGGGGCATAGGAATTCATTCATTCCTCCCCCCCCCCAAAAAAATATATATATAGTCCGGTGCCCCATAAGGTCTGAGGGACGGTGGACCAGCCCCCTGCTGAAAAAGTTTGCTGAGCCGTGGTCTAGTCCAAGACCCTGCGATGCAATTTGCAGTCACCCATCCAATTTGAAACCATACCGGACCCTGCTTAGCTTTGCAAACAGCTAGCAGTTTTATTGCCACACCAATGTTGATTGGCTGTTGAAAAAATTGATCACTGCCTCCTGTGTGAAGGCGTTCCAATGTTTAACTATGCACTGTGTGAAGAAGCGCTTTCCTTTATCTCAAAGTCCTGGCTGCCAGCCTCAGGGTTTGCTTTGCAAATAACTAGCAGTTCCTAGTGGTCCTTGTTATGCTCCCCCAACACACGAGAGCTGTATGTTGTCATCTCAGTCCATCAATACCTTCTTACAAATTGCCCTACTTTCCCCTGCCCTTTTTCCTGGTGGCCTCATCCAGGTATCAGTGACAAACGAACAGGTATTTTGCAGGTGAATGCATCTGAAATGGCAGCTGTGCACATGCTCTCAAGTCTGCAACGTGTTGTATGCTGCGCCAGGGATCCTCTGGAGAAAAGCACTCAGCACCCTTCTGAAGACACCTTCATGCTCGTTATCAGCTACTGTCAATGGGGGAGGAAGGAAGTGTCATTTTTCTCTGTTCAGAAGCAAAGGGCTTTGCATGAGGAACCCAAGGGAAAATGAGAATGGTAATTTGCTGAGCAGAGGTGCAGAAGGGTGATTCACGCATTGGCAGTGGGGGGGGGGAGGGAGAGAGGGAAGCAGGGAGATCAGAGACCTTCCATCAAACAGAATTTTTAGGTCTGCGGTAAATGATACAATTTTGATGGCTTTTTCTGGTCTATGATTTTTTAATGAGACTGTAAGGTGAATCTGTCTGGCTGTGGCATTTACATAGATTTGGGGATTTTTTTTCTTTTGGATGCTTCCTCAGTTTCATTTTTCGTCTCAAGATCTCCCTCAGTATTTGGATCAGGAGGATGCTAGCATGCCCCTGATTATAAATTACTCTTGGGGCCCAGTATCACCACCCACAATGATTTTATGGAAGAGTCTCCCTTTTGGGGGATTTCTAGATTGCTGGACTTTGATGTATAGAATGACACCACCTCTATACTCTATGGCTCTTCCTATAGAGTTTGTATCAGGAATTAACTGCGTCATGCTGGTTCTCTCTGTTTTACCAAATTTCGATTATGCCCACTATATCAATGCTGCCCTCTAAGACCAAGCACTCCAGTTCCCTCGCTTGGCTCAGAGGCTTCTAGTAGGATCATCTGAACACTCGCTTCTCTCTTCACAGTTTCTCTCTTCAAGTGTCTTTGGCACTTGTGTTTTGACCTAAGGTGCCTTGGACGCTCTGAATTGCTACCCTGTGCCAAGTCGCTCACAATTCTATGCCTCCCCCATTTGAAATCCCATCAACTTTATCATCTTCATTCCTGGGAGCGGGGAGGGGAGAGATTTGTTCTGAGCCACACCTGCTCAGCTCCTGACGGTTTTGCCCCCTGGATCAATTTAAAAACTGCTTTTTTATTTTAAGCGCCAGCAGTCTGGTTCCATCTGGGTTTAGGTTTCATGCATCTTGGACAGGCTCAGCTGGCCCCAAAATGTTCCCCAGTATCTAAGAAAACCAAACCCCTTTTCCCAACACCATAATCTCAACCCCGTATTGAGAATACAAAGCTGTGCCTGTCCAGTTGGCCCTGTGTGTGGAATTGATAAATTTTTGGAGAAAGCTGCCTTGGAGGTCCTGGCTTTTGGCATCCTGCCTAGCAACCTGAATTTGGCTTCCAAGACCTCACAACTACATTTTCCCCTGTCAGTAGCGCCTCCGTGCAGCACAACCACTGACACTTCTCCAGTGCTGGGGCTGTCCTTAATGAAGTCTTTTTTTAAAATTATTTTTTTTTATTAAAAAGAATTTTTAATACACATATATTACAAATATACAAACATACATTTCATACAATCCTTAAAAGTGTTCAAACATACCTACACTCAATCCCACGAATAATTCATTTTCCCATCACCATCCACCACCCCTTTCTAACCTTGGGTTCCTAGATCTTGTTGGACTACCAGTGGTCAGAGATTATGGGAGTTGTAGTTCCAGAATATTTGGAGACCCAATGTTGAGAAAGACTCTTCTAGAGGCTGCAGCTGTTTTCTGTTGGCATGTTCTTCTATCCCAGACACTTTCCTTTTCCCCAGGTTCTTGGATTTGCCTCGATATTATTGTGTTTCTCAAGTGCACAATACTTGAAAGCTCACACCTCTGACACACTGAGCAGGATTTCCCTCCAAACATATTTTCTCACTTGCACTGCATTACCAAACTAATAGCTTTCATATTTCCAACCATCTGAGGAAAACATTAGCTTGGCATTCCACTGTGACAATGGTTGGCTGGCACCAGCGCAATCTACGGGGAGAGCAAAATCTATTCTTCTTCCTGACAACTCCATTATTTTTCTATGTGTCTGAACCTTTTGTTAATCCTGCCCCTAGGGACAGCAATCTGGGGATTGGGAGCGGTACAGCCATGCCTTCATCTGACCCAGGAGGAATTAATTGCAAACTAAAGTCTAATGGCTTATGTTCGCCAAAGTTTGTGATTGCCAAACCTGCTATTACCCCAATACCTTAAAAGATCATCTCGCCCCTTATATACCAAACAAACCACTGCCCTCTAGGGATGGGGGAAGAACTCCAACTTCCATCAAGACCATTGGGCCATGCTGGTAGGGGCTGAGGGAAGATGGAATCCAACAACATCTGGTGGGCACCAGGTTGAGGGAGGCTGTCTTAATATCTTTGTAATTAGCTGAAATGCACAACCTTTTTAAAACTGCAAAGTCTATTACAAGGCTAGAAAGCACCCTTGATTTCTTAGACTAAGGGTTAATCACACAGAATTCTATTCAGCTTCAACGCTTACTTTGTCTTATTACTTAGATAAGAAACCAAGCTGATGTGTATATGAACTTTGCCTATGGGCTGCATTTCTCAAACCCTCGTTCTCTGGGCGTTCCTCTGGAGATCAAAGCGATTTCCTCTGGTGAAAACAGATTGAGAAATGTTGCCTCGGAGACTCCAAATTGCTCCAGCCTCCAAGCTCCTTCCGGTGAAGCAGAGTAATTAACTGCTTTTTAAAATGCTACTCACTGCCTTGCAAAACTGAACCCAAGGTTAATGGTTAATCATCTTCATTAGTTGTTTCCATTACATGCAAGAGATAGAGGTGAACAAATGTCTGATTGTTTCTCAGCTGTTTTCCTCAGATCAGGTGTGATGTTCTACTGGAGAGGGGCAGTCTCCCTTTTGCTCTTTTGATGCAAAGCCTTCCCCTTTTAATCACTCCTGTAAAAAGGGGGGGCTTAAGATGTTGCCTTGACAGTGTCCATCCAGTCCAGCACTTTGTAGACATCAGCCTAATGTTTGCATGACAGGAGAATGCCAGTTGCTAGGAGGCAGAAACAGCTGACTGGGTAGGACAGAGCCACTCCCCTAACTTCCTGGCAGATGGGTCCCTTCTGCTTACTGGGGCAAGGAGGGGTGAATTATGTATTTATAGACAGATAGACAGATAGATAGATGATAGATAGACAGATAGATGATAGATAGATGATAGATAGATAGATAGATAGATAGATAGATGATAGATAGATAGATAGATAGATAGATAGATAGATAGATGATAGATAGATAGATAGATAGATAGATAGATAGATAGATAGATAGATGATAGATAGATAGATAGATAGATGATAGATATAGATAGATAGATAGATAGATAGATAATAGACAGATATATATAGATATAGATATAGATATATAGATATAGATATAGATAGATGATAGATGATAGATGATAGAGATAGATGATAGATAGATGATAGATAGATAGATGATAGATAGATAGATAGATAGATAGATAGATAGATAGATAGATAGATAGATGATAGATAGATGATAGATAGATAGATGATAGATAAACACTGGAATGTTTGAATGTTTCTTTGATTGACCTTGAATATTCCCGTCACCCTTTCCTGCCACACCCTTTGAGAACCACTACTCTAGACCAACACTGTCTTCTTCTTTGGTGATCACATGTAGCTGAGTAAGATTGTCTTCCATGAACACAGTCTTAGCGGTGTGTCCATAGGTGACTGTGGAGGCCAATTCTGGATGCGCACATCCTTCCACAGTGGGGACATAGTTTTCTGGGCAGGAGTTGATCATGGTAAGGGTTTGCCAAGCATGCCTTCCTCTTAGCTCATTTCTCCCTTTCATCCTGAGTTTGAGTGTCTTCAAAGCCCATGACACCTTTGGTAAAGGCTGTTCGCCAAATGGAGCATTCGCAGGCCAGTGTTTGCCAATTGTCGGTGTTTATACAGTGGTACCTCGGGTTACAGACGCTTCAGGTTACAGACACCGCTAACCCAGAAATAGTACCTCGGGTTAAGAACTTTGCTTCAGGATGAGAACAGAAATCGTGTTTCGGCAGCGGCGCCAGTACACTGACATTAGTTCACCTATCTTCCCAAGTGATTTGTAAAATTTTCTGTAGTGACCGTTGATGGAATCTTTTGAGGAGTTGGAGATTGCGTTTATAAGTGGTCCATATTTCACAAGTGTACAGTAAGGTTGGTAATACAATAGCTTTGTAAACAAACATTTTGGTTTCCCTGCAAATGTCTCAGTCCTCAAACACTCTGCATTTCAATCAGGAGAAAGCCGCATTTGCAGACCGCAGGTGATGCTGGATTTCAGCATCAGTGTCGACCCTTGTGGAAAGGTAGGAGAAGTGATCAACATTTTCCAATGTTACACCACTGAGTTGGATTTGTGGCGCTGTGGATGGGTTATTTTGTACTTGTTGGTGCAGCACTTTGGTCTTTTGGATGTTGAGCGATAGGCCAAGCTTTTCATAAGCTTCTGTGAAGACATTTCGGATGGTTTGGAGTGTCAGCATCGCCCTTGAGCCGGTGTCACCAACTGGACTCATGCACTTCAACCCCGACTGGGCTAGGCGAGCTGAGTAGCACTTCCAGAGACCACCTTTTACACAGGAACAGGTCAAAGTGCTGTGGACTCACAGCCTGGAGATGTGAGCACCGGATTCACTTCCACAATATAGTTGTCGCACAGCAGAGTATAGCAGAGTCTGGCAGTGTATAAACGACTCGGAGAGCAGCTCTGTAGAATATCTTCTTTTATTATATAACTATAACTATAATACAAAACTATATACAGAGCTAAATAGGTCTAAGCATAAATGAATGCTGCACTGAGTGTCTGCAGCTGCTTTTAGCAGCAACCTTATCTCTACACACGATCTCTAACACTCAGTCTCTCTCTCTCTCCAACACACTGACTGACCGACTGACTTGGTGCTGGAGCTGAATAAGTAGAAAGCAGAACACTGCTCCTCCTCTCTGGAGAATCAGCAGACTCGTCAGGAGATTCTTGAATATGGGAGGGGTGAAATCTCCTCATGGAGGTCATCCTCTGAGTGTGCATATGCTATGTTGTCATCAACATATTGAAGCTCTATGGTAGAAGTTATGGTAACATTACTCTTTGCTTTCATAACGACACTTTATACACCTAGCAATGGGGAACCTGAGGCTATCCCAAATATTGATGAACTACAATTCTCAGCATCCCTGACCACTTCCCATTGTGGCTGTGAGTTTAACAACAGTTCCCAACAATCTACACCGACTGGCAGTCGCTCTCCAGGGTCTCAAACAGGGGGTCCTTCTCAGCCCCATCAGGAGATGCTGAACAAAATCATTGGGGGGAGGATTCTACAACCAAGGTGAAACTGTCCAGCCCCTTTGTTATTTTTGCTGTTATCAAGAGGTGTAATATTACTAATGTAATCTTGTTATATGCATAGTACTGGTGCTGGGTTTTTGTATGTTATATTTGGTGGTGGTGGTGATGATGATTAAATTGATATACCACCCTTCATCTGAGGATAACAGGGCGGTTTACAATAATTATGTTATTATGAAATGAGGGTGTGCTCCACCACTGAGCTGTGCCCCTTCCCCAGATTATGAGCTTTGGTAGTCTGGCTAGAGTCACATAGCACAGATGCACAGTCCACAAAACCTTGTTTGATCTCTCCATCTCTTGCTCCTGCTGCCTTATACATCTGCTGGATCCCTCCCTTCACTGGCATCAGAAATGTCTTTCCCAATCAATTAGTAGCTTCAAGTGATTAAGCTTCAGCAGAGCTTAACTATTGTCATTGCCATGGAGAAGCCACAAGAGATGCTGATAAGAGCTCGTGCACATTACGCAGGAAACAGCAGAGGGCAAAGAGAGCCACTTATTCCCATGTTTAAAGATTACAGACTCTGAAAAACTAGCAAAAGGCTGGCTGTCCCTGGTCCGATTTGTAATAGGTCCCTCTTCGTGGTGCTGCCACAGCAGGACTTTGGGGCAGATGTTCTTGCCTGGCTGTATTGCTTTTGTTTGTTATTATTGTATAATATTTTTGTGTGTGTTTCTACATTGTAAATTGCCCTGTGGTCACTGGATGAAGGGTAGTCTAGAAATGTAATAAATAAATAGTAGTGATGATGATAATGCCTCTTCGTTCAGCCTGGACACTGAGATCCAGCGCCGAGGGCCTTCTGGCGGTTCCCGCATTGCGAGAAGTGAGGTTACAGGGAACCAGACAGAGGGCCTTCTCGGTAGTGGCGCCCACCCTGTGGAACGCCCTCCCTTCAGATGTGAAGGAAATAAGCAGCTATCTTATCTTTAAAAGACATCTGAAGGCAGCACTGTTTAGGGAGGTTTTTAATATTTAATGCTGTATTGTTTTTAACACTTGATTGGGTGCCGCCCAGAGTGGCTGGGGAAACTCAGCCAGATGGGCGGGGTATAAATAATAAATTATTATTATTATTATTATTCCTTGTCTGGATGAAGGCTAGAGACGGATGCGTGAATGTGTGCAGAAACTAGCATACTATTCAAAGGTAGAATTCACATTCGTTGCTCCACCTGCTTTTGCCTCTAGCCCTGCCGACCACTGTCATGGAATCAAAGAATTGTAGAGTTGGAAGGGACCACGAGGGTCATCTAGTCCAACTCCCTGCAATGTAGGAATCTTTTGTCCAGCATGGGGCTCGAATCCAGACCCTGAGATTAAGAGTCTCATCCCCCACCGACTGAGCTATACCCAGCGTGGCCTCAGAAAGGAATGCATCCCTCAGGCTGGAAAAAGCTTTCCCACCCCTGGCCTAGAAACACCAGCACACTGGATTTGGAACCAACCTTAGGGCATCTTTGCCTTGAGATCCTAGACTCGCATCCACACCATACATTTAAAGCTGATTTAATGTGCATTTGGGGGACATGGATGGCACTGTGGGATAAACCACAGGGCCTAGGACTTGCTGATCAGAAGGTCAGCGGTTCGAATCCCCAAGACGGGGTGAGCTCCTGTTGCTCAGTCCCTGCTCCTGCCAACCTAGCAGTTCAAAAGCACATCAAGTGCAAGTAGATAAATAGGTACCACTCTGGGGGGAAGGTAAATGGCATTTCCATGCACTGCTGTGGTTCGCCAGAAGCGGCTTAGTCTTGCTGGCCACATGACCCGGAAGCTGTACACCGGCTCCCTCGGCCAATAAAGCGAGATGAGTGCTGCAACCTCAGAGTCGGTCACAACTGGACCTAATGGTCAGGAGTCCCTTTATCTTTACCTTTAATGTGCATTTGCAGTACATATCTTCCCCCCAAAGAATCCTGGGAACTGTGATGAACCCCTCACAGAACTACAAGCCCCAGCACCTTTAATGGACTACAGTTCTCAGTATTCTTTGATGGAAGCCATGTGCTTTAAATGTGCATTATGTGTGCTTTAAAAGTATGATGTGGCCGTGAGTAGACCGCTGCAACTATGTGCAGCTATGTGCCTGCCTGAGCCCAGAGTTACAGCTGCTTATTATGTCCTAAAACTTTGCCACTAAGTGAACAGTTATTTATGTTTTTTAAAGATCCCGTTATATAATTACTCGTAATTGCTAGTTTTATACCAACCATTAATCATTTTTAAAGAAACATCTAATTAAAAGTAAATAAATAGCTAGTCAACTGCACATTGCCCTGGCGCTCGGAATCTGTAATTAAGCTCCTGCATTTATTTTCCCCCTGTGATAACAGGCATAGGAAGAACTCAGACCAAAGGTTCCATCTAGTCCAGTAACCTGTTTCACACAGAGATCAGATAGGTGCTTCCAGGAAGCACAGTCTCCCACTTTGGTATTTAGTAGTATACGGCCGCTGAACCTGGATGTTCCCCTTACCTACTGGGGCTAATATCCTCCATGGATTTCCCTCTATATAATAAAAAAGGGAGAATGTCACCACGCAGCTCTCATTAGTGGATTTACATTAAAGGTAAAGATAAAGGGACCCCTGACCATTAGGTAGGTTAGGCTAAGATATATAGTGACTGGCACATGGTCACCCAAGAAGCTTCATAGCTGAAAGCAGATTTGAACCCTGGTCTCCCAGGTCCTAGTCGAATACTTGAACCATTATATCACTCTGGCTTTAGACAGAGCAGCCAGCTGTAGGTGATACTGTCCAAGTAAGAGCTATTTAATGAACTCCAGGTTTTTAGTATAAGATATTTATTAAATGATTCAAGAAAATGAGTAAGAGAATCAGGAACTACATAAAAATCTAAGTGGCCCATTCCAACCAATCCTAATAATAGAAATAGATTCTAAGATTGTTCTGGCAAATTATAGTGCAGGTTCCTTCTATGTGTCAAGTAGTGAGACACATTCTTCAAGGAAATGAGATGAGAGTCTCCTGGCAAATAAAGACCAACACATGGTCAAAGGACACATTTTCTCGCTGTTCATGGAGGTGTAGGGTGATGGCAAGCAAGTGTCCAATCAGAGGTGGTCCTGGGCTTTGCAAATCCCGCCCTCACACACAGATGGAATACTCAACACATTGCTGAGTCCAGGGGCAGGGAACTTTTCACAATTCAAGAGCCACATTGCTTCATTGGCAACCAACCGATGGGTGGAGCCAGACGCAAAAGTGGGTGGAGCAACAGACTCTTCTCTTTGTCTGATAGGCTAAATTTCAGGTGTGCGTAAGTGAGAGGTTCACCTTTCCCCATCCAGGCAAGCAAGAGGCATCTCCATGGTTCAAGGGCACATTCCAGTCAGGCAAAAGCACTCAAGGAGGGGGCAGAGTAGGGTTGGTGAAGGGTGGAGCCTAGGAAGAAGGGACTTGGCGTTGAGCCTTGGATGCTCTGTGAAGGTTAAGCAAGTGTATGAAGAATACTAGAGGCTGTGCCACCGCTCACTCCACTCACCAACTACCCTGCTATTCCTCCAGTATTCCCCTTCCTACCCCATGTGGGGTAGTTTTCACCTTCCTATCCCCATTACCCCATTGCTCTTCTATTCTGCAGCCCTGCTTGGGACCCATTTGCACCTTCACCCCATGTGCTTGCCTCCCCTTCTTTGGTGCAACCCCTCCCAAACAACAACAACAACCACCCACTCCCATGGTAAAGGTAAAGGGACCCCTGACCATTAGGTCCAGTCGCGACCGACTCTGGGGTTGCAGCGCTCATCTTGCTTTATTGGCCGAGGGAGCCGGCGTACAGCTTCTGGGTCATGTGGCCAGCATGACTAAGCCGCTTCTGGCGAACCAGAGCAGCGCACGGAAATGCCGTTTACCTTCCCACAGTGCTTTCGCACTGCTAGGTTGACAGGAGCAGGGACCGAGCAACAGGCGCTCACCCCATCATGGGGATTCGAACCGCTGACCTTCTGATTGGCAAGTCCTAGGCTCTGTGGTTTAACCCACAGCGCCACCCACATTCCCACTCCCATGGTAGCCTCCCGCATTTTCCTCCTCCCTCACATTGCAACTACTAAGTGCCCTTTTAATTTCCCCACCTTCCATTGTTGTTTAAAACCACCACTCCCCCCCCCATTGGTGTCCTTGCCTTCTCTCCCCCATGTCATGGCCACTGCTGTTGTGTAACCTGCCTTTATTTTTGCTCCCCTCTGTTGCTCTGATTTCATGCAACTCCAGGATATGGCACTATAAATCCACTTTAGCTAATGGGGCCTCCTGCTGCCGCCGCGCCGCCAGAGCAAGATTTCTGTTCTCACCCTGAAGCCAAGTTCTTAACCCGAGGTACTATTTCTGGGTTAGCGGAGTCTGTAACCTGAAGCATATGTAACCTGAAGCATATTAACCCGAGGTACCACTCTATAGGGACTCAAGAATTGCTTGTGAGAGCCATGAGGTCTGAGCTGGAGCAACCAGCTCAAACCTCTTCAAACAATGAGCTTCTCAGATAGACTGGGAGTGATTACCTAGTTCCTCCCAAGGTGGGAGAAAGTGGCAGGGTACCTTAGTTTACTCTATGGTATTAACCCCTTCATTTATTAATTAGACTTTTACATGTTATAGGATGCTGGCTATCCCACACTTTCCAGGCCCAGGCCCATGCTTTAAAGCTCTGTGTCCAAGCTGCTTCTTTTTTTGTCCCAGCACTTTCCCTGGGAAAACATCTGTTTTACCACTGAATCAGAGCAAACGGCAATTTGCAGAAAGTCTGGCTGCTGTTTGCTCCAATTCAGCAGTAAAATGCAAGAAAGACACAGGTAAAAAAAAATAGCACAGCTCAGACACAGAGCTTTGAAGCATGGATCTACGCCTAGAAATGCAGTGCAAAAGGAAGTCTGGGTGAGCCCTAAATCCAACACTCCAACTACTTCTCTGCACTAGGTAACTTCAGCTAGCATAGATTTTTATAAGGTTTATGCAGTAGTTTGATAGTGCTTAAATCCATTGCTTTTGAATATTAACAACGCAGTAACCATTCTGCCCTTGGAGAAGGATGGAATGCAAACCTGATTTTTTTTTAAAAAAAAAATACAAATTAAAAATGGTTGTGGGTATATAATCATCTATCTGAAAAATGCCCTCTGGCTCCATTTTGCTTCGCGGGTTGACCTCCTGGCTTCCTCGCCACCTCTCCCTCTGTTTGCAGCCATGAGTCTGCTAGCTATATTTGTTTTAAGCATTTCATATGTAAATCTCACAGTTTGACATTCTCCAAATTAGGTAGGTAATGGATATGTTGTGAGAGTTACTGATGTGGAAAGACTGTACTATTAGTGATTCAGGGGGGGAAGAGAGGTTGGGGGGGAGGCAGTGTGGGGTAATTACTGGGTCACGGAACAGGCGCCTGGTGTCAGTCATGGGAGACGCAACAATGGATCGAGTAGGAGGATGAGTAGTAAAATGTGTCAGTTCGAGGAGTGACATTCAGGGCTCCTCCAGATCTGTCAAACTTACAGAATGGAGTTTGCATATTAATGTTTATAATAAGGCACAGAGCAAAGCTACAGCAACCCTGCACTGCCAACTTAATTTCCTAAAATAGACTTTTTTGAGCGCCCATGTCAATATGCAGCAGGATCTGCGATGAATTAATGTGCACGGAAAGGAGGGGAGGGGGCATGTTGCTGAATGAATGCTCCAGGCTCAGCTAGAAAGGCTTGTTGGAGAAGTTGAGGAGGAGCCAGCCATGCAGGAACATCTGGAGTTGGGTTAGCATGACCACTTCTGCAATGTGCTCCCCAGGAAGGAAAAGCATCATTAAATATTGAGGACCCAAAAAAAGTGCACAATTTCCCTAAAATGTGCATGTGCTAATTTGCATGCATAGATGCAAATTTAGAAACTGTGGCTACAATTTTATTAGAAACGCAAGATTTCTTGCCCTAGGGACCATGTGACTTGTGGGCCTGCTTTCAGTCTGCTGCCCAGGTGCTTCAAGGTCTCGATTGCTCTCCCTTCTTCATCAGATGGCCCTTCAAAGAGAAGACTTCCCCAAGTAGGACACATGATAACTCTGTTTGGGATGTGCCTGTTACAGGAAGCTGCTTTCTACTTTGCTTGACCATTTATCCAGGATTGTCCAATGCAGGGGTCACCAACCAGTTGTGGTGCCCTTCAGATGTTTTGGACTCCAACCCCAGTCATCCCCAGCCAGCATGACCAATGGTAGAGGATGATGGGAACTGTAGTCTGAACTACTTGGAAGGCACCTCATTAGCTAGCCCTGATCTGGAGAAAAACAGTAGGGTTAGGAGGAAAGGTTGAATGTCCAGTGTGCTTCAGACCTCTCAGGGCCTTCAATCAGGGAGTTTCACACGCAGAAATTCAATCTTTTGCTACACCATCTCCACACTCCTACCTCCTAGAACTGGCAGCAGCTTTCTGGGGCTTCAAGTAGAGGTCTTCCTTGTCATCTGCTACCTTATCTTATTTTTCTTTTTTTTAAAGCTGGAAACCCCAGGGGTAGAACCTAGGACCTTCTGCGTGCAAAGCAGATGCTCTACCGTTAGGCTATGTTCCCTTCCCAGCCAGCAATTACTCCTCAGTCCAACTCCATTGGCTTTCATTTCAACCCACCTGGAACTAATTTGGCACTCCTGGCAATAGCACTGAAGTTTGAAAACACTAGCCTCAAAATACACATTTTCCCAGCTTGTAGTACTCAGTTGCATTGTGAGTCAAACACCCTTCCTCTGAACTTCTTATTCCACTTGTAATTAAAACTCAGGCTTTATAGAAGCCTCTGTGCCAGTATTGTGCCTGGGTGCTCATTCAAAGCTGGTAGTCACGGGTAGCAGATGCTCAGAAGCTGATTGCTTCTCCTCTCCTCAAGGATGAAACTGTCCCTGATAGCTGGAATGATCTTGAAATAAGAAAAATGTGGATGCTTCTTTAGTTGTGATTATTTAGTTGTGATTCCTGCACTGCAGGGACTAGATAACCCTTGGGGTCCTTTACGATTCTATGATTCTAGATCAGGAAGGAAGCTCCCCCTTTAAATGATCAGAAGTATGAATAGAATTAATGACTATGTCTTGGCTCTTCATTGCACACCCTTTAGGATTATAGATTTGTTAAAGGCAATTGATTTTATTGCAATTTCTATTAACTGCGTACTTCTTGGCCTATCATAATACTATCAGATAGTCTTGTTTTCTCCTTTAGTTGTTTTTGAAATGCAGTGATGATCTAGTAATTGTGGGTTGATTTATGATGATTAGCCCTATTGAACTTACACTCAGTAGTGCTTTGATGAATTGCTTAATGGGTTCTTAGTATCCAATATTTTCATATTTATGTGTTGTTTTATTATGAACTGCTTCACTGTGCATATTGAGATATTGTGGGCAGAATAAGGATGCAATCCTATGGTCCTTGGAGAGGGTATCCCAAAGGCCATATGGTTTTGTAGATCTTCCCCTCTGTGAGAAGATGGGGAGGTCCACCCTGAGAAACCCCCTCTCAGCCACCACAGATAGGACCACTGTTGGTGGTAACCAGCGGTGAGCGAAGGTTGCAGTGTTTGGGATCTTTTAGAGCAGAAATTTTCAACCTTTTTGAGTCCACAGCTCCCTTTACCATTACATTATTTCTGCAGCATCTCTGTGGGGCTCAGGATCTCAATTATGTCACCCCTTGCCTGGGGAGCCAGCAGCCTCTCACCCCTTTTTGAACACCCTCCCTTGTGGAGCATTCCCTCAGTCTCCTCTCCTCTTCCCTCTCCTTGGGAGTCCTCCAGGCAGGTGCTGCTGCCATCCCTGGTCTCTGAGCTCCCCAAAGAGATGTGCCTCTTCATACTGCCCCACAGGGGCCTGGGAAGCACCCCCTAGCCAGCCCCAGGGGCACCGTTTGCCTATGGAGCTTGTAGCCAGGGCTGCTGCAACAAACAACAACTGTGCAAGCCTTTGGGAGGCAGAGATGTGAGAGGGCATCAGAGGAGGAAGGGAAGAGGAACAAAGGCCAGTGTTGCCCAAAGCCATCATTCAAGGCACCCCGGGGTGCCACGCCACACTGGTTGGAAACCACTGTTTTAGAGAAAAGCAAGTGGTGACATGATAGAAGTTTAAAGAATTATGCCTGGCATGGAGAAAGTGGATCCAGAAAAGTTTTTCTCCCTCTCCCATGACACCAGAACTCATGGACATCCAATGAAACTGAATGTTGGAACCTTCAGGACAGATAAAAGGAAGTACTATTTGATGTGGCACAGAGTTAAGCAATGGAACTCACTTGCACGGGAGGCAGTGATGGCTTTAAAAGAGGGTCACAGAGGAGGAAGTTTTCCATGATACTAGCCACAATGGCTATTCTCTGCCTCCACGGTCAGAGGCAGTAATGCTTCTGAACACCAGCTGATGGAAACCCCAGAAGAGGAGAGTGTTCTTGTTCCCATAGGCATCCTGGTAGCCATTGTGAAAACTGGATGCTGTACCACATGGGCCAATGGCCTGATCCAGCAGGACTCCCTGTATGTTCCTTCTGGTTTTGTCTGCTTCAGCCATGATGTCCCTCCAATCACCACGGGGTCTACCTCTGCCCCATACCTCACTCCCCACCCCACCCCATCCCTGCCTACTGAGTTCTGCAAGGACAACCCTGAGACTAAAAAAAAGAAGCTGCCACAGGAAGTGACGCCCCGTGGCCTGGTTTCAAGTAAGACAGCAGATAGATGGATCTGGCTGAGAGCAGATTGAGATTGGTGCGTCACTGCCAACCACACCAGCCTCCACTAGTCCTCTGGTTCCAGGATCCTGCCTCAACTCAGGCTGCTGCCTATAGCTCAGCTCCATCAGTCTGACAAGGCACAACACAAACAAAACATTGGCTGCCTGGTTGAAGCCTCAGCAAGGTGCATCACCACCATAAGCAGCTTATTCATCTGTTGTTGTTGTTTAGTAGTTTAGTCGTGTCTGACTCTTCGTGACCTCATGGACCAGAGCACACCAGGCACTCCTGTCTTCCATTGCTTCCTGCAGTTTGGTCAAACTCATGTTGGTAGCTTCGAGAACACTGTCCAACCATCTCGTCCTCTGTCATCCCCTTCTCCTTGTGCCCTCAATCTTTCCCAGCATCAGGGTCTTTTCCAGGGAGTCTTGTCTTCTCATGAGGTGGCCAAAGTATTGGAGCCTCAGCTTCAGGATCTGTCCTTCCAGTGAGCACTCAGGGCTGATTTCCTTCAGAATGGATAGGTTTGATCTTCTTGCAGTCCATGGGACTCTCAAGAGCACGATAATTCAAAAGCATCAATTCTTCAGTGATCAGCCTTCTTTATGGTCCAGCTCTCACTTCCATACATCACTACTGGGAAAACCATAGCTTTAACTTTTTGACCAAACATGATCCACCTGGAGCAGGAACCGGCAAGCCACTCTGGTATCCCTGCCAAGAAAACTCCATGGACAAAGACAACAGGCATATTCATCTGTAGTCACCATTATTTGTTGTACCCATTTGAGGTTGTTGACATGAGCTTTTAGGTTTTGAGGTTTGCCACCAGGAGCGAGAGAACTTTCCCGCCCTCTTCCTCTTCCTCCTCTGGCCCATGGAAGTCAATAGTTTGTCCTAGCATATATTTTGTGCCATCAATTTTATAAGAACATTTCCTTGTTTTTCCTCATTTGCTATCTGAATCAGCTCTTCCTGCTGCTTTGTTGGCTCTCCTGCACTCATTCCCCTGTAATCGTTTAACACACTGTTAAATTCCAGAGTATGTTGTCTGTACATCTGATAATTTAATTCAGAGTGATGTGTGTGGAACTGCTAAGCATTCTTAGATAGCAACTAGGTAATTGGCAATACTGGATATGGTTCTCTTAACAATAAACAGGAAACATCTCTCCCTGTTAATTCATTCACCAGTAATCACCTCCTGGGCATTCTGAACAGGTGTGGCAAAGTGCAGGTAGGAGGTCAAGATCCTAGACAACAGATAGCCAATGTGGTGCCCTCCAGATGTTGTTGGGCTCCAGCTCCCATCAGCCTCAGCTAGCATAGCCAATGGTCAGGAGTGATGGGAGTTGGAGTCCACAACACTTGGAGGGTGTCTTGTTGACTACACATGTCCTAGACCAGTATTCTTCAGACTTGGGTCTCCAGATGTTGTAGGACTACAACTCCAATTATCCCCAGCCAGTTTGTCATGGATGATGGAAGCTGTGGTGCAGCAACATTAAGGAACCCAAGGTTGAAGAACACTGTCCTAGGCCATGAAAACCAGCGTTGGAAAATCCTGGTGGGTGTCAGTACCATGGAGAGCTTCCTTTTGGATGAAACATCATAATTAGGAGTAACAATTGGGAACCTGCAACAACATGCCTGCAGTGTGGAGTACTTTTGTTCAGGGTTCCAGCCATTCCATGTTCTTCCCCCTGGTTTCCCACTCCCTCATCTGGAACAGCCATACTACTCAGCCATACTGCCACACCTACTCAGCATGTTTGGTCCTCATTGAGTTGTTATTGGTGGGGCTTTGGGGTCTGGGCAGACACTGATCATTGATACTATACAAAATTTGATTTCTCCACTGGTGTCTGTCAGCAGCTTCCACTTTCAGCTCCCATTTAAAAATAGCTTCTCAGTCTGATCCAGGAAATGACATGCCCAGACAATGAGAATATCTCTGGGTCTCTTCCTTCATCCAGAATACTCCGTTCCATTAATTCTCCCGCCTGGTTTTCTGTTCCCCCTTTGACTGACAGTTGTCTAACGGCTGTTGAGGATGCTCAAGTCTCACTGTACTAATTTTTTTGGGGGTAGGGACTGTTTTTACAAACCTTGGAGTCACCCTGAGTGTGTATATACTTTTGCCTTGTGTGTAGATGTAGTTTTGAATCCATAAGCATGAAGATTCCTCAGGTGAAGATGGGGAATGAAAGGAATTGTGCCAACCTTGTTAAGAAATGAACTAAGTATATTGCTCCAGCAGTGGTCTGCCATTGACAGATGGTTTGCATAGACCTTCAGAGATAAGTGTGTGTGAAGCCCCACCCCCATAGGAGAGACTGATTGTACATTAAAAGGGCTGCATCCTGTTATTTAGGTGTGTGCAGCAGTTGAGAGGGACGATCTGGAGCTTCTGAACTTAGTCCCAAATCAGATGATTCAGGTTATCTTCGACTGATGTTCAAGGGAACCAGGGATCCCACTTCCACAAGAAGCAGTGATGGCTTCAAAAGAGGATTGTACAAATTCCTGGACAATGGTGCTATCAGTGGTTACTAGTCATGATGGCTATGCTTTGCCATCATGGTAGGAAGCAGTAATGTTCCTGAATACCAGTTGCTGGAAACCACAGGAGGAAGAATGCTCTTGTGGTTGGGCCCTGCTTGTGGACTTCCTACAGGCATCTGGCTGTGAGAACACTTACCTTCTTATGTACTTATTGAGATCTGAGCAGAAGCTGGACAGCCAGCTGTTGGGGGTTTACTAGCTCTGGATTTCATGCACCATTCCACTAGTGACTGGTGTCCAGTGGGACTGGTAGGGCAGAAGGCAGAGAGCCCAATGCTTGTTGGAGCCAGAACCAATGACAGGCAGAGCCAACTAAGTCTAGCTGTGCCACATCTGTCTCCCTGCTGAGTTCTACAAGGGCAACACGAAGACTAAGGAGAACAAGGTTGACATCCAGTGCCACTTCCTGGACTGCTTGTAAGTTAGAAGGCAGGCAGTGGGGACTGACTGATAGTATACTGACGTTGGTGAGACAGTGTCTGACAAGCCCCAATGCAACGGCCACCACGGGTCATTCCCCAAGCTTCCCTGCCTGTTAAATGATGGAGCAGATGCATAGTTCTGAGACTAAGCCAGGTTTAGTTCCTCTTCTTCATTGGCCTTTTGTAGCTATTTCAAAACAAGTGCTGAAGAATTCCTTCCTTGAACACCAAAGCAATTTTGATCCAACCTGTGACTCGCGATTAATTAGGAAGGAGGATATTTATGGAGGAAGGCAAAAAGCCTGCTGTTCCTGAATAGTTCGCCATGGTAGAAATTTCACACCCAGTAAATCACTAATGAAAATGTCATTTCCCTGCTGGGTTTACCTGAGCCTCTATTAATCTCACCGTTTCCATTAGAAACAGAATTACTGTCAGATTTGCAAGGAAGAAGAAGTGTTGCATTGTTGCATTTTAAATTAGCATCCTCAGTACTGTAGGGTAAAGAGACGATCTGGAAATTAGAGCCAGGAAGTCTTCTTCACTGGCCCCAAATTGGATACATTGGCCATCTGCTCAGCTCTGATCACCATCACAGCTAACAAAATTCTCTTTCACAGACTAGTTTCATTCCAAAATAAAAGCTCAGCACAGACTGATTCTGCATTACCTCCCCAGTGCATCCAGAGGGAGACAGTCCCAGCAAGGGAGGGATGGGACTTTATCCATACTTGCCCAATGAGGTTGTGGATGGGCTTATACCAAGATTGCAATTACTGCTTCCTTCATTCACCTGGGGCAAGTGCATGGATAACCTAACCAAGGGGAGAGTTTTCAAATACAGTGGTACCTCGGGTTAAGTACTTAATTCGTTCCAGACGTCTGTACTTAACCTGAAACTGTACTTAACCTGAAGCACCACTTTAGCTAATGGGGCCTCCTGCTGCCGCCGCACCGCTGGAGCACAATTTCTGTTCTTATCCTGAAGCAAAGTTCTTAACCTGAAGCACTATTTCTGGGTTAGCGTAGTGTGTAACCTGAAGCGTATGTAACCCGAGGTACCACTGTATGTATCAAGTAACCTCACCCACCCTTGTGGGCAGCAGGATCTAGAATCAAACCAGTCTGAAAGCAGCAAGTTGACATTTTCCTGTATTAAGAACAGCTACTTTGTGTTTCAAATGCGTGTGTGTGTGTGTGTGTGTGTACAGAGTCCGGGTCTCCCTTGCGAGAGTGAGATGTTACGTATTTCTATTTAAAGGACATTTGTGATTTCTAAATTTGCATCTATAAATTAGTATGTGCAAATTTTAAAGAAAGCTGTGCCCTCCTTTTGGGGGGTAATGCATAAATAGTCACTTTCCATGGGAAGCAATGGAGGAAGAGGAGATCAGGGTAAACAGAATTAATATATAACATTCTTACTTAGACAAGCCCACCTGGATGTTTAGATATGTTTTGCAGAGTTTTAATTTCTTTGTCTTAAATAATAATAATAATAATAATAATAATAATAATAATAATAATAATAAAATTTATTTATATCCCGCCCTCCCCAGTCGAAGCCGGGCTCAGGGCATCTAACAATAATAGTTGTAAAGATTTTAGTGATCATTTTATTGTTTTTGTAAACTGCTTTGAGGTTTTTCCTACAATCAGGCAGTATATACAGTAAATTTTATGAAATATTTGTGTGTGTGTGATCTCTGCATATGCACAATAATCCAAAGTACATTTAAGCCACTGCCACCCTTCCAAAGAATACTAGGAACTATAGTTTGTTGAGGGTGCTGGGAACTGTAGCTCTCTGATGGGTGAGCCACAGTTTCCAGGCTTCTTTGGGCAGGAAATGTGCTTTAAATGTACGGTTTTTCAGGCGGAACTCACTGGAACTGAGTTCTGACACCTCTTTGGTGCATTTCAGCATCTCTGTAGTGTTGTGGCATGTTGGCACATGTCGTTCGGGGCTGAGCACCAGAGGCTGTGGGTGGCACAGCACTTTGTCTTGTGTGGCGGAGGCTGCGGGTGTCATGACGGAGGGCGGTGGCATAGGAAGAGAAGCTTTTTTAGGGGTGATGCCCCTAAAAGCTCAACTACTTTGGCTCCCCCCTAAAACAAGGTCAACAAGTTCTGGCACCTCTTTTTCTAGGAAAAAAGAAAGCCCTAGTTTTATCCTAGGAACTCTGGCTTGTTAAGGGTCCTGGGAATTGTAGCTCTCTGAAACTATAGTTCCCACGCTTTTTTAGACAGGGGATGTGCATTAAATGCATGGTGCATATGCAAGCTCTTTTCTGCTCTGTTCATGTGCATTTGAGCAACATTTTTCTCCCCGGCCCCTTACCTCCTGCCGGGGTTGTCAGAGGCTAGAAATAAGGTATTCCGGAGAGCCTGTTCTTGGTGGAAATGTCCAGGCACTGAAGCATGAAGGAGGTTGGTTCACAGAAAGGAAAGCGGGGTGGAGAGAGAGAGAGAGAAGGAAATGAAGCAAGGAAGCTAGTCAAGCTTAGCAAGGAGGGGGCACAGAAGCTAAACATCAAGGAGTGAGGTGTGGGATCAAGGCAGACTCCAATGGTGGTTGGAGGGAAGGCTTGGCTGAAGGAGACAAAACAAGAAGGAGCATAACAACTCAAGGAAAACCCTGCTAGATCAAGCCAGAGCCCATCTAGTCCAGAATCTGGTTCTTGCAGTGGCCACCAGGATGCCTTTGGGAAATAGGGTCCCAAAATGAGAGCAATCTCTTCTCCCGTGAGATACCTGGAAGTAGGACCTGATCCCAAGAGCACTCTCCCTTCCTGTGGTTTCCAGGAGCATTTCTGCCTCCGACCGTGGAAGCAGAACATAGGCATCACGGCTACTAACCATTGATAGCTTTATCCTCCATGAATTTCTCTAATTCCCTTTAAAGCCTTCCAAGGTTGAGGCCATCACTGCCTCCTGTCTTTAACCTTCTTCCACAGTTAACTACATGAAGACGTGTTTGCTTTTATCTGCACTGAATCTTCTAACTTCTGCATGCATTGCAGATGCTCTTCCACAGAGCTTTGGCCCTTCCTCCAAGGAAGCTTTCTTATATTGAGCCACACCATTGGTCCATATTTTGAAGAGCAAAAAAGAGGACGCTATGACGACTCTCATTTTAAATACCACTACTATATGCAGGCCATAGAAGCTGTGATATACAGTGGTACCTCGGGTTACAGACGCTTCAGGTTACAGACGCTTCAGGTTACAGACTCCACAAACCCAGAAATAGTACCTCGGGTTAAGAACTTTGCTTCAGGATGAGAATAGAAATCACACTGCAGCGGGAAGCCCCATTAGCTAAAGTGGTACCTCAGGTTAAGAACAGTTTCAGGTTAAGAACGGACCTCCAGAAGGAGGTACCACTGTACTGCTGGGGGGTGGGCAGGAGAAGAGAAGAGAAGAGAAGAGAAGAGAAGAGAAGAGAAGAGAAGAGAAGAGAAGAGAAGAGAAGAGAAGAGAAGAGAAGAGAAGAGGAAAGCAAGTCTTCAACCACCAGTTATGTCTATGTCTCATCCATTTTGGCAAATTTAAAAACTCCACCTGGACAGAAAATTTACCCTTGAAACAGAAGTGTCCTGGAAAAAGAGGACACATGGCAACCCTAGCAATTGGCTACAGACTGGCCCTGATTCTTCAGGGTTTCAGGCAGGGTTCTCTCCCATATCAACATGGAGGTGATGTTGAACCTGGGACCTTCTGCATGCAAAGCAGATGCTCTTCCACCAAGCTGGAGACTCCACCATATCCTCAGAGATGGAGTGTATGATTCTTTGGGCAGCAAAGTGCTGGAGAGCGTCAAGGGTACTATGATGGGATAATGAGCTGCTTGTGCGTAAAAGCTTGATCCCGCTGGGGTTTGGCCGGTCATCCAAACCCAGGCACTAACGGAGCCCCCAAAAGCATGACTCCGTCAGTCGCTGGTAGAATCTGACAGTGGGCGTCTACGGAATTTACGCCAACATAAAAGCTGTTTGACGGACATGCGCTTTCGTGACTCTCTGCGTGACAGTTTCCGGCGAAGGGAGGGAATTCCTAAAGGGGGTCTAGTTACCTCTTCACTATTCTCACTAGAAGCGTCTGAGAGCCTCCCCTCCGCTGTAACTCCTGCACTCCCCCTGCTGGTTCCTGCTTCTGCTGCAGAGTCTCTCCTACTCTGCTGGAGCCTGTCCAGCACCTCTAACTCCGATGGCAGTTCCCTGACATCCACCTCCCCCCCAGGCCCCCCTTCACCCCCTCCCGCCTCCTCTCCCACTGGCGGTGAGGGCGGAAAGCCCCTGAAAGAGCAATCCTCGTCATCAGAGGATTCAAACACTTCTAGCCACGGCGTCCCGTCTCTCTCCCCGTCTTCTTCTTCTTCGTCGGAGGCAGCTTCCTCACCCACCCCTGACTCTGGGAACCCTTCAAACTCTCCCTCCTCATCGGTGGTCCCAAAGTGTTCCCTTCTAAATCGTGCCACGGGTTGCGGTTTTCTTGGGAAACGCTGATGAAATGTTTCTATTAAGATCTCGTCATTCACTACCTCTGCTGGCACCCAAGTGTTTTCCGACTCTACTTCCCCCTCCCATTCTACCAGATATTCCACCTGATTCCCCTTCCACCTGGAATCAATGATTCCTGCCACGTTCATGTCGCGCTCTCTCTCTTCTATCACGAGCGTTTGGGTGGCCTCTCTCTCACGCTCCCCCCACTCACGTCCCTCTCGGTACGGCGACAGTAATGACCTGTGAAATACTGGGTGTAATTTCATGTGACTGGGCAGTCTGAGTTTGAATGCTACTGGGTTGACCTGCTGTATGACCTCAAAGGGTCCCAATTTCTTGGGTCTCAATTTCTTACTCCCACCCTTGAACGGTAGTCCTTGGGTGGACAACCACACTCGGTCTCCCACCCTTATGATTTCACCTTCCCTCCTATTTCTGTCTGCTTGCTTCTTATATTCTTCCTTGGCTCTCTCTAAGTTAAGTTGAAGCTGACGGTGGATCGCTTCCATCTCTTCAAAAAAATGTTCCGCTGCCGGCACGCTCCACCTCTCCCCCCCCCCTCTCCTGGGAATGCCCGGGGATGGCACCCATAGTTTGCCAGGAAAGGACTCATCCCTGTGGACACATTCTCCGCGTTGTTGTAGGCAAATTCGGCCAGCGGTAGCTTATCTACCCAATCATTTTCTCTGTCCTTTACATAATACCTCAGGTATTGTTGCAAAATGCCGTTTGCCCTTTCCGCTTGCCCATTAGTTTCTGGGTGTCGGGCAGTGGAGAAATTGAGTTCTACTTGCAGTAAGCTCATAAGTTTCCTCCAGAACCTGGAAGTAAATTGTTTGCCTCTGTCACTGACCACCCTCAAGGGGGCGCCATGCAACCTGAAAATATGCTCTACAAACAACTTGGCGGTCTCCTCCGCTGTAACCGCATGTGAACAGGCTATAAAATGACACATTTTGGTTAATAGATCTACCACCACCATGACAGCTGTTTTGCCTTTGGATTTTGGCAGGTCCGTCATAAAATCTATGGATACTGCCTCCCAAGGCCTTTCTGGCGTGGGTAAGGGTTGTAATAGCCCCGCTGGCGCCACCCTCTCTCCTTTTGCTCGCTGACACCTGTCGCAACCCCTAACATATTCCCGCACGTCCTCCCTCACCTTGGGCCACCAAAACTCCCTGGTAACCAACCACATGGTTTTGTGCTGTCCAAAATGTCCCGCTGTGGGGCTGTCATGCAACTGCTTGAGTACTCTGCCCCTCAGTTCCCCATCTGGTATGTACAGTGCCCCTTTGTAATACAACGCCCCGTTCTTTTCTTCAAATCCCCCTGTGTTCTCTTCTGTCCTCCTGAGTTCTCTGAGTTTCTCTTGGGCGTATTCATCGTTCTCCGTACCTTCCATCAGTTCCCTTTGCCCCACCAATGCCGCCCCACACACCCAGCGTTCTTCGGAGATTACATGCCTTGCCTCAGGCGCTCCCTCCCCCTCTAAGTACTCAGGTTTCCTGGAAAGGGCATCCGCTCTCACGTTCTCTGAACCTGGCACGTAACGAATCTCAAAGTGGAATTTGGAGAACTCCTGGGCCCATCGCACTTGTCTCTGGTTCAGGACACGGGCTGTTCTCCAATATTCCAGATTTTTGTGGTCAGTTCGGACTTGAACCTTGTGTTGCGCCCCAATCAGCAAGTGCCGCCATTTCCGGAATGCTTCATGAATGGCGAGCAGTTCTCTGTCGTACACTGTGTAGTTCCTCTCGGATTTGTTCAATTTCCGCGAAAAGAATGCACACGGTCTCCATTCCGACGTATCCTTTCCCGGCTGGAGAAGCACGGCCCCCACTGCTCGGTCTGACGCGTCAGTCTCCACTCTCATTGGTTGTTGTAGATCCACGTGCAGAAGCTGTTCTTCCGACGCAAACGCCTGCTTTAGGCGTTCGAACGCCCGCTGCGCTTCTTCCGTCCAAACAAATTTCTTTTTGCTACTAAGACAATCTGTGATGGGCGCGGTCAAATGGGCAAAGTTTTTGATGAACTTCCTATAGAAGTTTCCGAACCCCAGGAACCTTTGCACGTCCTTCTTGGTCTTTGGTGTTTTCCATTCCAGTACCGCTTGAACCTTGCTGGGATCCATGGCCAATCCCTTGTCAGACAACCGGTACCCCAGGAATTCCACCTCCCTAGTATGAAACTGACACTTCTCCAGTTTCACCCACAGCCGGTTTTCTCGCAGTTTGCTCAGTACCTCTCTTACATCTCGCACATGCTGCTCCTCATTCTCTGAGTACACCAGGACGTCATCTAAGAACGCTACGCAGTTCTTGTAGAGCAATGGCCCCAGGACGTGATTCATGAATGATTGAAAACAGGCGGAGCCTCCTTGTAATCCGAAAGGCATAACGAGGTACTCAAACGCCCCCAAGGGGGTGAACATAGTGGTCTTCCACTCATCCCCCTTCCTCACACGTATCAAGTTATATGCCCCCCTAAGGTCCAGCTTGGTAAAAATCTTCCCTTTTCTCACCTGTGTCAGAATGTCATCAATTCTAGGCATAGGGAAAGTCACTGGTTCTGACACTGCATTCAGGGACCTGAAATCACACACAAGTCTGGGCTTGCCCGTGTTTTTTTTGTCCACAAAGAACACTGGACTGCCCCCCACCGCTCGTGACTCTCTGATGAAACCTCTCTTGAGATTCTTGTCAATGAACTCCCTTAACTCCTGCATCTCACTGTCTGACATTGCATACAGCTTCCCCACTGGCAATTGTGCTCCTGGGAGTAAGGTAATTTGACAGTCAAAGGGTCTGTGCGGGGGCAATTTATCCGCTTCCTTTTCGCTGAATACGTCAATCAAGTCAGCGTATTGTGGTGGCACCTTCCCCTTGTCCATCACTTCCACCCCTGCTAGAGTGGCCCTGCTGCCTGCCTGGGCCTCTCCCTCCTTGCAGTGTTCTAGGCAATGTGCTGATCCAAAGGAAACCACGCGCTGATGCCAGCCTACTAGCGGATCATGTAGTGCCAGCCAGCTCATTCCCAAGATAATAGGGGCTCCTCCCAGGGTGGCTACGTTAAACGCTATCAGTTCTGTGTGCCGTGCCACCCTCATTATCATTGGTACAGTCTGTTGGCTCACTTCTCCTCCCAACAGCTCCCTCCCATCAATCGTGGTAACCTGCAAAGGCTTACTTAATGGGATAGTCTGTATCTGGTGCTCAGCTGCAAACTCCTTACTCATGAAATTACATGAGCTACCTGAGTCCAATAGCGCTCTTATCTTTAGTGGGTGTCCGTTTGCCAGTTCCAGCAACACCTCTATCACAAGTGCTGGTCTTGGGGGTTCCGGCGTGGGCACGTTCACTACTCCCTGGCCTGGCTGCTGTGCCCCGATGTTGGCAACCAGGCGTTGGCTTTTACTTGCTCCTTCATTTCATCCTCCTCCTTCCCCCCAACAGTTCCTGCCATCCCTTGCCATTCCTTCCTTTGCGGACAGACTCTGGCAAAGTGACCTGGCTGTTGGCAGAGATAGCATCTCTTGCCGCTCTTTCCCTCCTTCTTCCGCCCTTCACTGGTGTTTGAAACTGTGCGCGCGCGCGCTGCTCCAAGTTCCATCAGCTCTGCTGGCGGGAAAGGCTGCTCCGGAATCTCTGGAATGCGGAAGTCCTTCCAACGTTCCCCCTTTCCTTCCCGCTTTTCCAAAGCTCTAGCCTCCTGGCGTGCTCCTATGGACAGCGCTGATTTAGTCAGCTGGTCCATAGACTCCACCCTAGGCGCCCGGGAAAGTTCATCTTTCACTGCCGGAGAGAGACCTTCTTCAAATAGCATTTGAATAGGTTCACTAGCAAGGTTCCACCCCAGTCTATGAATCAGCATGGTGAACTCAGTCCAGTACTCACGTACAGATCGGCTCCCCTGTTTACAAGCCATCAACTCCCTGCGCACCATCCCCTGCTCAATCTCGCTGGAAAACATCAAGTCCATGGCGCGAAAAAACTTCATTGTGTCCTTTAAGATTTCATTATTGGCTGCCATCAGGGGGCGAACCCAGTCCCTCGCCCCTCCCTCTAGATGGCCAATCACGTACGCCACTCTAGAGTTCTCATCGGGGAAGTCATCAAACAGTGGATTGAGAGCATATTGCATCTCTGTTCTAAAGGCTTGATAGTTCCTGGGATTCCCCCCAAATTTCTGCACCAATCCAGGCACCCTTCTGGCAAGTGGGGTGGTTTTCCCCTTATCTGCATCTTGAGCCCTCCTCTCCTCCAGCCTCGCCGTTTGCAGTGCGAGCTGGACCTCCAACGCCCTGTACCTTTCTTCCAGGCTTGGATCTGCTCCAGCTCCAGCTGCCCCGGTTCCTGCTGGTTCACTCATGATGCCCTCTGCTTGCACAAACAGCTTTCGGAGACTGTCAGATTGCTATGATGGGATAATGAGCTGCTTGTGCGTAAAAGCTTGATCCCGCTGGGGTTTGGCCGGTCATCCAAACCCAGGCACTAACGGAGCCCCCAAAAGCATGACTCCGTCAGTCGCTGGTAGAATCTGACAGTGGGCGTCTACGGAATTTACGCCAACATAAAAGCTGTTTGACGGACATGCGCTTTCGTGACTCTCTGCGTGACAGTTTCCGGCGAAGGGAGGGAATTCCTAAAGGGGGTCTAGTTACCTCTTCACTATTCTCACTAGAAGCGTCTGAGAGCCTCCCCTCCGCTGTAACTCCTGCACTCCCCCTGCTGGTTCCTGCTTCTGCTGCAGAGTCTCTCCTACTCTGCTGGAGCCTGTCCAGCACCTCTAACTCCGATGGCAGTTCCCTGACAGGTACCCAAGTGGGATACTAGGACACCAGAGGGTAGAATGCCTGGCAAACTCATATTTTGCAATGCTGATGTGCTGGTCCCGAGGGTTAACCATGCGGCGAGGTCCGAGTCCAGTCCGAGGTCGAGGGTGCGCTATGGAGGCTGTCCGTCAAAGCTGAAGTGGGGTCCAAGGCAGGGAGTCGGGTGAGGTCAGGAACTCTGGCAGAGGAGCAGGACAGGGTGCAGGCAGGAACTGGCTACCAACAATGTTGCTCCCACATTCTGGGCCTGGGCTGGCTGGCTTTTACCTGCCCCGAGGCATTGGGCGGCCCCGGTCCACAGGTGACTCACCTCTCCTGGCCTGGAGGCGAGCACTCCTCCTGCGAGAACTTAGTTCCCTCCGCCTCTCTGCTCTGAGCCTCTGCAGCTCAGGGGAGGCTGGAGGGTTACCGGACCCAAAGGCAACCTCACCTTCCCCTGACAGGGCTGAGAGTGGAGCACCTGCAGGCAATGGGTCCTCCATCACCTCAGGAGCCACAGCAGACTTAGCTGATGCCTGCACCTGAGGATCCAGCACAGGTGAGGGCCCTTCAGGCTCAAGCCCCAGCCCCAGCTCAGCTGGTTCTGGAGGCAGGGACTCCTGTGCAGGCTGGGATTCCTCAGGTTCAGCCTCCGAGTCTGAATCCCAGGCCATCACAGCTGACATCTGAGGATTTTAAAAAGCGGGGTTGGGGTGTGCAGCAATAGATGCAGAGAGTGGATTGAAAACAGTGAGCGTTTGCATCACCGAAACAGAACAGCTTGTTTTCTATTTGAACTGACAAGGGTCACTTCCCTCAAATGCCAGTCATCCTGTTTTCAGTCTCCCCCAAATGTCCCTGGATCAGGTCAGTGAACCCGTTGATGCTGTTGCTATGGAAGCAATTATGGGAAGATAGATTATAGTGACTCGGAGCATAATAAATTTCCCTTTACCTGATTTATGGTCTGTATCCTTTCCCCATCTCATCACACCATTTATAATGTTGCCAACCAGTCACCTCTATGACAACAGAATGGCAGAGAAGGAAAGCAGGGTTCCCCCCGCACCCAGCGAGGGTTTTCTAGAACTGGAATGAATCTCCACAAACAGCTGTCATGCTCTGTAGGTGGAGCAGCCACCAAAGTCTTGAGTTAAGGGTTCTTTTTGGAGATTGTGGCTTACATGGAGAGAAAGGTGGGTGAGGATCAACCCTCCCTATGTGCTGTCATCCATATCAGAATTACATGGCAAGAAGCAGCATAGGCATCCATGCAGGAATGGGGGGAGGCAAAATTCAATTCGGTTAAATGAGAATGTACATAATTCACACTTTATAAAACAGTATGCGAACCAAGATTTACATGCCTCTAAATTTTGCAGTGCATTTCTTCAGCCAAATAATGTTTTAAAAATGCATCAGGTAGGGCAAAATGTTCATAATATGCATGTATTTACAAAAACAACATACAAAAATGCATTGTGTGTGGAGAAATTGCTTTGCAAAAATATGTGCTGTATGTTCAGCAAAATTGCATAGAAACATGTGTTTATTAGAAGAGAGGGGCAGTAATTTACTTATGAGTTTTCATGAGATTTTGTTTCAGCAAAACAAGAATTTCTGCAGAGGTGTAGAGAACTAAACAGAAAATTGAGAAGCTGAGAGCACCAAAACTGACAGATCCAGCTATCCCTATATCCATGGTGGACTTCACTGAAAACCTCTGAAATCCAGATGTGACCTCTGGGCTAGTCATATGTGCTCTAAGGCAATGGTCCACCACTGAAGTTGGAGGTATAAAACAAATTACAGTAGTGTTCCTTCCATCTTTTAAATCAAATCTTTGCAGTTCACCATAAAATAAAACAAAATTTCAATAAAATTTCTCCTCAGCTTTTGGGCAGCCACTGCAAATCTTGAAGCTCTGTCACAATTTTGTCAGAGCCAGAGAGCAAAAAATGTCATTTCCACATGACTATCACCATCAGGTATCCTACTTAACAAATTCAGAATCAACTTTGCCCTCAGTTCGGAATACAAACAGCAGTATAATTGATGCCAATATTAAAATATGCCACAAGACAGTCCCATTAAAACAGCAACACAATTAAAACAGGAGTCTGAGGTTGAAATACTCTGAATGCACATCTCCAGTCTTTCTTTCAGGGCCCTGATTTTCAAAGCAGTGAAGTGTGTTCCCAAATCACTTCTACCACATTTTGAATGTCAGCCCTGTCTTTGCCCTGAGAATCATCTCTCTGGAACATACTTTGTTAACATCCCCTTCTCCTTGCTCTTTTGCCAAACGCGAGTCCTCCCCGGTGATTTCTCCCTCCATGATGCTTTTAATTTTTCATGCATGACTGTTCTCTTTGGTTACCACGCAATGTCCCTCCTCGTATTCAAAACACCTCACCTGGGGTTGTTTTGTAGTCTTGACCTTTACTTGATTGTTCTTCAAGTCCGAATTCCCTCAGCACCTCCTCTGTTCTTTCCTCAGACACACGATGAAAAGTGCTTTAGGGTACATATGAAGGCACGGCTCACATGGCAGAGTTAAGAGTTGCCTGCTGGGTCAGATTGCAGGTCCATCTTCTAGCCCCAGGCTCTAACAGGCTCCAAGAAGACCATCCAGTTACAACCAAGATGTGCATAACATACTTGTAATACAGATAAGTAATCTGTGTTTGGTGACCCAGGGTGGTGTACCCAGGGTGGGCATCAATGGGGAGAGGAGCAGAGTATTTGCACATACATGGAGTCCTTGTATGTTGCAGAAGACAGGAAGCCTAACTGTAACTGGGGAGAAGAGCCTGTTTATTCCCCTGCTTACTTCCTGTGTTGAGATGGCAGAGTAATCCACAGCAAAACAGGTTGCAGTAGTGTGTTCTTGGTTGTATGAAGGTGTCAGTGTGTGTGTTGGTGGGCAAGTCACATGCCCAGGAAGTGAGGAGATCACCTGTTTGGAAGAAGAAGCTTGCGGGCACACCTGATACAGCTTTCTCACGTCAGTGGCTTCCAGTGCTATGAGTCTTCCTTGACCAGTGACTCATGCTTTAATGACCTCCCAGTTAGACTATTGTAATGTGGTCTATGTGGTTTGGACCCTGCAGGTAGCGCAAAACACAACCACAAGAGTTTTAATTGCAACAGCAAAGAGAGGTTTTGTAACAATAATAATCTATGAGCTGCACTGGTCACCAATTCACTACTGAGCCCAATTCAATGTGTTGACATTAGCATACAAAGCCCTAAATGGGTTATGTACAGTCTGAGTCACAAAGGAGATCTCACACGGCCAGATCTAAAAGAACATTAGTTCTGCAGAAGCAATAGTAGACCAGCAAGATTGCTTATTACTGAAGAGATGAAACAAAACAAGCTTCTTTGTTTTGCCAAATAGAAAATTGTCTCTTCCTTCTCTCCTGGTACATGCTGTTTCATGAACAATACTGGACTCATCCCCTACTCTGGCAGGCAAGTGTGACCTTAGTTTATTAGCTGGGCTTGGATTGCATCAAATAGCACTCATTCTTTTTGGCCAAGTTGTTAAGCAGGACAGCATGTGGCCCATAACAATATGTACACTTCTGACCTATGTCTTTGAGTTCCAATTTGCCATCCCTGCCTATGACTGCTGGAACTGTATGAATTCAAAGCACTTACATTGCTACTAAAGGGGAAATGAACATAGCCAGCAATTAAAACATGGTGATTGCCAAGGGTCAGATAGGCTCACTGGGGTGGGGGAAGTGGTGAATGGATGTTGTGCAATTCTGTGTCAGGACTGCAAGCACAGAGAGGTGCCCAACAGAGCCAAACATAAATAAACCCAGTCTGCAAGCAAATATAGCAAGTACTAGAACACGTTTTTCAGGACCATGGACAGCAACTAGAGAGATCAGACATTGTTCCAGTAAAAAATCTATAGTTGAGGCTTGTCCATTGGGGTGAATGAGTACAGCCACATCAATCTCAAAATGAATAAAGAAAACTCTTTGCTGTTTATGGGATTATATATATTTTTAGTCTCTATTGCACACTGCCCTGGGTTCCTTTGGAAGGAAATGTAATTCACAAATGCAAGAAACAAATAACAATTTGAATGAACAGCTAGACTAGCAAGGTTATTGAGAATGAGAGAGGGTGGAAGATAATAAAATTATTTGACACAAATCCATCGTTCACAGTGCTGCACCCACTATTGCATGGGGATGAATTAGCGACACCCAACTCCCCCAGGAAGATGATGATTTGGCTAGTTATTTTAATTGTTGTTTTGCAGGTCCTCTTTATTGTTATATTTCAATAAATACAACCATTTTTTTCATAATAGTTCATTTTGTGGGTCTTCTTCCAAGATGTGATGGAAAATTGCAATTCTAAAAAGTATCATCCTCTTTTCCTCACCTTCACCACCTTGAGTCTTAAATACACAGTCCTCTAAAAGTTTCAGCTGCAGGATAACAGATCCCTGTTCCTGCCTGGTGGTGAAGCTGGGATGATACACTTGTTAATTTATTTTAACAAAAGTACTTGCTCTTAAAGCTACTACATCAGACATAACATAAAGGTGGAGAAATAAGCAGTGAGTTGATCAGCAGGGATGAAATGAAAGAACAGACCCTGTTTTAATTTAAATTGGGATCGATCTCCCTAATGAGAAGCAGAGAGTCAAAATAAATTACATAAATGGAGTTAATCATGATGGAGAAGAAAAAGAGTAACCTTGTCTGGTCAAACTGATTTGGCTAATCCTAGCTAAAGGCAACCAGGATAATATACACTTTTGGTAATTTACTTTTTTAAAGGAATGTTCTCAGCATTTTTCTTGGGTTGTCCTTGAGGTCTGGAAGTTCTTAGCAAGAGGAAAACTAATATGTAAAGATTGTTGTTGTTGCTGCTGCTGCTTCTCTATATCAAGGATGAGCAATCTTTCTTCCTGGATGGCCATGTCGCCTTCCAGAGTAAATTCTGGGGGCCTCATGCCAAAGGCAAAAGAGAGCGAATGAAATGAAGGTGGATTTTGGTCTTCTTTAATAGGTTAGTTTCTTCACACTCACATGTCCCTCTGTATCCTCCATCAAGGCACACAAGAGACATGATTAGAGTTTAAGGACACTTCTCAGCCAAGAAAAAACATGTAAGTGAGGGCTGCTGAACAGTGTATCTGGGAAAGATCTGTGACCTAGCAAGAGCCCAGAGGGCCAGAAACGTGTTCTGAAGGGCCGGATTAGGCTTGAGGCTCCCCATCCTTGGTTTACATCCTTCTTAAAGGACTATCTGATCATATAAACTGGAGATTCCAGAGACTGAACCTTCTGCACACAAGGCAGTGAGCTATGGTCCTTCACCCCCTGTATACCAAAATGGTGGCTTGGGCCAACAGTCTCTCACCACCACCTTCTGGAACTTAGCCACTTCTTAAAATTGTATGTCTCAGTTCCATCTGGGGTTCGGGAGGTAACCTGGGTGGGATTAATGCATGACAAAAGTGTTCCACCTCTTATTTGTCCTCAATCATCATTGTCTGCTTCTCTTTCCCCAGGGTTTGCAAAAAAACCAACACCCTTCCTTTGAAAACAAAATAAGGAAACAGAATGAATTGGGCAAACTATACATTTATGGATTCAATCTGCATCATTTGCTTCCGAGATTTGGATTCTTGGTTTTTAAAAAAGAATCGAGAACTTGGTGTGTGCAGAACACTCATAGCTCTTAGAATGGCATACAAAATATTGCATTGCTAATGAATGTCAGTAACAACAAACAAATCAAGAGTACACTCTGTCCTTGAATTCCTAGGTAACTGTTCTAACCCAGGCTGAAGAAGGACTTAAGATTTGCAGTTGAAATAAAAGCACAGAGACCATAGATCTTTGAGTATGTATCTACCACTGCCCTCTACTGATAACAAAAACACTTAGCACAAATGTATAAAAAGATTTAATTTCTAACATGTCTTTGGCATTGTTGTACCGACAGACCTCTAAGTGGACAAAGTGTGCGTTGTTCTGTTGTTATGCTGGAGTGCACTGAGGGCTTACATCCCACACCATGCTTTTAACTCTTTCCTGCAGTACTAACAGTTTGCTTTATACCTGGTTTCCCTAGGATAATGCATTGGAAATATAACAGCTGGAAACTGATGTCAGGAAATAAATATATGGCATGACTGCATTTAGAATCCCGTTGTGTTGTTGAGATGTTGGCAGACCACCCATTAGGCAAGGTATTCAGTTTACCTAATGGGTGGGCTGACCATATCTCAACAACAGATCAGGCAGAGGTAGTGGATAAAAATAAATAAATCAAACCATGAGTGGTAGTGGTGTTACCGGAAAAATCCGAGGGCTCCCTTGGACAAAAAGTAAAGACACCAACCAGAGTAAATTGGACCAAATCAGCAGCCTGTAGGCTTGGCCTTTATTGACTGTTGCAACAGGGTGCTCCTCTCACTTACAGGTGAGAGGAAAGACACAGAAAAATGGTGTGCAAGACCTTATAAAAACTTTTGAAATTCCCCTCCTCTGGGTCAAGCCCACCCCCAGAAACATCATGTATACATTACAGAAAGGAGGGGTTGAGGGAGGAGTTGCGGTGGTAACCTGAGTGTCCTGTCACCTGGCTGGTTCCCTTCTCTCCCCCTCCCCATGAGTCACTTCCAGGAGACAAAGGGGAGTTGGCAGTTTCCTGCCCCCAGAGGGAAGATCTGATCATTGTCCTTTGTTCCAGTCCATGCTGAATCCACTCCCATATGCAAGTTCTTTGTGATCTTGATTGTCTTCTGTCTAGGACCATCAGGGTTGGCATAGCAACTGGGCAGGGCTCCTGTGGATGTGCTGGGATGGTGAAGGGATTATGGCTGCCCTGTATCAAACCTTCCTCATTTTGTAGTCCTTCCTTCATGGAGTAAAATAAAAGTGGAACAGTGCAAAACCAATGTATGGTTGATTTTCTAAGAATTTATAACAGAAGTGTAGCGTATGTAGTGTGTGAGTGTGAGTGAGTGTGTGTGTGTGTGTGTGTGTGTGTGTGTGTGTGAAGTTTGTACAAACTGAATGATTGGGGGTGGGGGGTTCCTGCTACAGTGGATAGGTTTTACCCCAGCCCATCTACCACTGTCTCTGGCCTAGAGCCCCAACCTGACTTCAGAGTTGCCTGACACATATTTGCAGGCTGGCCACAGTTGCACATTTCTTTGCCCATATTTGCTGCAACATTGATGCTGTAGACTAACTCTGTAATAATAATAATAATAATAATAATAATAATAATAATAATAATAATAACAACAACAACAACAATAATAATAATTTTTTATTTATACCCCGCCCATCTGGCTGGGCTTCTCCAGCCACTCTGGGTGGCTTCCAACCAAATATTAAATTACAGTAATACATCAAACATTAAAAGCTTCCCTAAACAGGGCTGCCTTCAGATGTCTTCTAAAAGTTTGGTAGTTGTTGTTCTCTTTGACATCTGGTGGGAGGGTGTTCCACAGGGCGGGCGCCACTACCGAGAAGGCCTTCTGCCTGGTTCCTTGTAACTTGGCTTCTCGCAGTGAGGGAGCCGCCAGAAGGCCCTCGACGCTGGACCTCAGTGTCTGGGTAGAAGGATGGGGGTTGTAGCCTACAAACTGCCCAGAACGTATGTAGGAAGCCCTAGAAATCTCAAAATAGTCAGCAAATGTCTCTTGTGTGTTTAGACGCTTGTCTCTGCCTCCTGTCTGCTACATATCAGATGTATTTGTGAGTCTCTCTCAGGCACATCTGTGAAGATGTGCTCCTACTAAAACTTTTGCTGATTTTTTCCTCTGTCTTCTGTCTTTCACATTTATTTGTTTTGGTTTTTTTTTAATTGCAAACCATTACTTTAACATTTTCTAAGCGGAGTAATGACAGTCCAAACTGTAACACTGAAATAATAAAAAGTAAGTTAAAGATACATATCAATATACTAGTGGTCCAGGGCACAGTCTTATGGATCAGGGGGAACTTGTGAGATACATATGTCTGAAGCAAATAATTGGTAGCAGAGGGGAAGGCATTCAAGGGTGTTGGGACAGTACCAAAAAATACTGTATCCATTTTCAAGTCACTGTCCTATGATGTTTTGCAGGATGTGATGCCAAGAGTAAACTTTCCCCATACAATGTAAATGATCTACATAAAGGTGCAGGTGGTCTTTCAGATCACCTGGTTCCAAATTGTTCAGGGCTTTATATGTCCTGAACAACTAGTGCAGAAACCAAAAACTATTGTAATTCTTAAATGGATAGTGCCATTTTTGCTAGTTTTTGTCACACCAAAAATGGGGTGAAGTCATGCCAAAGTCACATTTTGCTCCGCCATCTTGATTTGAAATGGCACCCAGCACCCAAATCTCAAGGAAGACTGACACCCACCACCTTTAACATGATCCTTTACTAATTAAGAATTTTGCTTAATGGTTGCCATCAATTGGATTTTAATTAATTTTTATAATGAAATGTTTTTAGAATCGTTGGATTATTTTGATTGTTTTTAGCCGCCCTGAGCCCAGCTTTGGCTGGGGAGGGCAGGATATAAATAAAAAATTTTATTATTATTACTATTATTATTATTATTATTATTATTATTATTATTATTATTATGGCCCTCATAAAACAACAACATGTCAAAATTATTTGCTGAACAACAACCTTTATTAGAGACAGACGTTTAAGGCTCTCCAGGCAAGGCAACACCTTGAGAGGTTATTTTTGTCCCATTGCACTGCCACTGGACGCTCATGAGAAATATAAGAGGCAAACCTCTAGGTGGTCTCTTCATTTCATCAGCAAGCAAATTAGTTCAAAGGATGGTTCCATTTTCGTGTTTTAGAAGCTTAAAAGCCTTTCCGTGTTGACTTCAGTTGGACCCTCACTTCTTAATCTAGAGCTTTCACAAAAGCTTCCTTTCTCTTCAGCCACCAAATGATCTTCCGCCTCCTTATCAGCAACACTAATAGCACAGAAATCTTCTCATTAGGGAAGCTGGCCTTCTGCCCCTGATGTACATAAGACCGGGACACCATAATACAAAGGACACTTCCAGATTTATAATGATGACAAATGCATGCCAATTTGTGAATCCAAGTCTTGAAATGGGTTATTTTAACCCATCATTCTTTTGAGCCATGGGTTTCTCATACAGAAAACTAGCACAGTGGGGAAAAGAAGACATGACTCCAAGATAATGGATGCAGACCATATATTCAAAGATGGTTTCCTTAACATTGTGTTCCAAAGATAAGGTTTGAGTATTCTCATAAGTGCAGAAGTAGGATGCCACCAACCCAGTTCTATTGTTACTATGAATTTATTATTACCATGAATTAATTAACTAGATTTCTATCCTGCCATTTCTCCCAAAGGAATCCGAGCAGCCAACATGCGAATGACAAAAGAGATTTTTCCTTCTCCTAGATAGGCTACCTTGCCATGTTGACAAGCCCCATCTGCTTAGTGGTAGAGCATGATGGCTGAGATAGCTCAGTTGGTAGAGCATGAGACTCTTAATCTCAGAGTCAAGGGTTCGAGCCCCAAGTTGGGCAAAAGATTCCTGCATTGCAAGGGGTTGGACTTGATGACCCTTGCGGTCCCTTCCAACTCTACAATTCTATGATTCTAAGATTCTAAGATCTACTTTGCATGCAGAAAGTCACAGATTCAATCCCTTAAATCTCCAGATAGGGATGGGAGAACCCTCCATTTGAAACCCTGGAGAGCTGCTGCCAGTCCGTGTGGACAATACTGAATTAGATGGAGCAGTGGCCTGATTCTGTATAAGGCAGTTTCCTGTATTCCTACGACAGGCTTCCTCAACCTTGGCCCTCCAGATGTTTTTGGCCTACAACTCCCATGATCCCTAGCTAGTCAGTGGTCAGGGGTGATGGGAATTGTAGTCTCAAAACACCTGGAGGGCCGAGGTTGAGGAAGCCTGTCCTATGATGTGTAACCAGAGGTAAGCAACAGAAAAGAGCAATAAGGTTGGAGTATATGCTAAATATTTGAAGTGTGTTTGTAAAAAATAGACTTGGGTCTGTTTACGTAGGATATATAAAGCACTGTGTTTTGCTGCCTTAAATACTGAATTGATGAAAATGGGACGCTTTTTTCCATGATGGATATAACGATCATGTAATTCACAAAATATATGAGCCATTAAAGCCCTGTGACATCTCTTCCCCGTGCTAAAGATTGTAAGTGGGATTAATGGTACCAATAAATCTATTCCCATAGGGAAGACTATAACAACAACAATCCCAAAAAGGGGGGAAATGGTAGGAAATATAGCCCACCTGGTAGGTTTATGGCCTTTCCGAACACAGTAATCATTTTAAAGAGATGCTGATTAGTGCTGGCAACAAGATTGGAACTGGAAGCTTACACGACATCCATTTAAACCGGAGCGCTAGGGAGTCTATAAGATCCCATTTTGTGGCTCAGACGGAGATGATTCATCCTGGTTGCAGGTGCGGCGTGTTCCTTGCACGCTTCCACAAATGGATGAAGAAAGCAAAGTTTGCACAAAGGAATCAAACAACAGAATCCAATTCTCAATTTGCACAGGTGGGGCTGGTTTAGCAAATCAACACCAGCGCTGAGCCAAAATCTGTGCTCCAGTTGTGGTTTTGTGTTGCTGGTTTATCTGCATTGTTGTTGTTGTTTTGGTTTTTTAAAAAAGAATTTCCTCCTCATTTTCAGGGCATGTTGAGATTTCTTTAGCATTTCTGCAGGAAGGAGTTATAGTTATTTATATAAATATTTATAAACTGCACTTTAAAAAACAAAAAAAAACCACAGTAATGAAAGCACAAGGGATGGCAGGCTAGCAGGAAAGGGGGAGATGGAGTGGAATGTCCCAAACAGGAGCACTCCAGACTGCAAAGTTTTGTATTATTGATTGAGATTCATTTTTCCGTTGAGACATTATAATTAATGGACTGTTCTAATTTCCTTTGAGACAACATTCCTAATTGCAGTACTTCTCACTTATGACTCCTAGGCATGCCTGCCAGCATTGATTCATTTCAATTTGCATTTCTGCACTCTTCAATTATAGATGCCTGGTCAATATAGGTAGGCAAGCGGTCCATTCTTTTCTAAGGATGCCTATTATTTCAGAGGGAGAAAGGTGGGAGAAAGAAAGGAGTTTTGTGGTGGAAACTGAATGCTGCAATATGTCCTGTTCTTAGCTAGGTCTGATGGTGACAGGGCAGCATAGGTGGGCACAGGGGTGGGCACTGGATGTGCCTAGACACGCCTTAATGTTTCTTTCTTAAAAGGGGGATCAAGGGAAATAGAAAGACAGAGAGAGATGCAGGCAGAATTAAAAAGCTGGAAGGGATCTGGAAGGAATTCTGCCTGAGTCTGTCTCTGAAAGCAATGGTGGGGTGATTGGATCCAGCAGCAGCAGTAAGCGGGGAGCAGAGGCTCATTTGCTTCACACAGAAGCTGCGGATCCATTCCAACCTTTTTTTTCTGCCTGCATCTATCTCCGTCTTACAGCTCTGTCTCAATTTGAGCTCTGCTTGCCACCTTTTGTAGAGCGAGATCTGTAGGGGCAAGGGGGTGCTTTTGTGGCATGCAAGCAAGGAAGAGCCATCCTGCCCTCTGTCCTGCCTCTGGTCAGCTTGGCGTGGATCTTCTGCTGTACAGGAAAAAGATACAGTGGTACCTCGGGTTACATATGCTTCAGGTTACAGACTCCATTAACCCAGAAATAGTACCTCGGGTTAAGAAATTTGCTTCAGGATGAGAAATCGCGCAGCGGCAGCAGGAGGCCCCATTAGCTAAAGTGGTACCTCAGGTTAAGAACAGTTTTCAGGTTAAGAACGGACCTCCAGAACATAGCTGTCAAGTGTCCCTTATTTGAAGGGACAGTCCCTTATTCCAGCGCCATGTCCCGCTGCTGTCCTTTATTGATGGATGTCCCTTAAATGATCTCCCTTAAATTCAAAGGAAGCAGCTCCTCTCCCTCCCTCCCTGCCGGCCAGGGAGGAGGGAGGCTCCAACTGTGTTGCTTGGCTGTGTTGCTCACCCAATAAGAAGTCTAAGAACGACTGGGGGTGGAGCTTGCATGCCTTGTGTGTGGCTAGTTAATGCAAGCTGAGGGGTTTTTTGAATGCTGGATGCCATTTTGTTGCACGTGCTGCTGCAAACTTTGCAGTGCAAAGCCAGGCCGGGGAGCCATCTTAAGTTGAGGCTGCATAGGCCTTGTGGTGCATGTGATTCAGATTCTATTCAGTTGAACCTCTGGTTACAAAGTTGGTTGGACAGTGTTCTCAAAGCTACCAGCATGTGTTTGACCAGACTGCAGGAGGACAGGAAGATTGGAGTGTCTGGAACCGGTGAGGCTGCAGGTCCCTTATTTTGGCTGCTGGTCCCTTATTTTCAAGGCTGCTGGTCCCTTATTTTCAAGGCTGCTGGTCCCTTATTTTCAAATCTGTAAGTTGACAGCTATGCTCCAGAAAGAATTAAGTTTTTAACCCAAGTACCACTGTACCCTGTTCTGTCGTCTTGACCACTCTTGTTGTGGTTGTTTTGTTAGCTTTTGTGCCTTTTTACCTCTTCTTGTCCTTATTTCGTTCAGCTTGTCATTCCTACTGCTTTTTCCTTTGTTGAAATAAATAAACCTATACAAGACCCCAGGTGCCCTGTGGAGTATCAGAAGCTGGGACCCCGACCACTTACAGGGTTCTAGTTCAATGGTTTCCAAACTCTCCCACCCTACAGACTACTTGAAAATTGCTGCCTGTCGCTTAGCAGTTGTTTTGCGCTGTGCTAGATGCTAAAGTATCTTCTTTAAAAAGTATATGAGATTCAAGTTTAACACAATAAAACGTAATAAGGCGCCAAGGAAGCAATTAAAATACAATTAAAAATCAATATTTGCAATTTAGCTGTAATGTCCTTGCTGTGCTGGTGCAATGTCATGTTCAGCTACATGCTGGCATAGCCATTGGTGTTCCTCTGGTGTAAGAATGATCAGTCCGTCAGAACAGTAAATAAGAGTTGCTCAACATACAGTATAGACCAGAACTTGTGCAAAGAGCAACCGCGGGCAAGAGTGTAACCTTGAGAGCAAAATTCTCACGCAGGCAATTCCAAGTTTTAGACAACTTGCTCTGATAATAGATGCCTGCAGGAATCCATCACGGAATGGTAACAAGAAAGTTCACCCTGCCTCAACTCAAGGGACCTTCTGCAACTCAAGGGACCTTCTGTTGCCCATCCTGAAAACATAGGGGCCTTATCCTCCATCACAACACTTGCCCACCTTGTTTAGCATTAACTACACTGACTGGGAGTGGTTCTCCTGCATTTCAGACTGGGAACATTCCCCAACCTACCTGGAGATGTCCAGGATGTCCAGAATACTCTGACCACTGAGCTATGGCCTTTCCCTGGGCTTCCAGAAACTCCCCACCCATTTTTGAACTCAATTCTTTTCTTTTCTTTTAAAGCAGGAAGTATCCACAGGGATGCAGGTGGCACAGAGCCTAGGACTTGCCGATCAGAAGGTCAGCATTTCGAATCCCCACGACGGGTTGAGCTCCCATTGCTTGGTCCTGCTCCTGCCAACCTAGCAGTTCAAAAGCATGTCAAGTGCAAGTAGATAAATAGGTACCAATCCGGCGGGAGGGTAAACGGTGTTTCTGTGCGCTGCTCTGGTTTGCCAGAAGCAGCTTAGTCATGCTGGCCAATGACCCGGAAGCTGTACGCCAGCTTCCTAGGCCAATAAAGCGAGATGAGTGCCGCAACCCCAGAGTTGGGGCCACGACTGGACCTAATGGTCAGGGGTCCCTTTACCTTTATCCACAGAGACAAGCAGCTCCCACTTCAGAAGATCACCTTCCAATGCTTGGAGAGCGATCAGAATGGCGCCAGGAGCAGAACTAACACATCCCCTTGCAAGTTTATTTAAAACAAATGCTCAGTGCTGATCAGAAGGTCGGCAGTTCAAATCCCCGCGACGGGTTGAGCTCCCATTGCTTGGTCCCTGCTCCTGCCAACCTAGCAGTTCAAAAGCATGTCAAGTGCAAGTAGATAAATAGGTACCACTCCGGCGGGAGGGTAAACGGTGTTTCTGTGCGCTGCTCTGGTTTGCCAGAAGTGGCTTAGTCATGCTGGCCACATGAGCCGGAAGCTGTACGCCAGCTTCCTAGGCCAATAAAGCGAGATGAGTGCCGCAACCCCAGAGTTGGGGCCACGACTGGACCTAATGGTCAGGGGTCCCTTTACCTTTATCCACAGAGACAAGCAGCTCCCACTTCAGAAGATCACCTTCCAATGCTTGGAGAGCGATCAGAATGGCGCCAGGAGCAGAACTAACACATCCCCTTGCAAGTTTATTTAAAACAAATGCTCAGTGCCTCAGATGGGGGCTGCAGTATTAGCAGAATGAGGAGTGTGAGGAGAATACTTTATTTTTGTGACAAGGCAGGAGGCGATGCTGAGGCTGTTTGCCTTCCCACCCACACCAGCTGTTGGGAATCAAGCCCAGGTTGAGGGAAGGTGGGAGAAAAACAGAAGATGGGGAGGAGCTGTTTGTGTTCTATAAGCCACAGAGAACGATGGAGAAAGGATGGAGGACAATGCCACACAGTGCCCCAGGAGAAGATTTTGAGCATGGTTAATGGTTTGTAGGAGAGAGTGTGAGGGGGGAAGAAGTTCTCTATCCCACCCCATGTTTAACCCGATGAAGGGGCTCTTGGAACCAAGAGCTGGGACTTCTGCCTTATCCTCTAGTGTAAGAGGAGTTGTGAACCCTCTGAGGAAAGCGGGGAGCAGGCTTGGGGGAGCTTACCCACTTTTTTGGAAGATGTTTACATTCCACGCTTCCTTCAGAGACCACGGGGCAGTTTAAAATAACAATTAAACAGTAAAATTAGAAATCTATTCGAAAACACAGAGGAAAATAAGGAAGGCAAGGATATGTGGCGTGCTCAGATTTGGAAGGTGGCTCTTGTAGAAAAGTTGACAGTGAACCTTAGATTAGTAAACATACAAAAGAAAACAGACATATTTACGCCTATCTGGAATGATTACAGACGCTTCAGGTTACAGACTCTGCTAACCCAGAAATAGTACCTCGGGTTAAGAACTTTGCTTCAGGATGAGAACAGAAATTGCACAGCAGCAGCGGGAGGCCCCATTATTTAAAGTGGTACTTCAGGTTAAGAACAGACCTCCAGAACGAATTAAGTTCTTAACCAGAGGTACCACTGTATTCTTAATATTATAACTTTATAATCACAATTTCAAAGCATTTCAAATACGTATATTTTCAATAAATCTTCAATCTGACTGGGTTCAAACAACTTTAGATGAGGCAGTGAAATGAAGAAGACCAAGTCTTCTTATTTTTTTTATTTGCCTGGCTGTAAATGTTAATTTTTATGTGAGTTCTCTGTTTCTGTTAAACGAAATACTATGAGCAGAAGGGGAAGCTTAAACAGGTGTGCTATTCTTTCCCTCTTTTTCCTTTTTCCTTTCTTTTTGTTACTTTTTCTTCTTCTTGATTTAGGTGCAAGTTATTCGAAATGAGATTTTATGTTGAGTTAACTTTGCTGCTGGAATCTACAGATTAAAAAATCTGCTATATGCCCAACTTGATGTTTACTCAATCCATTCATTTATAAAAAATAAACAGTGAAAATATATATCTATCCCAAACTATAGAGGATAATAAGGAAGACAAAGGGCCATGGTGAGAATTATGAGGTTTTGTGAAGAAGCAGAGTCTTCCCTTGACTTCAGAAGGATAAAGGCAGGCAAAGGCAAGGAAGACAAAGAGAAGCAATATGGTCAGAATCTCATGCGAGATAAATCAAAGGGTCAATGTGCTCAAGACAGAAACAAGTGGAGCGAGATGAGAAACAGCAAGAAAATATCGCAGAAATCAATAAGGGATAAAATGAAAACCCGAGCCAAAGTTTTTGCAGACTTGATAGGAAGAAACGGATGGATCTGCACCGTGTTGGAGAGATGAACATGACAAGACTTCACTGAAGAATTAATACAACGGAAACATGAAAAGGGATGAATCAAAGGAAAAGAGCAAAGCGATGTGCTTGAGGAGAAGCTTGGAGAGCAACACGATTAAAAGAGAATACAAAGAGTGAAGAAATGAGGGGAACCTTTACCATGAGGAAAGAAACATTTGGGGGGGGGGTTGGTTTAGAAAAAAAGGTGGGAGTAAAAGAGGACTTGACTGAGGTATATTGCCCAGACAGGGGCATTTTGCGGCCCATGAGAGCAGTGAAGTAACTGAGACAGGAAGCCATATCCAAGACTGTGTTGATTGGAAGCCCCTCTGTTCCCCTCAAGTGGTCCCAAGTCTTCCCTCTTGTCAAAACACCCAGAAAACAAGAACCACGCCCTCAAAAAAAATGCCTCTTCAATTTTGGGCCCAAGCAGCTCAAAACAAAAATTAATAACCCAAGTATGCCAATAATACTGCTTCCTGGAAAAGACATTTGAGGGAGTGGCCCTTGTCATTGTGCTGCCATTCCCCGACAAGTGGCTTTCTTCAAATGAACAGCTTCCCTTTGGTGTCATCTCCTTTGGAAACAAATGCAGTTGGCTCAGCTCTCTTGGAAGTTGAACGCTCTCTCAGAAGCTCTGGCTTTCTTGGCTACAACCTCCCCTCCAGTCAAGATCTAGGCTTACCCAATAACTAACCACCTTACAAAGTTGTGGTGATTGCTACAAGATAGGTGAAAACCAGATGGCCAGCACCCATTTGTCATGGAGAAAAATCCTGCCCAGCCCCAAATATGGCGGCTGACTTCATCCATAGCAAGGTCATAGCACAAGTAAAAGCAATCAAAATTAAGGGAGGGTGGGTAGGAGATCTGACGAAAAAGGCAGAGGAAGGCTGCCAGGCAGGACGCAGTTTAAACATCCGTGGAAGTGGGCCCAAGCATCCCTATTGGTTTGTTGGGCCTGCCATCAGGGCAATGCCCGACCAAAGTCTCCCAGTATTGGCCAGTTTGGCTGACAGCCAGACAATCTGGCCTGCCATTTGTTGGGTCCCTTGCATGGTCCGAGGCCTGACCACAACACCACCCTCTGAGGAAAGTGAGCGGACTTCTTGAAGTGAATTATGGCAGTCAGATGGGTCTTTCTGCCGGTGTTCTCCTCAGCAGTAGGAAATGCAGGAGCAGGGCCCAGCTAGAGTAAAACAGGTCCAGCTGTTCTACAGTTGTCCAAGCGGTCGTGTTCATTCCTACTGCTGGTGTCCTTCACTGTAGCACCACTTAATGTTCTTACAGAAAGGCTAGCTCACAATTCTTAAAACAGGGGTGGAGAACCTGTGGCCCTCCCTGATGTTATTGGACTTCCTCACTGACCATTGACCATGCTGGCTGGGGCTGATGGGAGTTGGAGTCCAGCCACATCTGGAAGGCCACAGCTTCCCTATCCCTGTCTTAGCGCCTTAGATTCAGCCATGAGCGTTCTTGGTATTTTTCATGGAGTTGAGATTAATTTCCAGGACAAGGACTAAAAGAAGATGGAACACCATACTTTTAAAGCACATTCAACACACCTTTAAAGCACATGACTTCTCAAAAGAATCCTGGGAATTGTAGATTCCCTCTCACAGAGCTGCCAGCTACAGAACCCTTAGCAAGCTACAGTTCCCAGGATTATTTAGGGCAAAACTCCATCTTTTGTGCATTCAACTCAAGAAAAGAACAGGCATCCATGTTGAAACAGCAGAAGTACAATTAGAATAAAAAGAACAAAGGATGAAAGAGAGGAGGCAGTAAGATAAATCTGGATGTCATGTACATCGCAGTGATGTTGAAGATAAAGTGAAGGAACAGAATCTTAACACGATTATAAGTCTTTAAAGAGGGCTGAAACACAGTGCAATGGCAGCTGATAAGGAAAACCAGGAATGTCAACATCCATTAACGTACATTTTTAAAGAGTTAACACAAGTTAAGAATGAAACAAGAACAGGACAGTACTATTAAAAAAAAAAAACCAACCCAAAGTGTGAAGATAAATAGGGGATAAGAGAGAAATCAACTAGGTCAAAAACAGGAAAGATAATGATTTTACAAGAAGAACCTTAGAAATCTTATCGAAGGCCATTTCAGAGGGGTATAAGGAGCTAAACAAAGAGCTTCATTACAGAAATGAAAGACTCTGCAAAGTTCAAGAAGTTTAGATGAAAAACAGAAATGCTAAAGGACAATCAATTAGCAAGAACAGAAGGGCCAAGAGTTGGCTTCTTAAGAATGGGTGAGATCACAGTTTGCTTAAAATTAGAAGTGGGAGTACCAGAAAGAAGGAGAAAGGTTGAAAATGTAGGAAGTGTAGGGAAAAAACAGCAAGAGCTCCAGAATATGGGAAATAATTGGGTAAAGGATCAAAGTGGGGGGAGTGTAATGGGCTTTATCGAGAAAAAAGAAAACATTGCCTGTAATAATGGTGTGTGGCTGAATGAATAAGAAATAACTAAGGAGTTAAAGGTGAGGAACAACCTCCAGCTGTCCCTATTTCAATGGGACATTCTTGGAATTTCAGAACTCATCCCGGCTTCTGATTTGATCCTGGAATGTCCCAGGAAGTCATCTTTTGGGGCTGTGTTCTCACGTCCCGCTTTACATCAGGGGAATATTGGAGGGTAGGGGACTATCCATAAGAAAGAGGTGAAGAAACATCAAATGGATGAAGAGAAAGATGGATGGAAAGAAATCATGGAGTGGGGAACCTTTATTAGCCAAAGGGCTCCAGGGTTCGGCAGGGCCAGAGGCAAAGGTTGGTGAAGCAATGGATAGCTTACTTACCTCTGTGCCACACAAAAGCCACAGGTTTCTACAGTCACATGTATCTTGCAAAGCAAAAGGTCCCAGACCATTTTGGGTGAGGCCTCAACCCTTCATCCCTCTTGCCAGATCCTGCAAAATGATTCTATCTCGTGAGATCTCATGATAGCCTAACAGGGAAGCAGAACTCTTCCCTCCTCACTGCGCTTTGCGCCATATGCTCACACCCTCCAATATTTCTCTTACGAAAATACGGATGTCCTATTCCATTATTATTATTATTATTATTATTATTATTATTATTATTATTATTGCAGTGGTACCTCAGGTTACAAACACTTCGGGTTACAAACACTTCAGGTTACAAACTCCGCTAACCCGGAAGTAGTTGTTCTGGGTTGCAAACTTTGCCCCAGGATGAGAACAGAAATCGTTCTCTGGCGGCGCGGTGGCAGCGGAAGGCCCTATTAGCGAAAACACATCTTAGGTTAAGAACAGTTTCAGGTTAAGAACGGACCTCCAGAACGAATTAAGTTCTTAACCTGAGGTACTACTGTATTATTACTATACCCTGCCCATCTGACTGGGTTGCCCCAGCCACTGTTGGGATTCGCAGGATACTGGATAAGTCTGCAGGCTTCAACAGGATGATGCAATACTCTGCTGGGTAAGAGTGACTCAGCAGGAGTGTAATTAGTGTGATTGGCTATCACCTGTTTTAAAAGGAAAGCCTGTTTAACAGTGGGTGTGGTGGTTGTGCTGTGGTGGAGAGTATTCGTTTGTAAGTACTCTGTATGGACTGTTTCTTTTGTAATTGCCTGTATATAACTCACATTAAAAAAGACTGCACTGGAAAAACCTGGAACTCTTAGCGTCTCTGCTGAAAGCGCCGTGTGGAATACGCGACAGCCACTCTGGGTGGCTTCCAACATATATCAAAGCATTATAAACTTGCCTATCCAATGCTGTCTTCAGATGTCTTGTAAAGGTTGCATAGTTAGTTATCTCCTTGGCTCGGGGAAGGGGGGAGTGTGGTGTAGTGGTTAAGAGTGGTAGACTCGTAATCTGGTGAACCGGGTTTGCGTCTCCATTCCTCCACATGCAGCTGCTGGGTGACCTTGGGCCAGTCACACTTCTCTGAAGTCTCTCAGCCCCACTCACCTCACAGAGTGTTTGTTGTGGGGGAGGAAGGGAAAGGAGAATGTTAGCCGCTTTGAGACTCCTGAAGGGGAGTGATGAAGTGGGGTATCAAATCCAAACTCCTCCTCCTCCTCTTCTTCTTCTTCTTCTTCTTCTTCTCCTCCTCCTCCTCCTCCTCCTCCTCCTTCTTCTTCTTCTTCGCCTCATAACTCCTTATCCTCCAACATTTCTCTGTTGAAAATAGGGACGTCCTATCATACTCTCCAACATTTCTCTAATGAAATAGGAACGTCCTAAGGAAAAGTGGGACATTCTGGGATCAAATAAGAAACCAGAACAGCTTCAGTAAATCCAGGACTGTCCCTGAAAAATAGGAGCCCCTGAGCAAAGTCAGCTCTTGTGTAGTGTGCCTGGAACAAAGCTTATTTTTTTGGTTCTCAGTGTCTATCTTTTTCTTTTTTTGTACTGTTTTATTGTTTAACTACGACAACAGGAAGGCCACTCGGACATTAGAGGGCATACCAATAGATAGATAGATAGATAGATAGATAGATAGATAGATAGATAGATAGAATAATTTCCATACATTCTCAGCGGTTCGCTTGGAATTTCAGGCAACCAACTTGGAGAAGTTTAATTCTCTCTCTCTCTCTCTCTCTCTCTCTCTCTCTCTCTCTCTCTCCCCCCACTGGCGTCTTGTTCCAAAGAACTTGTTTTTGTTTCCATGTGAAGAGAGGCAAGGAAGAAGGGGAGGAAGCAGGAGCTGTCACCCGCCTTTATGCTCAGTCACATTCACACTTCTCTCATTCTGATCAATCTGGCAGTTCTGCGGCAGGCCGGGGGAGGGGGCAAGAGAAAGCCCAAATAACAGTATTGCGTCGGGTGGGGTGGGGGGGGAGCAAAACGAAACACAAAACAACATTATGGAGTGCACCAGCTGTGAAGGAGAAGAACAACAGGAGAGACGAGGGGAAGATTGATGAGGGAAGCCACATTGAACTTAACGGCGTGTGGATTGGTCTCGTGCTGTATGGTTAGCTAATGGTTGTAGTCTGTGGCATTGGTCTTCGGCTGGTGCGTCTGGACCCACAGGTGGGCCGTATCCTGACCTGAGTAGCATCAGCAACAGTGGGTTGTCTCCAACTAAATTTTTGCTCAGGCTCCATCTGCACCATATCATTAAGGCGGGATAATTCCACTTTAAACAGACATGGCTTCATCCAAACAATCCTGCAACTGTAGTTTGTTAAGAGTGCTGAGATTAGTTAAAGGTAAAGGTAAAGGGACCCCCGACCATTAGGTCCAGTCGTGGACGACTCTGGGGTTGTGGCACTCATCTCACTCTATAGGCTGAGGGAGCCAGCGTTTGTCCGCAGACAGCTTCCGGGTCATGTGGCCAGCATGACTAAGCCACTTCTGGCGAACCAGAGCAGTGCACGGAAACGCCGTTTACCTTCCCACCAGAGTGGTACCCTATTTATCTACTTGCACTTGATGTGCTTTCGAACTGCTAGGTGGGCAGGAGCTGGGACTGAACAACGGGAGCTCACCCCGTCGCGGGGATTCGAACCGCCAACATTCTAATCGGCGAGCCCTAGGCTCCCAGCACTGCAATTCTCAGAATTCCCTCTTTCAAGAGAACTCTATACATAAGGTGATCCGAGAGGGCTCTGTCCCAGACACATCAAACCCAGATCTCCAGAAATTTGCACTAATATTCATACTTTAATGTAATATATGCATATCCTCCCCTCACATTACTTGGCTGGAAAACTGCACTGCAAAATTCAGAGAAATGAGAATTTTGAAGGGTGGTTGTGTTTAAGTTCTGACGTTGTTTCAGAAAGTGTGAATTAGGCAAGTTTGCCTTTCAGTGCAACTCACATCAAGTTTAACCCCCGATCCTAGTTGGGGAGATTTGCTGATGCACTAGTCATTTTCCAGCATATTATGCTACGGTTAGATGGAGAAGGGCTGTGCCTCATCTGCCTCACATGCAATAGGATCCCAGGTTCAATCCCCGCCATCTCCAGTTAGATCTGGGATAGACCCCCAGCTACAACCCCAGAGAGCTGCTGCCAGTCACCACAGACCAGTGGTCTTCAACTGCTCCAGACCCAAGGCCCACCTGACTCCCAACCTGCAACGTAGGACCCATTTTCACATATTCACTGGGAAACCTCTGCATTCTGGCCCCCACAGTGGCATAGCATGGGGGGCCCACAGGGGCAGTTATCCCAGGTGCAGAATTGTTAGGTAAAGGTAAAGGGACCACTGACCATTAGGTCCAGTCGTGACCGACTCTGGAGTTGCAGCACTCATCTCGCTTTATTGGCCAAGGGAGCCAGCGTAAAGCTTCCGGGTCATGTGGCCAGCATGACTAAGCTGCTTCTGGTGAACCAGAGCAGTGCACGGTAATGCCGTTTACCTTCCTGCCAGAGTGGTACCTATTTATCTACTTGCATTTTGACGTGCTTTCGAACTGCTAGGTTGGCAGGAGCAGGGACCAAGCAATGGGAGCTCACCCCGTCATGGGGATTCAAACCACCGACCTTCTGATCGGCAAGTCCTAGGCTCTGTGGTTTAACCCACAGCGCCACCCGCGTCCCACAGAATTGTTAGGGGTACAAAATTTCAATACTCAGTGCTGCCTCAATACAGCTGTGCACTTCCTTCACTGGGCTCCATTAAAAACGGATTTTTCGTGCGAACCAGGAAGTGATCTCTCCAGACTTCGGAATGAGTCTTCTGTTCTTATCTCTGTAACTGTGATCTCCTGGGTGACACAGACACTCTTAAGCAGTTGAATGCACATGCGTACTCTGTCCATTACCCTCCCACCTACCCACCCAACTCTGTGTGGACCCAGGTACTGGCAACCCATGCTACATCACTGGGTCCCCAGCATACTTCCATTCTGGGAGAGTTATGGAGAACCAGAGACACAGACTAGATAGAAAGTGTCCCTGCTCCCTAGAGAACCCCCTTACTACAGGCACTGCCTTAGAAAGCTGGGTCAGAAATATATTTCTCCTTGGACTCAGCTATACAGCTGCAAATAAAATGTTTTAAATGTGTTGTAAAGTGCAATGCATATGTGTGACACTAGATGGCAACAGTGAGCTAGGCCAAATTCAATGTATTTTTCAAAACGTTTCTGGAAAAACAGCATTTTCACAGCCTTTTTTTAATGTGTGTAGATTCCATTCTTGTAAAAGGCTCTTGCCTTTCTCCTGCCATTTTGCAGCACTCTCTTGTCAGAAGACTGTGCTGCTTTAGTTTGGTCAGCCTTAGCTGGAGTACAGCATAGCAGCCAAAACAGCTTTGCACTGGCCTAACTGGTGGAGGAAGAGGAGTGTGAGGGGAGCGCACTGCCCCCCACAGCGCAATCCCAGTGGGGTGCTATTGCTGCTGACCCCCCATCTGCAATGGGTGCCACGCTCCCTCAGGTGGCACGCCATGCCCCCAGGGGGCATGCCACACCCCTGTGGGCAGCGCGCCATGCCCCCGGGACGCGTGCCAGCCCCACCCCTTCTGCCCTCTGCCCCCCGGTGCTGGAGCATGAAGCTCCTCCAGTGACTGGCCCACCTAAGATGATCTCACACCCCACCTGTGCTGTAGACAATATTGAGTTAGGGTGACCCGTGGTCTGTCACTGTATAAAGCAGGTTGCTATCTCTCCTTCCTTCTGTTGGAGGCCAAACCAGCCATAGGCCCACCCTACCTTTCTACCTTACAAATGTGGGGCCCCCCCAGCATACCCTTGAGCCCAGATTAGCACAAATTAGGCTGGCTAACCAGATCTTGTGTTGCCCATCTGCTCAGAGACAACCCACAATAAATCCAGAGGAGCCCAGCACAGCTGGTGTCTGTAACCGATACAGCGAGGCAGGGTGAGGAGGGGTAGCCGGATTGGGGGGGGCAGTGGCTCAGCTCAGCTTCCCAAGACGGTGTGAAGATGAATGAACATGTGAAGAGCCCTTTGAAAATAGAAAAGTGCTAAGTGTTATTAAGAGAAATCAAACCTGACCAAAAAGAGCAGCCCACGCATAATTTCTTTGAAAGCTGACAAAGCAATCGCTGTCACGGTCAGCACATAATATGACAAACAATTCCACCGTATTAAAAAAAAAAAGTCTGGAGAGCTGTACATTTTCTAGCTGTGAAGTTTTATTAAACCGGTGGTTTTTTTTCTTCCTTCCTCCCACTTGCCGGCCCCTCCCCGCCACTCTCGCTTTTGAACTGTCACTTCTACTTAAAACCTTTTCAGTTTAGTTGAGTTTCCCCTCCCCCCCACCACAACGGCTTCTCCCCCCCCCCCCTTTCCCCTGCTGCAGATTTCATAGGAAGGCTGAAAAGCATTTGGTGATTCATCGGTACTTTTAACTAACCACAGGAACATGGGAAACTGCCTTACACTGACTCAGACGGCTGGTCCATTGAGCTCAGCATTGTATCTGCTGACTGTCAGGGGCTCCCCAGGGATGTAGATGGGGTCACCCACCCCACCCCCACCCCCACCTCAGAGGTGCTGTCTATTGAGCCTGGGCATAGGTGTAGCTGGGGAGGGGGGCAGGAGCAGTTGCCTCCCCAAAAATCAAGTTAATAAATAAAAATACTTTACTAAAAGTATAAGTACCGTATTTTTCGCACTATAAGACGCACCATAAGACGCACCAGACCATAAGACGCACCTAGTTTTTGGAGGAGGAAAACAAGAAAAAAAATATCCTGAATCTCAGAAGCCAGAACAACAAGAGGGATCACTGCGCAGCGAAAGCAGCAATCCCTCTTGCTGTTCTGGCTTCTGTGATAGCTGCGCAGCCTGCATTTGCTCCATAAGACGCACACATATTTCCCCTTACTTTTTAGGAGGGAAAAAGCAAAATGCTCGCTGAGGTCACTTGGATGAGGTTGCTCTAGCAACACAACTGGCAACCCGACTGAAAGATAGCTGTGGCTTCCACCAACTGACCAATCGCGTCACAGGTAGCTTGGTCCTTCTGCCGCCCACCTCACCCCCCAACATAAATCCTGTCTTTGCCCATGGCCTGGGACCCTCTATATCACCCTTTCTCAACCTGTGGGTCCCCAGATGTTGTTGAACTACAACTCCCATCACCCCTAGCTAGCAAAGCCAGAGCTCAGGGATGATGGAAGTTGTAGTCCAATAACATCTGGGGACCCAAGGTTGAGAACTGCTGCTCTAGATGGAAAGCAGATGCTATATTGCTGAGCTACAGTCCTTCCTGCAAACATAGGATGCTGCTTTATGCTGGATCAGACCCGTGTTCCATCTAGCTCAGCATCGTCTCTGCTGATTGGCAGGGGCTCTCTGGGGTTTTGGTTGGGCATCTCTCTCAGGAGATGCTAGGGATCGAACTTAAGACGTTGTACGTGCAAAGTGGATTCTCCACCGCTGAGATCTGGCTCTTCTCCCAAGACACAGAAGCTGCCTCACACTGAGTCAGACCCTTCACCTATCTGATTCAGCATTGTCTTTGTTGTCTGGCAGGGGCCTGGCCAGGATTTCAAGCTGGGAGTCTCATACCGGAGGTTGAAGATAGGAACCTGCATTTTGCAGGCCCTGTGGTGGCTGCTTCCCAAATCTCCAAATGTGTTGGCTGATCTTTGCCTATCGCTAAGATATCGTATGCCTGTTGTCTTTGTCCATGGAGTTTTCTTGGCAGGGATACTGGAGTGGCTTGCTGGTTCCTCCTCCAGGTGGATCACGTTTGGTCAAAACTCTCCACTATGACCTGTTCATCTTGGGTGCCCTGCTCGGCACAGTTCATAGCTTCTCTGAGTTATTCAAGCCCCTTCGCCACGGCAAGGCAGAATTGATGTTTTTGAATTATGGTGCTGGAGGAGACTCTTGGGAGTCCCATGGACTGCAAGAAAATCAAACCTATCCATTCTGAAGGAAATCAGCCCTGAGTGCTCACTAGAAGGACAGATCCTGAAGCTGAGGCTCCAATACTTTGGCTACCTCATGAGAAGAGAAGACTCCCTGGAAAAGAGCCTGATGTTGGGAAAGATGGAGGGCACAAGGAGAAGGGGACGACAGAGGACAAGATGGTTGGACAGTGTTCTCGAAGCTACCAGCATGAGTTTGACCAAACTGCCGGAGGCAGTGGAAGACAAAAGTGCCTGGTGTGCTCTGGTCCATGTGGTCACGAAGAGTCGGGCACGACTAAACGACTAAACAACAACAACAACAAAGATATTGTATAGGTCAGGGTTCCTACACTGTGTGTCAAAATACAATTACATGTGACTCCCCACTTATGTGGGGGTTAGGCTCCCAGGTACTGCACGTATATGTGAATTCACGTATAGTGGGGAGCACCATCTCTAAAGCTTCTAAGCACCCTCGCAACCTCTAGAAACCCTTGGAAAAAACAGCAGCACTTACCTGACTGGCATGAATGGTGGCAATCATGGATCTCGGTCTTCCTCAGCAGCGAAGGACAACGTGTAAGCAATGACAGGGGGGTGTACGCCAGTATCCCAAAGTGAAGGGCTGTGGGTCAAACTGAGGTTGCAAAGGTTTGTGGGACTGCTAGCCATTTTCCTCACTCTTTTTGCGCCATTTTTGCAGTTTTTGTGCTCTTTTGGGGCCATCTTGGCAGCTCAAATCATTTGTTCATTTCCACGTATATGTGGTTGCGCGTGAGTCAAATGAGCATAAGTGCAAAGTTGCCTGTTAAAATTAGACAGCCTCCAGCACAGTGCATTGCAATTGCTACAACAGGCAGGGAAAATCATTAAGTGGTCCACCAGCACCACTGGCAACTTTCAAGTGGTCCATGGGGAGTTGGGAGAACTCTGGAGACCACTCATTTAGGTATTTAGTTGTGTTAAATATTCCCAGATATAGGAGAGCATTTTCAGCGGCTGGGTTTGATGTGTCGCCATCAGCAGTTACAGAAGCGGGATTTACAAGGCTGCCTTGGCACTTGAGAGGCTGCGCTTGCAAAAGCGTCTCATCCAAAATGTTAGGCCATGCTCTCCTAAGCTGTAACTTTTATAGGGATGTAAGATTCCAATTTATCTCCCTGGTGCTTTCTCTTGGGAGACTTGGGTGAATTCTGCATTTCAATTTTAATGGCCCTAAGATTCCAGAAAATATAGCCGAGTACCTCGCTGTAGCCATGAAAACTAGGCCACAATTATTAAAGGGGAGGTGAGTTCAGAGTAAAAATTGCCAATATTTTTAGCCATTCATGATTGAGCATCTCCACCCCCATCACTCAGTCCAGACACTGAAACCCAGCTCTGAGGGCTTTCTGGCGGTTCCCTCACTGTGAGAAGTGAGGTTACCAGGCAGAGGGCCTTCTTGGTAGTAGCAACCACCCTGTGGAATGCCCTCCCATCAGATGTCAAGGAAATAAACAACTGACTTTTAGAAGACATCTGAAGGCAGCCCTGTTTAGGGAAGTTTTTAATGTTTGATGTTTTATTGTGTTTTTAATATTCTGTTGGGAGCCGCCCAGAGTGGCTGGGGAAACCCAGCTAGATGGGTGGGGTATAAATAATAAATTATTATTATTATTACATTATTATATTAGTCCTACTCAGAGTAAACCCAGTGAAATTAACAGGTAAGACTAATTTAGGTTCATTAACTTCATTGGGTCTTCTTTGAGAACCAGTGTGGTGTAGTGGTTAGAGTGTTGGACTAAGACGTTGGAGATCAGGGTTCTCATCCCCAATTGACCATGAAATGCTCACTGGGTGACCTTGGGCCTGTCATAACATAACCTACTTCACAGAGTTGTTGCAAAGATAAATTGGAGGAGAACAATGTAAATCATCTTGGGCTTCCTGAAGGAGAGGCGAGATATAAATGTAATAATGAATGAATGAAATGAATGGAAACCAACGAGAGTCATTGCATATTCGACTGTGAGCTATCTTCTCACATGACCTATGTGTCACTGTTCCCTGTCACTAAAGTCGTGATGTGGGATTAGTTGGGCACCACAGAACATTGGGTTATCACTAAAGCTAGTCTTATTCAAGGTATGTATACCCATTGAAGTTAATGGGCATGACTAACTTGGGACCAATAATTTCAATGGATCTGCTCTCAGCGTACAACCCATTATATGCTTCAGTCCCACAATAGGCTTGTGGGGAGCTGTGGGGAATAAGCGGGGGTGGGGGGCTGCAGAGAAGTTTTGTTTGATCATCTTCTGTTTTTCTCCATGCCTAATTTTTAATTGCTTTCCATTCATCAGTATTTTTGAACAAGGAAAATGATAAATGAGCCCGGGAGCTCAACAGAACAACAATTTCAAATGAACCTAAATTGCTCAGTTTGTATGCATGCAGTTTTGACACCTGTGCGGGGCGAGGGGGACGTTCTGTTCCGTTTTTTTTCCCCGTTGTTGAAAAAATAATCCAATTTAATTTTCAGGTATGTCCATGAAATGTGCAAGCATTCTAATGGAAAAAGCATAATTAAAGTCAGCGGAAATATAAATGAGAAGATTGTGCTATGACTGGAATATTGTCTTGAGACAGAATGGTATATTACACAAACCAGATTATTAATTCATAGGTTTGGCATTTAAAAAATAATAATCTTCTAGAATATCAAAAAGAAGAAAGCTTCATTATTCCCATGCATAATTATTGGCTAAGCAAAAATGTGCTAATAACAGCAAACTCCGCATCCTACGAATAAGTTTGGTACAGAAGGGAGGGTGGGCACCTCCATCATCAATGTCGCCAGAATAAGCTGCTGGGGTGGAAAGTGGCAGGCGTGTCTGCAGAAAGAATCAACAAGAAGGGATACTGTCAGCTGCAGCAAAGTGAGATTAATAGGAGGTGGAGCATGACACAAATCATCTCAGAGTGGGAGTTGATAAAATGGGGGAAAGCCTTCCAGTGGCTTTCAACCAGTGTGTCATAAAACCCTGGGGTGTTTTGAATGATGGTCAGGGGTGCCTTGGGCAACACTGGCCTCTGTCCCTCCTTCCTTCCTTCCTTCCTTCCTTCCTTCCTTCCTTCCTTCCTTCCTTCCTTCCTTCCTTCCTTCCTTCCCTCCTCTGATGCCCTCTCACATCTCTGCCTCCCAAAGGCTTGCACACCTGTTTGTTGCAGCAGTCCTGGCTACAAGCTCCGCAGTTGAATGGTGCCTGTGGGAGGCACCTGTCGTTGAGGCGGCGAGGGGGGCAGCTCAGAGACCAGGGGCGTTGGCAGCAGCTACCCAGAGGACTCCCAAGGAGAGGGGAGAGGAGAGGAGGCTGAGGAATCACTCCAGAAGGAAGGTGCTCGAAAAAGGGAAGGGTCTGCCAGCTCTGCAGACATAACTGGGATCCTGAGACCCACTAAGACAGTAACAGCAAGTCAATTTCATAAGTCTGTGTAGCTATGTGTATTCATTCATAAAGTCTTTACCCTGGCATTCGATACATACTTTTAGGGCCTGCCCTATTCTTTTGATGGTAAATTTGTTTAAAACTGATTTTAGGTTTTGATGTTTGAGGGTTTTTCCTACACTCAAGCAGTATATATATATATATATGGGGTTTTTTGAAATAAATAAATGATATTGTATTTTTTTATTGCTGTTATCTACCTTGGGGTTTTAGTGAATGGTTGTATAGAAATCAAAACAATGCTAATACTCATAATAATAGTAGTCGTAATTCCACCCTATTCCCAGATCAATCTGTTGTTGTTGTTGTTTTTAAAAAATCTGCATTAAAAAAATTAAACTCCTGTTTTAACATAAAGTACATATTTAAATTTGCCTTTTATTTTAGTGCATGCACTTCCCAATGTATTTTACCCTAAAATCTGTCTTTTTTTTAAAAAAAAAAATGCATTTTGGTACATTTTTTGAGCCATTGAATTGTATTGCAAGATTCAAAGGAGTGCGAAATCCCAACGGATAATTTTGTTCCAGTTCAGGAGGTGCAAATTACGGTCAGTTTGCTTAACAAATGAAGACCAAAGGAAACTCTCTTCAATTCCTGATACCTGTATGAAAACTTTAAAGGAAGCAGGAGATGAAAATGAAGAATGATTACTGCAAGCTGTGACAAACTGCACATATGCTGATTCTGGAATTAATTTAGGAATCTTCCTATTTGAATTGTTAATTCAGAAGGGAAGGGTGGGTGGGGAAAACTGGATCCAGGAACGGAACTCTAAAGGAATAGAACAAGGGGAAGATTTCATAAGACAAAGGCTCCATAAGGAGACCAGAAATTGTCTTAAGCCAAATCAGACCGTTAGTTCATCTAGCTCTGTATTGTCTATCTCACTCAATGGTTCATCACCTTGTCATGTTGAGTGGGCTTGCATGCTCCTATAACCTTTGTGAGCGAAGCCATTTGTTTACAAAGCTATTGTACTACCAATCTTACTGTATGCTTGTGAAAGGTGAACCACTTATAAACGCTATCTCCAATTCCTCGAAAGATTCCATCAATTATGTCTCTGAAAAAAATTACACATCACCTGGGAAGACAGGTGAACTAATACCAGTGTTCTGGAAGAAGAAAAGATCTCCAGTGTTGAAGCAATGATTCTTCAACATCAACTTCGTTGGACTGGTCATGTTGTGCGGATGCCTGATTAATGTCTTCCAAAGCAACTACTCTATTGCTAACTTAAAAATGGAAAGCGTAATGCTGGTGGTCAACAAAAGAGGTTCAAAGACTCTCTCAAGACAAATAAAAAAAATGTAGTATAAACACTGACAACTGGGAAACACTGGCCTGCGAATGTTCCAATTGGAGAACAGCCTTTACCAAAGGTGTCAGGGGCTTTGAAGAGGCTTGAACTCAGGACGAAAGGGAGAAACGTGCTAAGACAGGCATGACCAAAGTCCATTTTAGGTGCCTAATACGGCCCCCCAGCCAGTTTTATCTGGCTCCTGTGGCAGTTCATTTACCGGGGTCAAATCCTCAAAAAAAGCCCAACAACTTTGGCCATCCCTCACACATGTTCACTTCATCAAATCTGGCCCTCTTTGAAAAACGTTTGGATACCCCTGTGCTAAGAGGAAGGCACTCTTGGTAAACTCTCACTGTGATCAACTCCTGCCTGGAAACCTATGTCCCCACTGTGGAAGGGCGTGTGGATCCAGAATTTGCCTCCACAGTCACACTGACTATCAATGACTTCAGGATTTCAGACCTTCTCATCTCCACCTTGACAAGCCAGGGATTGTCCAACTTTTAGTGATGTCTTTTACTGGGGTCCAGGGGAGAAAGCACAACTCCTCGACAGAACATCTCAGCGCCAGCAAAGACATCACAGATGCCCCTCTCCTGCCTCTCCAATTTTGCCTCTGAGTAGCTCTCAGTGTACAATGCCAGAAAAGAAATCATAAAGTACTGCTAGTCCTGGAAGAAAAGCTAGAAACGGACAAGCCAAGTGACTCATTCCATTTCTTAGTTCTCTGGCAAAAACAGAATGTGCTGAGACAACCCATTCTGTCAAGCTTTGAAATGTTTCGAGAACATCACTTGTGGCTCAGAGAACAGGTAGGGGACCATAATTAGACACGTCCTCCTGTGTCATTTTGGGGATGGCCAGAGAGTATCTTAGGATATTAGAGGAGCAATGGCAGGGCGGAGATCTCTCATGTGAGATGGGAAATGGCATGAGTCTCTGCCCGATTTGACAGCTTGCATTGAAACAAATTTTGGAAGTCTCAGGGAGGTTTTTTCATGGCTGTTTCTCTCTTGCAGTGTAAACAAGAAACCACAAAAATAGTTACTGAGAGAATAGTTGGGAAATACTTTTGTTTATTTATTACACTTATACCTTCTAAGGATATCAAGGTGGCATACATGGTTCTTTTCCTCCCCATTTTTGCATCGCAACAACCCTGAGAGGTTGGTTAGACAGAGAGACAGTGAGTGGCCCAAGGACACGGAATTAATTCTATGGCTGAGTGAGGATTTGAACTCTGGTCACCCAGGACCTAGTCCCACACTCTCACCACTAGGCCATGCAGACTCACAGGTATTTCACATGCTATAATAGGGTGCCATGTGTCCTACCATACAGAGGACAGTCCTCTGTTTGAAGGCGTCCTCTGTTTAAAGTGGGGGGGGGGACTCTGGATCCCCCAGGGGTTAAAAGCAGCCCTCCAGTCCTCTCTATCTGACCCTCAAAACTTTCCCCAGGCAACACCATTCACTGGCTGCAAATTCTGCTGTTTCTTCACCCCTGGTCCACACTGACTAGAGGGGTGTCTGAGTGCATGTAGAAAATAGCCAACTGTACAGCCATAGGCGCCGACTCCATGGGGCCTGAGGGGGCCCGAGCCCCCTCAAAAATTCGTTTGGGGGGGCTCTGCCCCCCCAATAATTTAAGAAAATTATTAGTTATATTATGCTTTGTAAAATCACAAAATTATGTTGGTATTTTTTATTTTCCTTGTTTGACGATAGTTACCTTTTAAAATACATTCAGTAATGAGTTAAAACAAAGCCACTCCCGATCTAGAGAAGCGGGGATTCCCCCTAGCTCATTAATATTCACCGCCCACGGCGGCAGCCAATCAGCTGCCGCAAAGGGCGGGCCCTCACAGGTTCACTTAAGGTCGGGGTAGCCCGGGGCTCGCCCCTTTCGTTCCCCCAGCAGCAGCGGTTTGGAGGTCTTGGGCCCCCCCAATATTTTTTATAAGTCGGCGCCCCTGTGTACAGCCCGGGTGTAAATGGCTATGTGAACAATAAGAAATGGGAGCAGGAGGGTCCTTGAAGTTGCCCATCAGCAGTAAGCAGAGCTGGCTTGAAGGCTGACCCAAGGGTTGCATATGGAACAAGAGAAAATGCAGCCATAGGGAGCTTGCAAAGGCTTTAGTGGAGGAAGCAGGGCTGTGCAAATAACCCTGGGGAAACCCCGTTTTTGTGCATTGGAACCTGTGCAACCAGGCTGTGGGTGCAGGCTGAGCAAGGGGAAGAAGGGATGTGGAAGAATTCGGTTGTATAAGAACAGTTAAAGGCTGCTTTGTACGTTGTGGGAGAACACCCATATTTCCTACTTTACAGAGGACAGTCCCTTACCCAAAGGGCTGTCCTGTCCAGGTCTGGTTTCAAGGGAAAGAATCACAAGATGGGAAAGCAGCAAGAGCTTTGAAGCTGCCCGTATTGTATAGGACGGGTGGCAACCCTAATTGGCCTTGAGGTGGGTGTATAACTGCAGGTGGATCTCAGCAGGCAGCAAAAGGCTAAGCACACACACACACACACACACACATATTATCTTCTGAGCAATTCTCCTTCCCAGAGTGCCCATTTGTTTTACAAGGTGCAATTGGGAACTTCACTTTTCTATCATAAGGTATAATTCCACCCTTAGAGCCAGTCTGGGTACATATAAAGCGCAGCCCCTATAGTGGTGAAGCCACTAACCACTCACAATACAAATCCCACATGATTAATACTCCTACAATTCACTAAAAATTACTTGCAGACCAATTTGTTTCCTGAGGCACGCCCTGTATAATTACATTTCGCTGAATTGCATCATCCACGGCTTTGCTTTTCAAATGAGAGGGGGAAATGCCAAATTCTCAATTTAGCTTGGAAGCTACTTTCTCCTTCCCTGAAAAAACTCGATCCTTAATCGCAGCTTTCGTGAACTGATTCTAGTTTGGGTTCTCCATGGCAGTGGAACACACATGTTCAAAAGAGGGTAAATCTTACATTCTGAGGATACGATCCAGCTCAGTTTAAACACCATTAAATGCTGCTGGTTTCAATAGGAGAGATGTAATTATGTGCTCAACCCATACAAAGAAGCACGGCTTCCGGTGCAATTCTGTGCCTGTCTACTCAGAAGTAAAGTCCATTGAGTTCAGTTGGGCTTATTTCCAGGTAAATGGGTATAGGATGGCAGCTTTAAGCTTCCCTTTAATGGGATTATCTCCCAAATGAGTATTTCGCTTGCTGATTTACTTTACTTGTTAGTATTATGGAGCCACAGCCTCTGCCTCTATAAAGGATGTTTATAAAACCTCATTCTGCCATTATAGTGAGAAATGATAGGGCCACGGGTGCTGTAGCTTATACTTAGAATATGGCTCAACAACATAATTTGAAACTTTGCGACAAAGGAGAGGAAAGGTGAAGGGTGGTCAATGCCGAATTTGGGAAAGAAAGGATAAGGAATTGCTAACTTTGAACAAGTTAAACATATGATTAGTGATTCTGGCATTTGGATAGGTACTGCACATTTTCTCCCCAAAGGTTTTGCTACGTTGGGCTTCAAGGGATGTCTCCACTTGTACTGCATCTTCTGGGTTTGTTTTGTTAGGTCAATGAGAAAATTTAGTACTGCGCAGGATTTTTATTTCAGGTTTTCAAATCCAACCATGATCCTATGTACTAGAGATGTATGGGAAGAGTCAGAGGGAATGCCTCACCTGTGCCTACTGGGCACCGAGCAGGGGATTGGGCAACAAGTTTAAATGGACCCTTGATCTGGTTCATGAGGCCACTTGCTAGGTTTTTATGGCTAAGTAGAGCCTCCAGGCTTAGGGGCAGTGTACCTTGGACATCCCTTGATGGGAAACAATTCTAGGAGGTGGGCTGTTGGTTCATGCATAGGTTGCTGGATTCAGCAGGGCTCTTCTTCTGTAATGCTACAATATGTAAATACAAGTTTGCCTATTATGGCCCTGGTCAGTCTTGGATTAGATGGCGTTCAGCTATCCTCAAGGAAGAGATGTTTCCCCTTGCATGCAAGCATCTGCATCACATTAAAATATTGTTCCAACGAGAACACTGCTGGCTGCCAAACAGTATAGGTGGATAGCAAAACATTTTTCTGAAATGCAAAATTTTCAGGACCTGGTTTATTTTCCCCTTCCACCCTGGGAGCGCCGAGAGGGGTAGACCGTGCTGCCTTGCTCACTTGCAGCACTAACTGCAACAGTGTCTGTCCCCTCTGCTCTTCAAAGGGGCAATCAGGACATGGCAACTCAGCTGTTTGGCAGGCAAAAACTCACCACTGTGCTGCATAGAGATGTTCAAAGGCACCGTTTTCCATTTGTCGCATGCAGCCCCGTTTCCGTTCTGCTGCATTTCGTCTCCCGCTGAATTATTCATCTCGCCATCCACTGTGGCAATATTATATAACTTATGCAATTTACATACTTAACTGCATAAATTGCACAAGCTACGTTGTCGTTACCTTATTCCACCGCTTTCATTTCAATGCAAAGGAAATGCAATGCAAATTACAGAGGAAGAGGGCTGAAATCAATTATATATTGCAAATTATATGGCTGGATAGGCTTGCAGAAATAAAAAAGTTTTTAGCAGGCATCTGAAAAAGTATTTAGTAGGGTCCCTGCCTAATGTTAATCTTTATTAATGCACTCTCTCCCTTTGTCGTTGTGGGAGAGTTTTTATCGGTGTGGTCTTTTGCATAGGAATAAATACATGTGAGGGTTTTTGATATTTTTATGTGCTTTTTTTGTTTTGTTTTATAATGTAAATAAAAGGGTAAACAGGAGTCCACTATTATTCTGTTTTCTCTCTCCTTTTTCCAGACATGATGTGCCAGAGCCAGTGTGGTATGGTGGTTAAGAGCAGTAGACTCGTAATCTGGTGAACTGGGTTTGATTCCCCGCTCCTCCACCTGCAGCTGCTGGTTGACCTTGGCCCAGTCACACTTCTTTGAAGTCTCTCAGCCCGACCCACCTCACAGAGTGTTTGTTGTGGGGGAGGAAGTGAAAGGAGAATGTTAGCCGCTTTGAGACTCCTTCGGGTAGTGATAAAGCAGGATATCAAATCCAAACTCTTCTTCCTCTTCTTCTTCTTGCTGCTGATAATGCCAGTTGAGCCTAAAGATCCCTTGGTGCAGCAATCAAACTACCTGGAGATTCCAAAACGTGCAGCCGAATCATGTGGTGTGTGTTTCCTGACTGTGCCAAGGAGGAGCTCTCATGGTTTAATGCTCCCCGCAGGAAGTAACATACTAAGTGAACCCCACCAAAGCTATGAGGCCAAAGTTTCCCCTGGTACAAATGGAAGGTTGTCTATTGGCTGGTGTCTATTGGGACTAGTTGGGTGGAAGGCAGGGAGACGAACAGTAGGTGGCGCCAGAGCCAACGATAGGCAGAGCCTACTCATTCTTGTTTTGTTCCCATCCTTCTCTTCTCTGAGTTATGCCAGGGAAATACTGAGACTATAGGAGCAGAAGGTGACAAACAGTGTCATCCCCTGGACTCATAAAGTTACAAGGCAGCTGGTGGGGGCCGGCTAAGGTTGGTGGGGCAGTTCCACCCTGGTGTCCCAGCCTCTGTTGGATTTTCTATCCTAAAGTTCATATGGGGGAGATGATTTTCATTGGTCCGATGGAAAAGGAGGAAGGGTTAAACCTGCACCACATGTGCCCTGGCTCCAATCGTGATCTCTGCCTCAGGGCTGTTATTCGGAATAAAATAACTAGAAACATCCCATGCAATGGCTGGAGTGGCCAAGCAGTGGCATAGCGTGGGTTGTCAGCACCCGGGGCAAGGCAAGTAATTTGCGCCCCCTAACCCGTGGATTTGCGCCCCCTTACCCTAACCCCCATATGTTGCGCCCAGTGCGGCCGGCCCTCCTTGCACCCCCCACGCTACGCCACTGGGCCAAGTGCCCTCTGTCTGTAGGAATCCTCTGTTGGGAGGGCAAGTCTGCCTTTCAGATAAAGAGCCATAAGAAGGAAAGCAACGGGGATCTTGAAGAGATGTAGCTCAGTGGAAGAGAATCTCCCTTGCATGTTGAAGGTTCCAGGTGTGTTCCCTGGCTTCTCCAGGTAGAGTTGGGAACATGCCCTACCTGAAACCCCGGAGAGCGGCTGCCAGTCAGTGTATACAATACTGAGCTTGGAGGGCTTCCTGTGCTCATACCAGCCCTTTGCACCTTGGCAGCAGACTGCAAATGCATGGGTGACATGGCCATAGTCTTCTCCAAGGTGGTGTGACTTACTGTATTTATATTTAAGTTATACAGCTATATGAGAATCTATACCTATGAATTTAGGATGTGCATTTTTTTTTTGTAAATCTTTGTCCTTTTTTTTTAGTGGTGCAATTCCTTCCTTCTGATGTAAAAATTGGGGTTTTGCTTTTGCTGCCCAACTCCCCATGGGACATTGAGTCCCCTAGGTCCTTGATCAGTCAGAGAAAAATGGATGGAGGCTGGATCAAGTGGAAAGCAAGGCAGATATTTATTTTTCTGTTGCAACAGAGTTCGCTACCCTCCTTCCAAGAAGGGAGAGTGGCTGAACAAAAGTATGCAGGAACCTTTAAAGGCTTTTGATATTGCCCAACCCCCTTAGCCAAAGACTACCCCCCAATCATCATACATACATCATAGGAGATGGTCTACAGCAGAAATCCTGTTTGCCAGGATACCTGATAATGGTCACCAATTGCATTACCTGGGCAGCTTGGCCATTCTTTGGTGATGGTTCCTAAATCCAGGTCACAGGCTCACCATATTCATACAAAAATACATCCTTAATACAAGATTTGTAACCTAAGACAGTGGGAAGGCTTTCCCCATTTGTATCCCTTACTGCAGAGGAATATCTGGGAGAGTCAAAATGGCTCCAGGATTGCTCTCCTGTACTATTTCAGACACATGGTTTATGTATATATTTAGATATGTGTGCATTTATGAACATTTATTCTATATTTGAGACCTTAGAATTCTTATAACACTCCTTCCTTCCTTCCTTCCTTCCTTCCTTCCTTCCTTCCTTCCTTCCTTCCTTCCCAATATCTAAGTGGCCAGCCCAGCAATCATCCATTTCACATCAAATCCACTTTTCCCCTCGTTTAGCAATGTGGAGAAATCTCCCAGATTTTTACTGCTGAGGCAATTTCACCAACCTCCACTGTTCAGATGCTTTGCATGTCCTTTACGAAGACTGAAAACAGATGCCCTTGTAAAACTCTAGAAGTACTTAAAGGGAGAAGAGAAGTTTCAAGATAGACCCATCTCCCTTAAGGGCTCTCAGCTAAATACTTGAAATCATCCGTGCTAGGCTTATCTGCTCCTCAGAGGTCACCTAGGATCTTAAACAGCATTTGCTTTTTAGATTTACCTGAAGTACTTGGGTTTTAAATGTGGACAGGGAATTAAAAAGAACAATCCAGATTTTTTTTCTTTTAAGGACATTGATTTTTCTTTTTTAAAAGGAAAATTCACTGATAAAATAAAGGCTTTTAAACCCCTGCATCTCTGCTACTTGACTCTTAAACCGAGATGGAAAATTAGCTGATAATTGGGCTTGTTTTGCCAGTATGCTTGATAGGCTGCAATCTTGCTGCTTGCGCAAGCAAAGGAAATAACCCCAAATTCCTTGGAAAGCCTGTGGTTGTGCATTACCCACAGCGGATAAATAAATACTACGTACTTTGTTGTGTGTGATGTTTAACAGGGTAGTTTAATAATTATTTATGCAGTGCAGAGGTGGACAATATTTTGGACCTCACACAGACACGTACGTGTGAGCACACACCTCTTTTTTCAGGAAAACCCAAAAGTTTTTTTTGAAAGAAGAAGACCTCAATTTTTTGATTGACTTGCCGAAGATCCAGGACAAAGCACCAGACGTATGGCAGTCCTAACACACACACACACCATTTTTTTTAAAAAAAACTTCTCTATACAGGGCTACCTTCAGATGGCTTGAGGGTCAGATAACTCCATACCCTCCAACATTTCTCTATGAAAATAGGGCTGTCCTAAGGGAAACCGGGACATTCTGGGATCAAATCAGAAACCAGGACAGCTTCTGTAAATCCAGGACTGTCCCTGTAAAATAGGGTCACTTGGAGGGTCTGGGACATGCAAGAGGAAGAGAGAAGGTACACAATGAGATCTCTGATGTCTGCAATATCTCAAATACCACCTCTCCCAATATGAACCAATTCAGACCCTGCAATCATCCTCTGATACCCTTCTTCATGTGCCTCTTCCTCAAGAGGTCTGGAGGATGGCAACACAAGAAAAGGCCTTTCTCTGCACTAGCAACCCGCTTTTGGAGTCGTCTCCCCAGGGAGGCTCGCCTGGCGCACTTTCATTACAAAACATTCCTCTTCTCCCAGGCCTTTGGCTAATTAAACAATATTTGGTCTTCTAAACTGTATATTCCTGCCAACCTAGCAGTTCGAAAGCACGTCAAAGTGCAAGTAGATAAATAGGTACCACTCCGGCAGAAAGGTAAACGGCGTTTCCATGTGCTGCTCTGGTTCGCCAGAAGCGGCTTAGTCCTGCTGGACACATGACCCGGAAGCTATATGCCCGCTCCCTTGGCCAATAAAGTGAGATGAGTGCCGCAACCCCAGAGTCGGCCACGAGTGGACCTAATGGTCAGGGGTCCCTGTACCTTTACCTTTAAACTGTACAGTGGTACCTCGGGTTAAGTACTTAATTCGTTCCAGAGGTCCGTTCTTAACCTGAAACTGTTCTTAACCTGAAGCACCACTTTAGCTAATGGGGCCTGCTGCTGCTGCTGCTGCGCCGCCGGAGCACGATTTCTGTTCTCATCCTGAAGCAAAGTTCTTAACCTGAAGCACTATTTCTGTGTTAGCGGAGTCGGTAACCTGAAGCGTATGTAACCAGAGGTACCACTGTATATGTTTAGAGGGGTATTTATCGAATCCTAGAATCGTAGAGCTGGAAAGGACCCAAAGGTCATCTAGTCCAACCCCCTGAAATGCAGGAATCTCAGCTAAAGCATCCATGACAGATGGCCATCCAACCTCTGCTTAAAAACCCCAAGGAGGAGAGTTAAAGCCCTGCCCTGAGTTTCTGCAGAGACGGCTTCTGGGATCTTTGGAAGTTGCAGGAGAAGCCACCCAACAGAACTGAGAATTAAGGGATATGATGGTTGCTTAAGTTACCTCCATCACCTTAACTATGAGTGAATAAAGTTGTTAGGTATAAATAAATAAATCTACTTGTCGTCATAGGAAGAGCACTCTGGACTGAGATCTCTCTTCTTATCAACAACTGCATTTCGTCCATAGCATCTGCTTCTCATTTGGGTCAGCTTCTCTGTCCAGATTGTTAGCAAACTAATGCCATACACCGATACAGAAGCTTGTTCCAAATTCTCCTTGGCTTCACTGGAGAGTTATTAAGTACTTGACTCCAGGGGTGCTGTTCAGTCCAAGAAGCCCAGCCCTAATTTGAGGCATGGAACAAATCTGAGTGTGTAATGTCCTGTGATCAGACTAATGGCTTTAGTTCTGTGTTGAACCTGCCTGCCAATTTCTCAAAAAGAGATCTTCCCCCATGAAAGAGGTCTCAGTTTTTCTGTCTCGTTCATTTTACTGCTTAAGTGAGTACAAGGTTGAGCCTGTCTTATCATTGCGAGGTAGCTCCCAAGGGAAACCTTCCCTCACATTTTCACTGAAGCACAGGAAGCCAAGGAGGCTGGCTTAGAGGTCACCAACACACTGCCCTCAGAAGGCACCAGTGTGTCTGGCAGTATTTCCTATGGTGCCCCGTAAAGATCTTGATTTTTTTAAAAATCGCCTCAAAAATTCACAGTGCACAAGAGACAGTTTGCATTCCCTGCTCAGTTCCTGTTTGCTCTGGCTCAGCCTTTTGTCCATTGAATGTGCCCTTTAATCATGTCTACATTTCATTGCATGACAGGGTTGGGCACAAAAAGAGGGAAAGTGCCAAGAGTGTCTCTCAGTGACTGAGCATGGTGGCAACTGATATAGGTGTCTTTTTCATTTTCTGTCCCTCTTTTTCTGTTCTTTTTTATGTGGCTGCCATTTTGTGTTCAGCCACTCACCAGTGTCAGCCATTTTGTGTACTTCCAAACAGGCCCATCCAGAGCTAAGCCCACCAAGGCCCAGGGCAAATGTACTCAGCTGCCCCCTCCATCTGCATGAACCTGCTTCCACACACTTACCCATCACCAGTCACCATTTTGTGTTGTGCCCCATACCCTGCAGCAGCCATTTTGTGACTGGCACCACTGGCGCTTTTTGAAAAAATTCAGATATGCCTACCAGTTTTGAAAGGGCATTTCCTGGATGCCTCCTTAATTGATGGAGAATGTTTGGGGTGAAGGAACAGAAGAAATCCAACCTAAATCATATGGACAGAAATGTGATGTCTTTTGACTAAGTAATTCTCCAAACAAGAGCATGAGTTTCTCCACAGTCAGTGGGTAAGAGAAGAATAATGTGTCTGGACTTAGCATAAATCGCTTTTGTTCAAAACAGGATCATATTTCTTCCCTGTCAGAATCCAAACTTCAATATTTCCACTACAAAACATTACATGTCACTTCCTTCTTGGTTACAATGTCAAAATAAAATAATTTCATGCATGATGAAGAAATCTCACTGCTGTATTCTGCTCTGTGAGAAACTATCATGACGAGGTTTAAGAATGAGTCAAGTACAAAAAGACGAGGCGGCTTTTTATTATTACTGCAGTTCACCTCCACTAAATTTACCTGATGGAAACAACCAGTTATGAAAAACGCTTAATCTAGACATGCTTTTTCTTTTAAAAAGGGGGGTGGAGTGGAGGGAGGGACATGATAGAGGTGCAAAAGATAATGTGTGGAATGAAGAAAGTGGATAATAAGAGGATTTATTTGTTTCCTTTTCTTACTGCTAGGACCCGGGATAAGCCAAGGACAGTAAATGGCATCCCATGACTCTTGAAGACACACCTGTATCGGTAAGCATTCCCTTGAACTTGTAATCCAATTGTTTAAATCAGTTTTTTAATTATTAATTGTTAAGCTTTTGCTGCATTTCTGTAGGTATTTTGCTGTTATTTCACTGCAGATACTTTAATGCTTTTTATGGAAATGTTCCGCATTTTAATGATGGAAGGATTTCATAGATGATTTTACCCTTGTAAAATGACTTGGAAACCATTTTGGCATGCAAAGCAGCATATAAATTGAATGGTTATTATATTTACTGACACATTTATAAACCATCTTTCCTCTGAGAGGCTCAAAGTGGCATACACGCTTTCCCACCCTCTCTGCTCTTCACAGCAACCCTGCAAGGTAGGTGGGCAGACAAAATGGAAGTACTCTTTCACACAGCATGCAGTTAAACCATAGGATGTGTTGTTCCAAGATGTAGCGAGGGAGACCAACGTGGATGGCTTTAAAGGGGAATGAGACTAATTCATGGAGGATAAGGCAACCAATGGCTACTAGCCATGACAGTTGTGTAATGCCGCCTCTTCTCATATGAACCAACCCCGGACCCTGCGATCATCATCTGAGGCCCTTCCTTGTGTGTCCCCTCCATGAGAGTCCTGGAAGGCAGCAGCATGAGAAAGGGCCTTTTCTGTGGTGGCCCCCCATTTGTGGGAGGCTCTCCCCAGGGAATCTCAGCAGGCACCTTCATTACATATCTTTAGGCACCAGGCAAAAAACATTCCTCTTCTCCTAGGCCTTTGGCTAATTAAGCTATCTATGACGGTCAGGAGTCCCTTTATGTTTACAATGGCTTTCTAAACTGTGTGGCAGGGAGGGCTATTGTTTTTGTTTGTTACTATGTTATGCATTTTTGTGTTTTTATATTGTAAACAGCCATGTGATCTCAGATGAAAGGAAGTATAGAAATTTTATTATAATTAATAATAATAATACCTAGGTGACAGGCAGCAGGCTTCGAGAAATCCAAGGTTAGCAAAGGTACAGAAATCTGAGGGGGTAAAAAATGCTACTAGGTTGGGGAACCTCAGTGACAGTTCAGTGAGGACGGAGCATGCTCAGTATCCACAAAATGTTTACTATGTGAGAAGGGGAAGAACAGAATGCAGTGTCAGAAAACTCGTGAATAAGGTGCACTCTGTTTTGCAACACGTTGTTGATCTTGAGGTCCAGGGTGCATTCAGACAGCACTTGATTCTATTTCCCCGGCATTTCCTTACCTGCTATTTTTTGTGTTTTGTGTGATGTTTTAAGTGTTTAAAAGTGTAAAAGCCACTTTTAGAAAACGGGTAGAATCTAGTGGGATGACTAACACTGTCAACTTGAAAAAACTGCATTGCAATGTCACGTGACAAGATTTTGGGTGGTATCCCAGCATGCATCCTTTCCCACTATTTAAAATTCATCACAACATGGTGGTTTCTGGATCAAAAGGGCACAGTTCCGTAACACAACTGGTAATGTAGTGTAAAAAGAATGTATGAAATTGGGACAAGGGGCACCAGCATTGGCAACCACTAAGGCCTTGTCTGAAGGCAGCCCCAATTATCACCTCACTAATTTGCCCCAATTAACACCTCACTTCGCTTTCCAGTAGCCAGGTGAACTTCTCTCAGCCTCTCTGTTCTTCCTTATGAAAGCATTCTATCCTTTTGGCACACAGCCTTGATTTAAGAACTCCGGTACTTTGATGGATGTGGCCAAGATGATCTTTTGATGGAACAATGCACAGAAAGAATCCTTACAGAATGCTCCCCTTGTAGCTGGTCCTTTGGCAGCTGATCCTCAGGGACGTGTCACATTTGAAAATGATTGATTATTCATTCGCCTGCGCTGCCTTGCATGGAACAGAAGCTTCAACGTGAGTTGCTTTCTGGTCCATATGAAACACCACCATCTTGGAATTTAGCACTCATGTCCTGTTTTGAGGCTTCCCATCTGGTTGGTCAATCTGAAAACAGCTTGCTGGACTAGATGGTCCATTGGCCTGATCCCGCAGCCAATCTGATGCCAGCCAGATACCCAACTTTCCCTTGTCCCTAGTCCTTTTTATTTATTTTTTAGTGCCTCAGAAAGGTCAGCACCAAATGCTGACCATGACCAGACAATAAGCCAGGTGTAGGGGAGCTTTAATCCTGTTCTCCAGATGTTCCTGAACTACAACACCCATCATCCCTGGCTATTGGCCATGGTTGCTGGGGCTGATGGGAGTTGAACAACAACTGGAGGGCCACTGGTTGCAACAAGCCATGGATATTGCTGCAAATACATGGAATGCTCAATTAAAATGTAGGCATCTCATTGCACAAAAGCTACAGAGGGAAATGTCACAATTTATGTCACAATTTATAAACTCATATTTCAAAATTATTATTATTATTTTATTGATGTATACACTGTTTACATACCAAAATGGCCCTTAAGCGGTCTACAACTATAAAATAAATTGCAAAATCCATGCATAATTAAAATACACAATAAAACTGTTCCATCAAAGCATTAAAACAGCCTTAATTAAAATATACAACAAAACAAGCCAGTTAAAAAGCATAACAAATAAAACAGTTATCGTTTTATTTATCCAGTGTTTTTTAATATATTCAGTTGTTTTGTATTTAGTTTTTTCTGTAATATGAAATGACTTCTAGATGATTCATAAATGAAATAAATTACAGCAATAAATAAAAGTTTAAATTTCTTAATTCTGCAATTGAACCATGCAGACACAGCCAGGTATATCATCCCTGACCACTGGTCCTGTTAGCTAGGGGTGATGGGAATTGTAGTCCCAAACATCTGGAGGGCTGGTGTTTGCCTATGCCTGCTTTAAGAAAGGGGTTCTGATGAAAATTATTAGGGCACATTTCTTCTGAATTTACCATTGTATCTGCTATTTTACTGGGAGGAGCTATGGTAGCCACTTTTAAATATCTAAAGGGCTGCCACTTGAAAGATGGGGCAAACTTGTTTCCTCCTGCTCCAGAGGGTAGGACCCTCAAGTTAAAAGAAAGGAGGTTCCATCTAAGCATCAGAAAGAACTTTCTGACAGTAAAAGCTGTTCAACTTTCATGAGTGGTCATGGGTTCTCCTTCCTTGGAGGTTTTTAAGCAGAGGTTGGATGGGCACCTGTCTTGTATGTTCTAGTTGATATTCCTGCATTGCAGGGACTGGATTAGATGAGCCTCTGGGTCTCTTCCAACTCTACAATTCTATGATTCTATGACTCTGTATTCCAGTGGTGGTGAACGTGATGATGTTGGACTCCAACTCTCACCAGCCCCAGCCAGCAGGGTCAATGATAAGGGATTATGGGAGTTGTAGCAGAGACATTTAGTATGTTTAACCTGCAGAAGAGATGACTGAGAGGTGATATGATAGCCATCTTCAAATATCTGTAGGGCTGTCACATGGAACATGGAACAAGCTTGTTTTCTCCTGCCCCAGAGGTTAGGACTTGAACCAATGGATTCAAATTACAAGAAAGGAGATGCCGACTAAATATTAGAAATAACTTTCTGATGGTAAGAGCTGTTTGACAGGGGAACTGGATATGTCATGGGAGGTTGGATGGCCATCTGTCAGGGAGCCTTTAGCTGTGATAACCTGCATTGCAGGGGGTTGGTCTAGATGAACCTTGGTGTCTCTTTGAACTCTATAATTCTATGATCTCAGCAGCCACAGGTTCCTCACTCCTGCTGTATTATATGAAGGGCATGTATGATATCGCACTGGTGCTATGGGATCAGTATTGTAGATATAGCCAACAATTATATTTGGGGGGGGGCAGCCTTTGATTAGTGTGGGAAAGAGTTTGGGGAATTTCAAGCGCATTTGTCTGGACTTTGGCTGATTAGGTCACCATGACCATCTTCCACCATGCAAAGTCAGGGCTCAGAAAAGAGGTTGCCTTTGGACATAAACCTTGCAATGTAAATCTGTATCCTTGATTATGACATGCAGTTTGGAAATCCTTGACAGAATACCAGCCTTTTACTGCACTCTTCTTGCCTAACTGATTTCAGCTGTTCATAACAGTTTTGAATGGCATGTGATGATGGCATAAAACTCAACTTAAAAGTGTAGCATGGAAAAGAGCAGCCAGCTCCAGCAGTGATAAGTTGAAATGTGTTTTGCAGAACTGGCTCCCGTAGTTTTCAAAAGCTGACAACAGAAGGGAAAAAATAATAACATTTGAGAGAGGGATGGGTGAATCTGTCAATTTCTGATTCTTTCATATTCTTGTTTTTCCATTTTTAAGCTTGGTTCTCCCCGTTTCCACTTGAGCTCACAAAAACTTTTTTTTTTAAGTCCTCGTGGAAGTTCATCAGCAACTTAAGTGTGATTTTTTCCTAATATCCACATTTTTAATACAATTTGCCCATCATACACATTTTTGTAAGCAATTTCTCCTAATATAATGCATTGTGTGTGCATGCTCTTTTCACCAGTATATGCATTTTAATGCACATTTACATTTAATTTACATTTTATTGTAGCAAACGCATTGTTGGCAAAATTCAAAGAAGTGCAAATTTCAAAGAATGAATGTGTTTTGGTCCTCATAAAGTTCCAGGTGGTATGAATTAGGTAGGTTTACCTTTAAATGTGAAGTGAGCTAAACTTCTCCCCCATCTCTAGTTTGGAGAAGGCAGAGACCTGCAATGGAAGCTGGGGCTTCTTCTTTTTGATAGGAACCTGTATTTCATTTACAAAATGCAAAGTGCTGGGATTCATTCCCCCTGCCCCCAAAGCCATGCCTTCTGACCTAGAGATCTGTATATACCCCCAGCCCCTGCTTTATTGGAGATATTGAATGCCTTGGTATTGATGGGAAATCACTCTGCATATCCTCAGAGGCACTTGTGTTATATCAATACAGCATTCCAAGGCTGAACCTTGATCCTAAAAATGTAGCTCATTAGCAAATTGTGGCTCAAATCAATCCCTGATAGTGACTTGTGGTAGCAGGAATATGTGCCAGAGGTTCTTGCTTTTGTCTCAAGGGTACTTCAAAAATTGTTCCCAACAGAAATCTATATATTCTCCCCTGATATCTATAATATGATTAATGGAACTGACGTTCAAGAGAGCAGGTTCCCTGGGGGAAACTGTTTCCAGGAGAACAGCTCCCAGTCTTACATTTTTAAATGTAATTTTTGTATCTTTTTTTTTAAAAAAACTGAGAGCTGCACCACAAGATTCAGACAAGTGCAAAATCTGAAGGTCGGATGTTATGAAACCCACACATTAGTCTGAGAGGTGCGGACCAGGTCAGTTCAAATGGAAATTCATGAAGAACAAATCCCCAACTCTCAAAAATAAAAGCCCATATATGTGGGGATCCCTATGGTGAGGGAATGGTACTCAAAACTTTTCATGTATGTATTTAACGAAATTTGTATACTGCTTGGTTGTAAAGAAACCTCAAAGCAGTTAATAAAGAACATGCTATGGGCCACTGTTTGCTTTTTTAAAAACTTTGTATACCTCCCAACTGAACCCTGGCCCTCTGAACTGAACTCCCAGGGTTGAGCCCTCGCTTCCATTAAGGTTTAGTTGCTGGCTAGATAATACTTCGGAGAGCAGAATACTTTTTGTGTGTTTATTTCCCATCATCTGTGCAGTTGTCCCCCCCCCCCTCAAAATATGCGCTGCGCCAGATAGAGATGTCTCCTCAGTACTCGTGATGGATGGCTAACCCAAATTACTTTGAGGCATCTGAGTTTTCAAGAACTTCCATTAAGTTACCTCATTTCTTGCCTGTTTGTTCTGCAAGGCAACCCTGGGCAATAAGGCGAAGATTCCTGATCTTCGTAAACATGTCCTAGAGATAAAAAAAGAAATTGTTTCAAAATGCTGCACCCTCCTTTCCTCTGTATCTCCACATGCAATTTCCTCCTTGCCAGGCTTTGAATTCAGTAAACTCTCAGATGTGATTTTCCAAAACTCAAGCCCCTTCTTTTTAAAAGCTTTTAATCATAGCTGCCAAAGACTCATCCCCTGAGGCTGCAATCCTGTACACCGGTGGTTCCCAATTAGCTAAGTTCTGTGGATCCCCTGTTTTTCAAAAGCCAAGCCATGGACCCCCTTCTTTTGAAAATGGTGATATCTCTGTAGTAGTTTATGTTATGTGAATGGTGCCACCATATATCCTCCAACATGTCCCAGCACAAAATCAGGACGTGCATTTTCTGGGCCACAGTCTCACTTGATTCACATGACCCGAAAAATGGGATGTTCTGGACAGTTGATGGGTATGTGCCATGGGCCCTTTGGGGTCCACGATCCACCAGGTGGTAACAGCTGCTGTATGTACTTACCTGGGAATATTCCATTGCATTCAATGGGCTTACCTCTGTGTGCACATCTATAAGACTACACTGTCAATCAGAGGGTTCTTCTACTAGGCCATCATGGGAAAGTTAATGGCAGCTTTCAATGCAGCTATGAGCAGTTACTATATTCTTGGGAGCCATCCTGTTCTCCAGATTTCCAGGTTTAGGGACCGTATGTGCATTATGCTGCGCAAATCAACCTCCATGTGAATCACTAGGCTCTGTAATAAACTTAAAGTATTCAATACTCAGTAGTGGCTGGTGCCCATTTGACCTGGAGAGGGAGAAGGCAGGGAGCCTAAACAGTAGGTGGAGCCAGAGCTATTGACCATCAGAGCTGACTGTAGATTTATCTTCATTCTCCTCCCTGCTGCATTCTACAAGGGCAACACTGAGACTGAGGAGGAGGAAGCTGAGGGCCACAGACATCTTCTGGGCTAGTTGAAAGTAAGAAGGCAGGCAGCTGGGGATGGCTGAGGTGTTGGTGGGGCAGTGCACTTTTGCCCCAAAAGGCAAGCCTTCACTGTTGCTATTTATGAAGTTAGCATCCTTGTTTTGATCTGTTTAAAAGGTAAAGGTAAAACGACCCCTGACCATTAGGTCCAGTCGTGACCGACTCTGGGGTTGCGGCACTCATCTCGCTTTATTGGCCGAGGGAGCCGGCGTACAGCTTCCGGGTCATGTGGCCAGCATGACTAAGCCACTTCTAGCAAAGCAGAGCAGCGCATGGAAACGCCGTTTACCTTCCCGCCAGAGTGGTACCTATTTATCTACTTGCACTTTGATGTGCTTTCAAACTGCAAGGTTGGCAGGAGCAGGGACTGAGCAACGAGAGCTCACCCCGTCGCGGGGATTTGAACCGCCGACCTTCTGATCGGCAAGCCCTAGGCTCTGTGGTTTAACCCACAGCGCCACCCACATCCCTTTTTTTATCTGTTTACAACCCACTTTTCTATTCATAGCAGCAACCAATTGGGAGGAACCCCCCCCCCAACCTACAACAGGGGTGGGGAAGAGATCTGGCAGGTTGGATCCTGAGCACCTATATCCTCCAAGGGCTGCCTTCTAGGTTTTGCTAAACCTGCTGCTGTTGTTGTTTTATTCATACCCCACCCATCTGCTGGGTTTCCCCAGCCAGCACATATAAAAACATAATAAAATGTCAACCATTTAAAACTTCCCGACACAGCTCCATTCTGGCATTTGGAGGTGGTGGTGGGGAGGAATTTCCCAAAGGCAGCAGTGGCAAAGGCTCACCCATCAGATCTGTGACTTGCAACATGCAGCTGAAACTGGTGCGCAACACCCCTCCCAATGTTTTCTGGGGGCTGGGCTGGAAGAAGGCCTGGGAATGTGTTGCATCGCATAACACTGGATGGGGAGCTTTTCCCAGCTGGCGTGCCAGATGTTGGTTTTCCCCACCTCCACCAGGCCACTCTGGCCAGTGGGTTGGGATGCCCACTTGTCCATTGCCTTACACAACCATGGCAGCAGGTGAGCTCAAAGGAAGATCCAAGGCAATCTGAGCAGGGCTTGAAGTCACTGTCCATCAGCTGATTCACAAGCCCTGCTTTCAGGACTGCAAGCCCTGCTTGCACTCAGCAGTCCCTCTTTAGTGTAACTGATCCCAGCAGGCTTGAGGTCACTGCCCATCAGCACCGACTACAAGCCCTGGACAGCGGTCAGCTGCACTACAGAGTTTCCCATTGGGAACGCCAAAGCATGGCCGATCCCAGTAGACTTGCTGCTACCGCTGATCAGCTGATGAGCAGTGATAGCAAGTCTCCCTTGCCAAGGAATCACCAGGAGTGCCCTTTAAGTTCCCATTGGTACCAGTGGAAGCCTCCCATCAGACCAATAGCAACTTCATGGAGGGAGTGATTTTCAGCAAGATAATGACACATAGGGAAAGGATGCCCCATCACAACCCTATTCACCACTCCCTCCCCCTACAGTGGCTATTTGAAGAATATAATACCTGAGACTAAATGCTTCCGTGCATTTAATGTCACATATCATTTTCTGACATGCCCTGATGCTCAAGCTTGCTAGCTCTGGCCTTGATACTGTGCGCTGGAAATTCAGCAGTGCCCACACCCAGCAAACCAGCTGGTGATGGACTGATGTGTATTTGACTTCAGACCCAGCAGGGTGAATGTGCATCAGGTCTGAAAATTGAACTTTAGTAACACAGGTTTCCAAGCCAACGGCTAGAAGACTTTGTTTATACCCTCTTCTTTCAGTTTCTGATATGTCTAACTGATGCCGCTTTGCAGTCAGAGAGGAGACCATTGGTTGCAAAAATTGGCTAGACACAATAAACTGCTTTATTGTCATTAACTCTCCCCCCTCCCCAACCTCAAGATGGGAAGCTTGACAGAAGGCCATTTATACAGACACATTCCAAGACTTTGCTGCTTGACAATGCACCTTCTCTTCTACCAGAGGCCAATCCATATGGGGAAATGGGGCACTGCCCCTTCAACCTCAGCCACCCCCCCAACCTGCGTACCTTCTTACTTCCAACTAGGGTCCAAGAACGAGCACTACCTCAACTTCCTACTCCTTAATCCAGGGGTGACTGACATCAGCTCCAATGTATGGCAAGATCTCATGAGAAGACTTTTTCTGAAGTGGTGGGGGAGCCACGAGAGAACCCCAGTTCAGCTGGACACCTGGAGTAACTTACTGTAGTTTTAAGGCTGTTCAAAGTAGCTAGTCTTCATGAATTTCACTTGCAATGCTCTGTGTTGGCCCCTAATTCTCCCCCGTTACCCCCTGGACCTCAAGAGCAAAAGCAGTAGAGAACCTAGCGAGAAGCTCAGAGTTTGTGTAGGAACATTCTTTTAGCTACCAGGAATCTTTCGTGCCAAGGCTCTCCAGGGATGGAAGGTGTAATCAGGACGAATGAGAAAGCAGAGAACCCAGTGAGCAGTGACCCAGCAGACTGCCTGTCACTCTCCTATCCCAAAACATAAGAACAGTAGTTCTAACTTAAGGAAGAGATCTTTATTCAGGCTAATAAAAGTATGGGCTCAGCAGCAAGCACAGGATCTAAAAGTCATGATGCCTAGGTACACGAGTAAGGTGAAAGATGCAGAACTGAAAGGATGCAATGAAGATGTCCCAACAATTTGTCGTGCTGCTCCCACCAAGCTTTTAGATGTGAGTCAGGGCAAGCTCACTGACTCTCCTGCAATGCATGCATGTTCTGTCTGGGCTGCTGTGTCTGGTCCCTCGGTTCCCAATTTACAATAACTTTTGTTTGCAGTTATGTTGCTCTATCTTCTTCTCCCCTTCTTGCATTTTCTCACTCACTTGTCCTTTCCTTCCATCTCAGTCTCTTCCAGTCTCATGCTATTCCTTTAGTTCCATCCAATTTGCATTCACATTCCAAACTAGCCCCTTCTCCTGCAGCATCAATCTGCCAAAAATTCTCCTTGTGCTCCTGAGCATCCTCCAAGACCCACTGATGCCACAGTGGTCTCATTCTGGGCCACCCATCATTACAGTTGGGGGGCCTGCAAGGATGACACATTGATGGCTGCTGAGACCCTTCTCAGACTCTTTCTCTCCCTTGTCAGCCTGCAGCAGTCACTTACCTCTTGTTCTGCCTGCAGCTCTCTATTCACATTGGGGATGACAAAATCTGTCTATTTCTCATTGATGTCATTTTCACACATGTTCGCCTGTAAGTCTGTTCCATCTGATTTTCACATTAACTTCCATTTAAGAAATAATAAAGTCTGGACTGAAATGTGTATTTTAAAGCATATTTCCCCTACAAAATGCACCTTTCCAAATGCCAGAGCAGTTTGAAACTACTCTGACAAGTTAAGCGTCTGAGCACTACTTTGCTAAATTCAAAGAAAGTGACACATTCAGTGGGCAGCTAAATTCTGATTTGCACATTTAGAGTTGTGAGGTGTGGATTAGGCCAGGTCATTATAGGATTTGCAAAGACAAAATAATCTACATGATTATTTTCAACACACCCACACAAAATAAATTGCAGTCATTTCTCAGTTGTTACCGGGAATCTGAAAGTGTTAAGATGAAAGTTCATTGCTTGCTTTAGGGACTGCTTGGTAACGCTTTTCAAGTCAGTACATCACTTGCTTTAGGGATTACAAATAACATTTCTCAAGCCAATTTTGCATTGCATAGCTAAAACCTTCTCCCTGTGAACAGGGGACTTTTTGTATGGAGGAACATTCTGGTCTATGAGCCCACAGGCTGATTGACTTCCTAGGAAAGGAAAGGGGAATGGTATACATCCAGATGTTCTTGATCTCCAACTCTCATCAGCCCAAACGAGCATACCCAAAGCCTGCCCAACCATCAGGCAGAGTCATACCTAACCCTGACCTGATGCCAAACACTGAGACCTCAGGGGATGAACCAAACATTCCACAGGTCAAGGAGACCTGGAGGGGCAAGCAGGGTCTCTTGTAGGCGGTGTGCCTGGAAATCCCAGGTGTGAGAGAAGCATCCCTGTGTAAGAAACCCTGTCAAATTGCAGTCAAAGGAGCCCAGGGGCTTTTGTGCCACTATCAAAGGTGATAGATCTTCTGAGAAAAATACAAAACATTGTGCAAAGCCACAGAGACTTACGAACTACCAAACCTAAGATGAACTTAGGTTTCAATGGGTTTTTCAAATGCTTAACTCAGTCTTTTGTTTTCTTTATCTTATTTATTATTTTGGTAATTATTGTGTGTATATTAGTCGCCAACGTGTTGCATGAGTCATTCTACTTCTATCAGCAGCACAGGTTGCATTTTTCTAGCACTATCAAAGGTGGCGGGGAATTAAAAAGCATTCATTTTCCTCCTTAAGGTTGTGCTTATATTTATTTATCCCTAGATCATAGAATCTTAGAGTTGGAAGGGAACCCAAGGGTCATCTAGTCCAACCCCCTGCAATGCAGTAATCTCAACTAAGGGATCCATGACAGATGACCATCCAACCTCTGCTTAAAAACCTCCAGTGACAGAGAGCCCAGAACCTCCTGAGGGAGACCATTCCACTGTCAAACAGCTTTTACTGTCAGAAAGTTCTTCCTGATGTTTAGTCAAAATCTCCTTTCTTGTAACTTGAATCTATTGGTTCAAGTTCTACCCTCTGGAGCAAGAGAAAACAGGCTTGCTCCATCTTCCATGTCACAGCCCTTGAGATATTTGAAGATGGCTATCATATCTCCTCTTACTCTCCTCTTTTCCAGGGTAAACAAAGTCAGGTCCTTCAACCATTTCTCATAAGGCTTGGTTGACAGACCCTTGATCATCTTGCTTGCCCTCCTCTGTACACATTCCAGCTTGTCAACATCCTTCTTAAACTGCGGTGCCCAGAACTGGACTCAGGACTCCAAGTGGGGTCTGACCAAGGCAGAATAGAGTAGTACGATTACTTCCCTTGATCTGGACGCTATATATACTTCTGTTGATACAGCCTTGGATAGCATTAGATTTCCTCACCCCACCCCACTGTGATTGTAAAGCCATTGTAAATCTCTCCTTCTGACTAAAAGAGAGGCATGCCAGTCATGGAGGACCCCTTTGGGAATGTGGTCCTGTGTCTACAAAAGTCTTCTTCCAAAGATCAAAACGAGAACACTGAAGTGGGTCTGGAAGCTGTTATAGTGCTGGTATAATGCCGCTTTCCAAGAGACTACTATGAAGAGGTACCAAGTTGTAGGATTGGGTCACTCATCAGCTTAAAACCCAAAACTTCAACTTATCTAAATAATGCCCTTTGGCTGTGAAAGGGCCAAGGACATTTCAAAGTTGACCACATAGAGCAAAAGTGCCTTCAGGGCTCTGTGTTTAGAGATGGTGCTTCTCAATCAATGATTCTGGGCACTGTGGAAGCTCTAGTCACTTATGATGAAGCAATGCATCCTTGTTAAAGAGTTATGGCGATAGAAGGTGAGGGCAATTTGGTGACTTAACGGAACAGCCAAAATGAGAGAGTGGGAATGAAAGCTAGCTATGTATTACAGTGATGCTTTCACGAGGAAATGGACCGTGCATTTAATAGCCCATGTTATGACTAAGCCTATTCTGAGTTGGATGAGACCATAGGCTTGAAATTGTTTTGGATAATCACAGGGTCCTTTCATAGCAACCTTCAAATCCATTTCAGTGGAAGAGCTTGAGGATTAAAGAAGGCATTGCGACTTTTGAGAATGTATCTAGAGGATCCTCTAAAACTGGGGTGGGAGACCTTTTTGCAGACAGAGCGCCACATTCCCTTCTGAACAACCTTCTGGGGGCCACTGGCCAGTATTAGGTGGGGCCAGAGGCAAAAGTAGATGGGCGGGATACAATCATCATCATCATCATCATCATCAGTGCTTTTTTATACAGAAAATGGTGCTAGTACTCACCCTGAAGTTGTTAGAGTAAGTACCACACTTTTAATGCAGGGGGGAGGTACTGGTACTGCTTACCCTTGAATATCTCAAGGAAAAAAGCACCGAGATTCATCATCATCATCATTATCCAATGAAGAAGCTGATATAATGTATAAATCTCCTCTACGGTCTTTGTGCTGGCTTTAAAAGAAATATTGTATTTAAAATACACATATATTAATGGTGCAGTCTCACCACTGGCTGAGAAAGTGTCATGCTTTGGATAACAATTTTTCAAACAAAATTTAACACACTAATTTTCTTGGGATGAAGATCAAGTAGCTTTCCATTCAGGATGTACCTAGAGGGCAACTTGTTCAAGTTAAGCTTATTGAAACAGAAGCAACAGAATGTCAATTTGTGGTCTAACAGCATGTCATATCTGAGAATTGAATAAGCAATTACATGAGGCTAAATTGAATTTATTTCAGTGCCAGATTTGTAGTCCACTTGTTGTTGTTTTTTATTTTATTTTTTGACTGAGATAAAATACTACTCTGGCTATACAGTAAACATGTTCTCAGGTGTCATAATTTTTAAGTTAGCAGCTTTAAAAGTTGGCTGTTTAAAATCCCCCCTTTAAAGTGAGATGTGCTACATGCTCTTTTACCAGACTGCAACCAGTTAGACATCACAGTAGGAAAAAGAGAAGCAAGGAACTCTCCTGTGCAAATGAGTTGTAAGTAGAACCACTTACGCGTGTATGAAAAAAGTGGTTTCTGGAGACCCGACAAAATCAAATTGGAGTGATGGCATGGCAGTCCTCAGTTCAGACAAGTCTCATATTCTCTTCCTGCTAATTACATGATCGCCATTGTGGAAGTGATGTCATAGCATTGCCATAGCATCATCAATCAGATTTGGCTCTGTGATGACATCACAGAACCAAATCTAAATGAAGACAGCCACAAGCCCATCAGGTCTGTGTCCCTGCGTCAGTTCTGTCATGCGGAAATGTTGGTGAGTTTCCACGATGATTTTTTAAAATTGCAAACTGATGTGGAAGTGTGGAAAACTGAACTTAGCACTGGAAAAATGCAAAACTAAAAACAACAACAACAACAACCTGGAAATAAATTCATCCATCACTCAGCACCTCCTGCAGAATGTGTGGCTGGAACACTGGGTTTGGTCTAGAAGGAAAAACAGACATGAATGAGACAGAGCACCTGGAATTTTGTTGGAGCAGCTCTTGAGAAACATGTGCTAATAAGTAGGAAGAAGAGACAGTGTGTACTTGGGGATCTGTGGCAGAAGCAGTATGTCAGTTTCTGAAAGGATGGGCGCTCGCTGAGTCAGACACGATTACTGGCATTGCCGCAGACCACAGGATGGATTCTGATGCTGTTTGCTACTCATGTTTAATCTGGCCTAACTCCTTGGAAGGCTGTCCTTTGACATCTCTCTAAATCGGAACACGGTCCTCACACGCCTGGAGGTTCTTAAACAGCTGCCTGGGATTTGTTCTCAGGACCGCACCTTTCAACAGCCACCAAGGCAAACCGAGTAAGATCCTTAAGCTTGCAGCACAATAACAAGATTTTAAATGCTTCTTCACATCTTGCCTCTGAGCTCTCATGTCCGGGCTCCTACCTAGCACATGTAGAGCTAGACTCTGATACTTGGAAGCAGAAAAGGGATCTTTATTTGCACAAGTAACCGTAGAGCATCGACAGCAGGTGCCATGCTCAGGAGTCACGACTCAGGAGCAAAGCGAGAAGCTCAGAACTGGACAGAAGGAGCAGAGAGGCTCTCACAGGTTTCCCCTCCTGGCATGCTTTTGAAGATGAGGCATGGCATGCTCACTTGTGGCACGTTTCTTGTGCTGTGGGAATACCAGAACCTAAGAAGAGCCTGCTGAATCAGGCCTATGGCTCATCTAGTTCAGCATCCTGTTCACTTTTATATACCGTATTTTTCGCTCTATAAGACGCACCAGACCATAAGATGCACCTAGTTTTTGGAGGAGGAAAACAAGAAAAAAAAATATTCTGAATCTCAGAAGCCAGAACAACAAGAGGGATTGCTGTGCAGTGAAAGCAGCGATCCCTCTTGCTGTTCTGGCTTCTGGGATAGCTGCGCAGCCTGTATTCGCTCCATAAGACGCACACACATTTCCCCTTACTTTTTAGGAGGAAAAAAGTGAGTCTTATAGAGCAAAAAATATGGTATATAATTTTTATTAAATTTTGTATTTTACAATTTAGAATACTCATGTAAACATCCTTAAAATATCAGTGACTTCCCTTCTTCTCTTTCCATGGTTCATTTTGCCAGTCGTAAATCCCTGCATATTTTACATAAACTAAACCATTCAGTATTCCATTATTACATCCATCAAAACTGTTGAATTTATCTTAATGCTGCCAACGTTTTCAAGTGTACACAATTCCCCCCCCCATATATTCAATAAACATATCCCAATCTTCTCTAAACGTATGTTCTTCTTGTTCTCTTATTCTATAGGTTAAGTCCGCAAGCTGCACATATTCCATCAGCTTCAGTTGCCATTCTTTAGCTGGGACCTCGCTTGTTTTCCAAAGTTCAGCATCCTGTTCTCACAGTGGCCAAGCAGACACCTGTGGGGAACAAGCAAGCACGACCAGAGTACCACAGCTGTCTACCCACCTGCAATTCCCAGCAGCTGGTATTCATAGCTGTTGGCTGCAGGTGGGCACTCCATTGGTGGTTCTGCTCCCATCTGCAAAGGCATTGTCTGGTTCTAGCTGACAAGGCTGCACTCTCCTGCTCAGGCCACTTCCTGTTCAGCCCCACATCTTGGCTGATCAAAGCACTCCCCAGGCTTTTCTCTCTCTACAGCAGAGGTGGAGAAGTGAACATCCTTGCTCCCTCTTTCTTCCACAGGACAAGAAGGGGTGTTCCCTCCTCCTCCAACCCAGGTTCCCCATCCCCACATTTCTGCCTCCTCTTCTATTGGATCCTGCCAACCCAAACCCGATCCTGAGAGCATTAGGGGACTCATGGCATCTAATGTGTGTTCACCCATCAGCAGGACTATCATTATATCTGATTTTCAAACCTCATTGCAGATAACTCACTCTGCCTTCCCTCTGCAAGAAATCCCTTGAGAATGGACCCTAGCAGTAAGGAACAGATTTTTTTTTAAAAAAAAACCCAAAGAGGATTTCACCTTCTCAACGCATTTCTCATCTGAAAGGGGTGGGGTGGGGAAGTCAGCTCACATTCTGCTTCTTAATATAGATTAATTTAAATCCAATTGCTGTGCTGCAGGACGGTATAAAAATCAGGCCACCCAGTTTTTATTGCTGGGAAGTGGTTGTGATCCTGGGTAACAACGTAGAAATACAGAATGTTGCTTGCATGTTCCATAGCCCAGCAGTTCTATTACCTGGAGCTAAGCTAGGGCATGGTTCTTACACCAATCAGGCACTGTATTTCTCAATCTCACAGCAAAGATTTGAAAAACGCAGATTTGTAGAGTTGGAAAGGACTGTGAGCATCATCTAGTCCAACCCCTTGCAATATTTGTTTGTTTGTATGCCTCCCTTATCTCAGGGTGGTTCACAACATAAAACTACAATATAAAAATCACAAAATACATAATCAAATAAAAACAAAGGCAACCCAATAATCCCCCTTTCCACAATACATTTTAAAAGGGCACCAGATGTCAATCAGTCAAAGGCCTGGTTAAAAAGAAATGTTTTTGCCTAGTGCCTAAAGGTGTATAATGAATGTACCAGCAGAACTTCCTTGGGGAAAGCATTCCACAAATGGGGACCCACCACAGAAAAGGCCTGTTCTCATGTTGCCACCCTCTGGACCTCTCGTGGAGGCACATGAGGAAGGGCCTCAGAGGATGATCTCAGGGTCTGGGTAGGTTCGTATGGAGAGAGGCAGTCATTGAAGTACTGTCCTGAGACATTTAAGGCTTTAGAGGTCAAAACTAGCACTTTGAATTGGGCCCGGAAACTAATTGGCAGTCAGTATGCTCTGGCCAGGATTGGTGAAATATGTTCAAACCATCTTTCACCCAACATGGGGCTCGACCCCACAGCCCTAAGATAGGAAAAGGCAGTGGTGGAACATGTGCCTTGCATGAAGAAGTTTCCAAGTTCACTCTCCAGCAAGTAGGGCTGGGAGAGACCACCCCTGTGGCAAAAAGTGTGTGTGAAGAGCCCATCGCTGAATTTAGAGAGTGTTCCAATAGGCCAGAGTATATAAGGTCACTTTCTTGAGTCTCCTAGTACCTGGAGGCAATGCAGGTCTGTGGCACCTTGTTCAAATGTGGTGCAGTGGTTAGAGCACCCTTTCTCAACTTTAGGTCCCTAAATGTTGTTGGACTACAACTCCTATCATTTCTAGGCAGCATGGCCAGTAGCTGGATATGATGGGAATTGGAATCCAACAACAGGCTGGGTTCGAGTGTTGGCCCTGAGAGACGTGGGTTCAAATCCTCACTTGGGCTTGAAGCTCAATGAGTGACCTTGGGCTAGTCTAATCTACCTTAATGATTGTTGTGTGGATTAAATGAGGAAGAGGGTGGAAACCATGTATGTCACCATGATCTTCCTGAAGAAAAAAGTAGGATATGGATGCAATAAAGTAAACGAATAAACAGAATAAAAATAGTTTTCCTGTCTTGCTTCATGAACTCCTTGTGAGATTGATCTTGGACTGTTCCATAACCTTGTTTTTGGATTATGTTTTGGACTTGGACAGATTCTCTATGCTTGTGTTTGGCTTGTGAAGACTGGTCTTCACCTTGAACCCTACTTTTTTGGGTAAGTGTTTTCGTAAAAGACTTTACCCTCTTTGGACTGAACCTCTGGCCCCTGGATTGTCACAGGGATGGTAGAAGTTGTCACTCAAAACATCTGGAGAAAACCACGTTGGTGGGGATGCTGCTCTAACCACTGCACTACAGTACACACTAAGAGCTTACGTGTGTTCTGAGGCACACTCTTGCCTTTTTCTGGATTCCCCACACCTCCCTGTGTAAAAAGCCCTTCTTTGTTTCTCAGATATGATACTGACCTGTCTGAGAACAGAAGTTCAATTGACCCACAGCTGACCACAAGATGTTAGGGCAGTCTCCCTGTAATACTCCTCTCAGGCATCCCCATTCTCCTCCCTGTTGAGTTCTAGAAGGAGAACATTAAGACCAAGGAGAAGGGAAACTCACAGGCAGTGCTGACCTCTGGACTGGTTAGGTAAGGAGGTAGGCCTGTGGGTGGGTGGGAGGTGGTGGAAGCAGACTGAGGTTGGTGGGGCAGTGCCCCACTGGCCATAATAAGACCACCCAGCACTGCATGTGTGGTGAATATATCATTCCTCCAGGAAGGTAAGATTTGGAAGAAAAGAGCAGGGAGGGGGTATTATTTTGTGAAATAAGCATGCCCTAGAGTGATTGCTCTGTGCTCATAAAACAATTCCATTTTCTAAGTCCCTGACACTAAATCTCATGGTGTAAAAACAAATTGTTTGGAGAAAACCATGGATGTTACAAATCATTCCTGTACAAAGCAAACAAGCTATTTACTGAACATCATAATGCTCCCTTTAAGGTCAAAGAAAAAATTGTGTGTGTGTGTGTTTTAAAAAACAACAACAGAACTGTTAAGCTCTGCTGTAGATCCCTAAGCTAAACACCCTTGCCTTTAAACAACAAATGTGAAAAATGAAAGGAGCACATATGTGGATTTATATGCATATCTGGCTTTGGGTTCTTTATTTCTAACCTCCAAAGTGAGCCGGCTTCACAAGGCTGAATTCATATAGAAAATCCATGCCCTACTTGTGATTTATGACGCCACATAACTACTCCAAGATGGTGCGATCCAAAATATCTCGAGGAGGAGTAAGAAGCCCCATAGAGCTCTCAAATGTTCCTACTTGGCATTGAAGGTTTCAAAAACTGTTGAGAGAGAGGCAGGATTAAAGAATCCAGAGACAGTTTTCTTACAATGGCTTGCAGCGGGGGGAAGGGAGCCTTGGGCTATCCTGACCTCCTTATCTGGCACTTGGGCTAGAGAACTTGTTCCGTCTGGGGGCCACATTCCCTTCTGGTTAATCTTCTTGGGTCCACCTGCCATGGATGGCTGGGGCCACAGGCAAAAGTTGGCAGAGCAAGGAATACGAATTTTGTCTTTCTACATAGTCTAATTTTTACACGCACCTCTCTCTATCCTCCGTCCAGATAAGCATGATCAGAGTCCATCTTTGAATATCTGAAGGGCTGTCACATGGCAGGTGGAGAAAGCTTGTTTTCGGTTGCTCCAGAGGGTGGTGGTATTGTTGTTGTTGTTGTTGTTGTTAAAATTTGTATACCGCCCTTCATCCGCTGATCACGACATAAAAATACAAAATGAAAACACAAGGTAGAACCTGAAACCATGAGTAAGACAACAGATTCCAACAAAACATTAGGAAGAACTTTCTGGTAGTAAGAGCTTTTTGACAGCAGGGTGGGCTACCTTGGAAGGTGGTGGAATCTCCTTTATTGAAGGTTTTAAAACAGAAGTTGCATGGCCATTTATCAGGGATTCTTTAGCTGTGGTCAGTGCATTACAGGGGGTGGGACTAGATGACCCTTGGGGTCCCTTCCAACTCCATGATTCTAGGATTCTATCTTGGTTCAAGCTACCTTGCAGAGTTGTTGTCAGGATAAAATTGGGATTGGGAGAGAGGCGTGCTGCCTTTTGTTCATAGAAGGAAAGGCAGGGTAAAAAAAAAATTACAGCAAATAAATTAAAGCAAGTCTGGAGAAACAACATCTAGCACTTGTTTCATAGACCCTTAGTTTTTGAAAGAGAGTTTCTGCAACAAGCAAATCTTCCAAGCACAACAGATGTGTAATATGCTTGTTCTGTTCTTCTAAGAAGTAGCCAGCTGAAACCAAGAGGTACTACAATTTAACATGTTAAGCTTTGTGCCCCAAGCAATTAACAACACTTTTCAACCTGAAATCGGTGTTTTACACATAAGGCAGCTTGTTTTATGTATAAAACAAAAGTTACAGAAGCACAGCTATTACCTGCCTCCCAAAACGGGTTATTTTGCTCAGTTCTGTGCGGACAAAATCAAGATTGAAGCATAAGGGTGGCCTGGCTTGTGGGAACAGAGCAAGTTGCCTTGTACTGGATTAGACCATTGGTACATCTAGCTCAGCACTGACTAAACCAGTGGCAACCAAGCTAACATCCACAGGCGCTATAGCACCCCTGAAGAGTTCTAGTGGCACCTATGACTCTGAGCGTTCTTTTGTTTCTAGCCCTCCTAGATAGAACCTCACGGGCCAAAATGTACTACGGTACCTTGTGAGCAATTTCTGTGAAATGAGAGTGGTGTAGCTACCTTGTATTTTTCCTGGTATTGGGTGGTGCTGTGGGTTAAACCACAGAGCCTAGGACTTGCTGATCAAAAGGTTGGCGGTTCGAATTCCCACGACGGGCTGAGCTCCCGTTGCTCGGTCCCTGCTCCTGCCCACCTAACAGTTCGAAAGCACGTCAAAGTGCAAGTAGATAAATAGGTACCGCTCCAGTGGGAAGGTAAACGGCATTTCCGTGCGCTGCTCTGGTTCGCCAGAAGTGGCTTAGTCATGCTGGCCACATGACCCGGAAGCTGTATGCCGGCTACCTCGGCCAATAAAGCGAGATGAGCGCCGCAAGCCCAGAGTCGGCCACGACTGGACCTAATGGTCAGGGGTCCCTTTACCTTTACCTTGTGAGCAATTTCTGTGAAATGAGAGTGGTGTAGCTACCTTGTATTTTTCCTGGTATTGAGACATGCTCAGGGCTATTAGATCTAGCTGGTGCTTCTCACCACTCCTCAGCACTCAGCCAGTCCATGACAGCAGCGTTTCAGGCAGGGGCCTCTTGTAGCCGTACCTGGAGACGCCGAGGACTGAACCTGGGACCTTCTGTGTGCAAAACAGATGCTCTGCCAGTGCTCTATAGCCCTTTCCCCCAAAGGCATAAAGGAGATCTGGCTATAAATTACTTTTAAAAATAAGATAGTTGAATGCTAGCAAGCACTTGCTTGTTTTTGTTGTCTGGGAGCATCCTCGGCCTTCACCAGCGGGCCTGTGCAATCTACCCTTTGGGTTGTGACTTTTTTGTTAGGTCGATAAAAGTGTGCAGTATAAATATATTATCATTCACTGCACACAGTGCTGCCTTTTCAAATGCTTCCCCCCCCCCCCCCGTTGTTGGCTGTGGTCTCCCCCCCCCCCACTCCTTTCTCCTTCCCTCATCTACTTTTCTGACAAATGACCTTGATTTCTAATGCAGGCAGCAACTTGTCCCCCCTCGGCCCACGTAGGCCTCAGCATTTCCTTCAGGGAGAGCAAACTTCGACAGAAAGCTCAATATTTGAGGACCCATTGGCACATTTCTCAGAAGCAGCCTCAAGACAGCCCGTGATATGAGTGGCGTCTCCTAAAAATAACCTCCTTCCATAGGCGTGCCTGTGCTGTTGCTTCACAGCTTCCCTGCTCAGGGGCTTCAACCTTCGCTCGAGCTGCTGGAGAAAAACACCACAGTAGGGAAGGCCCATGGCTCAGTGGGAGAACATCTTTTTTGTGTAGAGATGGTCCCAGGTATCTCTAGGTAGGGCCGGGAGATAGCCACTCCCAGAGAATCATCACGGCAGACAGTACAAAGCTAGATGGACCATAGTCTGATTCAGTAAAGTGAAGGGCTACAACTCTATGATACTACTTTAAGCAGTCTGGGCTTCCCCTGAAAGAATCCCGGGAACTGTAGTTTGTCAAGGGTGCAGAGAGTTTTCATTCCCCTCACAGAGTTACAATTCTTAGAACAGTTTCATAGTCAATCTCTTTTCACAGGGAACTCTGAGAATCTTAGCTCCCTGAGGGGAATAGGGGTCTTCTTAGGAGACCCATAGCACCCTTTACAAACTACAGCTCCCAGAATTATTTGGGGGAAGCCATGAGCACTTGGAAGTGGTATCATAGGGCTTTCAGGGTGTGGTGTGAATGTGGCCAGTACTAAGCTAAATGGTTCAATGGCCAAACTCTGTTTAAGGAAGCTTCCTCTGTTTGCACAAGTCATCCATTCTATTTCATCACAATAATGATGAGCCAGAATCTGCTCTTAAAAGGGGGTGGAGAACCTCAGGGCCAATAGAGAGATGAAACCCTGGAGAGTTGATGCCAACCAGCATAGACAATAGTAGATGGACCAATGACCTCCCTCAGTATTAGGGAGTGTTCTAGGTGCTTAAATGCCGCAAGTGGCTGAGAAGGCACACTCTGTACTACCAGAGAACAGGATGGTATCAGCTCAGCACAGTTTATCTCTCCCAGACCTTTACTCCAAAAATGCAGTTGAGAATCTGGCCCACTAACATCTTAATTAAAAAGCAAAGTACCAATTAATTGTGAGGCTGTTGCTATGCGGGTGCCACATCACAAGAAAGGAGAGCAGATAAGGGGGGCACTTTGACTGTGCAATGAAAAACATGGAAGATAATATTTATTTGGTTCAGCTGAAAAGAAGTGTCACAAAACCTCAGCGCTTGAGGAAATAATAAAGGACAAAAAAGCTAATTGTCTTGAGTAGATTTTTGCAGGTTTCTAGAGCTGCGGCTGCAATTGTAAGGCTGCTTTTAAGCAGGGAATTATTTTTACCTATCACAAACCTCTCTGCGTGGCATTCCAAGCGGCATGTTATTATTATTATTTTAAAAACTGAAATCTTTATATCCATTTGTTAGTAATAACCCACCTGACAACTTTTATCAGCACAAGCTCTAACAGACAAAAGGCTGCACATTTGCAGGAAACTAACAAGAAAAAGTTGTTCAGGTTTTGCTGAATAATTTAAGTATGATCAGTAGCAGTAATAATATTTTGCTCCAGTTATTGAATCTTACGATCACAGAGCTGTAGAGTTGGAAGGGATCCCCAGTGGTGTCATCTAGTCCAATCCCCTGCATTGCAGGAATCACACCTAATAACAGGTAGGGGGTGGCAGGTACACTGACATTTGAAATACTTAGTCAGCCAATGAGTTGTGTGGTGGCTTCTGGGTGTCCCCTCTGTTGAGCATTCCCCATGACGTTTTTGAACAAAGCTGCACGGAGCTTGGTTGGCGGCGGCTATATATTGAGCATTCATTCTGATTTGTTTGCAGCGAGGTTAGATGATGGTGATGCACCAGGCATTATCCCACACTTTCCAGTGCATTTCCCTCCCACTTTCTTTATCACAAAAGTCTTGATTTTTGGAAGGAAGCGGGTTTCATTGCACAAGAGCTCTGAATCAACTCTAATTGCGCAACCTGAGCCTGCTATTTATAGTAAAATAAGTGCTAGCGCTCACTTACAGATTCAGCTAACTTCAGTCAGTGAGGATTAGCCTTAAACAACTTAGGCCCACAGCACCTTAAGGACTGTCTGCTTCCTGATGCTCCACATCAGTCACTGAGATCTTCGGATGCAATACCTTTGATCGCCCTTGAGCAGGCATAGGTAAACTTGGCCCGCCAGTTGTTTTGGGACTACAACTCCCACCACCCCTAGCTAACAGGACCAGTGGTCAGGGATGATGGGAGTTGTAGTCCCAAAACATCTGGAGGGCCGAGTTTACCTATGCCTGCCCTTGAGGTTTGGCCAGCCTTTAGTATGGCAGCCCTTGCGCTGTGGAACTCCATCAAGAGAAGTTCAGACGGTGTGCTTTATTCTTTCTGTTAGGTCTTTTTAAATGGCTACTGTTCAAATAGGCCTTTGGAATGTGATTTGTTTTTATCGGTGTTATTGTAGTATTATGTTGTCATGTTGCACACCGCCTTGTATGTATGGGTGAGTTGCAACATCCTTATCAAAAGGGCTTTTTTCCCCCAAAGCTCCGCTTAAATGCAATCGACTTGTTTTCAGCAGGACTTACTCGCCAGCAGGTGCACAGTGGCGGAGCTCCATGCTCCGGCACCAGCGGAGAAGAGCAGGCGGGGGCGGGGCGCCCAGCGCGGGCGGGGGGCAGCCGCGATGGAACCCCACCGGGATCGCGCTGCCGGGGGCGGTGTGCTCCCCCCGCCCCCTCTTCCTCCGCCAGTGCAGGTGCATGCATAGGAATGCAGCCTTACAGACCCGCTGAAGCCCGTAATCTTAGGCGCAGTGTTCCTCCAAACTGTGGCTGCGTACACACACCATCTATCCCTGCAAAAATCCTGGGAACTGTAGTTCCCCCGCCACGGAGCAACAATTCCCAGCACCCTGAACGGACTGCAACCCCCGGGATTCCGCGGGAGGGAGGGGATGCGCTTGGGCTGAGCGACGTCTGTGCACGCAGCAATTGATGCGAGGCCAGAACAACGCGCGGGCGCGCTCCCACCTTCACACGCCGACTCGCGTGCCTTTAAGAGCGCGGCGTGCTCTCAGGCAATAGCTCGGCACGCGAAGCAGCTCTCGCTCGGCCCAGAGGCTCCCAAAACCAGGAATCGCACCTGCTATAATAGTCGCGGATCGAGCCGCCCTTAAAGGCACAGCTGGAAAGGGGTGGCCGGGGACGCGGGCGCACAGCAGCTAAGCCGGGCGCCGCTCTCGGTTGCGAGCCGTGCCAAGGCGCATCCGGAGAGAGACGCCCCCACCCCCCCTGCCTGTCCAAAGCCCCCAGACCAGCTTCTCTTCCTCCTGAAACAAGGCGCCGCTCGCTCGCTCGGCTGCGCCGCCGCCGGCTCCTCCCCACCGTCTCCTTTACGCGCACGCCCCTCGCCGGCCAAGCCCCTCTCCTCCCCTCGGCTCGTCTGGAGGGAGCGAGCGAGCGCGGGGCTGCCTCGCCTGCCTGGCTGCCGGAGGGCCGGGCCTCCTCGGCTCCTCTCGCCTGCCTGCCTGCCTGCCTGCCTGCTCTCCGCCTCCTCGGCCGCCTCCGCCTCCTCCTCCTGCTGCTGACGTCTCGTCCGTCTGAAAAACTCCAGGCGGCGGCGGCGGATGCGGCGCTTCTGAGTGGCTCAGCGAGCAGCAGCAGCAGCAATCCCGAGCAGCAGCAGCAGCAGCCGCCGCCGCTGCCTCCGCCGCGAAGATGGTGGTGGTGGCCGCGTCGCCTTCGCCGTCTTCGTCCGCGGCCGCTTCGTGCGCCCGCCGCCTGGCCCGCCGCTCGCGCTCGGCGCTGGTCTTGGCGCTCACCGTGCTGCTCGTGCAGACGCTGGTCGTATGGAATTTCAGCAGCCTGGACTCCGGCGAGGAGGAGCAGCAGCGCCCGCCGCAGGGCAGCAGCAGCCGCAGCGCCAGCCGCCGCCGAGAGAAGCGCGACCTGGAGAGCAGCAACCCTGGCCACGACGGGCACCGCGCGCACCAGCACCGCAAGGGACCCGGCGCCTTCCGCGCCAAGGCGGCGATGGTAAGGGGCGCCTTCCCTCCGCTCGCGGGAGAGGAGGTGAGGAGCGGGGAGAGTGAGGCTAGGAAAGGCAGCGGCTTCCCCCACCCCCCTTCCCTCCAAAGATGCTCTGAAGGGCAAGCCCTGGAGGGCGCCGCCGGTGGACCTGGAGAAGACGCCGTGGCCGCCTTTGCGCGCCTGTGCGCCCAAGACGCCTTGGCGCGCGTCTTACCCGTCTGGCGGCGCACTTCTTCGGAAGGCAGCCTCCGCTTCGAAGGGACTTATTGCGGGGTTAGGGGGCGCAGGGTGGTGGGTTAACCCCTTCCCGCCTTCCAGCTGCGTCTTTCCTTCTCCCTCTCCCCGCCTCCTCTCTCGTACTCCCCGCGTGGCGATCTCATCTATCGGACTGTGCTGGGTTTCTATGATGGATGTCCCTTGGGGGGAAACAGTGTTGTTGAATTGGGCTCCTTGGGAATTTTGCACAGAGTGGACTTTAAAAACAAACAAGCACGCACGACGTACAGCCCAAGCCTGATCTAATGCGTTTTGGCTCCGAAGTGAGTCCCGCGGAGGGCAGAGCCGCACCATGCAATATACGGGCTTGCTCAAGAGTAAATAGGGATTTCCACCGTGGCAGGGCTTGCCTCTATGCGCTTGGTGGGAAACACTCTTAAGATTTGGGGCTGTCATTCTAAGACCTCGGGCGCCTTTTGGGGTTTACGTTTAGGTGGAAGAAGGATGGGGTGCTGATGGTGAGGGGAGAAGAAGTCCTTTAAGAAAAAAGACTTTAAGGTGGACGGTATAGAGAAAAAGTAGTAAGATGATTCATGACAAGGTATGTGTGGTATTTCCCCCCTTTCCATGCTCAATCTTGATGTTTGGTGTCTTGCTCAAAGAATAGTCAGAAGTCCTGGGAGTCCTCTTTGCACTCTACAGTTCTTAGATGGAGCGGGTTGTCTCTCAGTGTCTTCTTCTTCATTTTTGCCAAGTAAGACTGCCTTCCACGAACACAGTCTTAACAATGTGTCCATAAGTGACTGCGGAGGCCAATTCTGGATCCACACATCCTTCTTGCAGTGTGTGCTGTGGATGTAGAGGTGTCTTAGGGTTGAGCATCAGGCAAGGGATGGATGGCAACCCAGGAGGCTTCCACATGCCAGCTGGCTTTGCACTTGGTGCAGCTCACACATGCAGGTGTACCACATCATCCACAGGATTGCATTGTTCTCAGGAAAATGCCATCACATATAATCTCCCCCCTATTATATCCAGATTTGCTGTTTCTGGGTTTTGGGGGTTTTTTTTAATAAAAAAGCTTCCTGGATTTTCTGTTGAAATTATAACTCTGGATTAAATATGGGCTGGAAGGGTCTGTTTATGAGAACCATGTCATTTGGGCTTAGGGAAAGTGCCCCGAGGACCTGTAGAAATATGTGTCTCTCTTTTATTAACTTGAGTGTATCCTGGTTTTAAATCTTCATCCTAGGTGACGATGCATGAACCAGTCAGTTTCAGTTTATCATTTTTCCCTGTCTTAAGCTTGATTCTCCACATTCCCACAACTTGTGACAGAGTTCATCAGATTTTAGTTCAAATTTCTCCAATATACACATGGTTGTATGCAATTTTACCTAATATATACAATTTTGCAAAGTGTATATATTTTTGCAAAGCAGTTCCCCCTAACTATAATGCATAATTTCATTGTCCCCGAGAGGGGGCAATGACAATAAAGATATTATTATTATTATTATTATTATTATTATTATTATTATTATTCCCTTACATTACTTTCACCTGCTATGTGTGTTTATATGCAGACTAGTATATGGATCTTTGTACATATAGGTTGGCTGGAGAACTGCACTGCCAAATTCATAGAAGTGCAAATTTTGAAGTTCGGCAGTGTCTTGATTTTGCTTATTGTTTCAGAAAGTGAAGGATCAGTAAGTTCGCCTTTGAGTGTGAACTGAATTGAATTGCTCTCCAGTCCTTAGCCAGGGGCAGGTAGCCAGGGTTTTCTTCTAGACACGGAGGAGTTTTTGATAGTTGGATTTGGGTGCTAAAGGGAAGAAAAAGAAGAAAGGACTCGAAGCACACAATTTGGAAGTCTCTTCCAGCTTGCAATGTGCTGGTGTGGTGCATGTACTCCTACACCCTGTGGCATTTTCTCGAGCCGGGATGGCTCACCCTGGCCATAGAGCAAACTTTTCTGGGACCCCACTGATTTTGCCAGAGTTGGCAAAAAGACAAAAGTCAGACTCAGTGCTGGGGTCGGTGGAGAGATTTAAACCTCTCTGCACAGCCCAGATATGGATCACTGCCTGCCACCCCAGACATCGGATCAATCATTTGATGAGCAGGGAGGGCTGACTGAAGGAGGTAGCTCTGTGCGTGTGTGCATATGCAACAATGTTTGAGGAGCACGACTCCTCTTTGAGTGCTCTTGCCACTTCTATGTGCCTTGCCCAGGCTTACCATCCCTGGCGTAGGAGTCAACTCCTAGAGGCCAAGGTCCCTTTGCCCCCCCCCCAATATTTGAGGTCCTGGACCCCCCCCCCCGAAGTTGAAGGGCATTGCCATTCAAGTGGTGTGTGTGTGCTGTGTCATATGATCGCTTATATGAGGCGAGGCTTACCTGGCTCCTTCCCCAATATTTTATTCAACACCCCAGGCCTTGGGTGGCAAGTGCAAGCAACCTTTTAATCAAAGGAGTTGTTCAGTTCCCCATATGTTTTAAATATGTGTTTTCTGGATTTTCAGTCTCGGACGTGTTGAGCCAAGGCTTGAGTCCAGAACCTCCCTTTGAAGGTTGGGCTGAGTCTTGGAGCATGCTGAAATCCTAAATTGGATGCCTCTGACCCTGTGCTGAGAGAGAGCCATTGTCTTACCTCTGCGAGTAACACTGCCACCTCTTGTGCAGCTAGGGCAAGAGCTTGTAGAGCAAACCAATAAAATTTGAGACAGAATCTTTCGAAACCATAGGGTTGGTCTTTGCCCCTCTCAAAAGTGACCCAGTGCTTCAGCGGCATTTTCCTTCGCCAGGCTGGCCTTGCTTTCGACAAGCCTACCTGAGTCGACCTTTCCACAGCGCTGCTTTGTAAAGAACTCCTCAGTCCGGAGGTTTGAACCTCCTCCACCAACGCTTAACACTGCTGTAATTTTAAAAAGTGTCTGCCTTCATATTCAAGAAAGGTAGCCAGCATAACTCCTTTGTTGGCGGAGACTGCATGTCTGCCTCACGAGGATGCTGCAGTTTCATCTTGCGTTTAGTCAGTGAGTTGAGCTAGGAGGTAACCACTAAAGACCCTTCCCATTATAGCTTCTAGAAGATCCCATCTGCCTCACTGTGGTGGCACTTTTATGACTTAAATTCTAAGCAACCCACCTTAATTCTAGCCCACTCTGTTTGGATTCTCTAACTGGGGAAACTCCCTCCAAGTCAACCTTTTCTTGGAGGGGGGCAGTGCTGAGGTGTTCATTGGGTTAAGAAAGGCATTCAGGACATTCTCAGAGGTATCCTTTTTCATGTGTTCCATGGGACGTTGTGAAAGAGGTCCAGAAAGATCTACAGCACCCCCCAAAAACCCCATTAAAAATCCCCCACTGTGTCTTGGGATCACAATATTTCCCTGAAGGAAATCCTGTAGATCCAATGAATTAACTCCACCTGGCGTGCCTGGTTTAAATCAACAACTGCCCATTGCTCCTCTCCTTAAAATTTCCCCAATAGTTCCCCAAGGAAGGAGAGAACAGCCATATTTTGGAACACAAATATTTTGGAGCCGGATAGAAATTTCTGTGCATCTTTTATTTTAAGGGCAGCTGTCTTAAATCATTTGAAGTTGCCCTCTGTCCTGGCTTTGGGGTTTCACAGCTGAGCTGTAGCAAAAGCATCCTAGTTCTGGATCTCTCAGAAGGTTGTTTTTTAACTTTCAAAGCTGCTGTGAGCAGTGTCACACCAGTGCGAGTTAACTTCCCTACTGAGCATTAATCTGGCTTTTAAAAACACACTCTTTTCCTTGTACCCTTTGGCGGTTTGCTCAGCCGTTTCGGGTGTGGGAGCCCCTGGCTATCACCCACAATTCTTCCCTTTGGCTATCAACTGATAAGGGGAAGGGGAGCAAGAGGAGAAATGTCCCAGAGGCCTTTGGCACATCAGCAGTTTCTCCAACTACCTTAAAGGCACAGGCACCTCCCGGATATCCACTGCATTTCTCTTCCATCTCCCTTCTTGCATTTGCGACCCCACCTTGCCTCTTCTCCCTGGATCCCTTTAGCCTTGGAGCTCAACTTTTTCCCACTCTTTTGAGCTCAGGGAAAGAGGAGAACAGAAGCCCTAAATGACCTTTGTTTTCCTTTTGGAGGGTTTGCTGTGCTATACCCACCTGAGGAATTTCGTTCCCTGAAGCAACCAAACTATCCGCAGGGGATCTAGTTATGAAACAGCAGAGGGGAAAGTGCTTTAACTGGGTTCTCTATTATTAGAAGCCCTCTTAGGGGACTCAATTATTTTGAAATGCATCACTTGCTGAGTTATCAAAATCTCCCCCCAAAGTCGAGGGGCATTTTCCTTCGCTGCTGGGATATTTGCATTGGGGATTTTATATATATAATATATATAATATCTTCTCTCTGTGTATAATATTGCAAAGCAAAGCATGGTGCTGAGCGGTCCCTGAACAGGTAGATCAGGAAGGACTTGCGATGCTGATGAAATGGGCAGCAATGTTGCAAGGAATGCATGTGGTGTTGAAAATATTGCCCCCTCACACATATTTTTAAAAATGAATATTACGGGTTGATTTCAGGCGAGTTCTTTCCAGAGCACACTTACTAAAACGAATAGACGCAAGTTAGTCCTGCCCATTAATTCCAGTGGGTGTACTCTGAGTAGGACTAGCATGGAAAACGTTATATCTTGCTTGCTAGAACAGGCCGGGATATGTTTGTTTTACTTACCTCTTAAGGTAAGTAAACCTCAGCTTTATCTTCTCCTGAAGATATCCTGCAAGGCAGCCAGGGATTAGATCAGAGGTTTCCTTTTTCTAAATGGGCTACCTTCCCAGGTTGTTGACAAGCCCCACCTGCCCTTCACGTCCCTCTACAGATCATGCAGAAAACACCTTCTTGACCATTGGACCCTCTATCGGTCTTATTCTCTCAATCTACTATAGCCTGTCTTCACATGCAGGGGGAGTCCCTAACTCACCCTCAAAGGAGCACGATGTGTCCCCCCCCTCACCAGCGGTACTCCCCCTCCCGTAACACCCCCATACACCCCTGGGTTGATATTACCTGTTTACTAAAAGGATTCATATGCCACTTTTCATTCAGGGTATCAAAGTTGTGTACAGCATGATTTAAACAATGAAATATAATTAAAACTACATCAAATGATATATCAAACAAGGGGCATGTCTCTTGACGACACTCCTTTTTCAGGAAGCCTTTTCAAGCGGAGGTTTTTATCCTTGTCAGTCTCTTGTATCGGATTTGAAATTGCTTTTATTGTTGATGGTTTTTGTCCTTAATTGCTCTGAGATGCTTTTATGGGAAGTGATTCATAAAATAAATAAATAAAAATAAGCATACAGTCCTCATACGGTAGGCACGAACGAGTGAGCTGGTGATCAGTGGTCTTTAATTCACTCAAGCGTTTGCAGTCCAGTTGTCAACAAGAAACCACCAGTGAAGGTGCCCGCTGGATTTCTGGGGGGAGACTGTGCCACAAAACAGGCACTCCTACCAGTGGCGTAGCGTGGGGGGTGCAGGGGGGCCGGTCGCACCGGGCGCAACATCTGGGGGTTTGGGTTAGGGGGCGCAAATCCATGGGTAAGGGGGCGCAAATCCACGGGTTAGGGGGTGCAAATCCACGGGTTAGGGGGCGCAAATTACTTGCCTTGCCCTGGGTGCTGACAACCCACGCTACACCACTGACCCCTACAGAGAAACACCCTACTCCTGGTTGGTGCCAGGTGGGTCAGAACAGGCTGTGGTGCCACACACAGGTGGTTCTTTATTTGGGGGATGGTGGGCCAGGTCCTTATCTTCCCCCACCCCTCACAGGCCTAGTTTGACAGTTGGTTGGGGCCACAGCCCTGTCAGTCACCTGATGCCACTGTGATGTCATCAACCCATTTTTTTGCATAGGGCTGTAAATGGAAGGCACAGTCAGCTGATCACTGGGCCTTCTGCTATGATCAGCTGATTGCCAGGACTTGCAAAGTGATGGGCATAGGACGGCCAACCAGCTGACCGTTGGGTGTCTGCAAAGTCCCATTGGCCCTGCCACTTATTTCCCTGCACCTAATGCCCTCTGTCAACAGGCGTAGGCCTGGTGAGTATGACTTGGCCACAGCAACCTTGCAGGCCAAACGGGGAGCCCTGGCAGGCTGAATTAGACTTGCTGCTTTATGTTCAGCCTTTTCCCTCCAAGGCAAGGGTAGCCAACAAGGTGCCCTCCAGATGCAGGTGGACTTGCAACTCCCATCAGCCTCAACTAGCACAACCAATGGCTAGGATTGACTGGAGTTGTAGTCCAGCAGCGTCTGGAGGGTGCCAAACTGGCAAACCCTGTTCAAGACACCACATGTTGATCTTCCCCTTTCCCAATTTTCCTGACTTTCAGCCCTATAAGGTAGATTGTACACAAACACACACACACACACACACACAGAGAGAGAGAGAGAGAGAGAGAGAGAGAGAGAGACCCTTGAAAACTCAGCGAGTTATTTATGGCTGAGAAGTAATTTGAAGCCAGGACGTCTGGCCTGATATGACTTTGCTATTGCACCTTCCTGCCTTTTTGAGACTGAAGGACTGTCACGAAACAGGAAACTGGACTTTGCCATTCATGACATCACTGTTAGCACACAAGTGGTTGTAATAAGAATGACGAAAGGCAGTGGAGGCAACGAAATCATTTGCCGATGGGATATTTTGGACCTGGGGGTCGAAAGAAAAGGAAAGTTTTCTCCCTTGCCCCCCCCCCCCGTTAGCACTGAGAGAAATCTTATTACAAAGCTTTCCATTAACCAGGCTCTGCTTAATAAAACAAACAAATCTCTTCAGCCTCTGAGCTAATGTATGCATTATTTAAGAACACTGTTAAAAGGCGGCAGCCTAAATGGATGGGCTACTGTGTCAGTTGTCTCATTAAGTCTCTCTCTCTTAGGCTTTCTCTTTTTTAATTTGGCTTTTTATGGCCCACCTAAGATTTGAGACAGATTATAAACCACTTGGTTCATATTCACAGCATCTCTGATTGGTGGGCAAGTCGTGCGCTATTCCCGAATGCCGGATCTTTCAGAAGCACTCTGCTGTGAGCTTTGGCAAGTTAACAGAATGCAAAGGAACATAGGAAACTGCCTGGTCCTGAGTCAAACCATTGGGCCATCTACCTCAGTATTGTCTACACTGGCTGGCAGCAGCTCTCTGGGGTTTCTGGCAGGGGACATTCCCAGCCCCACCGAACCCGGGATCTTTCTATTTATTTTCTCCAAGGAGCTCAAGATGGTACACATAGTTCTCCTCCTTGTTTAATCCCCACAACAACCCTGTGAGGTAGGCTAGGCTGAGAGGCAATGATGGGCCTTTATGACCAAGTGGGGATTTGAACCCTAGTCTCCCAAGTCCTGGGGACGCGGGTGGCCCTGTGGGTTAAACCACACAGCCTAGGACTTGCCAATCAGAAGGTCGGCGGTTCGAATCCCTGCGACGGGGTGAGCTCCTGTTGCTCAGTCCCTGCTCCTGCCAACCTAGCAGTTCGAAAGCACATCAAAGTGCAAGCAGATAAATAGGTACCGCTCCGCTGGGAAGGTAAATGGCGTTTCTGTGCGCTGCTCTGGTTCGCCAGAAGCAGCTTAGTCATGCTGGCCACATGACCCGGAAGCTGTATGCCGGCTCCCTTGGCCAATAAAGCGAGATGAGCGCCGCAACCCCAGAGTCGGCCACAACTGGACCTAATGGTCAGGGGTCCCTTTACTCCCAGGTCCTAGTCCAACACACTAACCACTACACACCACACTTGTTCACCCAGCACCCTGAAACTGCACTGTGGAACAACCAGAGGCTTTGGTTCATGGTAGGTGCCTTGTTCTCACTCCCCCCTTTTTAATATTAAGGTTTCATTGGTCCACCCCCCCAAAAAAATGGTCCATTCCCCCCCCCAAAAAAATTTCCCATATCTCTCTGCAGTTGTTCTTATTTGAAATTAAAGCCTATTCATTTTTCTGCTGTGACAAGAGAGGACCAGCTGTTGTACACAAGAAATCTACGCCTGGTGTGCACATCCCACCAAGTGTTGAAATTAACAGTATGAAATAACCCATATGGTTACCTGGTTTGCATCTTTTTCCTGAAAATACTGTTCTCGTCCTTAATTCTGTGTGTGAGTTCCGAAAATGCAACGTTCCGTGTAGATATTTCCAAAACCTCATGTTGATGCTGGATGACTCGAGGGGAGAGGAGCATGAACTGGGGTATAATTCACAAATGTTGTTCAGAGTGTGCGGCTCGCAATTCTCCTGATTCTTCTCTGCAAAGCTGGAGTAAATTTTGCTCCTGGCAGAGACAGTAGGGCCTGTTGCTATCCAGAACATAGGAAGCTGCCTTGCAGTGAGTCAAACCATTGGTCCACCTAGTTCTATCTTGTCTACACCAGGGACATTTCTGGCAGTACCTGGAGATGCCAGGGGTTGAACCCGGACCTGCTGCATGCATATCAGATACCCTACCTCTGAGCTAAAGGCCTCCCACTTTTGACCCAGCTGCAACTGCACAGCTCAGGTTTTCCTTGGGGTTTACCTTCTGCTCTTTAATTCAATTGTCCCATGTTTCGTTAGCTTGCAGCCAGGTTTGAGGTGACATTAACTGCACCTTCTCATTTAACTTGTCCTTCACAAAACAAGCAAACAAAAAACGCAGGTAGCACCAGCTGTGTATGTGGTGGGTGACAATTATTAGAATCGTTGCAGACAGGGAGGAGGAACTTATCCCTTTCCCCTTTTGGTGCTTTTCTGATGCGTCCATTGGCATCAGGGAGAAATCCCCTGTTGGTACTTACACGGGATTTTCCCCCAAAGCAAATAATTTTTTTTCTGAAGAGGGACTTTCCGCTGGACTGTAGCAAGGGAGGAAAGCATCAGAGAAGTTCCTCCTCCAGGCTTGCTGCAATCCCAGCAATTAACTCCCCTCCCGAAACAACTGGTGCTGCTTGCATTAAACATAGTAGCGCCTGGTGTCCATTGAGACAGGGCAGAAGGCAGAGAAAAAGAAAAGTAGTTCTCTGCCCCCCATAGACAATGGTCAGGGATGATGGGAATTGTAGTCCAGACCATCTGGAGGGCACCAGGTTTGGGGAAGACTGCCCATGATGATGTCAAAGGCTGTAAACCAGATCTTTTAGTGGCTGTAAGTGTGCATGTCTCTGTTATAGACTGTGGGGCTGTTCTGTTTGGTGGGTTGTTGTTGTTGTTAACACCAGCTGAGGATTCTGGCTTTAAAAAGCATAATTACTGTTGCTGTAATAATGGCATCAAACAAGCAATTATTTTTTTGTGTGTGTTTTAAATTTTGCATTGCAGAGCACAATTTCCTCCTTGGATCAGTGCAAACAGTTTTATACGTTGTGCTCCGCAATAGGCCAATAACAACACAGAAAATTTATTCACATTTATCATCTGGCTGTGCCATTTCTTGGTGTTAGAATAACGGGTTGCTACCCACAAGGAGTTGCCACGCCGAATTGGAAAAAGCCTATCCAGTGTCAATGATACTCAAAAGACCTGCACGTAGAAATGGAAGGATATCCCCTTTTCCCCAGCATGGAGAAGGATGGGGAGAAAACTGGGGCCGGCTGGCTCAGACTGCCATGAATAGTGTTAGAAACTAAGGTTTGAAAGCTAGGAGCTAAATGGCACCTTAAACCTAGGTTATGGGCGCAACAACGGAATGTCTAGGCGTGCTTTTCTTATAACAAGAATTCAAAGCTGAAAATGAATGAATGCAGCTAAAATATTATGTTCATTTTTCACATGGTCTAGTCCTTCCCCTGGGACGTGGGCGGCACTGTGGTCTAAACCACTGAGCCTCTCGGGCTTGCTGATCAGGAGGTCGGCGGTTCGAATCCCCACGATGGGATGAGCTCCCGTTGCTCGGTCCCAGCTCCTGCCAACCTAGCAGTTCGAATGCACCCCAAAAAGTGCAAGTAGATAAATAGATACCGCTCCGGTGGGAAGGTAAACAGTGTTTCCATGCACTGCTCTGGTTTCACCAGAAGCAGCTTAGTCATGCTGGCCACATGACCCAGAAAAACTGTCAGCGGACAAACGCTGGCTCCCTTGGCCTGTATAGCGAGATGAGCGCTGCAACCCCAGAGTTGTTCGTGACTGGACTTAACTGTCAGGGGACCTTTACCTTTTTTAGTCCTTCCCCTACCCACCCCCCTGATATTCTTAAGAGGGTCTCTTCTCCAGTCTACTCCAGACGGTAGCTGGAGGTGGGAAGGCAGAAAAAGGTTCCTCCTTTCCTTCCACTCTGCAGTTTTAATCTGAAATCTTAGGTGCAGGACTGTGCCCAGAGCTCAGAAACTGCTCGCACTAATGAAATTCCTTGTCGCAAAACACGCCTAGTTTCGAACACTGGTCATGAGCTCTGATGTCACCTTCTAAACTGCACCAAATGGACCAATGGTCTATCTTGGTACAAGGCAGCTTCCTGTGATAAATATGGAACTCTGGGAAAAGTGATTCGCTTTTCCTGCAGCAGCCGACTGGGTGGGGAGTGACAGACAGAGAAGACGAATAATGGTTCCGCCCACCACTGATACATGACCGTAGATAGGACAGGTGTAGCCAATGTCCCCAACTCTTGGCCTAGGCCTTGGATTTCCCCATATAATATCACTTTATATGTTCCAAAATTCTCTTTTCTCGCTGGGAGGCAAGCAAAACTCAAGGCGTAGCATGCAGAATCCAGAGTGTACCATGGAGGGTTACCAACTTTTTTAGGCTGGTGGGGACATTCAGAATTCTGAGAGAGTTTTGTGGGTGCCATTCACAAAATGGCTGCCGTGGTGCATGGTGCTTCACAAATTGGATTGGTGGAACATGGTGGGGCACGGCAAAAACACAGAGTGGATATTTCGTGAGATCTTTTGTGGGTGCCATAGGGCACACTGGAGGGAACTCATTGGCAACACCTGGGGTAACAAAATGGTGGAGTAATAACAAGATGGAACTGGAAAAATATTCTCATGGCTAGTTTCAACCCTACCATTCCAGGTACACCATGTGCGTCTGGATTTAAGCATGTCCGTTGCCTCCTAAACCAAAAGAGCCTCCAACTCAAACGGTCTGGAAGGTCCAGAATCCCGCTGATGCCTAGAGAACACGCAGCCCTTGGAAGGTTGACCCAAGTTCTAATCCAACCCTTGGAATGAAATAGATTCTCCACCCCTGCTCTAAACTTAACAAGTGTTTATACCTGCATAGCTTTCTGGTCATGCACTGTTTACCGAAGAGAGATTCAGCTTAAAGTTTCCTCATGGACTGTAGCCATAACTCATGAGTGCTGCATGTTTATATTCAATCCATAACTAGGAGAGTACTCTCTTCGCTTACCACCATAAATGGTGAGGCTCGAGGAGTCGTGCTCCCGATTTCTGCACTGCATAGCTGTTGTTTCTCGTGCTGAGCAAAAACGGAAGGTTACTGTGGGACACTTGTCATCTGCCCTCTTATTTTGAGAGGCGATTTGGGAATTCTTCAGAGAATCATAGAATCATAGAGTTGGAAGAGACCACAAGGGCCATCGAGTCCAACCCCCTGCCAAGCAGGAAACACCATCAGAGCACTCCTGACATATGGTTGTCAAGCCTCTGCTTAAAGACCTCCAAAGAAGGAGACTCCACCACACTCCTTGGCAGCAAATTCCACTGTCGAACAGCTCTTACTGTCAGGAAGTTCTTCCTAATGTTTGGGTGGAATCTAAGGTCTGAAGTGATTATACCATACATACAATTGGCCTCTTTTTCTTTCTTTCCCTATTTTATTTATTATTTATTTTTTGGGTGGGAGTAATAATGGGTTGAAATGCTATAGTCAGTTATTTGGGGAGACTTTAATAAAATGACTTGGCAAAGAGCAGAAGACTTCATTGAATATTTGGCTACGGTTTTCTCCTTCAGGTTTTGGGGTGGGGCAGGTTTAGCTGTGTTCACATTATTGTTGTATCTGTGGTCTATTATGTTCGGGTTGTGTTCTGGTGAATGGGGCCTTTATTAAATAAATTGGCTGAAAGGAGTGGAGGGATGACACTGCAGAGTCCTGTGATCCCTGGGTTGTGAATAGTTGTTAAATGTCAAATTGCATCTACTCTTTTCTCATAAGATACAGTTCATTTCAGCTGCGTCTTCCTACTACTATTATTCTTTTGATAAAGGCTAATTATACACTTGGTATAAATAGTCTGATCTTCAGAAGAATCATTTAAGTGTGTCTGTATGTGGCAGGGTGGACATTAACCCTGATGCCAGAATTTAATTTTGGGTAGGGATCAGTGAGCATCCTTGACCTTGTCCCAAAGGGTTGAGGTCTCCAAAGCATTTTGAGATCATCCTTCGTAGAGGAAACTGCCTTATACCAAGGATCAGGCTATTGGTTTATCTAGCTCACTAACTGATGTGATGGGCACTGGTTCTCTAGGGTTTCAGACAGGTAGTCTCCCCCAGTCCTACCTGGAGATCCTGGGGATTGAACCTGGGACCTCCTGCATTCAAAGCAGATGCTCTATGATTGAGATAAGAACTGCCCACCAAGGGACTCACTGGTATTTTTCATGCAGAATAGGTTCTCAAAAACCTAGCTTGGAGCAGGGGCAAAGGTTAGCTACTCCCGGTCTCTGGAGATGTGGGCTGCCTTTTATCTTTGGGAACCAGAAACCAAGTCTAGGCATCTCCCAACATTTTCCCTACCACACTCATCAAAGAGGAGGCTGTTGTTTGCCAGGAATGGGAGGTCAATTCCCATCAGCCCCAGCAAGCATGGCCAATGGCTGGGGTAGATGGGAGCTGTAGTTCAGTAACATCTGGAGGGCTAAAGGTGCCCTATCCTTGATATAATCCAATCAGCTGATCAGTGCAGGAAATCCAGGGTTAGATCTCCAACAAGCCTCTGTTTTGAAGACAGTGTAGTTGTGGGTCATGATGCCATATGCGGCTTCCATTATCTGCGCCCCCCTGCCTCTCAGTGAGTGAAATCTGCCAATTTCAGTTTCTTTCTCTTTCACATTTCCTTACTCTTTAACTTAAATTCTCCAGTTCAGTTCTGCATCAATTTGTGAATATTTTTAAAAATGAAAACTCACCTGCATTTTACTGCCGTTTTCTCCTAATATACACATTTTTGCAAAGTCATTTCCCCCAATGGAACACATGTTGGAGTGTTATTTTCACTGATGTATGTGGGGTTTTTTGTATCATTATTTTTTATACTGATGTATATGTTTTAATGCACTCTTTACCCTAATATATGCATTAATGTGCCCTTTACCTAGCTGGAGAACTGAGCTGCAAAATTCAGCTGAATTTCAGAGGGTGGTTGCATTTCAGTTTGCACTAGGCAGGTTCAGCTACCATGGGAATAGATAATTTCTCCTCCATCCTTACCTCTGTATACCTGTCATGGGGGGAGACAATGGGAGAGGGGTCTTCATTTGTTTATTCATTCTTCCATTTACACCCCACCTTTTCTCCAAGGAGCTCAAGGTGGCATACACAGTTCTCTCCCTTTCATTTCATCTTCACAACAACTCTGTGAGGTAGGTTAGGCTGAGAGACTGCCACTGGCCCCAAGTCAACCAGTGGAGCTTTGCGGTCAAGTGAGGCTTGGAACCCTGGCTCTCCAGGTCCTGGTCTGACTCCCTAAGCACCACACCCCAGCACTTCTCATGTTCATCCCTTGGCAAGGGCAAGCCCAACCACTTCTGTACGTAATTGTTGAATTGTTCTTACCATCAAGAGGTTCCTTGCTAACATTCATTTAAAATATCCTTGACCACTTGGATTTCTATGGCTCTTTTCTTTTCTTTTTTGTGGTATTCAGAGCTGACTTTCAAACCACTCTAATGCAACAATGCCATGGCCCTCAATGGCATAGTAAGAGCCATTGTGGCGTAGTGGTTAGACTGGGAAAACATGGGTTCATATCCTATTTAGGCTGCATACACAGCACACCTTTGAAGCATGCCTCCCCTTCGCCCAAGAATCATGGGAACTGTAGTTTGTTAAGGGTGCTGGGAAATGTAGCTGGACTAGATGACTCTTGGGATCCCTTCCAGCAGTTCTATGACACTATAGGTTCTTTCAGCAAAGACACAGAAGGATATCTCACCTATGCTCCGGGCGCTTAGTATAATCTCAAGAATGCCATTACAATTATTAGTCACTATATTTTTTCAATCTTAATGAGCCTTAAAAAAAGAAAGAAAGTAGAATTTCCACCTTGCCAAGACTTCTAGGCAAAAGATACTTCAGTGTAATGCAGAGGCAGCCAACATGTTGCCCTCCAGATATTGCAAGACTATAATTCGCATAATCCCTTACCATGGTTGTGCTGTCTGGGGCTGATGGGAGTTGCAGTTCAACGACATACAGAGGGCATAAAGGTACCACAGCAAGGATGGGAAAGCTTTTACAGCCCCAGGGCTACCTTCCCTTCGGGGGCCGCTTGGCAGTGGTGGGCGGGGCCAGATGAAAAAGTGGATGGAACAGAGGGTGCACATTCTCATCTGTGCACGGTTTCTACAAGCTCAAAACCACTTGTGTCCTCCATCAGAATTCAGGGGCACATTCTAACCAGGCAAACACAGGGTGCGAAGGAGATCCAGTGAGGGGTGTGGCCTGGGGAGAGTTCCGAGAGCCATTCAGAGAGACATGGAGGGCCGCATTCGGTCTCGGGGGCCCTTGGCTGCTCACAGATGTACAATAGCTTTTGCTGTCCACACATTGGCACATCACAAAACTTCCATGTCCTGCAGCCCTGGCGCTAAGCTCTATTGAGGCAAAATGCCAAGATGTTTGAAATCTGAAGTACTGCATGGCTACAAGGTATTATTCTCCTGGTGCCCACACTAACAGCTTTGCTGGCTTCGTTTACGCAAGAACTTCCCAAACAAGCATCCAGCTGTTATCAGGAGGCAGCTCCTTGAAGCAGAAAAGCAACATGGTTGAGGGTCTGTTATTACAACAGTAGCTGAGACCCACTTCAGCACGAGAGTCCCATTAGCAAGGTGTGTACCACGTCCAGACAGTTGGCAACCAACAACTTGGAAGGAGCAACAGGGAAAAAAGGGGAGGCAGGCTGTAAATTTTGAGAGGATCAACAAGGTGCTGCAGGCGTGTGGTGGGCAATGTTGAAGTGCAGGAGCACATTGTGACAGCCCTTAGAGCCACACTTCCAAAGAGAGTCGAAAAATGCAAGCAGTTCTCCTGAACTCATTCACATAAATGTATCACACACAGCAGTATGTAGCAGCAACAGTCCGTAGCGCAATGCCCAAACCCTATGTGTAAAGGTAAAGGTAAAGGGACCCCTGACCATTAGGTCCAGTCGTGACCGACTCTGGGGTTGGGGCACTCGTCTCACTTTACTGGCCGAAGGAGCCGGCGTACAGCTTCCGGGTCATGTGGCCAGCATGACTAAGCCGCTTCTGGGGAACCAGAGCAGCGCACGGAAACGCCGTTTACCTTCCCGCTGGAGCGGTATCTATTTATCTACTTGCACTTTGAAGTGCTTTCAAACTGCTAGGTGGGCAGGTGCAGGGACCGAGCAATGGGAGCTCACCCTGTCACGGGGATTCGAACCGCCGACCTTCTGATCGGCAAGTCCTAGGCTCTGTGGTTTAACCCACAGCGCCACCCGCGTCCCAACCCTATGTATAGTTTACTCCAATGCTATGACTCCAGTCCTATGCAAAGTTGCCCAGGAGTAAACTCCCTTGAGCTCAGTGGTGCTTAATTCTGACTGCATAGGTTCAGCTTGTAACACTGAGGTTTAACAAAAGATATTCAGCCAGTTGAAACACAACTTTTTGTATTTAATAAGAGGTGCAAGCAACCTTGCAGGGAAGTGTAGGAACACCATCGGGGGAAAAGAAAGAAGTACCCAGCCTCTATTTCCCTGCCCCCATTCTCTGACTTCCTCTGTGGTAGTCTGCCACAAGCAATAGCAAAATGAGAAAGTCTCGTCACCACCTTTGCTTGCCAGGCTAAGAATGGCAGACGATGCCATCCCTCCTCCTCCCCCCCCCAAACCTCGTTCTGGAGCTGTTCTCTCCCTCTACTACGCAACCAACAATGATGTTATCAGCCTCTACTCCACTTCTAAGAACTATGTTGTTTTTAATTTTTCATGTGGTTTGTCTTCTTTTTACTGTTATAAACAACTTTGATACATTTTTGCAATATTTTTAATAAATAAATATAATTCCGGTGCTCAATTTTTAAAATTAATTTTACTTTATACACTGCCTTTCCTTGGAATAGTTCAAAGCAGAGGATCTGGTTCTCCACTCACCCTCTTTAACTGCTCAGCAACTCAGTAGAGGTAGGTTAGGTTGACTCTGTGTGTGTCTGGCCCAAGGTTTCCCTCTGAAGGAATCCCAGGAACTATAGGGTGTTGGGAAATATCGCACCACTGATTTAAAGCCCATTCTGCAACTCAGGCCTAGGGACGCGGATGGCGCTGTGGGTTAAACCACAGAGCCAATGACTTGCCGATCAGAAGTTGGCGGTTCGAATCCCCACGATGGGGTGAGCTCCCGTTGTTCGGTCCCTGCTCCTGCCAACCTAGCAGTTCGAAAGCACGTCAAAGTGCAAGTAGATAAATAGGTACCACTACAGCAGGAAGGTAAACGGCATTTCCGTGCGCTGCTCTGGTTCACCAGAAGCGGCTTAGTCATGCTGGCCACATGACCCAGAAGCTATATGCTGGCTCCCTTGGCCAATAAAGCGAGATGAGCGCCGCAACCCCAGAGTCGGTCACGACTGGACCTAATGGTCGGGGTCCCTTTACCTTTACCTACATCTCAGGAATTCTGGGAAATGTACTGTGCTGGACTTGATGGGCCTTTGGGATTGATCCAACAGAGCTTTGCTGAGTTCTTCTTAATTGCTTTCACTTCACTCATTCCTGCTAGCACTGGGAAGAACCTAACCACCACCTCCACCGTAGCATTGTGGCTGAACTAGGAACCGGGTTTTTGTAATGGAACAAACCATGGTGATAAGCTAGGACTTGTCCTTGGCTCATCAACCATGGTTTGTTTGAGTTCAGAGATGGTGGTTTGTTTCCTCCCCAGGCTAGCAGGGTTGAGGGAAGCAGGGGCAATGAGCTCATGCATGATAAACTGTGGTTTATGGCCTATTGTGCCATGTGGGTGTGGCCTTTGAAGTGTTGAAGCTATTCTAGAACAATAGCCCAAAATCAAACTCTACTGCTGCATATTGTGCTGAACACAGCCACAATAGATCTGCTAAGTCTTCAAGGTGCTGACAAGGCAAGGCTCTGTTGTGTCATACCAGAATATGTCTGTCTGGAGCCGCTTGACCTCAAGCTGTTTGTGTGAAGGATCAAAGAAGCCAGTCAGATCTTCAGCTAAAGTGTGATTTTTAACAGATGTTTTGGTATCCTGATTCTCATATCTCCTCAGGCTCCCTTTAGCATGTGGCTGCATGGCTAAGGGTTGCCCAGGTCATAGAAGCTTATGAGCTGCCTTTGATCATGTTAGATTTATTGGCTGACCCGACTTGCTACTCTGACTGGCAGTAGCTAACCTGTGGTCTCCAGCCGATGTCTTGCAGATGTTGGTCACAGGTCAAATAGAACCTTCAAGAGTGAACACAACCCATATATAACACTGGTGCGAAGGCCTATCCATCAAGGCAAAATGGTGGCCATGAGCACAATGGTACTCTTGAGGCCTTCCCTTGGCACCCATGAGGCCTCTGAGCCTCTCCACTCAGCTGTCTCCAAGGACATGAGGTAGTGAGGGAGGTTTCACCCTGACATCTCGTGGGGTCAGGCCACCGCCAGGGCCCAGCGCCCTGAAGGAGGAACAAGCTGCATTGGTTCTGGCACATTACGTCTCATTCCTCCCTCAATTTGAGGGCCAGGGAGCGATGGTGCCTTTCCCCAGCCTATACTTCTGTTGATGCAGCCTAGAATAGCATTAGTTTTTTTGCTGCTGTTGCTGCTGCTGCATCACACTGTTGACTCATGTTAAGCTTGTGGCCCACTAAGCCCTTAGATCCTTTCCCCTTGTACTGCTAGTAAGCCACAGATTCTGGCAACTGCTAGCATGGAGGAGGAGGAATGTGGTCCTCTAGGTACTGCTGGACGGCATCTCCCATCATCCCATGGGGCACGTTGGCTGAGCCTGATAGGAGCTGGGAGGTTCCACCAACATCTGGAGCCACCCAGAGTGGCTGTGGCAACCCAGTTGGATGGGTGGGGTTAAAAGTATCATCCTCATCATCTGGAGGGTAACAGCTTCCCCATTCCTGTGCTACAGAGGAATGCTATAGATCCTCTTAACCCAGCTGACATGTTTCTGTTGAAACAAAAGTTGAAATGCCCATCCCCACCAGTATGGTGCAAGTGATCACATAGGTGTTGGTGGATGTGGTTTCTGATGCAATCTGTTGCTGTCAGGCAAGAAGAAAGGCCGATTTTACTTCTCTTTTCTGTAACCAGAATAATACTGTAATAATAAAAATTCTACGGATGTGGTAGGGGAGGGAAATCCTCTTTACCTCAAGCAGGAAGACTCAAAAGCACTTTTGTTTTGTCGTTTTTTTGCGGGGGCGGGCAGGCTGTGTTAACAACTTACTTCTACACACCCTTTTCTTGGGAGTAAGCCCCACAGGTTTCAGTGGCTTTCAACCGGTCCTAATCCAAGACTCACCTCTGACTCCCAAGCTGCAACATGGGACCCACTTTCACATTTCTGCATTTGAATTCTGCTTAATAGGGTTAATAATACTCGTTATTTGATCCTAAAAGGGCAGACAATAGGCAGTGTGTTACCTCAGGGTTACTACTAAATGAAAACTAGTCCTGCAAAGTGGCAAGAGAAAGCTGTGAGCTTGTGGTTAACCAGAAATATGTAACTTACTTAAAAGAATGGTTCATCCCATTCAGCACTCGTGGAAATTGATAAAATGAGCTTCTAATCACAATAGCATGCCCTAGTCCAGACACATGTATAGTTCTGCTCTGGTCTGGTCAGCCTAAGCTGGAATCCAGCATGGTGGCCCCAGCTTTCCTGCAGCCCACCTGGTATGGCCTTGTGATCTACCTGTGGGTCCTGACCAGTGTTAGAAACTCAGACATATAAGCTAGGCGCCAAATGGCCCCTTAAACCAGGGTTACGGTCGTCAAAACGGAATGCCAAGTTGCCATTTTGGGGCCAGACAGCTCGAAAGTTGTATTTTTCAATACAACTTTTTGGTTCCTGAAATTAGTTCTGATTGTGCAGATAAAAAATAATGGACAGAATTCTAAAGGATGTGTCACTAGTGTGTGGAAGCAGTCAAGATCCAAGGATCCCCAGGCATGCAGCTCCAGTTGGTGGAGAAGTTAGTTGCCATCCTGGCGCCCGGGCATCTTCACTTGGTCACAAGTGGCCGATAGCCAGGTGCAAAATGTGCCTGGCTCCTGGCAAATTTCAAACACTGGTCCCAAACCACTGATTGAAGACCTGTGCAGTGGGATATACTTCTGAGGAAACAGCCATAGGATCATGCTTTAGACCTCTTTCAGCAGAAAGAAATAGTGGTTGTAAGGTATTGAAAGGCTAACAGATCGGTTTATTGCATCAGTTTTTGTGGTTTGGAGTCACACACCCAGGGCGAAGTAAAGCCTTCATGCATGCCATGAAGCGGACTTCAGTCTTATGATCAAATTATCTTTCTGTTTTGTTTTGAAACTTTCCTTTTGCTTGAAAATGTTCTCAGCTGTTACTGTTGCAGTGTGTATTTTGGTTTTCTTTTTTTGTGTGTTTTGTACACTATTTGCTTTTGTCTGAGCTTTTCGTTTCTCTTGTATGCCTGCCTGTTGTGTGTGCACACACACCTGAAGAGATGGTTTCAGGAAAAGGGGGCAAAGGCTTCAGCTGTGGGGCTGCCCCCTTTGAGAAGTCTGGTGTTGGCCACCAGCCTGCTGTGCTCTTATTTATTGAAGAGCAAGAGTTAGCCAGCCACTTTTAACATTTTTGATTAAAAGAGTAAATACATACACACATATATGTAAAAAAATAATTCAGAACATGCACTGTTCAAAATTAGCCAGGCGCCCTGTGCATTTTGTGACTGGCACGGGTCCAATTGAGACCATGTGAGATCTCTGGATACCAGGTTGGCGACTGACATCTCCACCTGGCTGGCCCCTCCAGCTTTCTTAAGCAGGTAAGTAGAAGAGCTTGCATATTGCATGTATATTCCACCTTTTCCTCCAAGGAGTACATAGTTCACCCTCCCCTTCACACTTAATGCTTACAGTGACCGTGTTAGGTAAATTAAGAGACTGCGATTGGCCCAAGGTCACCCAGTGAGCTGAATGGGTATTTGAACCCTGATCTCCCTGGTGCTGGTCCAACACTCTAACCTTGACCTTGGCTTACTAGAGCACTTCTGCTATGGGGCAGCTACATAAATTAAGCAGGTAAATAAATATGGGGGGAAACAAAATGTCACTTAGAGAAGGATCTGTGATATTTTCCTTGAAGCTTGCATTTGTTTTATTCAGGCTTGTTTTATTTGCAGTTTTAATGTATTGTCAACCGCTTTGAGATTTTTTTTCTTTAAAGTCTAAAGCAGGCATAGGCAAACTCGGCCCTCCAGATGTTTTGGGACTACAACTCCCATCATCCCTAGCTAACAGGACCAGTGGTCAGGGGGGATGGGAATTGTAGTTTCAAAACATCTGGAGGGCTGGGTTTGCCTATGCCTGGTGTAAAGTGATATAGATATGAAATTTGTAAAATAAGGTTCATTGAAGAAGAAGAAAAGTGCCTAGACATTCCATTGTGGCGACTGTAACCTAGGTTTAAGGCGCCATTTGGCAATTAACTTACATATCTGAGTTTCTAACGCTGAGAACATGTGAACCATAATTATGTAGTCCAGCCAGGGCAACAAGCCCCATCCTATCTGATGGATGGCCCTGATGGCTGTGACTGATAGCAATACAGTAGGTCTGAGATCTCCACTGCTTGGTCAGATACAGGAATGTCCACCATCTAATCCACAGTGTTATTCTGCTAGGGTTGGGGTTGGGTATATTGCAGAAGACCATCCCTGACCATTGGCCCTGTTGGTTAAGGCTGAGGAAGCTGGGTGCCCAGCAGCGCCAGGAGGCCCACAGGGTCCTCACCTCAGGGCTGAAGACTGCTAAGGATGTCCTCTGGTGAGGGGAGCTCAGGAATCTTAACAGCAAAAACGCCTGTTGAAGGGCAAGCCATATGCACACCCACAAGCAAAGAGGAGCTGTGAGATTCACCAGTGATGGAATGCCATGGCTGCTTTTGAAGTGTCAGTACAATTCCATAATGAGTATCATCAGCCAGATAACATCCCATAGATATGTTCCGTTTGATCTATTTCTGGAGCGTGCAGAATCGGGAAGAAAAATGAGGGAGACGCTTAATAATTTTGTGGCAAAAGCAAAGACTCCACCAAATTGTTGTGGAGACAGTTCCCAGCTCAAGGGATGCATTTTCTAACTTTCTCGTGCTGATACCACACAAGCTTTGTTCTGTGGGCTGCCCTCTCTGAAAAAGGAAACAATTTGTTTCATTCAGACCTCGAAATGTTTCTGTGTATTCCATTTCCAACACACAGCTGGGTCTTTCTCTCCCAGTGAATAGGGTGATCGTAGACGAGTCTGCTTGGAATTGAAGCTCATTGAGTTCAGTGGGATCTCCTTCCATATTGGTGGGTCACATTTATGCTGCAATCCTATACACAGTCATGTTCACTTCGCTGCTTTGTAAAGTCCAGTCAAAGCTACAGCTAAAACTGGTTCCAAATTTTATGTCTTAAACCCATAGGTGGTCAAAAATGAGCCATGTTTGTACGCCACCAACAAACGTAGCTTCACTCTGGCCATGACTTAGTGTGAACATGCTGGCTCCCAAGAATGTAGGAATGTTTTGCTCCTGGATTATTTGGGAATTTTTTTTGTTGCAGAGCATGGTTCAAGAAGAGGAGACATCATGATCCAGGGTTTGGACAATGTGCTTAAACCAGTAGTGTTCATCTTTTTCACACCCAGGATCCACCTTACCCAAACATGCATTTGGAGACCAATTTATTGATATTTTACCATATATTTGTATGGTAGGTTGCAACCCACCTTGGATCCAGCCATGACACAGTAATGGTTCCCAAACCACCAGCTGAAGATCAGTGTGCTAAGCCTGAACCTTGGTTGGAGTGGAGCAAAGTGGTTGCAGTCTCTTCCTTGGGAGCCATTGTGTTTGTGTAATGCTGCTAAACTATGGTTTGACTCAGTGCTATGTGTGAATGAGGCTGTTGTGGTTTGCTGCCAGAAATCAAACCATGGTTAGTCTGCTGGGCTGGGGCTGGTTCTGAACAAACCACACTGTAGCGAAACAAACCCTGGCTTGGTAATGAGAGCTATAGTGTTTCGGCTAGGAGTTCATACCCATCCAACACATGAAGGGTGTAATAGAAGCCCTATGACCTTGCTCTGTGACCAATTATATGCATGTAAACAACTCCCCCTCCCACTTGTTGCCAATAACAACAAGACCCTCACCCTCAAACACTTCTGAATGCACAGACTTTAAGAGCAGGACAAGCGAGTTTGTGCAGTGTCCCCTCTACATGTTGGATGTATGCACAACCCTGATGCCTTTCTCCATGTTAATATTTTGTTGTTTAGTCATTTAATCATGTCCAACTCTTTGTGACCCTATAGACCAGAGCACGCCAGGCACTCCTGTCTTCCACTGCCTCCCGCAGTTTGGTCAAACTCATGTTGGTAGCTTCGAGAACATTGTCCAACCATCTCATCCTCTGTTAATATTTAGTCTCCCCCTTAAGTCTACTTCTATCACTCTAGCGGGTGGTGGGATTTCTGGAGCGCAGTGCCTTTCTAAAACGGATATTGCTGTTTTTCTGAAAATTGCTTACTTTGTAAGATGGACTGTTCTATTTATCTGTATGCACCTGAGCATCCTTTATGTATCCCTCCCCCCCCGCTGACTTCGTTAAGCTCCTTCTAAATTACATTGTTTTTATGGGGCTCAACACATTGCCTTGCTAAAGATGCTCATGCGGAAGGTAATTAGCATTGAATTTTGCAGTGTGATGGATTGTGGTGAAGCTTAATTGCGGCTTGTAGGTGCGTTGAGCTCTCTATACATATATTTATGCTTAGCTGTGTGATTTTTTTCTCTCTCTTTTGGAATTGCTACAAGCAGCTGAGTTTCTATTTTGATAGCAACTCACTGCTTGGCCATTCCATAAGGGTGTGTGCTGCTGCTGTCATTTTTAAAAGTGAAAACAACATTATGCAATATAACACAGGGTCACTGCTTCAGACAAGGGGTGGGGAACCGTCAGCCCTCGAAATGTTGGATTGCAGACCATGCTTGCCAACCTTCACTGTGGCTTGTTGATACCAGGCAGCTTCTTGGCCCATGGTCTGAAGTTGCCTTCCCTTCCCTCCAAACAAACCATAGTTGAGATGAATCATGCAAACCATAGTTAAGATTAATGGTTTTGTGTGGCATGACAAGCCGCTCGCAGTAGCTCATTCTTATATGGTTTGATGTGACATCTAAACAGTGCCAATGCTATTTCACTACTTTTGAGTTATTTTTATCTGCTTCTTCCTTGTAAGCCATTATGCAGAACCAGGTCAGAATTTACTAATTTCCCATACCTTACATTATTTTTAATGGAAGGTATGCCCATATCCATCCTTTTCTTTAGAATCTCTCAAGCTGATTCTACAAGCAATTTGTTCCGTTCTGCAACTGGTCTGCTAATCAGAGGTTGCAGTTTGAACTTATCACCCTTTGTCATCCTTTGTGGTGTTAGATTACCTTTGCTGTTGAGATTACAGATGTCCTTCTCCTTGTTTGAGGCTGTTTTTCAAAAGGTGGAAGGTCACCAAAAACTCCTCAGTATTAAAGACTGAGAAAACTCTGTTCTTTTATCCTTTCTTTTACTGCACGTTTTTACAGCTTCTATCATCTTTGACTGTCTGTTCCAGATTCTCTGGTGCTGCTTTAAATTGTGGCCAAACTGCTGTTCCTTCTATTATCTTAAGAAAAGGAAAAAGTGGTGCCTTCTTTTCTTCACAGCATTGAATCAACCTTTTTGCTGTTTGCTATGCTCTATCTCAGCTCAGACGTCTGATTCGAGCCATTGCTAAGGGAAACTTCACTGTGGCTGACAATCAGCTGGCAAACCAGAATTCGAAACTGTGGTTTGATGTTGCTGAACTTCTATGTGCCCTGCAGCTTTTGAAAGTTCAGTTAGGTCAGGGGGTGGGTATAGCGAAGGGGCAAAACTCTACCCACTACACCACACAGGCTCTCTGGGTAGCATCTCTCCAGGATAGGACTAGATGACCCTCATGGTCCCTTCCAATTCTGTGATTCTATGCAAAGCATGCACTCTTCCACCTAGTCACAACCAGCATAATGCAAAAATGGAATTGAACAAACAACAAAATCTAACACTTGGTGTAGGAGCAGACCTGCTGGATTAGGGCAAGGGGGACAATTTGCTCCAGCATCCTCTCTCCAGCCAGATTCCTCTGAGACATTGGAATATAGATTCCTTATCGCTGTTGACTCCTCCACCCCCCCAGTCACCACCAAAATTGAGTTTTCAACCCTTCTTAGGTTAATCAATGGTGTCCTCAAAAGCTTTTCTTAAAACTATTTTTGGATAACTTGAGCAAATATTGCCAATCCTGTTGGCTCAAAGTACCCCCTTGAAAGGAAGAATGGAGATAAAGTAAAAGGAGTCCCACATGACAAGCTGAGCAGCCTTTGGGTTAAAACTGGAAGAGTTAGATAGCCGCCTCTTCTCTCTAAATGCCTTGCCATCCGGGTGCCAAAGAGGTCATCCTGGAATTTTGGATTGCCCAACATTTAATCATTGTCTTAAATATCTCCTTTATGGGCAGATGCCAAAGCCGGATTATTACCACTCCTTAACCTTTCGGCAGTTTTGAGATATTTATGACTCCATTTCCCCCCCAGAAACTGAGGAAGCTGAAAAAGCTCACGCAGCAAGTGTTTTGCTGCTTAAAACAAATCCGCCCAGGCAACAAAAAGCAGTTAGGATTGATGGCAAATTAGGAGGGGGGGCGGGGAAACACTTTTTGACCAAGGGCCACATTTCCTTGGGGTCCCCCTTCTGAGGACTGCATGCCATTGGTGGGTAGAGCAGCAAAAGTAAATTTTGCTTTCAGGCAGTGGGCTATCCTCAAGATTACACTCATAGGGTTGTTCAGAAGGGAATGCAACGCTTGGGCTGAAAAAGTTTCTCCACCCCTGGCTTAGACCGATTCTGGCCCTACTGCTTGTTGTTGTTTAGTCGTTTAGTCGTGTCCGACTCTTCGTGACCCCATGGACTAGAGCACGCCAGGCACTCCTGTCTTCCACTGCCTCCCGCAGTTTGGTCAAACTCATGCTGTCCAACCATCTCGTCCTCTGTCGTCCCCTTCTCCTTGTGCCCTCCATCTTTCCCAACATCAGGGTCTTGTCCAGGGAGTCCTCTTCTCATGAGGTGGCCAAAGTATTGGAGCCTCAGCTTCACGATCTGTCCTTCCAGTGAGCACTCATGGCTGGTTTCCTTAAGAATGTAGACGTTTGATCTTCTTGCAGTCCATGGGACTCTCAAGAGTCTCCACCATCACCATAATTCAAAAGCATCAATTCTTCGGCGATCAGCCTTCTTTATGGTCCAGCTTTCACTTCCATACATCACTACTGGGAAAACTGGCTGCCAAATAGCTTCCGGGCCCAAATATCTTCATAGGCTGGTGTTTACCTATGAAGACTTATGTGGCTCAGAAGTCATGAAGAGCCAGTGTGGTGTAGTGGTTAAGAGCGGTAGTCTCGTAATCTGGGGAACTAGGTTCGTGTCTCCGCTCCTCCACATGCAGCTGCTGGGTGACCTTGGGCCAGTCACACTTCTTTGAAGTCTCTCAGCCCCACTCACCTCACAGAGTGTTTGTTGTGGGGGAGGAAGGGAAAGGAGAATGTTAGCCGCTTTGAGACTCCTTAAAAGGGAGTGAAAGGCAGGATATCAAATCCAAACTCTTCTTCTTCTTCTTCTACCTGAAGGACTGCCTCTCCCCATATGAACCGACCTGGACCCTGTGCTTGTCATCCAAGGCTCTTTTCTTTGTCCCCACTCCCTGAGAAGTTCGCAGGGTAGCAACACAAGGAGAGGCCTTTTCAGTGGTGGCTCCCTATGGGGAATGCTCTTCCCAGAGAGGCTCGCTTGGCACCATCATTACATGTCTTTAAGCGCCAGGCAAAAACATTCCTCTGTACCCAGGCCTTTGGCAATTAAGTAATCTCTGGCCAGTTAAAGGTGTGGGGGAGGGACTGTTATTATAATTATTTTTATTACTATGCTTTGCTTTATGTCTTTATTTTCATGCTCTGTAAAATATGTTTTTAATGTTGCACACTGATAAAGGGCATTATATAAATTGAAATATAAATAAATAAATAAATAAATAAAGAATGAATGAATGAATGAATGAATGCCAGGCATGTGAACCTGGGACTGTCTGTATGACAAAGCATACATCCTACCATCAAGCTAAGCTCCCTTCCCAAATATGAGTGGAACATAGGAAGTTCCCAGGCCTGATGACACAAATAGAGTACATTCTTTGTGATAAGCCCTGTGTTGTGGAACTACCTCTCCACAGAGGTACATCTGCCACCTTCAATATACTTCTTTTGGTGAATAATGAACATGCACCTCTTAACCTTTACACCTGGGATGTGTGTTTTCAGGACCCACCCTGACCCTGTGAGTGTAATTTGCTTTAAGTGCAATTCTGAATTTTAAATTGTTGCAACCTGCCCTGGGACTTGCTAGTGAAGGGCGTGTGATAAATATTATCGCTAGGTATATGTATGGCGTGTTAGGGAAGAGGTAATACCTCTGGTGGGGGACGTGTCCTTCTCCTTCTGGGGCATTTTGCCCACCTTTAGTCCCCATCCTGCACTGAGCTCCTGTGGCTCCTAGAAGCTGTCAGCATGTGACAGCAGCCACACCCCTGGAAACGGCTTAAACTGGCTGGCTAAACCAGGTGAGGGTGGTAACTGGTGGGTCTCAAATCCTCAGTGAATTTGGGACTTCCCCAGCAAATGAAAACAGGCTCCGGTGAATTGAGTGGATGAGACCAATAGTGGATCCAGCCATCAAGAAGACAGATTCTGCACATGCTGTAGAAGAAGGGGCTGGACAACCAAGGAAGGTAACCCATCTAGGAGAAGGAAAACTCTGATCCTAATCCTCCGCTGTCTTGCGAGATATCTTCGGGAGAAGATAAGGCTCAGGTGTAAACCCTACACAAATCTGGAGTCCCTAAGATGGTTGGAGGGCACCATGTACACCTCCTTTCGGCAGCTTCTGCAGCCAAGCTGGTGCTGAATATATTTTTCTGCTTTCCTTTTGACCACATCAGAGAAGTGCGAGAGGGGAGTCTTGTCATCTGGGAACTCCATTCACCCAGGAACTCCATACACCATCTTGCACACTGTGGAAGGTTACTTAGGTGCTGCTAACGCAGCAGATTGACTTCAACCCCCAGAGACACACATCATTGTCTCTTGAGAGACAGTGAAAGGGAACTCACGGGTCATCTAGTCCAGCCCCTGCAATGCAGGAGGGCTTGTTGTTATGCTGCGGCTGCTACTACAGCAACAATGGTATTGTGGCTGGACCGGAGGAAGGATCTGCGCTTGGGGAAAATGAGAGCAGCATTATTATATGGGATAAATCTTTACTCTTTCCCATTGGCGCGCGCATATACACACACACCCTTTCTCCAGCATGGTCATTGCCCCAGTGGCTAGGAAGGCGACAGACAGAGATCGTCATTGTGTTGGCACCCTGCTTAGCACTGCCACATCGATTCACTTTGGGAATGGGCCGGGGGCTGGCGGCAAAGAAAACCATCTTAATGGGCTCTGAATGAGCCCCAACCGCCAGCCATTGTTGGATGCCGAAAGGCTGCAATCCCTGAGTTATGGCAGTGCCTGCCGAATGCTGTGCTAGATCAGGGTCAGGAGGCAGCTTAGCATGACATCAATCAAGAGCCGCAACACAGAGGGGGCCTGCTGAGGCTGGGGCGGCATTCCCAGGAAACGCGCAATGGGGGGAAGAGGGCGATTAAATGGTGTCTGTCTGCAGTGCTGGGCTTGGAGCTGCAGCTAGGGACAAAAAAAGGGACCAAAAGTGTGCGTGTCCGTTCTGACTCTACATGCTGAAACGTTAAATAGCTGGTTTTGAGCATTAGCATAGATCTTCATTCCTTGGGCACTGCTAGCCCTCCCCCCAGAAGCTCTCTATCTCCCTCTAATGCCTCTGCTCTTCCGCACTGCCTATCCCATATGCTTGGAACCATTTCCCAGAAACTGTGTGATGCCTCCAGGATTCTTCGTGCTTTAAATGTGCACCGGATTTAATTTTAAGTGTGTGGTGTAGATCTGCTCTCTGTTTCCGTCGACTTGCAGTTTGCTTGTGAACTAGGGTCAAAAGCCTGTTTTCTGAGCAAACCCCGTGGTTTGATTAAACCAAGAAGCATCACTTGCAAGGCAAAGGGAGGTGGAGGAGGGAGCACACAAGCATTGGGTTCATAGCCAGTTCTCCAAACCATGGCTGAGAGGGTCATCTGAATGCAGTCACAGCTAAAAATTATATTGGTATTTCAACAGTCCTCTCTGCACTCCTTTGCAGGCTTGTGTGGTGCAATTCAGATGTTGAACTTAATGTTCTCACCAGGATGGGAGGCTCTTTGGATGTTAATATGTATTGTTTCAAAAGGTGATGATCCAGCACTGTTGCATTTGAGAAACTTACTGTTCATTATTTGGATTGTTACCCCAGGCACCTGCCCAATGGCCTGGGATGGTCCTTCTTTGCTTTAGAAGCTACATTTTGCTATTCATATTAAGGAAGCAGTGAGCTTTGGCCCATTGCATCAAAAATTTATCAGCTGTGACATTCCTTTTCCTGAGTTGCAATCTTCCTCCAAAACTGGGCATTGGGTTGCTTGAGATTTGACATAAATAACCCTGGAGGAAGGCAAGGTCCCATATATCAATGGAGGACTATTCAGGGACTCTGAGTGACCTGGGATTTCCAGCAGAAGATGTACAGAAATGAAGCTCTGAAGATCAAAAGTGGGCTTACGAGATCATTAACATTAACTAGGTGGTAGGGAAAGGCAGTAAGCCAATATTACCACACTTGTCTTCTAGATTTTCCTGATCTGTTTTCGTTTGAATGATTGTTTTCACAATTTGTGCACACATATGATCTCCTTGTTTGTTTGCATTAGCCTTGGCCAGACTTCCTACAATATTTTGAAATCTATAGGTCAGGGGGTTTTTTGGTGAGGGGCTGGGTAGTGTGATGATATATGCCACTTTTATCTCTTATCTCTAAGATAAATGCTCTAAGAGAAACGCAAAATAAAATCTCTAAGATAAATGCAATCTTAAGAGTAAATCAGTACAGTTACTGTTGCCAGTTATCAAAGGTCGAGTTCAGTTGATTGTGGTTGTGCTTATATACACGTTTGCTTCTTAATAAAATGCCTGTTCTAAATTACTGGACTGAATCTGAAACTTCATATAGAATACAACACAGTAAGGTGGGTCGATAAATAGATGGGCCAGGGATGGGGACATTGTTTGACCCTCTTAGATGTTGCTGGACTACAACTGCCATAATTCCTTACCATTTGGCTGTGCTTTGCTACAGCTGATGGGTGCTGGAGTCCAGTAACATCTAGAGGGCCCTTGCAGAAGGGCCATAGGTGAGAGGTAGAGCATCTTGCTTGCAGGCAGAAGGTCCCATGGCGCTGTTCTTCTGCATTTCATGTCCTTATTAGTTGGCCTCAAAACAGACCTGTCGTCCCCCACTTGCCCATCACCCTTCGTTGCTGCCTAGACTGCTCCAGCATGGACCCTACTGGGCCTCTCCTATGAAGAAAAAGCAGCAGCCAGCGGCCACCAGTATGTACCACAGCAGCCACAGAAGTGGATTGTATAGAAATGGGTTGTCCATTTGATTTGATTTGAATATCTGCAGACAATTGGTTAACTGACTTTTAGGAAACTAATCAGTTGCCTATTGATTGATTGATTCTTTTCTATTTTCTCTTTTTTCTGTGGAGGAGGTTACTCATGTTTGGACAATTTGAGAATTAACCAATTTGAGAACTCCTTTTAAAAGGAGATGTCTAAGAAGAGAGAAATGGTGGGCTTCAATTGGATGGAAGGAAGGAGTGGAAAGGAAAACATGAACTTAGTAAATGTATCCCTCCAAAATAAAATGACCACAAGGCAGACGACAACAGCAACAACAACGGGAAAATGCAGATTCAGATAAACCAAATTTGATAATAGTTAAGTTTTGAAACTGAAATTAAAACATTCAGAACCAATATAATAAATACTATGAATGATGCCGAAAGTGGATTAGCAAATAGATTGACCTTGTTAAAAACAAAGGTTGATGGAGCATGAAAATAATAAGAAACAAACATAACTAAGGCATTCAAACTATTGGAGCAAGACTTTAGCCAGCGAGAAGTAGACTTTGCATATGCCACAACTGAAGCAGTAGAAAATAAAGTCAGATAGCAGAATATTAGACACAGGGGCTTTAACAAGAACCTGGGGGGGGGGGGATTATGTAAAAGCTTCTCTCTCTTTCTCTCTTTCTCTTTCCTGAATGTAAGATAGGAGATGCTAGGTAGAAAGCCTTGCTGCTCAGAGTGGCTGGGGCAACCCTGCCAGGTGGGCAGGGTACAAATAATACATTATTATTAGTAGCAGCAGCAGCAGCAGCAGTAGTAGTAGTAGTAGTAGTAGTAGTAGTAGTAGTAGTAGTATCACCAGCACCATCATTAGTGATACAGCATTTAGGAATAACAACATACATACCCAGAAAGGCAAGTGCCCTAGAGACATACTAATTTTGTTTATGAGAAGAAGAAAAAGGGTTAGAACAACCTAAATAACCAGGAGCAACCTAAAGTTGAAGAAATAGGAGAGGTGTTTATATTGACTGATCTCTGCCCAATAACATTCAAGAAAAGGAAGAAATGAACTTTTAAGCAGTTTTTATGATAAAGCACTGTTCTGCGACTGTATTGTACTGATCTGTTGCTTTAAAAATTGAGGGAGGAATTACAGATAAAAAGTTAATTTATGACTATAAATGGGAATGGAATGGCCTGAATAGGCCAATTCAAAGATGAGGCTTAAAGAAAATTATATTTTATGACAATCCAGATATTCTGTTTGTTCAAGAGACACATTTCAAAGAAAGATAAACAATTCCTGAAATAATTTTTGCGCAAATTATTTACCATGCTGCTGCATAATAAAAAGGGGTGAGTTATGTTAGAGCTCAAGACTGCAGGCATAGATAATTGTTAATAAAAAATGGATTCAGAAGGCAGATTCTAGTTCCTAAAATAAAGATGCAGGACAGAGTCACATCAATCCATATTCCTTCTGTTGGATTCCCCCCCCCCCCCCCCAAGGACATGATATATCAAACTGCACACCGGATATTAACCAGAAATTTCAGTGTGACAGTGCAGCTCCTGGAATATAGCAGGTTGGTCCTCTAAACAAATTCTGGATTTTCTGAATCATTTTGACATTGTACTTATACAAGAGGACTGGCAAGTTGAATTCATAATTCTTAATAGGTGCCACTACCTGGCAGCTATTCAGTCTGAGAAGGAAGGGATGGTTAGCATGCATTATTTTATTTTAGTTAAGGCTTATGATTTTTTGCAAACCTTTGGCAATTGCTGTACTAATTAGGCTCCCAGAAATCCTTCTGATGGTGGTCAATGCATACATATCGCCCTGCTCTACCAGTCCCAACCATTATGATTAAAAGGATTACAGAATGTGAATAAGTATTTCATACAAGAATGCATAAAGCTCCCAGAGTAACATGTAAGGCAACACAAAAGAGAAATTAAGAAGGTGGTCCTTTACAAATATTAGTGGATGCTCTTAGACAACTTAAAAAATTTCAAATGCTATTATCTAGTTTAGTGTCTCCAAAGGAACTATTATCAGAAGCATGGAACATGATATCAGGTATACAAAATGGCAGCCCTGAAGTTAAAACTTCAGTAGTTGGGATAAAAAGGTTTCAAATACTGTTCCCATGTTTCAGTACTGACAGAGACTGGTTTGTTACATATCATGATGGTCACAAGACTTTACTGATGTTGTGGTAAAGGAAAACTTCTGGAAGATGTGTGGTACTTGAATTCGCACAAATCACATGCAAAACACACATGAATTACCTATCATTTTTAGCTTAGAGTTGCAGCCAAGATCAAGAGGTATTTAGACACATTTGGCGGAATTACAAGATTATAATGATTTTCTGAATGATGATGATGATGATTATAAATGATCGAATTACAAACCACATTTAGAAATGAACCCCATCAAGGTATACACTTGTGCAGTGGGTCTTTCTCCCCCTCTCTTCCCCCTACATGCCCCCTAAATCTGGGGGTTACTCTACAAAACAGATTTCGGGTAGAGGGAGGAACAGGGGGAAAGTCCCATTTTGCAAGCACATATCCCTGTGCAGACAGGATGATTACCTAGTGTTACATTGGATGCAAGCCTATCTATTTTGTTGAAATGTTCCAAAGGGAGGTGATAGGATCTGTTGAAGTGGATTCTGGTCCAAGATAGCTTATGCTGAAGTGAATCTGTTAATCCTCGAAGCTTCTTGTAACCCTGTCTCTCTCTTTTGGTGTATCTGCAGCAACAGGCTAAGACGGCTTCTACGCTGCAAGATTTACTAATGTAATCTTTGCTTGCCAGATTCTCCGTTGGCTAATTCACAGGTTAGGAGTGCTGCTGCAGCCAGCCTTAAGTGGAGCCCTTTGTACATCTCTGGTCAGTTCCATCTTCTCCCCCACCAGCCCAGCACGAGCTGTACAGTTGTACTTAAAGACAACCGAGCTGATGCAAGTTATTTATGCAGTAATGATCTTGGAAGCGGGCATTTATCATCCTTTTCTAAACACACGACACACGGCTCTGCCCTCAAGGAATACAGTTTAAAAACCAATATAAACATAGCTCTAGTCTGCCTGATTCCATTAGTCTTCGCTGTGCTGAGTGCATATTCAAGGACTCTGAAAGAAATGGCAGCGGTGGAAGGGAGTTAAAGAAACCATTCTTCATTTTGTAGTTACACTTGGGTGTAAACAGCACATTCGTTCAGCAAAATTGGGCGGCGTTTCTTTCTGTCTCTGTTGCCTTGATGGTCTGTTGTGAATAATTTTTGTATTAAAAAAACCTCAAAAAGGCTGCCTAGATGGAAAGGTTGTCTAGAATTCACATCCTTTCCCCATAATCTTGGGTGATGGCAAGGGGGTGTTGACTCACTGCCTTTCAGCAGTAAGTAGGGGGGCTCAGGGGTGCCAAATATTGAAATATTGGGGGGAGGCAGGTAAGCCCCGCCCTACATAATCAATCACAAGACAATACACACACACCATTTGAACACACCGTTAACTTTGGGGAGGGGCAGCCCCCTTGAATATATTATTGGGGGGAGGCTGAAGGGACCTTGACCCTGGGAGTTGGCTCCTGCGGGGGGGGGGTACATTTAAAGCTACAGTATATCATTAAAGCCTTTAAATAATCATGGCTTTCGCCTAAGAATCTTGGGGACTATAGTTTGCTAAGGTTAAAAGGTAAAGGGACCCCTGACCGTTAGGTTCAGTCGTGACTGACTCTGGGGTTGCGGCGCTCATCTCACTTTATTGGCTGAGGGAGCTGGCGTACAGCTTCCGGGTCATGTGGCCAGCATGACTAAGCCGCTTCTGGCGAACCAGAGCAGCGCCCGGAAATGCCGTTTACCAGTTCGAAAGCATGTCAAGTGCAAGTAGATAAATTAGGTACAGCTCTGGTGGGAAGGTAAACGGCGTTTCCGTGCACTGCTCTGGTTCGCCAGAAGTGGCTTAGTCATGCTGGCCACATGACCCGGAAGCTGTACGCCGGCTCCCTCGGCCAATAAAGTGAGATGAGCGCTGCAACTCCAGAGTCGTCTGCGACTGAACCTAATGGTCAGGGGTACCTTTACCCTTAATAACTCTAAGTAAACTCTCCCCTTCAGTGATTTCTGTCAACTGTATTCAGAAGCATTACTGCCTTTGACTGTGGAAGAAGCCTTATCCTTTGTGAATTTGTCTAATCCTCTTTCAAACCCATACAAATTGGGGAGCATCACCACCTCTAAAGGAACAGGCAATGAGGAAAGGACCTTAGTTCAGTGTGTGTGTGTGTGTGCACACACACACACACAGAGAGAGAGGGGGGGTATTTTAGGTCTCTTTCATTTGGTTGGCCACCTAATTTGTTTTTCCTTGGTCTTGGCACTCCCATGTCATCCTGGACACCACGAGTTAACTTTAGGGCTTAGAAGAATCTGTCTGCGTTGGGCCTCCCTTGAAGGCCACATGAGAAGGGTTTGCTAAGTCTGGCTGGTGTATTAATGGCTTCTTTCATAAGAAGTGTAAAGACTGGCTTCATGTCAAGTTTGGACAGGCACTCTGCCCTGCCATTGCGCACAGAACGGTGGTTCTTCAGAGAACCACGGAGCCAGATGCAATGGGCTTTCCGTCTTTTGAGAAAAGCAGCCATTTCAGAGTGGTCTGCCCCTGACAAGGAGCCGATTGTGTGGCAGGGAGCCTCCTACGTCAGCCAAGGTCATCTGCGACTGAATCACAGTTGCTCCGCACTTCCTCAGAAGCAACTGTCTTAATATGCTGCGTCCCTCAGCATGGAAGGAAGCAATTTGTAGTAGACTGCTTATAAAGTCATTTCCTTTCTCGGGAAGGGTTTTGACTATACTGCTGGGGGTTTTCATGGGAAAAAATCGGTGGCAACCTCAGCTACGTCATGTGCCCACAGGAAGCGGGGAAAGGAGGAAGAAAGGAGGTTCTATAAGTCTCTACCCCTATTGTATCCATGCAAGCACCAAAAAGCAGTCAGCAGCTACAGTCACTTCATATGTTAAAAGCACTGTGATGCCACGTGAAACACTCATGGTTTCACCCAAAGAATTCTGAGAGCTGTAGTTTGTTAATGGTGCTGCGAGTTGTTAGGAGACCTCTAGTTCTCTCACTGAGTTACAGTAGTTTGACAGTCAACCCCTCTTCCCGGGGCCGGATTTAGGTTTGATGAGGCCCTAAGCTACTGAAGGTAATAGGGCCCTTTATATGTCCAGCCGTCCTTTGTCAACAACAAATTGTCTCTGTTTTTTGTGTTGAATATATGCCATATGGTAATTTATGGACCTAATAGGTATCTAAAGCCATTTGCCACTGCTGTTGTATGTAGGTTTTATTTTATTTGTTTTTTTATCTTATGTTTTGGAAATGTACATCCAGTTTTTTTTCCTTTTGGGGGGGGCAAGGGAGTGGGGCCCTAAGCTATAGCTTGTTTAGCTTGTACATAAATCCGCCACTGCCTCTTCCCAGGGAAGGCCCACAACTAAAATTATGCATGTCATCACCATCCCACCATTCCAGAGGCCTGCATGAGTTGTTCTCTTTGCCTACACCTCCCTGCAGTTTATGCTTTTTCAAGTGGTAAATAAGAAAATTGAATGTTTAAAAGTAAGGCTCTGGAGGACATTGGATGATAGTGCTTGAAAAGCCTGGTAAGTGGGCTTTTGATTGGATACTCAATCTGATCGTGCGACTCTCCTTCCTTTCTACAGCAGCACCGCTGGTTTGTGTTATGAAAATTTTGGAATGCAGTCTTTTGAGGGAAGGCCTGTTCTTCTGCTTCAGAACCCCCCATAAGAGGATGAGATCTTTTCTTTCAACTCTTGGGAGTTCTTTTAATTTCCCTTTTCCCATTCCCCAATTACATAAGAGTGTGCGCTTTTTTTACAACTTGGTACAAGCAAACAGAAGTGTGCAAGAAACAAAACTGAACAGATGTGCAGGAAGCAATATATTGCGGCATATCTCTGTTGCTTTTGCAATTTATAAGAAAGTTGCCTTTTAAGTTAAGAGTCCATAGGGCAGGGGGCGGAGTCTCAGACCCAAGGGCCAATGTGGCCCTCCAAACTTCTTTGCTTGGCCCTTTAGACTCTCTCTAGGCCACACCCCTCTGAGACCCTGCTTCGCATCCCGAGCATTTTTGCCTGGCCAGAATGTACTGTATCCTGTAACTATTCCCTCCTCTTTTAGATGTAGCAGCCATTTTGTTTTACGCTAAAACCAAAGCAGCCATTTTGTGACTGGCACCTGCAGCGCTTCCTCAAAATTCCAAACATGCCCACTGGCCCAAAAGGGTTTAGATATATCTGGTATGAAAAAATTAATGTGGATTTGCTCCCAACTAGACTCCCACCGTCTAATACAAAGCAGTTTAAAAAAAAAAAAAGCTTGAGAAACCCCTAGCAAGAGAACTTGCTATGCTAATAGGCTTAAAAATAATTTTCCCCCCTTGAGGAAGGATTGAGCAGTGTTGATTTGCTCTGAGAATGATATTTTATATTCTCAAGTAGTTCACCAGAAAGAAAAGCTGATTTGACGTATCTATAAACAAGTTATTCCTTCAGTTGCAGGGTATTTGGTGAGAAAAGCCTATATATATTCTCTTGATATTTGGAGTTTTTGCAAGAGGAGTGTTTTTACTTAAGAAGGTTTTGTACATTCGATGTACAATGTAATGTCACTTACAAAGATGCTTTTGCACTGTAACACATTTCTGGCCAAAGTCCCATGCCTACCTATGTTACATGGAAATGCTACAATTCATAGATTAGCTTCACGGTCCTCCTCCCCCAATGCTGACAGTCTAGATCTAGATCAGGGATGAGGAGCTGGTGGCCCTGCATATGTTTTGGACTACAACTCCCATCATCCATACCAACTGAGGCTGATGGGTGTTGGAGTCCTTGAGTACCCGGTATATGTTTTGGACCACAACAGCCATCATTCCTGACTATTGGCCATCCTAGGTGGGGCTGATGGGAGCTGAGAGTCAGAAACCTATGTGAGGCTTTGTGAGGCTTTGGGTTGGCAAGGGCTGGCCTGCACTAATAGGCAGTGTCTCTCCAAGGTTTCAGGCAAGGATCTTGCCCAGACCTACTTGGAGATGCCAGGGATTGAACCAGGGATCTTCTGCAAGCAAATCAGGTTCTCCATCAGGACTGCCGTTGAACCAGCAGCCCCACCTGTCTTGTCCCAGTGTAACAAAATGCTTCTTGCTGAGCAGCCGGTCTTGCCTGTGAATTGTTAAACAGTAGAGCACAGAGGTGGCAGACTGATGAGATCTTTCTAGGTATACAGTCCTGATCTGGATTAGAGCCCCCTACACAGGCAACTACTGTTGTGGGTGTTTTTAAAAACCAAAAACGGCCCTGAACATATAAGGCATGATGCCGTATCTAACATCAACTCGTTATTTGGCCTTTAGACCTTCCTAAGGACTGCAAGAGATAAGGAGTATACTCAGTGATGGATTCAGCCAAAATTGGTGCAATTAATAGGTTGAGGCTTGCCAAAAAAAAAAAAAAGGAAAGGAAAAATACATTATAAATGTCCATGTGTCTATTTTATGTAATTAGGAAGCTTGTAATGTGTCCAGTTAATGATTAATTTCTGCTGACATACCTGCTCCTCTTCATTACCTTATGGCACACAGCACAGCTAGAAGTTGCTGTGGCTAAGATATGAGACAAAGATAAGATATGAGACAAAGAGGCTAAGATATGAGGTTTCTGTCAAAGCTTTTAGATCAGGGATGGGGGCCCCTCTGGATGCCCTTGGACTCCAACACCCATCATCCCTGACCATTGGCTGTACTTACTGGGGCAGGTGGGAGTTGGAGTCCCCGACCATGTTCACCATCTCAGTTTTAGGTTACGTCAGGGCAGAATATAAAGTCCAAGTTCAAAATGTGGGATCTAAGGTTGTATCCAGTGCCACACCTAGTCAGTGGACCCAGTCAAGTTAATGAAATTGACAAACTACGCCTACAGAATCTCACATTTATATCTGGATATGTGCCGCTTCAAGTTCTCTCCATCGTTCTCTTATTGTTTACTTCCTGCATCCGCATAAACCCTATTGTTAGTTTTAGATTGTCCACCCATCACATAGGTGGTCATCCCCTTGGTCTTTTAAAATTGTATGGTCTTCATACTAACACTTGTCTTATTCCACCGGCCTGAGTCATTTCATTTCACTTTTAATTTGTATACTGCCTCTCTATATTGCTATACGCAAGGCAGTTTACAAGCTGAAGAAACAACAAAGAACGCACACCTTGTAACAAACTGATCCAATACAAAAACATCCTAATAAAAACATAACTTTAAACTACAGAACTTATATTAAATAAAGTAATATTCAATAATACATTTGAATATAACAGCACAAGATAAAATCGAAAAACAGCAAATAATAATTAAACAGAAATTCACTCTTAACAATTTCTAATCTATAATCAATAAAAATCATCTTGCCACATGTCCTGCATATGTTGATTTTAACTTTGCAGCATTTCCACTGCATCTGTAACTTGATCATGGTTGTATCCAGTTATTACTTTTTCTGTCTTTTAATGCTGTTCCTAACATTGCACGTTCCATTGCATGTTGTATTGTTCATAAGCTGTTGATGTTTCTCTGGGTCATGGTCCAGTTCTCTGCTCCGTAACACATCACAGGTAATGTGCATATATTGAACACGTTTTCAATGGAAATGACTAACTTAGAGCCATTCGTTTCAGTGGGTCTACCCTGAACTGGATACAACCCCCCAGTGTCACTTTTTTATGGGAAGCTGAATCTGAAGATGATTCAGATCTGTAACTGAAGATAACCTTCTATAACATTGCAGATTCATATCTCCATGAGGCAGCATTCTCATCCTGCAGGCAGGAATTTTAAAGCAGAATGAGAAGATAATGTACCATCCAGCCAAGCTGCCGCAGATTAACAGACTTTTTTGTATATTGTGGAAAGGATGTGTTTGAATTGCCATGTATCCAGGTCTTTAGTGCTTAGTGTTGTTGAATCCACTATGTTCCTGAATTGTGGTCTTACAAATGATGTAAACAACTTGGGTTGCCCTTGTTTGGTCTTTCCACAAACAACCTAAGTTTATACTAATGAAGGGAAAAGCTCATGGGTTGTATCCAGCAACTCAGAGTAGGCCCAAAACGAAACACATTTGCTTGCGGTGGTGTTGGTGTTTAACCCTTTCCTCTTGCTTCGTGGTCCGAACACAAACAGCCTTCCCCAGAATAGCTTTTTTTTTTTCCGAAAATGATTTTTTTTGAAGTTTTACAGACAGAAAAAAGTTACAGAATAAAAAAATTAAAAATAAAAAGGTACAAAAATACAAAGGAAAAATACAAAATACATGAAAAATAAAAAACAATTAAAAACAGATCAATCTTTTCATGTCTTATATTTCATTTACTTGTTTCCTGACCTCCTCACACCTCCCTTTTTTTTATTCCAGTTCACATGGTTAATTCAGCAAATCCTTTCCCTCTTTGTTTTTATCTTAATTCTATATCTTAACATATTATAGCTTCGTATTTTCATCTGATTATCAATCCATTTTTACATATTCTTTTTAACCTTGTTGCTAAAGCCGTTTCATTTCAATCCAACATCATTTTAACATTCATTAATTTTACAATGTTTCTGCAAATAGTCTTTAAATTTCTTCCAATCTTCCACCAACTCTTCTCCCTGGTCTCGGATTCTGCCAGTCATTTCCGCCAGTTCCATATAGTCTATCACTTTCATCTGCCATTCTTCCAAGGTGGGTAGATCTTGTGTCTTCCAATACTTTGCGATGAGTATTCTTGCTGCTGTTGTAGCGTACATGAAGAAAGTTCTATCCTTCTTTAGCACCAATTGGCCGACCATGCCCAGGAGAAAGGCCTCTGGTTTCTTCAAGAAGGTATATTTAAATACCTTTTTCAATTCATTATAGATCATCTCCCAGAAAGCCTTAATCCTTGGGCACGTCCACCAAAGGTGAAAGAATGTACCTTCATTTTCTTTACATTTCCAACACTTATTATCGGGCAAGTGATATATTTTTGCAAGCTTGACTGGTGTCATGTACCACCTGTATATCATTTTCATAATATTCTCTCTTAAGGCATTACATGCCGTAAATTTCATACCTGTGGTCCATAACTGTTCCCAGTCAGCGAACATAATGTTATGTCCAACATCTTGTGCCCATTTAATCATAGCAGATTTAACCGTTTCATCCTGAGTATTCCATTTCAACAGCAAATTATACATTCTTGATAATATCTTAGTTTTGGGATCTAGCAGTTCTGTTTCCAATTTTGATTTTTCCACCTGGAAGCCAATTTTTTTGTCCAAATTGTAAGCCTCCCTTATTTGATAATAATGAAGCCAATCTCACACTTTGTCTTTTAATTTCTCAAAACTCTGCAATTTCAGTTTGTCACCCTCCTGTTCCAAAATCCAGAATAGCTTTTCTGGTCCTGAGGGCTCAAGAGCAGCTTAGCCTCTTCTGCTGAGAACATCAGCTTGGGAAGTGGGAGAGAAGCCAGTCCCAATACCAAGTGCACACAGACACACCACAGCTGTTAGTTGACACCCCACTTTCCCCTCCCCCCCCAAAAAAACAAAGTACGGTAGGTGAAGAACAATTGCACATTTTAGCAAGCCTGCAGCATGGCTTGGTGGAGGTGGCATACTGTAAATAAGATTCTCTGTCTCCACAGTCAGAGACAGGAGGAATATTAGGTCAGTTGGTTAGAGTGTGGTGCTGATAATGCCAAGGTTGCAAGTTTGATCCCTGTAAGGGCAGCTGCATATTTTTGCAACAACAACAACCTGCATGCTGCCCATCTGACTGGGTTGCCCAGCCATTCTGAGCGGTTGCCATCAATACAACATGAAACATTTAAAAAAAATTCCCTATACAAGGCTGCCTTCAGATGTATTCTAAAGGTTGCATAGTTACTTATGTCCTTGACATCTGATGGGAGGGCATTCCACCGGGTGGGTGCCGCTACCAAGAAAGCCCTCTGCCTGGGTGACTTCACTTCTCATATTGAAGGAACTGCCAGAAGGTCCTCGGACCTGGACCTCCAAGTCCAGGCTAAACAACGGGGGTGGAGACGCTCCTTGGAAGTATACAGGGCCGTTTAGGGTTTTAAAAGTCAGTACCAACACTTGTGAGTCTGTGTTTTGTTTTTCTTGTCCTGTAAATATAATAATTCTCTCTCACACGCGCACACACAATCCCACTCTTGAATGCTTGAACTGATTGCACTGTGTTACAAACCAGCATGCCTCATGTTAGGATTTGGATTTAGGCCAGTGTGAACCGAGAGCGGAGCCCAGCTGTGAGTTAGCTCCCTCTCTCTCTTTCTCTGTGGGAGGCTTAAAACAAGAAGTAGTACTTCTGTAATAGTCCCTTGGGGGAAAGGATAATGAAACAACCAGGCTCAGAGTTAGTTTTCTTTCTGGAGGAAGTATTGCATGAAGGGAAGCCTTTATACCACTACGGCATTTTGTTTTCTTGTTCCCTTTAGCCTCTGACATGAACTGTGACTCAGCCACCGAAAACGATGGGGCAGAAATTTGATTCGGTTCACATTTAAAGGTGAAATCACCTTTTTTGCCCTTTCCAGAGCAATATGCAAACCAAAATACAGTGGTACCTTGGTTTAAGAACAACTTAATTTATGAACAACTTGGATTAAGAACGCTGCAGAAGTAGGTGTTTTGGTTTGTGAACTTTGCCTTGGAAGCAGAATATGTTTCGCTTCCTGTTGAGTGGTTGCATTTGTAATCTGAGTCCCCTGCTGCTATGGAAAAGCACGCCTCTGTTTAAGAACGCTTTGGTTTAAGAACAGTCTTCCGGAATGGATTAAATTCATAAACCAGGGTACCACTGTACAGCCATCCTTTGAAATTCTCTGTAATTCACAACGCAGTTCTCCAGCCAAGCAACGTGTAGAAAAAGAGAATTTGCTAGGGTCAAATGTGCATTGAAAGGCATATATAAGGGAAATAACATAAAAAATGCATTATAGTTGGGATATTGTGTATGAAAATGTGTACAGTGGCAGAGATTTGCACTAAAATGCTGGTGTGTTTTCATTCGGACCTTTTTTAAAAGGAAGAATAAGCACACTTGGAAATGTGGAGAACTGAACTAAAGGTCAGGGAAATGAGAAACAGAGAAATCGAAATTGGCAGATTCTCCCCGCCCTGGCTGTAATTTTGCAACAAGCTTTTGTTTCTGAGTGGACAAGCTGATGTTCAGTCAGAGCTATGGAATTCTCCACTAATTTTCTGTGAGCTGTATTTGTTTGAGACAAAAAGATGACCTCCAATATACATCCAGAAATTCCCTCTCAAGATGCTGATATGGGTTGCTGTCTAGCGTTATTGTCTTGGTGGTTTTTGATGCGATAATATTGCATTAGTGGTGGATTCATACTGGACCATCTATCCATCATTCCACTTTGTCAGTTCTAGGGTGATTCCTCAATATTACAGCATTATTGTCGTCTGGAGGGGCCACTCTAGCGCTGTGGTGCAACAAAAACAAGAGGTATAAAAGAAAACCCCAAAATGGAACATTTCAGCAGGAAGTTAGGCGACATGGATTGATGGGAAACGAAAGAGCATTTCTGCCCTGAAAGTTTTGCCAGCGCAAACGGTAACAAAAGCACGATCACATATAACTGCCACAGTACCATCCTAAGCCACAAATGCCCATTAGAAAGGATGCCTGAAGGAGACCTTAGAGAGTGATCTTATTGATTGTTATATGGGGCTGGGGGGCGGTCTGGTTCTGGTGTCTTTTGAGTGACGGAACGTCCCCATTTGCCCAAGCTGAAAATCACCCCAGCTCCCTCTCTGCAGGCTTCTCCAAGTTCTCTTTATTAAACGGTATCATTTGTGTCATTGTCGGGGGAAAGATGGCTTTGCAAATGCCAAGCTGAGTATCGCCGCAGCCCTATTGTGTGTCAGCTCCTGAAAGGAAAGATAAACCTGCTCGTTAATAAATTAAAACACTGGTGATCGCTCTCCCTGTAACATGTTATACAACATAGCTGGCATGTGTAACTGACAGGTTCAAATATCTCCAGTGGACAGCTGTGTGATGCCGCCATCTCAGGCAAGCAGGGAGCAAAGAGGGCCTGGGAGAATTGTCTCATAGAACAGTATTAGTATAGCTTTCCATGGAAGTTGATGGATTTGAGTACTCTTGGAGCCCCTAGGAATGCATCTTGTAAAATATAAGAATGGTATTTTTGCTCTTTCTTTCCTACAAGATCTAAGCTTTCCCATTTGTGTGTGTGTGTCTATAGACTCCAGTTGGCTTGTTCCAGATGCTATGTGGCAGCAGTGGAGAACATTTGGCCCTCTGGAGGTTGCTAAACTACAACTCCCATCAGCCTTAGCTAGTGTGGTGTGGGGCCAGGGATAATGTTTTAATTATTACATGGAATGTGCCGCCTCAGATTTCTTGCATTCCCTTTTAAAATGCCAAGGTGTTTATCAGCAGCAGTTTTTTGGCTGGAAGCTGGCTTGTCTTCCTCTGAATGTTGGGCATGATCTCGAGCCTTCAGATTTTAGTTGAATACTGTTTATGGATGGGGTTGCCCAACTTCTCATGTGACGTGGACTCCAATAGTACTTCAACATGGAGCCTGCAGGCTGCCCACTGCCTTGTGATGCGGAAGTGGAGAGTGAGGCCAAAATTTCACACACACACACACACACACACACACACACTCATGCTGCCTTCCCAAAGCCAGACAATGGGAAGGAGGCATGGGGGCTGTGTGTGTGTGTAATGTTGCTGAGGGCCACCCAAAAAGGCTGCGAGGGCCGCCCTGTGCTAACACATTCTCATGATATTTGTACCTTCTTCAAAAGGATGTTTACGTTAGCTGATGGTCCAAATCTTTTAGTAATAAGCCACATCAGTTAGGTCTTTCCATAAATGTTATTGATGTGAAAAGGTGTTGCCAGGCAAAATTTAGAGGACATACAAGGCTGCCTTGTACCGAGTTAAACTGTCAGTCCACTTAACTCCTTATTGTCTACACTGACTGGCAGCCTCTCACCAGAGTTTCAGGCAGAGGACGTTCCCAACCCTGACTGGAGATGCTGGGGACTGAACCTGGGACCTTCTGCATACAAAATAGATGCTGCGTCACTGAGCCATAGCCCTTTCCCACATAACCTCCAGTTTAAGGACATCCATGCACAACAACATTCTATGTTAGCTGCTCATAAAATCTGCTCTGTGACTCATCTTGGTGTGTCTTTTGAGTTTTCGGAGGGTCCTGCTGATCATTTGGATAACCTGGCTGTTGCCAAATATCAGCGAACCTTTTCTAGGACTAGACTTGCCTTCCTTCTGTTGCACTGAGTGGCCGTTTGGTGGGTAAGCCATATAACGTAGGACTCTCCAGCAGGAATCAAGCAACGGAAACATGAGCACGTCTTTTGTTTGTATGTATGCAACAAACCACATTCAGTGAAACCACATTGTTGGGCTAATGTTTTATCACTGAAATTCCAATTGACTTCAGTGCTCATTATCTTCCTTTCTTTGAAGGAAATAAAGCAGTCCCCAACTGCTGCTAGAGATTAATGATTTACATCATCTGGGCAATGGGATGTTTGACCTTTATTTTATTTGATGAGATGATTATTTCAGGATCTGATTGGTAATTTCTTTGCCCTCCAGATATTTAAATGGGATGAATTGTAATGCAGTTTTAAAATCATGAGGAGATCGGAGGTGGGGAGGGAGAGAATGCATATACAGGGCGCTCTTAATGTGGCTTCTCAAAAATACAGATGTGGAAACCCAATTGCAAAGTTTAAGATCTGGCGTAGATTAGTCCTACTCAGTGTAAGGCAGGAAACACAGGTTTCAGTCAGCATCTAGCTGTGAGCAGGGCCCTATGTGCCTCAGAGCTACTCATAAGATTTCAAATCGGGGCTGAGGGGGGCTTGCTTTTGAGAGTTCCCTTTCTTTAATATTTCTATGTAGGAGGTTGTCATCTGATGTCTCCCTGTAAAACATTGTCCTGAGTTGCCTCCAAACTACCAACATTTTGCAGGAGGGATTCAATCACATACATCCCGTTCATCTAACGGGAGTGGCCGCCAAGACCATATAACACTGGTCCTGAGAGATCTGCATTGGCTCCCAGTACGTTTCCGAGCACAATTCAAAGTGTTGGTGCTGACCTTTAAAGCCCTAAACGGCCTCGGTCCTGTATACCTGAAGGAGTGTCTCCACCCCCATCGTTTTGCCCGGACACTGAGATCCAGTGCTGTGGGCCTTCTGGCGGTTCCCTCATTGCGAGAAGTGAGGTTACAGGGAACCAGACAGAGGGCCTTCTTGGTAGTGGCGCCCACCCTGTGGAACGCCCTCCCATCAGATGTCAAGGAAATAGGCAGCTATTCTATTTTTAAAAGACATCTGAAGGCAGCCCTGTTTAGCGAGGTTTTTAATATTTAATGCTGTATTGTTTTTAACACTTGATTGGGAGCCGCCAAAATGGCTGGGGAAACTCAGCCAGATTGGTGGGGTATAAATAAATTACTACTACTACTACTACTACTACTACTACTACTACTATCTAACTGGGTTGTCCCAGCCAGTCGGGGCAGTTTCCAACATATATAAAAACATAACAAAACATTAAACATTTTTTTAAAAATCCTCTACAGGGCTGCCTTCAGATGTCTTCTAAAGGTTGTATAGTTACTTACTTACCTCCTTGGTTTGGGGTTCTCATACCCTGCAACATTTGTCCGATGAAAACAGGGACTTCCTAAGGAAAAGTGGGACATTCTGGGATCAAACGGGAAACCGGGACAGCTTCCGTAAATCCGGGACTGTCGCTGGAAAATAGGGACACAAGAAGAAGAGGAAGAAGAGGAGTTTGGATTTGATATCCCGCCTTTCACTCCCCTTCAGGAGTCTCAAAGCAGCTAACATTCTCCTTTCCTTTCCTCCCCCACAACAAACACTCTGTGAGGTGAGTGGGGCTGAGAGACTTCAGAGAAGTGTGACTGGCCCAAGGTCACCCAGCAGCTGCATGTGGAGGAGCGGAGACGCGAACCCGGTTCACCAGATTACGAGACTACCACTCTTAACCACTACACCACACAAGGGCCTGTGGTGTGGCTGTGGCTGTGGCCTAACCTCTGCATAAAGCTTCTTGCAAGCAGATCTGGATGAAAGTTCAATCAACAGGTTGTCTGAAGGGGCCCTTAGGCTTCAACCAGGAATTGCCCCCTTGTGTCATGACACACCCCGGAGCTTTGGCTTTGCTTTCTCACATGTCCTGCTGTTGCAGTTATGACAGCTGCTCCCAGACTGTCTCACAGGCCCCGGGCTACAGGTTTGTTTTTTTCTGAGCTTGGCAGTCTTTGACACAGAGTACCTCTTGGAAACAAAGCTGCTGGAAACAAAGCTGTTGAAGTGGAAGTTTTTGAGGGAAGGAAAAGAAGAAGGGATGGAGGGGGAGCCCATTGCTTCCCATTCTTGAAAGGCATCCATTGTGCCTGTCAAATGTGCGTTTCCACCAGCTGTTCCTTTTGCAATAGTGCTGGAAGATGCCCCAGTACTTTGAAACGTTTTGAGTTTGGCCTTCCTGCCTGTGAGAATAAGCCCCCACTTCCCCCCTCCAAACCCCATGCTTTGATTAAACAGGACGTTTCTTAGCGGCAGTTGAAGCAAGAGGGTGTCACACCGAACCCCAGCCTCTCTCATTTGGCCCACGAGATGCGATAACTTCCGCTTTCACAGCCGCACAAACGGCGACGCGTCAGCTTACGGCACACAGTGTTTCTTTGCCCATTAGACAGGAAGTGTGGCGCTGGGTGCCAAGGCTATTTGCAGGTTCCCCAGCCGCAAAATAGCTCTCAATTGTGTAGGAGCCGGTCCAGCTGAGAAGAGAAAGAAGCTATTCTTGTCGGGGTGTTGTGTATTGGAGAGGTGTGTGTGTGTGTTTGTGTGAGTTTGTGTTTGCTTGTGTGTTTGCTTAAAAAGAGAGTTTGTGCACATATATATATGATATTCAGGCATGGCATCTGTTGCCAGCTTGGCAAATAGGAATGCTTTACGTGAGTCGGGCATTGCCCAGGGTTTAACCCCCAAAGCAGAGAGCGGAAGGGGTTGCTTACGTAAACGAGCTCTTTCATTCTTCTTCTCCCTCTCTTGCAACTCCTGCTAACAATATCCCAGCTGCCATTCATGAGGGAGGGTGCCGGGAGGTAGGAGAGGATGAAAAGAGGGTCTCCGTGTAAGACCCTCTTTGCAGAGGATTTGGTAAATCCTGCTTCATTCCCACCCCCCATCCTGGAAGCAAATAGGAGAAGGAGCAGGGTTCTATTCAGATTCCTTGGTTACCGAGAAAAAGGGGGTATTTTTCCTTACTCATTTGGGAGGAAGGAGGCAAACTTGGGTCTCCAGCTGTTTTTGGACTACAATTCCCATCATCCCTGACTGCTGGTCCTACTAGCTTGAGATGATGGGAGTTGTAGTCCAACTGCTGGAGACCCAAGTTTGGGAAAGCCTGATCTAAAGAAAGGTGCAGTGTGTGGTTTCTCAACCGCTGAATAACTGCAATCTATACTCTACACATCTTGTGGTTGCGGTGAGACGGTCTTCCCAGGGACTTGTTGTAAATCTTGTGCTTATAACACAAGAAGACCCCTTCTGCTGGATCAGGCCAAAGGCCCATCTATTCCAGCATCTTGTTCTCACCATGGTGAACTAGATGCCATGGGAAAGTCCACAAACAGCACCTGAGCATAGCATCACTCTACCCACTTGTGATTCTCAGCAACAGTGGAAGGAGAACATAGCCTTGTCCCCCCATGAATTTGCCTGGTCCCCCTTTAAAGCCATCCAAATTGGTGGCTGTCACTCCATCTTGTTGGAGTTGGGTTCCATTCAGTTTAACTGTGGGCTGTGTGGTTATTCTGGTTGTTTGTTCTTCATCTTTGTTGGATAGCCTCAAGTTCTAGTTCTGTGTGTGTGAGAGAATAATATTTCTCAGCCCACTTTATCCACACTCTTTATCATTTATCCACACGCTTACCATCTTCATACACTCTTATCGTATCTTCTCTTACTCACCTTTTATGTGATCAAAAAGTCCCCCAAAGCTCAGTAGTAGAGCAGATGCAGAAGATTCCAGGTTCAATCCATGGTATCTCCAGTTAAAAGAATTAAGTGGCAGGTTCTGGGAAGGAAAGACCTCTGCCTGAGACCCCAGGCAGGTATAACAGTGGTGGGGAACATTATTCAACCTGTTGAAGATCTGTCCCACCCTCCACCAGCCATTTTTCTTAGGTGGGCAGGGTTGCCCACCTGACATCACCATGATATCAGGTGACACCTTCCACATGGGCTCTTTTTTCAGTCTTCAAGAACTCATCCCGCCCTACCACTGACTGTTTTTGCCAAGTGTGGTATAGTAACTGGTCCAAGGTCAGCCCAAGAACTTCATGGCTGAATGGAGATTTGAACCTGAGTCTCAAATATGAGGTGTGTGTTTTTTGCTTTTGTTTCAGTTTAATCTTTTCAGTTATTCTGTGTATTTGCACATGCACGAGGGTATTTGTACACACACACACACACACACACACACACACTCATATATCTTCTGTTCAGTCAGCAGTTCTGCATCTCTGTTCTGCTTTGGACAGGCTCCAAGGCTCCCCGGGACATCAAAACTTTCTGGCAGCAAACCCAAGCTTTGCTTCCACCTATTTTCATTGCTCTCTCCTAGAATTCCATTATCTCACAGCATGTTAAGCTAACACTTAAGAAACATTATTGCATGCCAAGGTCGTAATGGTGGAACCCTGGGGAGCGAGACCACACAATATGGTCTACAGGCACCATGATGTTTGACTTTTCTTTCTCCCTCCTTCTTAGCAGCTTAAATTCTGTTTGTTTGTTTGTTTGTTTGTTTGTTTGTTTGTTTGTGTGTATAAATCTTCACTTTTGTTAATTGGATAGCACCCTTAATTGTAGAATAGAAGCCGTTGTGGTCTATTCTCTTAAGCTCTGTGGTCCAGGGATGGTGTTTGATGCGAAGGCTATCTGTTTCTAACCGGAAATGTTACTGGGAAAACCTCTGCAGCAGGTGTGAGGAACCTTTGTCCCTCCAGCTGTTGTTGAAGTACAACTCCCATTATCCTTTTTTAAGGGTCCGGGGCAGGTGACACCCACGGGCCCTTCGAGGGCATTGGGGCCCAAGCTGCTGTCCATGTATGCAGGCAGCTCTTCAGGTTACCTAGTCAAATTCCATTGACAGGTCCACAAATAGGCCCCCAAACTGGGTAAGAAACGTAAGGCATTCAGAGGGGCCCAGAATTTTCTAATTGACAGGCTGTGTTGAGAAAGTAGCAGCAATTCTGTTTCATGAGTTGAGCTTTTGATTGCTTTTGGAAGCCATGCAGAGTTCCATGTAGCTTATAGTGTAAGTCTTCCTTGGCTCGGAGTTCAAAATCAAATTAGCGATGAATAGTTTCTGACAACTTTATCATAATAATGTAATGGTGATACCCAGTGCAGTGAATAGTTTAATTATTCCTCCTTTTGACAGGCGAGTTTGGTGCCAGGAACCAAGTATATAATTGTTTTCTGTCTCTTTGGAATACAGTTTGGGTGCACCTGGAGCTTGCCCCACTCTTCCTTTCATGTTGCCTTCCTTAGCTGTTAACAGGGCCTGAACAAAGTCATTCTGGACAGCTTAACCACCCATCTGCCAGACAATGGAATGGTTGGCCAGTAGTCACAATGCCCATTGCCAGGACCCAGGTTTTGGGGACCCTTGGGCAAGATGCCCAAACTGGAAGCCCCTACCTGAGTGGGCCCATTTCCTCCTCACTACCCATTTTATTGCTCCCCTTCCCTCTGGTCCCAGTCCATACCACCCGCCAGAGAGAGCAACATTCATATTTCAGCCAGGCAAAAACACTCAAGGAGGGTGTGAAGGAGGGAAGTGGTTTCAGGAGAGGAGGTGTGGCCTGAGGGGAGTTTTGAGAGCCTGAGGTTCCCCACTCCTGCTCTTCACATTTGTCTGGAGAGAGGAACATGCTAAGAGATGATGGAGGAGTTGAGTGGTAAGACATCCAGGAACAATAATGGGCCCTCTGCAGGTACCCAGCAGTGCCAGCTCCGACACCAGTCCTGGTAATGGCAGTAGCCAAAATGTGAGTGATTTATTTGAAGAAGCTTTTCTTGTAACATGTAAGGGCCAGTTCTGTATTTATGTTGGGACTTCAACTGGCGTTCAACCAGCAGTCTTGGAGATGGGGACCCTCTTGCCTTCCCAGAGCACTGCATGGAAGTGCTTGGAAGATGCTCAGTGCTCCCCTTCTCCTTCCACCCAGCTTATCTCGAGGACCACCCTTCTCTCTACTGATATGGCTTCTTCCTAAAACTCTTTCAATGCCCTCTTCCAGGAAAGTGACCTTAGAAGAGGGCATCAGAAGCTGCCTCAGACTGAGTCAGACCTGTTTATCTCAGTTCCATGTAGCTTGACTGGCAAGGACTTAATAGGAATTCAGACAAGGTTGTCTTCCAGCCCTACCTGGAGATGCCAGAGACTGAACCTGGGACCTTCTACATGCAAAGCAGATGTTCTGCCATTGAGCTGCTAACCTTCTGGGTCTTACCTGGCAGTGCAGATGTCCCTGTTCAGCTTTGTCACTGCATCCCTGTAGCTTTGCTAAGCAAGACGCTTCCATCAAAGAATCATAAAGAGCTGGAATGGGCTTCTGGGGGTGTGTAGTCCAACCCTTGTCATGGCAGAGCTGACAGTCACTTTAGGCAGCTCCCAGCTAGATGGCCCAGTGGTCTCACTTGGTATGATGCAACTTCCCGAGTACCGAATGCAGCCACTGGTCATTGGAGGACAGGACACAGCTCAGTGGTAGAACGCAGATTTTGTATGCAGAATGTCCCATGTTCAACCTCAAAGAAGTACAGTGGTACCTCAGGTTACATACGCTTCAGGTTACATACGCTTCAGGTTACAGACTCCGCTAACCGAGAAATAGTGCTTCAGATTAAGAACTTTGCTTCAGGATGAGAACAGAAATCGTGCTCCGGCGGTGCAGCAGCAGCAGGAGGCCCCATTAGCTAAAGTGGTGCTTCAGGTTAATAACAGTTTCAGGTTAAGAACGGACCTCCGGAACGAATTAAGTACTTAACCCGAGGTACCACTGTATAGCTGGGGGAGACTCCTGTCTGAAAATTGCTGCCAATAGGCATAGACAATACTGAGGACCCAGATAGATCAGCTTCCTGTCCTCACTAGATGAATACGAAAGTTGCTTCCCAGAATTATTAATGTTTCTTTTAGCATGGAATCGTGCAGCTATAAAGCCATGCCTCATCAGGTTTGTAAAGAGGAAGAGGAGCATGACAGTTACCTGTTGCTATTTTGCCGGCGGCTCTTCAGGAGTAGATTTGCAGGTAGCTGCAATAACCAAGATGGTTAGAATTCTTCATCTCGGAGGGAGTGGGGGTGAGCCCCCACCCCCCATGAAGTGACAAGCAGGAACCAACTGTAAACAGAAGCCTTCTAATTCCGACAGGCGTGATGGATGAAAGAGAGAGCATCATTGACCTGGTTTCACTTCGTTAAGCTTTCCAATTAAGCAGGGGTGCGATAGAAAACGAGTCTGCAGGAATATCTGCAGCCATCAAGCACAGATGTTTTGCAGAAGTGTGCATGTTTCTTTTGTACTTAACAAACAAACAAACCACACAACTATTTTCCTTAAAAAAAGAAAAAACTCATTGAGCTTGGGGAGGGGGCAGGGTTCTTAAATTCCCATCTTCTTTCCAGAATTTGAGTTCTGGAAAACATGGTCATAGTGGCTAGTACGCAGAGTAGTACATTGGTACCTCGGGTTACATACACTTCAGGTTACATACGCTTCAGGTTACCGACTCTGCTAACCCAGAAATAGTACCTCGGGTTAAGAACTTTGCTTCAGGATGAGAACAGAAATCGTGCTGCGGTGGCAGCAGGAGGCCCCATTAGCTAAAGTGGTGCTTCAGTTTAAGAAAACAGTTTCAGGTTAAGAACAGACCTCCGGAACAAATTAAGTACTTAACCCAAGGTACCACTGTACTAGCATTGGATACAACCCTTTGTTCTTGGATTATTTCTGACATACATTGACTGAGATAAAAACTTGGAGCTGAACATTTCAGTCCTGCTGGAAATTATGTCTGAGGACATTAAGGGATGGGGCAGGCACGTGCTCCCCTTCCGCATCACACCATTGAATGGAAACTGCCTTACGCTATGCAGTGAGGAGACCACTAGAACATTTTCAGCCTCCTCTTGAGCCAGAGGACAGGGATTTAGAGCTGCTCTTGGTCCCAGTTCTGGGACCGAAGGAGCTCCAGTTTATCCTCAGGAATGTAAGGAGGCAGCGATTTCCAGCCTGTTCTGGATTCATGGCAATCAGCACTGTTTCTATTCTGCTACAGCTCGGCTTCCAATGAAATCTTTTTTTCTTCTTCTTTTTGTCTTGCTATTTGCCGCAACCGAAACTTACACAGTTAATTAGATAATTAATTTTAGTGAATTTCAATGAAAGGGAAATGTCAAAAACAAAGCTGAAAAATAATGTATTGGCTTATGTAATGTTTGTGGACTAACCCCCCCCCCAATACTATGAATATTAATAAATAATGATAATGATAATGATAATGTCTACTTGCAATTGGCCTCTTTGAAATAATCCATTTATTCTTCTGTATTCTTCTTACAGGATCAGCCTCTCAATCCTTACAAAGGCTTGGAAACCCAGGTGAGTTCTTTATTATCATGTCCTCTTCTTAAAGTCTTTATTCAAATTCTGGGATGTTCTGGCATGCCCTTCCTTTGAAAGCCAGCAAAGCCAGGATGTCGCCTGTCATTACATCTCGACTGTGCCTTGTTGAAGAGTGTACATTTTGTCAGTTCTAAGGATGTCATTCCCACCTTGGAGGTGAAGCAACCTATTTGTACCGCACTTTCTGTATCGTCTCTTTATTTCTTTGCTCATCCTCCCAGACAGATGGCACGTTGGGAAGGAAGACAATGGCGTCTCTTTTCAGATTTTCACCTTCGGTGTAAAAAAATGCATCGTGTGTCAGACGTTGCTTTTAAGGTCACCACGATGGGAAGTGTTTCACATATTCAGTGAGAGACAAGTTCAGTTTATTATTTATTATTTATTAAACAAAATTTTGGACCACTTTGCACCATAAAGCCATTGAAGTGGGTAAGAGTGGGGAGAACAGAGTACAAGACAGACACACAAGCTCTAGGCATAATAAAATCAGTTCAGCAAACAATAAAACCATCCATACAAACTCTATAAACAACAAAACAATTTCATCAGGCTTCCATAAATGACTGAGACATATATTTGCAGTCCATTGTGTGATGGTGTCATTAAATTCCCTTCTTCATTTCTTTGATTGGGGGGGTTACAATTATCTTGGTGACAGGGATGCAGCGAGATGGCACAGATTTAATCCGTTTGCCTCAAGTGTGTCTGATATCGTTGGCAGCTAGAATAAGTATTTCTGCCCTTGCCTCCTGATCCCTTAGGGTGGTATCCAAAGCTAGTCCTACTGAGAGTAGACCCATTGAAATTAGTGGCCTTCACAAACTTAATTTCAGCAGATCTCCTCTGAGTTGGCTACAACTTTTAACTCTTATTGACAGATCTTCTTCTTATGCCATTGGCTTAGCATTTCCACAGTCCACAAGGAAGCTGCTCTTAAACTGCTTCACCTTTTGCCCATGGGCAGTAGGTTTTAGAGGTTGTTAAAAGGAACTTGGCTTGTGTGGTTTTCTGTGGCTATTTCATAGCCACCTGTTGAAGAGGGAAGAGGATGGTTGCAGCTTGTGCATAGAATGGCTTTTAAAAAGTGTACTGGTGGGAGTGGTGTCTACCACAACTTTACCTCATCATTGAGTAAAAACAACCAGCACTACTACTGGGCAAACACCTTTCCAAAGCTTTTTGGATGTGATTTCAGTTCTGCCAAGTGATTCTGCCGATGCTACTTTCGTGATTTTGTGACCTCAGTTTATTTTGTCATCAGTGGGTGTAGTGTGTGCGTTGTTGTTAATCATTTTATTCATTTTTTTTAAACCACCCTGAGAACATGATTCAAGGCAGTGTAAACCTACTTTAGAAACAAACAAAAAAGGGGGGTTAAGAGCAGCATGCCTCTTAGGAATGGGGGACAAATTCAATTTAATTTGAATGTAAAAGTGAAACTGCCTAATAATTCACACTTTCTGGAACAGTACAATGCAAGTATCATTCAAAACAGGATCTTATTTGCATTTTCCAATGCTGTTCTCCAGCCCAATAAATGTGTGCAAAAATGCGTGTAGTGAGATCAATGGGCAGGGAATTCCAGAGAGTAGGTCCTGCTGCCACACTGTAGTTTGGATTCCTTGGAAGCATGGAACAAAAGTCATGTGGCAACTGTAAAAAATGCCAGTTATCCAATTGGTCACATGATTGCTAATGGTGGTGGTTTGGGGAAAGGGAGCCAAAATGGCACCCAATCTCACCGAGATTGGTAAATGGGTCTTTCCTGCCTCAGTTCCTCCCTGAACACAGCTAGGTAGTGTGCGTATGTATGTGTGCATGCATACAGTCGACTACAGTAGACATCAAGCATTTTGAAAGTCAGGAATTGCCAAGCCTGAGGCCTGTGGTTTTCCATTTAGCCACAGAGCGTGTATAAAATGTCTTTGGCATCTGCCCTTCTAATTTGCCTTCCCCGACCCGAATGTAGTTCAGCCTTCATGCGTATTAATTCCTCGCTAAGTGAGTGCCAAGGCGAATGCCAGCTGGCTTTCAAAGTCTCTGTGGTTCCCCCCTTTTTTCCAGGAGGACATAAATATTTCCAGCAGGCAGAAGAAACTGTGCTTATACACTCACACATGCACACCTGCTCTTAAATAATTAAGATAGAGATTAAGTGTGTGGTTCTACATATGGATAAGAGCAAATGGGGGAATTGCTGGGTGTGTTTCAGAGCCGGGACTTCTCAGCCAACTGTTTTGCTAGTCTCTTTTATTTGAGATCTATTACGGGGGCCGGGAAACAGCTTTTCATGTGCGCCGTCTTTGTACCTTGCGGTGCTGAGACCGAGTCAAAGCAGTTCAAAAGCAGGAACTGAGATCAAGGAGGGCTTACCGGGGAGACAAAACTCAAATGATCGTGTTTTGCATGTTGTGAAAGGGCCAGAGTTTGAGCACCAAGAGAGATGATCATCGGAGGCAAAAAGATTTGGTTTTTGCTGCATTTTCTTCTTCTTTTCTGAAGCCATATTTCTCATGTTCAAAGCTGGCAGCAGAAAGTACGGAGGAGGAAATCTCCCATGGCTGTCAAGCAAACTCTGTATTGGGTTCTGACTTAAACTATTGCATTTACTCCCATGTGTGTATGTTTTGAAAAGAAGAGCACATAGCAGGTTTGAAATGTTCAATGCAGCTGATTTTGTGTGTGTTTGTGGTTGTGTAGCAATATCTGATGTAAATCTATCAATTTTCCACATCACACACAAAACACCATATTGCACAACACATCAACCACTTTGCTTTAAAATATTGTATCAAATTCTTACAATTCACTCCAGTTTCCCCCCCTGCATATTGCCATGAGATCTCAGGAGGTTATAAACACAATGTTCTTGATGCATATAATCCAAAAATGTTTGCCACGCATTATAGAAAAGATGGGGGTTAGAATTCCGTTTGGTCTCACGAATCTGGCACGTCAGCTTTTCAGCCAGGGCTATTGTTCATGCTCTGAATGCAACTGATTCTTGAAAGGATGTAAAGCCCTATTGCCTCTGGCTGCAGAAGTTTGAGGAATAATGGTGGTACTAAGCCAGGAATAGTAAACATGATGCCTTCTAGATATTGTTGGACTCCAACTCCCATCATCCCCAGGCAGCATCAGCAGTGGTCGGCTGGATGCATAAATATAGGATGGGGGACACCTGGTGTGGCAGGAGTTCAGGTGAAAAGGACCTAGGGGTCTTAGTGCTTGACATGAGTCAACAGTGTGATGCAACAGTGGGAAAAAGCTAATGGTATTCTAGGCTGCAGCAACAGAAGTGTTGTGTCAAGGGAAGTAATAGTATCACTTGGAGTCCTGAGTCCAGTTCTGGGCGCCACAGTTTAAGAAAGATGTTGACAAGCTGGAATGTGTATAGATGAGGGCAACCAAGATGATCAAGGGTCTGGAAACCAGACCTTATCAGGAACGATTGAGGGAGCTGGATATGTTTAGCCTGGATAAGAGGAGACTGAGAGGTGATATGATAGCCATCTTCAAATACCTAAAGGGCTGTCACATGGAGATGGAGCAAGCTTGTTTTCTGCTGTTCCAGATGGTAGAACCCAAACCACTGCATTCAAATCACAAGAAAGGTGATTCTGACTAAACATGAGGAAGAGCTTTCTGACGGTAAGAGCTGTTGACAGTGGAACGGACTATCTTGGAAGGTGGTAGGCTCTCCTTCCTTGGAGGTTTTTAAGCAGAGGTTGGATGGCCACCTGACAGGGATTGTTTAGCTGTGGTGGCTGCATTGCAGGGCATTGCACCAAGATGACAATTTGGGTCCCTTCCAACTCTACAATTCTGTGATGCCATGACGGGTATCATAGTCCAACAGCACTTGAAGGGCACTGGCGGCCCCTGTGCTAAAGGACTGGAAAGGAAGGGTGGATAAAAAGAAATCTGATTTCATAACTCCTCTTATAATCTGTATGTCCAGTACTTGTGAGCAGCAATTTCAGGATAAGAGCATCATGGGACATTGCTAGTTGTCCACCAGCTTTAGTTTGCTGTTGGCCATGTTTGGGGCAAAGGGTTGTTGCACAGTGGTGGTGCATCTGCCTTGCATGCAGAAGGTCCCTGGTTCAGTCCCAGCATCTCCAGGTAGGGCTGGGGAAAACTCTGTCTGTAACCCTGCAGAACCGCTGTCAATCAGTGTAGACCAGGATTTCCCAGCCAGTTTTGGACTATAGTTGCCATCATCCCTGACCACTGGTCCTGCTAGCTAGGGATGATGGGAGTTGTAATCCAAAAAAATCTGGAGACCCAAGTTTGGGAAACACAGGTATAGACTGTACAGAGGTAGATAGACCAATGGTCTGGCTTTGTATGTATATGGCAGCTTCCCATGTTCTTCAGCGTAAATGCAAGAAAAAATCAAATCAGTTGATGGTTTTCCTTTAGGTCTTCCATTATCTACTCTCCAGATGAGTTAGTGATTATCAGGCCATTGCTTATCTAGAATATGTTGCCAGCAAGGGGTGTGGGTGGATGAGTGAAAGGCAGCAGTTAACCATGCAGTTTGTACTATTAGACTAATAAATTGGATTTACTGGAAAATCTTACAATGATATAGTATTAACTCCCAACTCGTTGATGCTTCCAGAAGTCTTATTAATGTCAGTTTCATAAATATTCTCCCTTTCCATTTTTATTATTATGCTCAAGGCAATTTTCATCAAAACTGACAAACGTGTAACAGCAATGAACACATCAGCCTGTGAAACAATTACACCACAATATACACAGAACAATGGAATAAACTGAAACTGTTCATAATAATAAGACAGTAGACATAAATATCAAGACACTGATATCTGGTAAAAGATTTTTTTTAAAAAAAAATATTACTCAGTATAATAATCAGTAAAGTCAACCACATCAATCAGTTTATAATTCCATGCTCCCAGGGATTGGCCTTTGCCACCCAGCAGTGGAGGGAGAGAGTAGCCAGCATCTCAGCCTCCCATATGGCAAGAAATGCTTTGCATTTGCATGTGAGACTGAGAATTTGTAGAGGAACTTAGGAGCCAATCAGTGTGCACGCTGGGTATGTTATAGCAATCTTCACGTTTCATTGGCAGAAGAGGCATTAGGCTGCAACATTAGTGAGCAGGAGTGCCCTTCCTGATCTCTTAAGGGATCTTGGATCAGAAATCCAGTTCAGGTGCTAATGGGCCACAGCACCCTCTGCCAGTAGTCAGGTGGTGGAGTCTACCAGAATCAGTTTGCGCCATAGGCAGACCCCCAACAACAGTTGACCCACAGGTGGGCTGTGTGGGTCAGGGATGACAGAAGTTATAGTCCTGCAACATCTGGAGGGCCACAGTTCCCCATCCATGGTTTAGGTTAGCCTCTTCTCCACAGGTACGCGGGCGCTGCTATGCCATGGTCGCTGATGAAGGGTCAGAAAGGAATTTTCCTGCATTGGCAGGTTTTGCCTTTCCCATAGCAAAACGTCACAACTTTGGCAGTTTCAGGCCTTGGACGGAATCCTTTAGACTATCTTTCTAAAGGGGGGGGCATAAAGCGGTGACCCAAACCCCCCTTGTGGCGGTGATCCCAGGGTTCCCTGTTAAAGGGGTCTTGAGGGGAGGCATTGGCCATACGCCAAGAGGTTGTCATTGCTCTCCCCTGCGATGGTGGCAAAACAGGGGGCGGTCTCTCTGCTTGAACATATGTTCTTCAGAGCCAGTCCAATCCCCACACAATCTGGATAACCTTGATGTCTCCCAGAGCCCCGGCTGGGGACTGGGAAAGATAAACGCCCAATGCCTGAGCCAAGTTCTCCCTACATCTGAAACGTAATAAAGTTGTGGCCAATTTTAATCCAATAGCACGTTGTCTTGAGTCATTATTCCCCTTGGGGGTTGCCTGGGGTTGGGGAGACTCCTCCTGTCCATGCAAAATCTTTATAGCCAAGGAAACATTTGAACCATGGCCAAAGCTCAAGAAGGCTGCATGCAGGACTTGCCCCAAAGTACCATGGGAATTGTAGTTTGTTCAGAGTACTGTGAGTTATAGCTCTGTGGGGGATTAACCACAGTTCCCAGGATTCTTTGGCAGAAGTCATGCTTTTCAAATGAATAGTTTGTACGCAGCCTAATAGGACAGCTGTGGGTCGTGTAAACTTTCAAAGTTACATAGCCCCTACTTCTGTACAACCTGAAAATAACTTTATAGAAAGCTGATACCTCAAATCTTGATAATAAAGCGGCAACAAATCAATTAAGTTTTATCAGTAAGCTCCAGATCGGCTTCATGGTAACCTTTCAAAGCTGCCTTTTTCTTTTGACTTTGAAAACCCAGAAACGTGTCATTTGAGAGCTGGAAGAAATGGAGGTCGCCACCTTTTATTTTTGGCATCAAACTGATGACTGGCAGAAGTCTCTCCACCCCCCAGCCGCCCACCACATTTTTTTAAAAAAAAATTCATTTATCCCAATCAAAGAGTTTGAGCACATACAGCATTCTTCACAGTTTGACCTTTTAAAACTGTCAGAATGATATTAAACTGGGAGCATTATCATCTTATTTCGACTTGCGAGCCAGGGTGCCATCTAAATCCTGCTTCGAATGGCGACTTTTTAATGTGACCTTTGGCAAGTTGCTTGTGTCGCAGCCTCACAAGGACATGTGCCTTGGAGTTGTTGTGTTGGAGGCAAAGCCTCAGAACTGGCTTCTTCTCTGGAGAGGGTGGAAGTCGCCGTTTCCACCCAAGGAGCTGTGGGGTTAAGCTCTTGTTACGACGATTATTGTTGTTTCCTTAATTGCCTTCCAAGCAACAGTCATGAGGCAATTTACACATTAGATTATTAGAAGCGGTTAAAAAAACACAAAAACAGCCATTACCTCATAAAATAAAGTACATTCTCAAGAGACTACATGCTGAATTGAATGTTAACAACAAAAACTGACCCGATATAGAAAAAGAACAAAATAAATGCTATGAATACAAAAATAAAGCCGTATTTCATTGGGACTTTCCATCTCCATAATAGACCTATCATAAAGGTAACAAATGGCCGACAAATGGAGGCAAACTCCATAGGTTCAGCTGCATCCAGAGATACTCTTAATTTATAAGTCAGGGTTTTTTCCCCAGGAATTAGAATAAACATTACTTTGTGGAACCAGATATTTAAAGACAAACCCTAGGACTCCCTGTGATATGGTCAAAGGGGCAGCTACTGATAGAAAAATGACAAGAGGTTTGCATATGAAGTCTGTATTTCACTCGTCAGAAATTGGCAGAAGATGCAGTTGGGGTTGTGAACTCTGTTTTTGTTGTTGTTTTATACTTCTTCTTTTCTTTTCTTTTTCATTTTATTACTGGAGGGCTGTTTAAACTTCATCATGAAGTCTTGAGATTAAACAACAACAACATCTAACATAATATTAAATCCATACAAAGCAGACCCTTTCGACTAAGTCCCATTTATCTAGCTTGATAAAAGCCTGTTTGAACAAAATGTCCTTTTTTAATATAAATATTTTTATTTCATTTTTTTTGAAATTACACAGCTAAGAAGATACACGTAACAAGTTACTATAGCATTTCCCTGTAATCCCTCCATCTCTCTCCCTGATCCGGGAATGGAGCGGTGTTTTTAATGGAAGATGTTGTTCCAGAGCTGCAGGTGTGTGTGTTGAAGATGCCGCACTGCAGAATTGTCCATTGAAAAATAGTGAAGGGATACCAAGTTTTTATAAAGTCATCTGCATTTTGTTTACCCCTCAGGGCTTTCAGGTGTTTAGTGAACTTTTCCATTAATGCCACTGTCCATATATTTTTGACTGCATATGGAGACAATGTGAACTGTCTTCACTTGTTTCCAGAAAGTGCAGATATAGGGTGCCTGAGCTTAGAAATACGTTGCATTTGGGGAAATTGCTGTGTAAAAAAAATTGAAATGTGTATTTTAGACAAAATTGCATACAACTGTATATTCTGGAAGAAATTCTTAGGACAATATTGATGAATTTTCATGAGAACTTTTTTTTAAAAAAAATCACAAGCTGATGTGGAAGTGTGTAGAACTGAAATTAAGTTTGGGAAATTGAGAAACAAATATGGACAGATCCACCCATCCCTAATCTGCAGTTTCTAGCAAGTAGCAAGGTGAATCCTGCAAGCCTAATGCCTACCCACCTCTGCCCTAAGCTTCAGAAGGGGATATTGGCAGCTTCCAACGAGATGGCACCAGTGTGGGCGTTCTGGAGTCAACACACACGCTTCAGGTCAACGAGGGCTTTAGCTAATTGGTTTATTATAATGGAAGCTCTTGTAAGCAAGCTTCTGCTTCATCACTTGCAGATATTGGACTAAGAAGGAGATGGGGGGTGATAGATTTTTACATACGCACAGTGCAATATTTAGCCATCGGTTAGTGTCATCTTTTACAAATGACTGTATCCACCACTCCATCCGATCCACCAGCTCCATGCCTGGCTGGAGGTCCATCCTTTGTATTTGTGCAGCCTCCTCTGTGCAATCAGGGCTCCAGATCACATGGGGTTGCCTGTTCCAGTGGTGCTGAAGTCAAAGGGCTGGGCCAGTGATGTGACCCAGCTCTCCCTTCCCCATCAACCTTAAGAACCTAAGAAGAGTCTCTTGCATCAGGTCAGTGTCCCATCTAGTCCAGCATCCTATTCTCTCAGTGGCCAACCAGATGCCTTTGGGAAGTCCACAAGCAGGACCTGAATGCAACAGCTCTCTCCCCTCCTGTGGTTTCCAGCTACTCACATTCACAGGTGGACTGCCTTCGACAATGGTGGGCTTCCTGTGCCTTTTGCTCCAGCCTGTATGGAGGAAGGAAATATCATAAGAGACCTCTGCATGCTTCCTTCTTGTTCCAGCCCACAAATCCCAAGGCTATAAAGCCACCCCGGTGGTGGAGGGGTGCCCATAAAGCAACTCCACAAAGCCATCTGCACTTCATGGTAGCTGGTCTTAATCATTTTTCCAATCAAAGGCCGGTTGGCATCCTAATTGATTTTATATTATGTCCCTTACCAGAAGGGAGAAGGCGTGTGCTTACCAGGGCAGCACAAAGAGAGCAGGTCTATCCTTACTGCTGTATTTAATGCTGCTGCTAATCACGGAGATTAGGCTGAAACAATTACAACAGCTAATTAAAGAACAATGCGGGTTTTGGCATCTTTTTTGCAGACAGCACTACCGGGAATTCCTAACTCAGGCAAAGTAGAGATAATTAAAAATCGAGCTCCGGTTTCCTCACACGGGCATCTGGATCATACTGATTAAACTGCAAACAAAACAAACGCACACGCAAAAACAGATGAAACCAACACTTTGCAGCCTATCCAATTTCACTTAAAGGGCCTTTTGGACAATTCATAAGCAGGAAAGTAGAAAGGGAGAAGAAAAGGCAGGGAGACAGCCAACTCTCAGCAGCCAATTAGGTGACTAAGCTATGAAGATGGATTGTGACTCTCCCTCGCCCTTTTAAATGCCAAACGCTGAGTACTGCAAGCAATAGAGCCTCGTGGAGCACTCAAAATCGTTGGCGCTGCTACTGACCGTGTCTGGACAATCAGCTTAATAAGCCAAGAGGGGAATGAGCCTTTTGGCTGCACGTGCCGCTAGGGATGGATGGATCAGGCTCAATTCAGGCTGTGCCAATTTTACATGTGGCTGGTATTAAGTTTATTCAGTCCTGTTATGAGCTGCATGTGTAGTTCCTCTCCTCCCCCCTCCCCGCCCCCCCAAAAGTGCAAAGATCATTCAGCTAAGGAAAGTTATTTCCAATGAGTTGTTTGGATGCCAGATAATAGGAATCCCTGGTTTCCCAAAGATCTGCTCTTTCCCCCTCTTCTTTGGTGCACTTTTCCTCTTTCTGGTTGCCCTTCCTTTTCCCCTCGCACTTAGGATGCAGCTTTCCTGCGGTGGCTTCGACTGAGATCAGGTAGTCCCTAGAAGTTGTTTCCTGTAAATGCTGCTTTGCGATAAGTGAGGGTGGGTGGAGAATACCATTCCCCCCAAAAGGCAAATTTGAAAACTTTGCCAAGAGGCTTAGATAGCAGTTGAAAGCCAGACACTCATTAAGAATTCACCGTACTGTACAGTTAATTTATAGTACAATGGTGTACATGTCTGCTCATAAATGAATCTCTGTGTTTAATGGGGCTTCCTCCCAGGTTAGTGGATACAGGATGGCAATGGGTTGGTGTTGGAGGAAAAAACGTGTTCTTGTCAGTGCTATTTTTCTAGAGAAATAGATGCCAGAATTCACCATGAACACCTCCCTTGTTCTCTTATTATGGCAATGGCACCCACCTGAGAGGTGCTGGGACTGAGTTCTGGTGAGTTCTGGCTGGGAAAAAAGCCCTGATTCTTGTGCCTTTAACAGCTGCATGGCAGGCAAATTCCACAGGTTAAGCATTTTCCAGTATGGAAATGCAATTATGGGGAAAGCTGCTCTCTAATTTTGAGTGAAAACATGCCCTCCATGGCAGCCATGTTGTGATAGGCCACACGCCCATCACAGCTGCTTTCTGATCAGCATCCACAGGACTCTCTCAAAATTTGAAATCTTCCCACTGATCCATAAAGGTTGGCACCCCTTCAGTTAGGTGATGGAACCAAAGACTTGCAGGAGTTCTTCAAGTGAAGGCTGGGGACAAGGGCATTTTTAGTTCTGGATTTCATGAAGTAAGCAGAAGGCTGGATTTGGACTGCTTCACAAGGCAGTTTATTCAGTTTCTCCATTTGTGTGTGGCATGTGAACTTCCACATGACATCAAAGCCACTCCTGGAGAACTAATGGAATATAGCGCATGGTTGGAGTTTATTTCCATGTTATTTGATTCCAGAAAGAAAAAAATATTTGCAGCTGCTTAACCCAGAAAATTGCTGGAACAGAGGGATAAAATTTGGGGTGTTATACTGGCATACGATTCTTCCCTGCTCTTTCCTTGGGAGAATCGGGGGGGGACAGAAGCACACACGTGCAGAAAAAATGGGGGAGTAGTGACATTGTCCAATGACACCGATTATTGTGTCACACCCTGTCAATTGGTTTATAGGACACGTATGACGTTCCAGTATATCGGTCAAAAAGCCACAGTTCCATAGACAGCTACTGCAGTGAGGATGGAACATAAGAAAATGGGTCAGAAGCCCTAGCATTATAATCGGGAAAACTAATATAATATTCCCCACATCTGAATGTGTGGTGGTCTGTAAGACTTCCTCCAATCCTATGATTCTCTTAAGTGCAATGCAGTACTGCATTTTGGGAGATCAGAGTTTAAAATAGATATTACTAATGTTGCATGTCCAATATTTACATGCTTGTGGGGGGGGCACAAGGTGACGCTCTTAACATTGCTTGAAAGTGTTTGAGCACACATCTTCTCATAAAACGGGACGGCTAGATTTACAGACCTAGCTCACCTTGGAATTCCAAGGGATGGCAGCAACGCTTAACATGCATAAACAATGGTGCAATATAAAAGATATTGATGTAAAAAGGCTGTAAATTGCTTTCCCAAATATATGCCTTCATGTCTCGTCCAATGCACACGATTACTCATATTTGTGCAGGGCAGAAAGGGGAGAACGTTAAGCCGTTTATCAAACAATACATAAAGCTCAAAAGCTAATGCAAATGCAGTGGGTCAGTTCTCCCGGCAAAAAGGATAGCACACAACTGTGAAAAGTTATTGGCATGTTGCATTAATTCCCCACATTCTGCCCCCCTTTCAACAGAAATGCTCAGAAAATGTCAACTGGATGCCCAATATCCAATCATCCTTACCACCATCCAAATTCATGTAGGAAAAACAGAAGCTTTCAGCACCAATCCAATGCAGCAACAGAATCTGGCTTTGCACAACATTCTGGTAACAAAGGGGGGAACTGCTGGCCATGTCAGCCAGGTCTTGCAAATAACTCAGTTGGTTGGAGCATGGTGCTGATAATGCCAAGGTTGCAGGTTCGATCCCCCCGTGGGACAACTGCATATTCCTGCATTGCAGCGGGTTGGACTAGATGATCCTCAGAGTCCCTTCCAGCTGTATGATTCTGTGAATTCTATAATTCTATTTCAATTTAAACAGCCTGAAGGGGACACCTACACATCTCATTAGCAGGGCATAATTTCACTAATGGGCTGGTTCGAATGCATTGTCAAACAATGGTTTGCAGTAGCAGTAGATTCCATACCATGCTGAGTGTTCCATATAGATATACAACCCATAGTTTCTGCTCTTTACCTTTCGCCCTGTCTTCTTTCATAATCCCCCAAGATTAATAATCCCCTGGTAGAGCAATGTCTCAAACCAGGGTTTGTCAGTTGAGGGTGCTGGCACTGATTTCCCCAAATATGGATTACAAACAAACTTCAAACCATGGCTTCAGATCCTTGTTGAGCAGATGCTCACAAAGCATGGCTTGTCAGAAGCTGTTGGTTGAGAAATTCTGGGAAACTGTGGTTTGACATTATGTTTTGGGTCACTCTCAGTGAATCCTGTTCTGTAGAGATGTGTGGTGGGGCAGTTACCACACAAAAGGGACACAGACCACAAATACAACTCTGCTGTGAAATAGTGCATTTGCTGTACTCCAGCTCAGTTGATGCTCCCCTGAAGTACAACCCAGCCTTTGCCATGGCTTAAACAGAGAATCCCCATTTAAGAGTCCTGCCAAAAATTGCCCGTGCTACCTTATTTTATGTGGGGGTCAGCCCCACATAGGGTGCATTGCAGTAATCTTATCGGGGCCAGATCTCCTCCAACCCCTGTGGGACATTTTGACAGGTGGGCAGCGACTCCCACCTGTGAATCACTTTGACATCACAGCAATGCCAGGTGAGCCATCGTAAAGGTTTTCCTTTGCAAACACCAGCAGAGGAGTGCCCATTGCATTGCAGGCTTGAATTGAAATTGGCAGTGCAAAGGGTTATTTGTGCTTACAGCAAATCAGTGTAGTTCTCAGTGGGGAAGTCTGTAGCACAGCTGATCCCAATGGGTTTGTTGTCATTGGTGCCAACAGTAAGCCTAAGCTTTCCAGGGGTCCTCCATCCCTGGCATACATCAACAGTGGCTAGACCTGGTTTCTGCAGCTGAGGTTGTGTAAAGGGCATTTCTGGGCACAGCAGCTACCTGAGCATCCAAGAGAACTGCCAAAGGTTCCCTGGCTGCTAGTCCAATGTCCTACTCTGTGCCGGAAATCCAGAGCTAGCACACCCCTGGCAGATGGCTGTCCAGCCTCTGTTTGAAACCTCCTGCAAGGGAGAGCCCAACACACCACTAGGTAATTGCTTCCTTTGCTGAGCTGATCCTTGAGATGTTTCTCCTAATTTCCAACTGAAACCCACCTTTCCGTCTCTTATGCCCATTAAGGAAGTATAGGGGGTTTTCTTCTGCAAGTCCCAAAGATCTCAGAAGGCCACTCCTCAGTAACCCAGAGCAGTGTGGCTGCCCCTGTTGTGTGGAATAGCATTCTTGCTGAAATACAACAAGGCACCCACTATCTGAGCTTTCCGGAAGCAGCTGAATACATTTTTGTTTTGACAGGCTTTCCCAGCTGACTAAATGGGACTCTGCCATGAGTGTCTATTTTGTATGCTTTTGGACTTGTCTTAACCGTATTTGCTCTCTTGAGTGGGATAGCCCTTTGAGTATATGAATGCTGTCATCCCCACCTCCTCCACCACCACCTCAGTCTTCTCTTATCCAGGCTAAACATACTCAGTTTCTTCAACCTTATGCATATTTTTTGCACTGTCCGCTAATCCAGTTTCTGGCTGTGACCTTCTGTCTTCCCAGAATGCCTCTCCTGTGCCTTTAATGTGAAATGGCATTCAGGATGTGCCAGCTGGGGAAAAGAGCCCCTGCAATTTCCAGCTGTGGGGCTTAGGAACAATTTTGTATTCCCCCCCCTTTTTTTTAACGAGATAATTGCAAACATTGGGGCCAAATCAGTGCTTCCCTTGTGCCAACCATGGCCTGGACTCCTGCACTGTGTGTAGGAGGTGCATGCATTAGTAATCTGGCATGGACACACCAGTTGAATGTTTTGTATTTCCCGAGAAGCAGTGCTGTGTGTGTGTGTGTGTGTGTAGCCACACAAACAAAAACCCCTCTTTCTACAGTGCTCAGTACAGCCTTGGGGGTTATCATAACAGTTTTGGCTGACTACATTTGTAAAGGGGGAAAGCTGGCAGGAGGGAGGGAGAGATGGAATTGGGTTTCCACATCCAACAATCTGGTCAAACCCAGTTCAGTTATGCCTCATGCTGGCAGCAGGGAGCCCAGAGGAATTAAAGAGGCATGGTTTTCCTTGCTGGTTAAGCAGACGCTCAAAGGAAGCTAACCACGGAAAGGAGGAACAACCAATAAGGTCTGATACTGTAATAATATGTGGCATTTTTGCATATGCATGAGTCATCCATAACCGGAGCCACTGGCCGTTTTCATATAGGGCAGAAACTTTTACAGTGGTATCTCGGGTTAAGAACCTAATTCGTTCTGGTGGTCTGTTTTTAACCTGAAACTGTTCTTAACCTGAGGTACCACTTTAGCTAATGGGGCCTCCCGCTGCCGCCGCACGATTTCTGTTCTCATCCTGAAGCAAATTTCTTAACCCGAGGTACTATTTCTGAGTTAGCAGAGTCTGTAATCTGAAGCGTCTGTAACCTGAGATACCACTGTGTTTCCCACATGTAGCAATGCCTGCTGTTGCTTTGTAAAACTGTAAGCTGTGTATATATATATATTTGTAACATCCCATGCTTGTTTCTTTTTTGGAAATAGCACCGAAATGGCCCTCTCGCTCCAGTAGCTATAACATATGGGATAAAATATAAGCTGTATTTAAAATATACATTTATTGACAGGCTTAACCTTTCCAGATAATATTGCTTGCAAAATACAGAAATATTAAGCCTATCCCCAGATTAAACTAAGCACTCTGAGATTGCTTGGATCGAAAAGGCCACCTGTTACAAAACTGGCTGCCGGTGAGAGAACTGTTGGGCATACCAATTATCCAGAGCTCTGATGAAGCAAGGAGATGCACTTTAGATCTGGGTATTCTGCTGCCTTATCCTAATATACTGAAGGGGAGAGGGATGGTGGTGGCATAACCCCAGCTGTCTTATTTATTTATGTGCATTTATATCTTGTGTTTCTTCTGTCAAGGAACTCATTTGCTTTCCATTATCTGGTCACGTATCCATTTATGCCATCCTTGCTGCTCAGATATATTTAAAACTGGCCTATAAAACATAAAGGAGTACTAGTAGAGGAACATAGGAAGTGATTTTGTACTGGTCAAGAAGCAAAATGATCAAGGGGACAGATTGACTCCCCTGTGAGGAAAGGTTATAGCATTTGGGACTTTTTAGTTTAGAGAAAAGGCAAGAAAGAAGTGACATCATAGAGGTTTCTAAAATATTGTACGGTGTGGAGAAAGCAGCTAGAGAAAAGGTTTTCTCCTTCTCTCTTAACCCTAGAACTCTTGGACACCCAGAGAAACTGAAAGTTGGAAGATGCAGGCAGATAAAGTTCCGTATTTACTCGATCCTAATGCGCCATCGAATCTAATGTGCGCTTCAAATTTCAGAACCTTGAAACCAACCCAAAAAAGTATTTGCTGGCGAATGTAATCAAATCTAATGCCCACCTTAATTTTCGCAACATAATTTGGCCAAAAAAGGTGAGCATTAGATTTGAGTAAATACGGTATTTCTTCACTCATCGTTAAACTTTGGAACTTGCTCACACAGGAAGCAGAGAAGGCCACCAATCTGGATGGCTTTAAAAGGGGATTGGACAAATTCGTGGAGGAGAAGGCTATCAATGGCTGCAAACCACAGTGACTATGCTTGGCCTCCTCAGTCAGAGGCAACATGGTTCTGAAAACCAGTTGCTTGAAAACGCAGATGGGGAGAGTGCTTAAGGGCTTGGGTCTGTCTTTCAGGTTTCCTGCAGGCACCAGAATGTCCACTGTGAGAATAGGATGCTGGAGTAGATGGGCTGAAGCAGACCCTCCAACATTTTTCTGATGAAAATAGGGGTGTCCTATTCAATAATGATAATAATAATAATTTTTATTATTTATACCCCACCTGTCTGACTCGGTTGCCTGAGCACTCTGGGCAGCCTCCAACATAGATAAAACATAAACATTTTAAAAACTTCCCTATACACGGCTGCCTTCAGATGTCTTCTAAAGGTTGTATAGTTACTAGTCTCCTTGGTTCAGGGGTCACATAACTCCATGCCCTCCAACATTTCTCCAATGAAAATAAGCACGACCTATTCCATACTCTCCAACATTTCTCCAAAGAAAATAGGGATGTCCTAAGGAAAAGAGACATGACCTTGTCAACAAAGGTTCGTATAGCCATGAATTATACCAGAAAGATATGGGTGTCTCGTACACCCCAGGTAGTGTGGTTGCTGACCTTGAGCCAGACATCCTGGAGAGTGAAGTCAAATTGGCCTTAGAAAGCACTGCAAATAACAAGGCCAGTGGAAGTGATGGTATTCCAGCTGAACTATTTAAAATTTTAAAAGGTGATGCTGCTAAGGTGCTCCACTCAATATGCCAGCAAGTTTGGAAAACTCAGCAGTGGCCAGAGGATTGGAGAAGATCAGTCTACATCCCAATCCCAAAGAAGGGCAGTGCTAAAGAATGCTCCAACTACCGCACAATTGCATTCATTTCACACGCTAGCAAGGTTATGCTTAAAATTCTACAAGGAAGGCTCAAGCAGTATGTGGACCGAGAACTCCCAGAAGTGCAAGCTGGATTTAGAAGAAGCAGAGGAACCAGAGACCAAATTGCAAACATGCGCTGGATTATGGAGAAAGCTAGAGAGTTCCAGAAAGACATCTACTTCTGCTTCATTGACTATGCAAAAGCCTTTGACTGTGTCGACCACAGCAAACTATGGCAAGTTCTTAAAGAAATGGGAGTGCCTGATCACCTCATCTGTCTCCTGAGAAATCTCTATGTGGGACAAGAAGCTACAGTTAGAACTGGATATGCAACAACTGATTGGTTCAAAATTGGGAAAGGAGTACGACAAGGCTGTATTTTGTCTCCCTCTTTATTTAACTTATATGCAGAATTCATCATGCGAAAGGCTGGGCTGGATGAATCCCTAGCCAGAATTAAGATTGCTGGAAGAAATATCAACAACTTCAGATATGCAGATGACACAACCTTGATGGCAGAAAGTGAGGAGGAATTAACGAACCTTTTATTGAGGGTGAAAGAGGAGAGCGCAAAATATGGTCTGAAGCTCAACATCAAAAAAAACGAAGATCATGAACACTGGTCCCATCACCTCCTGGCAAATAGAAGGGGAAGAAATGGAGGCAGTGAGAGATTTTACTTTCTTGGGCTCCATGATCACTGCAGATGGTGACAGCAGCCACGAAATTAAGAGACGCTTGCTTCTTGGGAGGAAAGCAATGACAAACATAGACAGCATCTTAAAAAGTAGAGACCTCACCTTGCCAACAAAGGTCCGTATAGTAAAAGCTATGGTTTTCCCAGTAGTGATGTATGGAAGTGAGAGCTGGACTATAAAGAAGACTGATCGCCGAAGAATTGATGCTTTTGAATTATGATGCTGGAGGAGACTCTTGAGAGTCCCATGGACTGCAAGAAGATCAAACCTATCCATTCTTAAGGAAATCAGCCCTGAGTGCTCACTGGAAGGACAGATCCTGAAGCTGAGGCTCCAATACATTGGCCACCTCATGAGAAGAGAAGACTCCCTGGAAAAGACCCTGATGTTGGGAAAGATGGAGGGCAGAAGGAGAAGGGGACGACAGAGGATGAGATGGTTGGATAGTGTCTTCGAAGCTACAAACATGAGTCTGACCAAACTGCGGGAGGCAGTGGAAGACAGAAGTGCCTGGCGTGCTCTGGTCCATGGGGTCACGAAGAGTCGGACACGACTAAACAACAACAAAGTTAAAGCCATGGTTTTCCCAGTAGTGATGTATGAAAGTGAGAGCTGGACCATAAAGAAGGCTGATCGCCAAAGAATTGATGCTTTTGAATTATGGTGCTGGAGGAGACTCTTGAGAGTCCCATGGACTGCAAGAAGATTCATTCTGAAGGAAATCAGCCCTGAGTGCTAACTGGAAGGACAGATCCTGAAGCTGAGGCTCCAATACTTTGGCCACCTCATGAGAAGAGAAGACTCCCTGGAAAAGACCCTGATGTTGGGAAAGATGGAGGGCACAAGGAGAAGGGGACGACAGAGGACGAGGTGGTTGGACACTGTTCTCGAAGCTACAAACATGAGTCTGACCAAACTGTGGGAGTCAGTGGAAGACAGGACGGCCTGGCGTGCTCTGGTCCATGGAGTCACGAAGAGTCAGACACGACTAAACGACTAAACAACAACAAGAAAAAGAGGGACATTCCAGGATCATATCAGAAAGCAGGACGGCTTCTGTAAATCTGGGACTGTCCCTGGAAAATAGGGACACTTGGAGGGTCGGCCAAAGTACGTAATTTTTGCTCTGTGTTCCTTTCCTGCGGGCAATTCCCAGCTTGGCCAGGGATACTGGGAGTCATAGTCCAGCAGTATCTACAGGGCTGCAGGTTCCTAATCTCTGTCATCATTATTGTTGCTGTTATTTCAATTTATTATTAATAATTTATCTCCCACCCTTCTTCAAGAAGGAACTCAGGGAGGCAGCAGTAACTCCTATGTGAAGCAGCGAGAAACTTTCGGTGCCAGCTAGTTATTTGCCTATAAATCTATCAGCCTTCCATTATTAAAAGGTAGTAGAAGAAATCAGCCTCCTAGTCCTCTTCATATCATGGGTTTCTGATATTTATTTTAAACCCCTAATTTTACACCAAGGCATTTTAATTAGTGTTGTTCACCCTAGCTTAGCTTCCCTCAAGCAGAAACTTGTTGGGATGAGCCAACGAAAGCTTCTGTTCATGAGGTAATCTCAAAAAAGGTTATTTCTCATGTTAAGAGTAATTCTTGCAGCCTAATCAAATGTCTGGGGACAAGTAATAAGCAATAATTGGCAGTCTTGGCTGTTTGTAACTAGAAAGAGTGATTCAGCCAAACCAAAAAAAAGTTATTTTTTCTCCTCTCTCTCGAGTTCTTTTGCTGCAGTACCGTTACATTACTAACGTCATGGATATTAATTGTCTCCAATATTCATTCCGTGGGGATTCCAGAGAACAGTGGCTCCGTCAGTTAATAAATTCACATAGTTTGAGGAAAGTTTTAGTTTATTAGAGCTACAGTATGACTTATTTTTTTCCAGGAATTGGTTGGGAGTGAGATATCTTGCAGTCACCATTATAAATATTTCTCTCTCTATTTAAAAAATAATAATTAAAAAACCTCCCCAGGAAGCTAACATGGAAACCATGACATACAGATATGTGAAAGCAAATTAATGGAAGAGACACTCGCATTATTTCACCCGTTCTTGGTGAAGCTACAGAATGAGTGTTTAGGGCTGCTGGGGTCTGAAGCTATATCCACACCATCTATTTAAAGCACTATTGTACCACTTTAGCCATCATGGCTTCCCCCAAAGAATCCTGGGAAATGCAGGTTGTTAAGGGTGCTTAGGTTGTTATGACACACACACAAAATTCCCCTCACTGAGCTTCAACTCCCAGAGTAGTTTAGCGATGAATTCCTTTCCCCAGAGAACTGTGGGAATTGTAACTCTATGAAGGGAATAGTGGTCTCCTGACAAACTCTCAGAACCCCTAACAAACTACAGTCCCCAGGATGCTTTTTGAATCTCCATTTGAACACATTGGCTCAGAACCAACCCTCTGGAGCAAACATAGTGTTGCTGTAGGGTATCGCAAGAAATTTTAGTAGCCACTGCAAGCTACCACAATGATCAGATAAGTGATGCTCCTTTAGGTGCTGGCTTGCTCTTGAGAGGACAAGTCGACCAGTCTCCCCTGGTATTGGAGCCATGGGGCAGATCAGAGGGAGGGCTATGCATGAATCTGTGTATAAATCTTCAGTAATGAATGATTAAATAAGCCCACTGTTTTCTCTTCCTACCCCAAGAAGTGCATTTTTACAAGGGACCTCTCAAACCTGGAGTTGGCTGTGTTGAGGGGCCAAGACAGACTGATGAAAGGGCCTTGCTCTCCCTCACCCCCCTCTTCCTGCTAAATTGGCACATGGATATAAACATCAGAGCAACAGAAAACCCTTTTGCGATGACTCATGAGTTTCGGGACTAGGTGTTGGGTACAGTGAATGATCCTCAGTTCCTACGCCCAAGAACCTCCCCCTACCCTATAATCATTTTTCTGCAGTTTCACCACATTGAGTTTTGAGATAACCGCTTCATTTTAATTTTATTTTAAAAATTTTACTGGAGGCAGGAGGGAAAGTGTGCTTTTCTTTTTGTTCCCCGTTCTTTCAACAGTGCCGTGTTTGTGCACTGGAGGTTGGCAGTTAGTTAATTTTGAGCAAGTATATGTATAAAAAAAGAGAAGATACTTCCTGTTGATCATAAAGAAGAGCTCTGTCTTCTTCCAGGAAAACCACACACACACACACACACACACACACACACACACACACGGCACTGAAAGCTGCACTGTAGTATTTCACAAATCTGTTTTTTGTCCACATTGTATTTTGGACCTCCGACAAGGGCAGTCCAGTCGCCCTTCTGCACAGGGTTTATTCAGAGACCGGCTGTTACAACACAACCTCATTGAATCTGCAGCTGCGGAACAAGGGATTCTTTCAGCCTCCAGTCTATAAATGTTGTGTTTTCCTCCATTGTGAGGAAGCAAAGCTCTGCCACTCTTTAAGGAAAGGAGGATGCTGGCCTAGTTTTCACTGAGACAGTCAACCCAGGGCCAGATTAAGATGGCAGTGTGAGGGAAAGGACAAGATGGCGCCCCCTCATTCCTCAAGCAGTCTTAAGCCCTGTTTGCTATATACAGCTAAAGCACTATTATACTACTTTAAACAGTTATGGCTTCTTCACAAATCCTGGGACCTATAGTTTGTTATGGGGGCTGAGAATTGTTAAGAGATCCCCACAGTTCCCCTCACAGAGCTACAATTCCCAGAGTTCCTTCGGAAGAGGGACTGATTGTTAAACCACTCTGGGAATTGTAGGGTTTTGGGGTTTTTGCAAAAGGAATCACAGTCTCCTAAGAAGTCTCAGCGCCCTTAACAGTTCCCAGGATGCTCTGGGAGAAGCCATGGTTGCTGAAAGTGGTACAGTATTACCAATTTAGAAGAGAAGAGCCCTGAAGAATCTGGCCAGGAGCCCATCTCGTCCAGCATCCTGTTCTCACAATTAAAACAAAAAATCCCTTGTCCAAATGAAGCCAATCAGTGGTGTATGGCAATCGCAACATTTTCAGTGATGAGGATGAGCTGCTGACAGAGCTTTCGTCCGTGAGCAAATTCTACCTTCCTCCAGAGGAGTTCTCAAAAGAGCGGTGGTTGGCAGGTTCCCTTCCCTCAATTAAATCCTGTCAGCTGAGAGAACATCCTCTGGCCTCCTCTCCCCCCTCCCCCTCCCCTCAACCAATCTACCCATTTGCTTTAGTGCTGGATAAAACCAGCTGTGGACCATATGGATACATTGTAAGCTCTTTTGGATTCTCTAAAGTATGATTTAATGACCATGTGCTTGAATGAAGAGCATTACGATGGCTATTAGTTGACCTACATAATCAGGGGAAATGGGAGCCGTCAGCATTCCGCTGCCTTCACTTCAGGATTATTTAGTTAAAATGTCCATTCTCTCACACACCCCACCTCTCGCTTTCCTCTGCTCTGTTTGCTGCTTTTCAGGAGATGCAAATGCTTCTGTCTCGTAGAGCTGGAGCGAACTCATAGCAGCTCAGGCGGAAGACTTGCTCAGGCTTTGCGTTGGCAAGGTTTCCAGTTTGGCTCTCAACGTCTTCATATAGATATATGAGCCAAACTACATGTGACAGTATGCATGGTCTCCAGCTGAGTTTTACTCAAGAGTAGACTCGCTGAAATCAACAGCCCTAAGTTGGCCATGCTTATTAATTTCAATAGGTCTACTCTTGAGTAGGAGAAGCGTTCTATGCAACCCTTGGTATACGAATGCAATTTGCATGCACGTTTCAGATTAGTTTTATATACTGCTTAATCCCGAAATAGGCTTCTAAAGCAGTTTACAAGTATAAAAGCACCCACCAAACGTACAAGCAGCCACAGTTAAAATTTGCAATAAAACATGGCCATTTGAACAGCGCAGCAAGCAATAGACTTAGGTCAAGGGAACCAAGGGAAGGCCTGTATAAAATAAGACCATCATCAGGCAAAGGTGGGGAACTTGAGTCTTGTAGGAGTCTTTGTACAAACCCTGAGTTGCAAGCTGTGCAACTGGGCAGTGCATGAGACACTCTGGGATGAGACAGGCTGTTCCTGAAGTAGGATCCAAACGGAATCTTGATCCCACTGCACACGCCTAATAAATAGCTTTAATAAGGGAGCCTGAGCAGCTTTGAGACTGTAGGAAAGGAGGGTTTTCCCTCTCCCTGCCACGGTCCTAACAACAACTGCTTCTGCATAGTTCCTTTGAGTTTCACAGGAAGCTCCCCATTGGCACCAATGAGCTTCACACATCCATGCACCACAGATTTTCACTTATTTGATTTAAAACAGGGTTGGGGGACCTTTTTCAGCTGAGACCCACATTCCTTTCTGGGTGGGTGGGTGGGGCCAGGGGCATAAAGTGGGAAGGGCAATGAATTTAAAATTTCACCTTTTGTATAGGAGGCTAAAGGTAAAGGGACCCCTGACCATTAGGTCCAGTCGTGACTGACTCTGGGGTTGCGATGCTCATTTCGCTTTATTGGCCGAGGGAGCCGGCGTACAGCTTCCAGGTCATGTGGCCAGCATGACTAAGCCGCTTCTGGTGAACCAGAGCAGCGCACGGAAACGCTGTTTACCTTCCCGCCAGAGCGGTACCTATTTATCTACTTGCACGTTGACCTGCTTTCAAACTGCTAGGTTGGCAGGAGCAGGGACCAAGCAATGTGAGCTCACCCCGTCACGGGAATTCGAACCACCAACCTTCTGATTGGCAAGTCCTAGGCTCTATGGTTTAACCCACAGCGCCACCCGCGTACCATAGGAGGCTAAGCTCTGCACAAATTCACATGGTGTCTTCTCTGTCCTCCATCCAGACAAGCAAAAGGCATTTGTTCAAGGACGCATGCCAACCAAGCAAAAGCTCTCCATGAGAATGCCAAACAGGGCTAGTGACAAAGGGTGTGACTCATGAGCAGAGGGGTGGCCTGAGGAGAGTCATGAGGGGCAGCTGAAGAGGCCTGTGGGGCTGCATTTGGCTCCAGAGCCCCCCTCTTGCCTTAAAACATACGTACAGTGCACCTGGACATGGGCTAGCCAGGATTTATGTTGGGGGCCAGAACCTCAATTAAGTATTTTTTATTGATTTTTATTGATTGGGAGTGCGCTCCTCAACTACACCCATGTACCTGGAGCCCTGCTTACTACAGCAAATGGGGGGGCAGGGAGCATGAACAAAAGGAAAGTACCTGCAGGGAACGTGGCAGTGACAGTGTTTCCTCCTTTACCAGTAGCTTCAAAGGGATGCAGTGAATATCCGGGTTGCCACCTGGCAACCCTAATTACACACCTGATAACGTTTTCCACGCTCATCTTTTGAAGCCTAGATAATATACGCCCTGCTGTTCCAAATCTTGTTGTGTTCTCTCAGGTGTGCCTTAACCAGCGTTCTGAAACCGCTCAGGCTTCTGCTTCAGATTACATTGATCTGCATCCTGTAGCCAGCTATTAGCTTAGCCTTAACTCATTGCTGATGGCTGCGCTCTTTTGTAATGGGGAAAGAAGGGCTTAGGTGCAGTGACTGCAGCTTATCTGTGTTTTTTGACAAGCACACAGAGCAGCCTGGTGTTCTCAATTACGCTGAACCTCTGTGGTTCACCTGTTACTCTTGGCGTGTACATCTTAGGCACTTTTTTTTTGTTCTGCTAATCCCTATACAATGCTCAACTCATTCTCAGAGTGTGAATCCTAATTAGCCAACATGGCGTCATCCATGCACACAAGGGATGTGTGGGCAGGCTCAAGAGAACTATGGGCTTAGGAGAGTATACTGTAAAGGCGCCCCTCTTCCCCTAGCCTGGTTTGGACTTAGAGCACATCTGCACAATACACTATAAACCCCCTTCAACAGCCACAGCTTCCTCCAAAGAATCCTGGGAAATGTAGTTTGAGATAGATAGATAGATAGATAGATGATAGATAGATAGATAGATAGATAGATAGATAGATAGATAGATCACTTAACTACAAATCTCAAGTGGTATATAAAGATACAATCTGAGAAAATAAAAATCAGTTTAAACTGTAAAATCAAACATCAATTAAAATGCCTGTCAGTATTACACCGTATCAAAGCACGGGCATTACTAGTCACACTGAAAACAATGGGAAGCCAATGGGATCTTTGGCTTATTTAATTGCCTCTAAAACAGGGACGTACTCTCAACCAATGTGCCTGAACTTTGGAAAGGTCCGGTGCATTGAAGGAAGAGTAGAAAGCTTAGCAGTTTCATGCCGTTTGGATGGAAAATGTAGGAGTTAAAGGCACCAGAAGACTGTCTGGGTCTCCCTTTGAAAGCAATGGGAATCTAATGTGGATAACAAAATGAATGAACTAGTGTGGAATCACTTGTGAAGATGAATGAAAAGCAAATGAACCAGCCTTTGAAAGTTTTAATAGTGCAACTAAATGGAATGAGTAAATGTGGGGTGGGAATCTTGCACACTGCTAGGACCACTTTGAGGTCACATTTAGTATAGCTTTCCCTTATATGTCAGGTCATTATTTCTCTTTCAGCAATAAGAACAACAAATTTAAGTGACATTGGAAGTTAACGCATGCAGGAAACAAATCGTTTTGAAAAAGGAGACAAGGCTCCAGTGAAAGTCACCAAGTTCCAACTTCTCAGCTGAATCTCTTAAGCACCATGAGTGCATCTGGTGTGTGTTCTTATTCCGAGTCTCTTGGGTACGGCCCATAAGGTTATTGTGAAATCATGTTTTTGAGATCATCTCGGCAACAGTGTAAAACAAATTAAAGTTGTTGGGTTTTTTTTTTTCTTCATTAGCCTTCTGTGGTTCTTGGGATTAAAAATTCAAGAATACAGAGAGGGTAGCATTTTTAAAAAAAAACAACAAACAAAACCAAGTTGAATATCTGTTGACATGGAGAGAGAGAGGAATGACCTAGTTTTTTTCCCCTCTACACCATAATACATGTACAGTATACATTCCTCCTAGATTTCAAGCAGTGGGTTGTTGCCAAGGTTTCAAGTGACCTCCCCCAAAAAGAATAATCGGGTGACATAGGGAGGTTTCTACCAACACCCCTTGGGATATTAATTTTTTTATATATATACTTCTGCAAACCTTGGGGGGTCCCCTGAGCATGCTGACACCTCCCTCTTGTTTCTCACTGTCCCCTTTTGATTATGTATCTGTTGGCACTCCCCATCTGACTTTGCTATTTAGAAGGAGAGATCAAACATCAAAAGCAGTAAAAAAAATCATAAAGTGTGGGAAGGGGTGTGTTGTAATCCAATTAACCAGCATAAAACCAGGAAGGTTTGATCATAAAAGCTCTTCCGGAATTAAAGAAGAAGAAGTATCCAGAGCTTATCAACATATGGGAAGAGGTGAGGCTTGATGTACTTCTCTAGAGGAAAACATTTCATAGCTGTGGTGCCAGCACTGAAAAGGCCTGTCCCTGCTACCCACAGACCAGACCTTTGCTAGTAATGGGTCCATTCTTAGGCCTCAGGTAAATCCATATAGATGGAGGTGATCCATGTTTGACTAAGCATGGAAATGAATCAGCATGCAATGATCAGTCTGTAGGATCTATGCCTTTCTCCAGCCCTCACCTGTTGCAGTTTCCAAACTGCATGGCCTTATAACAAATCAGGCAAACTATCAGCAGCTATCAGCCGCGCTTTTCCATAGCCCTAACCTGGAGATACCAGAGGTTGAACCAGGGACAAAGTGGATGCTGTATTACAGAGCTACAGACCACCCCATCCTTCAGTTTGCTGAGGAGGAGGAGGGAGTTCTGTCTAAGAGAGACAGTGTTGTGACAGCAGAGGCCACCAGTTAATATGTATTTAATCTAGTGTGCTTCTGCTGTCCCAGTGGACCTTTTGTTTCGGCTGCCTTTGTAATGAAAAGTGACAGTTGTTTCACCTACTGGTAAAAATCTTGTATAATTGGTCCCTGGATCAGTATCTGAAGGGGGCAATTAAGATTATGCTTTCCAGTGTGTGTGTGTGTGTGTGTGTGTGTGTGTGTGTGTGTGTGTGTGTGACATAATTCTTCTCTAAATGTAAATACAATGGAATGGGAAGCTTCCAAACAGGAGCTTTGCTTTGTTTACTTCATCTGTGTTGCCCGTAATCTGCAGGCTGTAATTAAAAGCCCCAGTACTTGGTGGTAACAATTAAAATAGTCCATGGGTGACTGATGACTGCTCTGTTGATGTTTGTGCAATGTTTGCCGGTCAGGGATACCAAATCCAATTACCAGGTGGTCAAGATAGGAAGCACTGTAGCTCAGTGGCATGCAGAAGGTCCCAGACTTCTCCACGTAGGGCTGGGAAAGACTCCCTGCCCTTTTTGCCAAACCGCTTTGAGAGGTTTTCTTACAGTCAGATGGTGTGAAACGTTATGACAAAGCAATAGAGAAATGCTTGGAGAGTTGCTGCTGGCCAGGGTAGACAATACTAAGCTCAATGGACCAGTGGTCTGCTGTCTATGTTCCTAAGACCAGTGAGCAAGGGCTGCTCAGATATGCAAATATGTGTTGCCACCAGGTTCATTGTGGGTGCCATCTTGTTTTATGTGATTGTCTGCCAGTCACAATAGAACCATGAATATTGAAGTCGCCATTCTGGTTAGAAATTTAAGGATGAAGGATCAGAGGGAAGAAGAAGACACTTTTCCAAAGTGTTTTTAAAATTTTTAATATTCTATTCCCTTCTAGGTTTGATTGTGAAGCTCTTTCCCCTTTCAATTGCTTGCAGACAATTACCGCGAGATCATTTTGCTTCCTGACCCTTTGCATCAGGGCAGAAAGTCAAGCACACATGAATTAATTTCCTCACCCTTATTGGCGCATTCATTATGTAAGAACGTCCAAAATTTACAGAGATGAGTAAAGATTCCTTAACAAACTCTACTGAATGTTGCCGTCCCCCCCCCCCCCCAGCCAGCCACCCACATTGTTTTGTGGATTTGTCATGCCAGCTGATTGGTCTTCTGCGGGCTCATGAAAAGGATCTTTCCATCAACTTTTGCTACAAATGGGCCAGAAACCCATTAAAATCAACATGATGGTTTTACAGCAGGAGTAGTCCCCACCAAAACTGGTTGCATTCCAACCCCCATCATCCCTGTCAGCCAGCAGGGCCAATGGTCAGGGTGATGGGAGCTGGAGGCCCACAGCGCACCATATTGACTATCCTTGTTTTATTTATTTATAAATGGCCCTTCCTCGTGTGGCAGGAACAACCAGGGTGAACATAAGAACCGACAGCAATGCTCATAGCTGAAAAATGCACAGAGTTGCTAGCCCTCCTCAAAACAGACGCATTGAGATTAATGAATCTAAGTTAGGCCTTTTAAGTGACTTTGATGGGTCTAACCTGAAGAGGACCAGCCTTGGATACAACCCGTATGCAATAAAAATAACAATAAAAATTGGATAGCAAATCATTAAAGAAGGAATAGCAATTTATTTTATTTTATTTTTTTGTAGAGCATGCAGGTGGATCTAGGCAACTAAGCAGCTGTAATGTTGGTTTTCAGCATTAAGAAGTTGACCATTCCAAGGAAAGGGGATTGTTGAGGTTTGTGGTGGTTGTAGTTAAGGGTTAGAGCTTCCATATTCACCTTGTGATATCTTCCTCCCTCTCCGACCCTTGTTTATATCAGGGACCGCTGGTATGGCCAGATTTGTTCCAGTCTGTTTGAGAAACATTCTAATTTGATGCTAATTCAAAATAATAAAGGCCAGCCAATTCAGACCTGCCTACAATAATAAGCAAGGCTGACCTCTTTCTCTCCCTCTCTTTCTTTCTTTTCAAAATCAATGGATAGCATCCTATGGCTTGTTTTCCCTCTGTGTGTGAGAGAGCTTTATTATCACAAGTGCTGATCACAGAGATTACCATGCTCAGAATTGCAATGTGCTGGGCTGCCAAAGAAGCTGATCCCTGGCTGTTTATTTCTTCCATGACAGCATTATTACACACACACACATGCACACCCTCCTCCCTTCCTCTCACCCTGCACACATTGTTAAGCATCGCTGCTTAGTTACATTGGTATTCCAGCCAACGTGCTCTTGAGCAAACATTTCTCTGCCGTCGCCGTCTTTGCAAAGCCTCTTTCGCCTATGGCACCCAGACAAGGACACGGGGAGGGAGAGGAGACTGCGGGAGGGAGGAGAAATGAGTAATAATCAGAAGTATATTAAGTGAGGCACCAAATTCTCTCTCCTCTCCTGCTCCATCCCCCTGCAGTAAGAGCTGTCTTGAAGTCACCTTATTCAAGGCAGGGAAGGGTCGCTGTTCAGGAGCAAAGCACATGCTCTGCATGCAGAATGTCCCAGGATTATTCTCCGGCATTTGCAAACCAAGCTGAGAAATTGCTGACCTACAGCCCCCATCAGTCCCAACCAGGGATGGTGGGAGTTGTGCTATGAAAAGAACGTGAGAACAGAAGAGCCTGTTGGATCAGGCCAATGGCTCATGCAGTCCAGCATCCTGTTCTCCCAGTGGCCACCCAGCTGCCCCAATGGGAAGCCCACAAGAAGATCTTGAACTCCACAGCACTCTCCCTTCCTGCAGTTTCTAGCAGCTGGCATTCAGAAGCAGCCGTGGAAGCAAAGCATAGTCACTGTGGCTAGTTGATAGCTTTACCCTCCATGAACTTGTCCAGTCATCTTTTGAAGACATCCAAGTTGGTGGCCATCACTACCTCCTGAAAGATCTGGAGGGATCACACTGGCTAGGCAGAGGGCAGGCGATAGCTGGCTAGATGATCCAACCGTCTGCCTTGGTGCAAGACAGCACCCTCTGTTTAGGGAAGGAGGTATAGCTCAGTGGTAGAGTACGTGCTCTGTATCCCACATTTAATCACTACCTAGAGAGCCACTCCTAGTCAGTGTAGACAATAGCCAGCAAGGTGGACCAATGGTCTGATGGTACATAAGGCACCTTCCTAATTTCCTATCATTTTCATAGAGCCTAAGTCTTCAACTGCCTTGTTTGTCGCCATGCCAGTGGTCCATCTACCCCAGCATCGTCCATTCTGGCTGGCCGCGCCCAAGGTCTCAGGCAAAGACTTTTGCTGGCGCTTTCTACGTAATGACTTTTTTTTAAAAAACAACAACTGGAGAAGGCGAGGGCTGGAAATTCTGCCTGCCAAGTACACAATCTGCCACAGAGCTGCATCCCCTCCCCTGGAGAAGAGGTGTTGAATCTTCCTTATTGACACTGGTAGCTCACATTAACATATATAGCAAAGCAGTCCTCTAAGGCAAGGATAGGGGCAATGATTGTTCAAGGACAATTTTAAAAAATAAAATAAAATAGGGACTTCTTGCTGGCAAATGAGGATAGTTGGAGTATATGGGATCTGCTAAAAAGCTTCGCAGTTACTGCCTTATCCCTTGATCTGAGATGTCCTTGTGCATCCTGCCCTTCTGTTGACAGGGTGGGGCCTTTGAACCAAAGCAGTTCGTAAGTTACAGGGACAGGAGAGGTGGCAGCATTTGCCCTGGGTGGAAGAGGGAGTGCAGAGCTACTCGTGGTGGTGTCCTTGGCCAAGGAGAGAGACGCTGGATTGCAGGATGCCTAATTATGACCATTTTCTTGCTGCTGTGTAGCTTGGCTTGTGAACGGTGTTGGCTCCATAGTGCCATCTCCTACTCATTGCTGCGGCCACTGCCCAGTCGCTTGCCCTTGTCCCTCTGGCCCCAGCCAACACCACCGCTCAGAAATGGGTGCCAAGGCAAATGGAATCTGCTTGCTCAGATGGAGAGGACAGGTGCAGGAGGAAACAACATGGGTCAGTGATCTTGTGGTGTGGGGCCTCAGTAAGTGCCCAAGAGTGCTGTTCCCTGAGCACAAGTCCCTTGGGATATCCATGGTGGTGAGAGGCAATTCCTGCCAAAATCAAGCAGCCCCAAGCATGATTCTTGCATTGCAGGGGGTTGCATAACCCTTGGGTTCCCTTCCAATGCTACAATTCTATGCTCCATTTAAGCTGCAGTGCAGACTTCTCCACCCACCATGGCCAATGGAGCCACCATCACCGCAAAAGCTGCAGCCCTGCTGCAAGCAATGGCTGGGGCAGAAGGAGAGGGCAGACAGTTCCTGTGCCAGCCTAGAGTTGTCACAGCAGTGATTGTGTTGCGAGCTTCGGATCCAAGAGATCCTGAACCAGCTTCACCTCACCCCTTGAAAGCCCCATTTTGGGGCTTTTTGCTGGCCACCACCAGCCCATGCGAAGTCCACCGAGGTCGGCAGAGGGGAACCAGCACCTCCAGTCCAGCACAAAGCAGTACATTGCTCTGCTACCCAGTGGACTGCACCCAACCAAGTTCTCAAAGTAGATCCATTGAAATGAATGTATCCAAGTCAGTTGTGTCCATCCGTTTCAATGGGTGAACAGGACTGACTTTGGATGCCGTCCAATATCTTAATATTGGGACGCAGAAACATTTAAAACAAAGCAGTGCAGTGCAGTAGCAAGTAGCACTGATGGTCTCATCTACGCTTGGTTGGAAGGCAGTAAAAGCAAACATGCATCCCTTGACGACCTTCAGTTTAATAAACCTCTTTGCTGGCGCCTCCAAATCAGAATGCCCGTTCAGCAGCAAATTTAGCTTTCACATTAAGCTCTCCTTGAGACCTGTCACACAATTATTTTTAGGCCTGCTGCTTCTAAAACCAGAGCCGACGCGCCTGGCTCCGGACAGGCCTCTTAATGAAAAGAGACACGAGGAGAAACCTCAAAAGAATTCAGCAATATAGATCTCTCTGGCAATCCCAACTCAGGGAACAGCCCAGGGCTGAGTTTAGATAAAGGCTAAATTGCTGCCTGACAGTTGTGATTGGAAGAGAAAGGCCCGTGGAAAGCAGTTGCACGAGGAGGTGCGGAGTCGGGAAATGTGTCTGGAGAAACTACCGGATACAAATGCAGCTGCTCACATTAGCTTGTTAAGGGCGGAAATGGTTTCGTTTGCAAATGAAGTTGAGGGGGATGTTTGCATTAGAGAGGCATCAGAGGGGGTCTGTCTCTCACCTTCTGTAACGGCCTGCTTAGTTACTCTTTTTATTTTATGGATTGCCTTTGTATCTCACCTTTTTCTCCAATGAGCATACTCTCCTCATATAATCCCCACAACAACCATGTGAGGTAGGTTAGGCTGAGAGTGAAGTGACTGGCCCTCAAGGTCACCTGGTGAGCTGCATGGTTGAGTGGTGATTTGAACCCTGGTCTCCCCAGTTCCATGCTAATTACTGGTGGACCATGTTTTGACTAAATCTGGGGTGGGGGGTGTCAGAGATTGTGGGTTCCCATAAGGGCCTTCCTCATATTAAGAACGAAAGAATCTCAAGTTCTGTTTTTAAATGAACCTTGGGAACTTGTGGCCCTCAAGTGATGGACACTAACTTGGATGGCTTTGAAAGAGGATGAGACAAGTTCATGGGGGATAAGGCTATCAGTGGCTACCAGCCACAATGACTATGGTCTGCCTCCCTGGCTGGAGGCAGCGATGCTTCTGAATACCAGAGGCAAGAGTGCTCTTGTGCTCAGATCCTTCTTCAAGGTTCCCCCTAGACACTTGGCTGGTCACTGTGAGAACAGGATGCAGACTCTTCTTGTGCTCTAATGGAGTACGAGAGGAGCAGGTCCTTGTCTTTATCAATCTCTGGGGCTTAAGTAGATCCATCCATAATTTTGCATGTGATGAAACCATGCAGTTTCTTCACCATGCAGACCAGGCGTTGTAGCTCAACCCACCTGGACAGCTTTGTTAGAAGCGTCATTTGTGGGATGCGTGGGGTGATGAGTATGGACCACTGTTCATGGCAGTAATGGGGGAACCCATTGTCTTCCAGAACTTGCTAGACTACAACCCTCATTAACCCTGACCATTGGCTATGCTGGTGGAGGATGATGGGAGTTGGAGTCCATCCACATCAGGAGAGCCACAAGTTCCCCAGCCCTGCTGTTGGGTTAGAGGCAAAGCATCTCAAGATACCAGTTGATGGGAGGCAAGCATTCATATGGTTGGCCACTGTGTAAAACTGCGCTGGGCTCAAGGGACCATTGATGTGCTCAGACATGGGTGATGCCAAGAAGGGAGGGAATTTGCACCTGTCTTTGCCAACCTGACTGGGTCTCACAGAAGCTGCAGTCCAAAATACCTGGAGGGCACCAAGTTGGGGAAGGCTGGACTAGAGGAAGACTGAACTTTTAAGAGTTGCAAAGAGTGAGGCAGTTTAATGGATGCCCCTAGCACACTGAATCAATTTTTGACTTTGGAATGAAATGTACTGAAAGGAGCTCTATCGATCTGTGTTGAATTAGATGTAATGAACTGGCTGGGTTTAATGAACTAGATTTACTGAATTTATTGAAATTAACATTGGTTGTACACCAGGATGTTAAAAAGTGTTGGAAGTCTTGCAGTTGCTATTAGAAAACTGAATTAAAATTGAGCTCGGAATGAAATGAATTAAAAGAGCCATATGGATTTATATTGAATCAGAATTGGACAATAAATAAAATGTAGTGAGTTTATTGGAACTAGAAATTGAACTGATTAGCTGCAGTGAATCAGACTAAGGTTGTATTCCTGTGCACACTTTCCTTGGGAGTAAGTCCCTTTGAACACAGTCAGATTTACTTCTGAGTAAGCATGCATGGGATTGCACTGAAATGCTACAATCCTATTCCCAGTATCCATGCAACTCAAACTTACTTTCGAAGTAGACATGCATCGGATTGTACTGTTAATTAATGTATTGGAACTAGGGAAATGACCCTATAGGATAGGATTAATGGGCTGAATATATTCATTTGGGAAGTAATTGTACATATATAACTAGTAATACATTTAGAGGCTATAAGCTGCCTTTGCTTATTTTAGAACACTGGGGGAAATAATGGCCTATTATAGTTGATGGATAAGCTGACAAGAGAAAAAGAGAGATGAGTATCTCGTAAAAATAAAAGCTTTAAAACATAAATCTTAACTGTTTCTTAGAAATCATAAACTGCAAGAGGGAAATAAAAAATATGTATATAACACTCCAAGGTGTTAGAAAGTATTACTTATTTATCAAGATTTACATACTGCTTGGTTGCAATAGAACCTCAAAAAGAAAGAAAACAATAAAATTATCAGGTAAAAAAAAGCAGGTGAAAACAACTACTTAAAATGTTCAGAAATGCACAGTGGTCTGAATTCCCAGCTGGCAGGAACAAGGGCGCTGTGGACAGGGCTAGCCAGTGTCTCTCTGCCCCTCTCGCCTCACATTCTCATCCACACCTGAGCAGGACTGGTGAGATGATGGTGTGGTGGTAATAATAATAATAATAATAATAATAATTTATTATTTGTACCCCGCCCATCTGGCTGGGTTTCCCCAGCCACTCTGGGCGGCTTCCACAAAGACCAAAAATACACTAATATCCAAAAATACACTAATATGTGGAGCATTCTGCTGTCTATCAGTTTTTTCAACTTTTGAGGGTCAGCTGACATGTCTGCAGGTGGGGAGAGTTGCCGTTGTGGTCGGATTCTGCTTGTGGGCTTCCCTTGGGCATCTGGTTGGCCAAGGGGAGAGAAGAATGCTGGACTAGAAAGCCCTTTTGCCTGATCCAGCAGGACCCAGTTTCTGCGAATCAAAAGCAGGTAGGGTGCTATTGTCTACAGGTCCTTCTTCTGGGCTTCCCATGGGTTGACCACCTTGAGAATAGGATGCTGGGCTACATCTGGACCACTGGCTTGATCCTGCAGTTCTTGGTCTTATGTTCCCCCCCCCCCCTTATAATTAATACAGTTTTTCTCTGCAGAAGAAATAACACAAGAGTCTGATTGCAATCCTCAGTTAAAGTCTGAAGCCTCTGAATTTCCAGAAACCAACAATTGTTAAAGTGCAATTTAATTTTTAAAAAAAATTAAAAGAGGAAAGCATATGGAAAGAGCAAACTGCATTAACATCTGTTCTTTCTCCCATCTGCTGTCTTTGGCTTTCCTCTTGCCCAGATCTGTCCAACTGGCTAGATTTCCAAGGAGGCTCATTGCTTATGAGCTATTTCTTCCAATAAAGTTCATTATTTTTTCTTCATCATGACTGAAATGGAGAAAACGTCTCTCTCAAATGCGGAACAGCTTTTTGAGAGAGGTTTGTTGTTGTTTTTTCCCCTTAATGAAAAGAGCTGGATGTTGAGAGAACAGGTGGAATATAAAATGGATCTGGCTGGGTTGTGGGTTGTTGTTTTTTAAAATGTCATGCTATCCAAAACAATTGTGAGATCACCTGGATCTGTTATCTTTTGTTTATCTCAGAGTCTGTCTCCCGTTTCAAGCCTTGCGCCACCTTTCCGAAATTCAAGGTACTTGCCACATAACAAAGAATAATATTTAAAACCAATTGGCTATCACAGTTTCTTTCAAAAAGGGAGCCAGGAAGGTCATGCTAGGCAACAAGCCTATAGGTTTATATGCATTTTTCACTGATTGTTGTAAGTATTGTGGGGGAACCTCTCCTGGTGATCTGTTCCTTTATATCAGGGCCACAGCACAAAAGGCCCTGCTCCCAATGTGACCAGTTCAACACTGAAAGGGACTGCCTAGGAGAGATAAGGGCAGGGCAGAGGAGGAAACCAATGTATGCTTAAGCTGCAAGGGTTTGATGTACATTTGCTTTCCTTATGTCTTTTGCCAACCAGCTTAGCCCAACTGAAACTGTAGCCAAAAGTGTGTGTTAGGCTCCACTATAACAGGGTCAGGGAGGTCTGTGCACTCCAGGTGTTGCTGAATTACATCTCCCCTCATCCCTGACCTCTATCATCTACCACCCAGGCAAGGCAGAGACATTATCAGAGAGCCAGGACATATACCAGCCAGTCAAAAACACTTGGAAGAGGGTGCAAAATAAGCAAGTAGAACCCCACTGGATCAGGCCATTGGCTGTTCTAGTCCAGCATCCCATTCTCACAGTGGCCAACCAGTGGCCATAGGAAACCCTCCAGCAGGACCCGAGTGTAAGAAGAAGAGGAGTTTGGATTTAATATCCTGCTTTATCACTACCCGAAGGAGTCTCAAAGCAGCTAACAATTTCCTTTCCCTTCCTCCTCCACAACAAACACTCTGTGGGGTGAGTGAGGCTGAGAGACTTCAGAGAAGTGTGACTAGCCCAAGGTCACCCAGCAGCTGCATGTGGAGGAGCGGAGACGCGAAACCGGTTCCCCAGATTACGAGTCTCCCGCTCTTAGCCACTACACCACACTGGCTCTCCTCTTTGTCATTTACAGCAACTGTTATTCACAAGCATTGCTTGCCTCTGTTTGTGGAAACAGAGCAGAGCCATCCTGGCCTATAGCCATTCTCCCCCCATGATTTGTCCAGTTCTCTTTTAAAGCCATCCACATTAGTGGCCATCACTGCCTCCTGTGGGAGAGAGTTCCATAGTTCAACTCTGCACTACATGAAGATGTACTGTCCTGAATCTTCCAGCATTCAGCTTCATTGGATGCCCACAAGTTCTAGTATTCAGAGCCAGTGTGGTGTAGTGGTTAAGAACAGTGGGCTCATAATCTGGTGAACCGGGTTCGATTCCCTGCTCCTCCACATGCAGCTGCTGGTGACCTTGGGCCAGTCACGCTTCTCTGAAGTCTCTCAGCCCCACTCACCTCACAGAGTGTTTGTTGTGGGGGAGGAAGGAAAAGGAGAATGTTAGCCGCTTTGAGACTCCTTCGGGTAGTGATAAAGCGGGATATCAAATCCAAATCCTCTTCCAGTATTATGAGAGAGAGAGGGAGAGGGAGGGAGGGGAAAAACTTTACTCTGTCCACTCTCTCCATGCCACACATAATTTAAAAAACTTCTGACACCTTGACTCGCCTTTCCTCTAAACTAAAAAGTCCCAAACACTGCAACCTTTCCCTATAAAGCAGACACTCCATCCCCTTCAGTGCCAGATTTACGTACAGTGGTACCTCTGGTTGCGAACGGGATCCATTCCGGAGCCCCGTTCACAACATGGGCAGAACACAACCCGCGTCTGTGCCTACGTGAGTTGCGATTTGCCGATTCTGCGCGCATGCGCATGACGTCATTTTGCACGTCTGCGCAAGCGGCGAAACCCGGAAGTAACCCTTTCCGGTACTTCCGGGTCGCCGCGGGACGTAACCTGAAAGAACATAACATGAAGCAGACGTAACAAGAGGTATGACTGTATAAGCTAAACAAGCTATAGCTTAGGATCCCACATACTTGCCCCCCCAAAAAGGAAAAAAACCTTGATGTACATTTCCAAAATATAAGATTAAAAACTAATAAAATAAAACCTACATACAGCAATATTGCTTTGTGTTGTGTAGGTTCCTATGATGTAAGCAGTGGGCCCTGCCTGCTAGCCTGCTCCCTAAAATATCACTGGTTTGCTCATTTCTCTATATAGGGTGCCTACATTCTGCATGGACTGGTTGCAGGGCAACATGTGCAAATGGCTTTAGATACCTATTAGGTCCATAAATGACCATATAACATATATTCAACACAAAAAACAGCGACAATTTGTTGACAAAGGACAGCTGGACATATAAAGGGCCCCATTACCTTCAGTAGCTTAGGACCTCATCAAACCTAAATCCGGCCCTGATCATTCTGGTTGTGCTTATCTGAACCTCTTCCAACTCTACCATATGCTTTTTTGAGGTGAGGCAACTAGAACACAGTATTCCGAAAGTGGCTGCACCAGAGACCCAGTGACGCATGTTGCCTGGAAGACAAGGACGTGTCTGAGGATGGGGGTGGTCTGGGGGGGGGGAGTCCTGAGCACTGTATTTGCCCCCCCCAAGCATGAGGCTTCCTACCCCTCCTGCAAAGCCTAATGCACATTGACCCTAACAATAACGATAAGAAAAAGTCTCAGCCTGTTTATGTTGTCGAATTTTATCCCTCTTCTTTTTGAAGGAGCTTGGGGCAGTTATAGAGAGCAAAGGGTTTGGGGGGGTTGGGGAGGGGGGCAATGTTGAGCTGAGAAATGGAACTGGGCCAAATGCCAGCTCTTGACCTTCACGGCTCAGCTTAGCCATGTTAACACATCAGCCACCTGCTCGCAGCGTTTCCGCCCCACAAATGGCATGGGAAACAGGCCTTCAGCATAAGGCAAACATCTGTTTGGAGGAGCAGAGGCTTTTAAACATCTCCAGGTTTTGTTTTTTGTTTTTAATATTTTTTTTAAGTTCACCTTGTTTCCCATTTTTTTCACTCGTGCTTTTTAAATCGAGCGGTTTCACTCAGCTCAGTGAAGTGTGTTAGGAACATCTGCTTTTGGAGTAACCGGGAACAGTTTAGAGAAAGCAACTGATAGCAAGCAATGAGCAGATGCTGATTCTTGAGAGCTGGGAGCCGAGAGGGAAATTAATAAGAGTCTTTCAACGGGGCTTAACCATGGAGTGCTCTCAGTCCACTTTTTATTGGCCTGGGAAACAGCCAGGTTGGAGCTCAACAGGGCACAGCCAAGGCACGTGTATACTAGTCTCCTAAGTTCTATTAGTTTTTATCTTCATTGTTAATGGTGATGGTTTTTAATTGGTTTGTGGGTTTCGGCCACGTTTGATCTATGGTTTTGTTTGTACTGCTTGGGAAGCATGCGCACGTCTCTAAATTTTCTAAATCAATAAATGAAATATGGTAGGCAGGGAATGAATGGTCCCAGTGGGAACAAAGGCACCAATAAGAGCGTTGTGTTTTTTTCAAAGGCTGATCACAAGAGTGGAAGGGAGGATTTTCATTGAGATCACAACTTGGGGAGCATCCTGCGGTTCCGATAAAAATCGCCACCTTGCACCAACCGTTACATTTTCTGAAAACCTGATGTTCTTTTTTGGAGCATAAGGCTATCAATGTCCACTAGCCGAAATGGCTTTGTTTGACCTCCACTGTCAGAGGAAGTAAGCCTCTGAATGTCAGTTGTCGGAAACCAGTGGAGGGGAGAGTGCTCTTGCACTCAGATTCTGCTTGCGGGCTTACCAAGAGACATCTGGTTGGCCACTGTGAGAACAGGATCATAGAATCATAAGAGTTGGAAGGGACCCAGAGGATCATCTAGTCCAGTCCTCTGCAACAAAAGAATATGCAGCTGTCCCATATGGGAATTGAACCTGCAACCTAGGCATTATGAGTGCCACACTCTAACCAACTGAGCTATCAGAGACTTAGGATGCTGGACTAGATGGGCCTGTGGCCTAATCCAGCAGGGCTCTTCCTACTTTCTTGGAAGCTATTTTTATCCACTTGTCTAGAAATGTTCCCACTAAACCAAGACTGGCCAATGTGGCTGCTCTCCAGATACAACTAGACTCCCAACTCCCATCTTCCCCCATGGTCAAGGACGATGGGTGTGGAAGTCCAGCAACAACTAGAGGATGCCTTATTGGCTACCCCTGCACTAAATCATTCAAGTTTTGCCCTTCTGTTTTCATACATGCAGGTGTGTTTTTTTTGAGCAACATACGTATAATTTCTGTATATGTTATCTGTACCGAACCCATGTCATAACCGAAAAGAAATCAGGCTGAGGACATTGGCAAGGCATCGTAAAACATTACTGTGTTTCTGCCTTTCCTTTCCAAAACATATGAACAACTGCGCATGCACAGCGACTAATATTAATATTAATTGTATCATTACCAAATAGATTCTGTGGTTCTCGTCCGCGGGGGGCTGGGGGGGATCCCAGCCCCCACAAAAGGCAAGAACATCCCAATAATCTCATTAAAATGAAAGAAGCCGCCATGTTCAATTAGCATAAGTAACCCCAATTTGTAGCAATTGCTTGAGGATAAAGAAAACAGGACAACAAATCATGCAAATGAATAATTCTTAGTCTGTCACAGCAGTGGGAGCGACAGTTCAGTAGAGAAGTTCTGGGTATAATGTTAATAAGCTTTACATTTTTTACATTTGTCTTGCTCTGCTTGAATTATGTTTTCTTTTCAAAGCGATAATGACCCAAAACTACCGAGAGCAAAGAGTTTGAATGTAGGGCGGCAAACATGCAGAATGCTTCCTCCAAATTCGGCTGTGCTGAATGGCTCCGTGCCCCAGAGCGGAATTCGTTTTACTTATTATTTATATCAATCGTTCTAGGCTGCATTTTGACCCAAAGGGAGCCAAAGCAGCTCTCAATGTAAAATCCCCCCTCACCCACACACAAAAAAAACATCCTAGTCATAAAGCATCGCAACAAAAACACATTTTAAAATAATGTAGCAAACAGCAGAGTGGAACGGAACCATAAAATGGATGGAATCGAAGCCATCTCTCCAAATGGAAGACCAAATAGCAGTGGGAGCTAGTGCCCATTGGGCAGAAGGCAGGGAGACGAACAGTAGGGGGAGCCAGAGCTAATGGGAGGCAGAACCACCACCTGACTGGTTGTAAGGAAGGAAGGCAGAAGTTGGTAGGGACCAGCCTTCCAGTGCCAGTAAGGCAAGAGTCGGTAACCCATAACCTTGTCAGAGCTAACTAATTCTAATTTGGTCCCCATCCTCTTCCCTGCTGTGTTCTACACAGTTCTAACTTCCATGCAGCTTTATATTTCAACAGGAACTTTAAAGAGTTTATATAGCTCAAGAAAATCCATTTTTTAAAAGAGATTTTTTTAAAAAACAGAATGGAAGAGACAGAAGAGAAATGATTCAGTTCCATATTCCAGGGGTGGCTAGCATGGTGCCCTCCAGATGTTCCTCAATACATTGCTACATTTCCCAGCACCCTTCACAAACAATGACTCCATGTTCCCATGATTCTTTGGAAGGAGATATTGTGCTTTAAATGTGCATTGAATATGCTTTCAAGGTCTGGTGCAGATGTAACGATGGACCAACGGTCTGATTCAGTGTCAGGCACCTTGGAGATCCACACAGGCCGGTGACCATCCCGAATTATCAGAGCAATAATCGTTTCCCCCCTTTGCTTCTGCAGGACGGCTACTTTTCCCACCGGCCGAAGGAGAAAATGCGGACGGACAGCAACAATGAAAACTCCGTCCCCAAGGACTTGGAAAATATAGACAATAGCAACTTTGCTCCCAGGACGCAGAAGCAGAAGCACCAGGTGGAGCTGGTGAAAAAGCCCCTGAGCAAGCAGAAGGAGCGTTTGCGGAGGAAGCTGGAGCAGGAGGAGAAGGTGAAAGAGAACTCGCTCCTGGGGAAAAGCTCCAATGAGGTGCTGCAGTACGGCCACCCGGCCCCAAAGACCAGCATCAACGGCAGCCAGTTGAAAGACATCCATAGGTCCCAGGCCAGGCAGCACCATCTGAAGAAGAATGGGAACAGCTCTCCTGAACTCGCCTACGAGCAGCCCCCCAAATGCGAAATCTCGGGCAAGGAGGCCATCTCCGCGCTCTCCCGAGCCAAGTCCAAGCAGTGTCGGCAGGAGATTGCTGAGATGTACTGTCAGCACAAGCAGGGGAAGCTGATGCCGGAGCAAGTGACTCGCTTCTGCCCTCTGGAAGGTAAGTTGGCCCATGAGGAAAGGAGAAATGTGGCTGCCACTCCCGATTTTCAAATAACATAATACAGGGAGCCCTAAAAATGTGCTCTCGAGTTTCAAGTGTGAGGAGGGAGTTTCGCAACTTAGGGGCCGCCACAGAGAATGCCCTCTCCCGAACCACCACTACCTGAGCTTCAAGAGGGCATCCTCCACGGATCTTAGCCCCTGAGAGGGTCTGTAGGGAAGGAGGTGGTATTTGGGGCTCCCCCCATTTAGGACTTTGAATGCTAATGATAGTGCATGCTAACACACTGCTCACTCTACTGCTTGGCTGCCTTCTTCATCAGCTCTACTTGCCTGGTTCAAGATGGACACTGTCGATCTTGCTTGCTAGTAATCTGGGGGCAGAATTGCTGGATTCAGTCACATTTCAACCAATCCTCTCTGCTCACGAAAATCAAACACATAGGCAGATGGTTAGACTAGAAAAAGGTTGAGGAGAGCTCTGCTAGATCAGCCCATCAGACCTAGCATCCTTTTCTGACATTGGCTAACAAGCAACTGGTCTTCAGAAGCACAGGGCAAATAGCCACGGCCAGCCTTATGCTCAGGACAGACAAAAGAAGGTACTTCTTCACACAGCGCATAGTTAAACTGTGGGACTTGTTGTCACCGGAGGCTGCCATGTTGGATGGCTTTAAAATGGGTGGACAAATTGATGGAGGTGAGGATTACTGGCGGCTACTAGCCCTGATGGCTGTGTTCTGCCGCCATCTTCAGAGGCAGTAATGCTTCTGAATACCAGTTGCTGAAAACACAGGAGGTGAGAATGTTGTTGCACTGGGAGTCCCGCTTCTGGGCTTCCCACAGGCATCTGGTTGGCCACCTTGAAAACAAGATGCTGAACTAGAAGGGCCATTGGCCTGATTCAGCGTCTTCTTGAACTGTTCTTACATTCTAATAAAGGTAAAGGTACCCCTGACCATTAGGTCCAGTCGTGGACGACTCTGGGGTTGCGCTCTCTATAGGCCGAGGGAGCAGGCGTTTGTCCGCAGACAGCTTCCGGGTCATGTGGCCAGCATGACTAAGCCGCTTCTGGCGAACCAGAGCAGCGCATGGAAATACATTCTAATACCTCCATAAATATCTCTCGTTTGCCATTGGTTGGTGGCCTTTACCTCATCCTGAGGAAGGAAACGCCATATGTCAAACTACACACTCTGTGAAATGGCATTTCCTCCTTCTGTTCCTTCTCCTCAGACATAGAGTTTTGGAGCGAGTTTTGATCAGTGCATATGCCCACCTGCATTCTGTTGTCCCTGAAGAGACTGTCAATCAAATCCCAAACAATGTCTGTTTTTTAAATGAAAAAACCAGCAGTTCCATAATTTTCGGCACGACATCTGTATTCTGAGCTATGAAACGTTTACACTACAGTATTAAATTCCTTGTTGAAGCAGCTGATTGATTAAAGAACGTTTTCTGGAACTCAGAAGTTCACATATAAATTACTTTCTGGTGTAAAACCAATGACGCTCTCTCTCAAGTTTTGCATACCTGAAATTGCTGGTTGTTGTTTTTTAAGCCTATTTTCTTTTAATTACCCAGAAGGGAAAAATAGATTGCTCTGTATTTTTTCAATTAAATGGAATGAAATGCAAATGGAGAACATATTCTGTTACTCAATATACACTTTCAACATAGCTGGAAGTTCAGGCTTCAAGCAACCATTAGTTCAGCATTTTGAACACCCGTCCTAAAGCAGTTATTGCTGGGATCTTGAAAATGCACAATTACGATTCTTAATAACCTCTAAAGGGATGTGACTGTCATTTAAAGGTCCCTGTGCAGCAGGCCTGCTTGTTGGTTAATAACATGTTTCTGCTGCCCAGAAGAAAAAAAAATGGGGAGCCCTTTTTGAGCTTGCTTCACTTCCATTTTGAACAACATGGAAATAAGAGACAAGGTAAGGCAGGGCAGGGCTGCATTTTGCTGCCAAATCCCTGGCATTTGCAAACTCTCCCCTTGACACCCACTGGGACATCAATCTTGGTTTCAAACTCTGGAGACACTTGCAGTTGTTCATACTGCACTCACAGATACCAGGAAAGACATATGCAAAATCATAGGTGAGACTACTTGATTTAGGCCACATCACACCATACATTTAAAGCACTATGATACCACTTTAGTATTAGTATTAGTATTAGTTTTATCTTCCAGCAAAGATGCTACTACTGCTACTAATAATAATAGTAATAGTAATAATAATAATACCAAACATTAAAAGCTTCCTGAAACTAAAAAGGTAAAGGGATCCCTGACCATTAGGTTCAGTCGTGACCGACTCTAGGGTTGCGGCGCTCATTTTGCTTTACTGGCCGAGGGAGCTGGCGTACAGCTTCCGGGTCATGTGGCCAGCATGACTAAGCCGCTTCTGGCGAACCAGAGCAGCACACAGAAACACCGTTCTTCCCCAAACTATGATACTACTTTAAACAGTCATAGTATCCCACCCAAGACTTCTAGGAGCTGTAGTTTGTTAAGAGTGCTGAGTTGTTAGAAAACCCTCTGTTCTGCTCTCAGAACTACAATTCCCTGTGGAGAGGGCTTGATTGTCAAGCCACTCGGAGAATCGAGAATCGTAACTCTGTGAGGGGAATAGGGGCCTCCGAAGGACTCTCAGCACCCTTGGTGCCCAGTAAACAACAGCCTTGTTGTGAAGAGCGAGGGAGACAGAATTGTCACTATCATTGGAATAATGTTGCTTTTTACCTGATTGCCGTGAATGAGTCTTGGGTTTGGATGAAAGGGAGTTAATGGGCCAGAATGACTGTCTGATGTCCCTTAGTGGTCAGTGAGCAATTTGTGCCAGCCACATCCTTTGTTTGGAAAAATTGCAGGTAATTGAGCCAAGATGAGTGATAGATATCTCTTTAAGGGCACTAATTGTTAGAGGGTGATTTCCCAGTCCCACATCTTCCCTGGAATGTGGAAAGCCATTTGGGGAAAGTGGAACACCTTTCCCATCACCCACTCCTAGCTAAAGGTTTGGGGTTGATGTGTGAAGTCTGTGTATGAGAAAAGCTGCACTTAAAATTTGGGAGACAAACATAGGGAGAGAGAAATGAGCTGTGTGCCTGGAAGGCTGAAAATATCTTGGGGCAGCTCTCTCTGGGGATCTGGTGTGGGGCAGTGGGTCTGCTGATTTGATAACAGTGCTTAAGCGATTAGCCTCTGTCGTTGCTAAAGGTGCAAAATCTATTGCCCTCCAATTTGCTAGACTTCAGCTCCCATCAATCCCATTCAGCATAGCCAATGTTAAGGGATGACAGGAGCTGCAGTCCCATAACATCTGGAGAGATGGAGTTCTCTACCCCTGGCCTATGCCCGGCTTGCATATTTGAAAGTAATTGCTCTAAGTCTGCAATGAGCTCCTTGGTAGTGCTGGTGGACTCTCCTTGGTTGGAAGTTTCTAAACCAGCCTTTCTCAACCTATGGATCCCCAGATATTGTTGAACTACAACTCCCATCACCCCTAGCTAGCAAGGGATGATGGAAGTTGTAGTCCAACAACATCTGGGGACCCACAGGTTGAGAACCGCTGTTCTAAACCAAGATTGGGTGGCCATCTGCGAGGGATTCTTTAGCTGTGATTCCTGCTCTTGGAGACCATTCCAACTTTACAGTTCTATGATTCGGTTATTCTATGATCTCTTCTCTCCAAGGAAGCCAAGCCCTTGCAAAGCATTGCCCCTGGAACATTTTACTACTTTGGGGTCCCCAACACATTTTGAAATCTGTTGTGAGGACCACAAAATACCCATTTCACAGAAGGAAAATCAGCAGTGCTTAAAAGCGCCCCCCCCAAAAAAAACCCAGACAAAACATCTACCCAGACCTTAAAACGAATTAAACATATATATAAAAAAGTAGGCAGTACCCTATTAAAAAAAGGCACCTGCCCCACCCTAAAGCCATTTTAAAAAAATTAGAGGGACAGGGGGTCTTGAGATGCACCAGCCTGAATGTTTGCAGGTGTCATAGCACCCATGGGTGCCACGCTGGGGGGGGGGGATCAGGGTGTAGCGTACAACAAATGCAGACAGGAGCCTGGCCACTTCCTTTTTATTTCCAGGATGCGCTGTGCTTGTGTCAGCATCACTTCCCATTGGCACAGGAATCGACTCCTGCCAATTTCCATTTTGTCCCCATCTCTGGGGATAATTGATAGTCCGGAGAACCAACCAGGGTGTAATATTTAATATTAATGCCTGCTCTCATGCTGGTTGTGAATTAGCTTTGCTAGACTCAATCATATGTCCTCAGCAGGCACATGTGTAATTAAAAAGGAGCGCACATTGGGTTGACAGTTGCACTGAGATCTGCCTGCTGTAAAAGGGCCGTATGTTCCTTTGGGTTTGCATACTGGAGGAATGTAATTATGGTATTGCTAAATACTTCTAGGGTTCTGGTAGATTCTCCCCCACCAAAAAAAAATATTATTTTTTAAAAGTACACTCTCCTTACCTGGAGCAATGCTATTTCCAAAATAGAAGGGTGGGTTGTTTTTTAGCACAGGATTTCTTGCTGTGCTTTCCTAATGAATAAAAGCAATGGATGCACAAAGGGAAGCTGGATTTTTGCTGAAGTTCAGTTTTTGCGCACACCAAAAAATGGATTGGGTAGGAGTAATGTTCACAAAAAAACTGACTTTCCACACTTTTCTTTCATCTCCCTCCATCCCACACTTGTTGTTGTTGTTTAGTCGTTTAGTCGTGTCCAACTCTTCGTGACCCCTGGACCAGAGCACGCCAGGCACTCCTGTCTTCCACTGCCTCCTGCAGTTTGGTCAAACTCATGCTGGTAGCTTTGAGAACACTGTCCAACCATCTCGTCCTCTGTCGTCCCCTTCTCCTTGTGCCCTCCATCTTTCCCAACATCAGGGTCTTTTCCAGGGAGTCTTCTCTTCTCATGAGGTGGCCAAAGTATTGGAGCCTCAGCTTCAGGATCTGTTCTTCCAGTGAGCACTCAGGGCTGATTTCCTTAAGAATGGAGAGGTTTGATCTTCTTGCAGTCCATGGGACTCTCAAGAGTCTCCTCCAGCACCATAATTCAAATAATTCATAATCCCACACTTAGAATCATAGACTTTTTGAGTGAAAAGTGACCTGAGAGTCATCTAGTCCAAATGTAGGAATCTCAATTAAAGAATCCCTGGCAGGTGGCCATCCAACCTCTGTTCAAATTTGAAAGGAGAGGGAAAGAGGTGAACTTGGGAGAAAGCTATATTCGGCAGGGAAGAATCAGAGAGAACTGGGTTGTTTGAAAGGAAGGGAAAGGCGAGGATGGGAGAGGGGGCCCTGCTTCACTTCAGATCAACAAGCACCAGCTTGAAAGTCAGGAAAGCCTGGTTTAAAAATATGTCTTGTTAATGAATGGTTAGGAGATACAGAGCAAATCACATTGAAGCATGGCATTTGAGATGTGGTTTCCTTTGGGCCTTAATTGGATTAGTGGGATCATATTAAAGATATAGCGACTATGCGATGTTTAGAGGATTATTCAGCCCCTTTCTCTTTTTCATTTTTTGTATCATCTAATCCTGTTGATTGGGAGCTGCTTTAGAGTTAACTGCAACCAGGCAAGCGAGACCCAAGTTTCAGTCTCCCATCTGTTCCCAAGTGCCTCTTGCCTTACCGCAGCGGAATTTCACAGAAATGGAAACAAGCATGGTGGCTTTTCCAGAAGATGCCCACACTATAGCTAAGCCCCACTTTCACTTAGTGCTACACCAAGTACTCCAGATTGCACATGTCAACCCTGATGGTTTCCCAGTCATTTAAACTTTAGGAAACACTTCTTAACTATCAGAGCATTTCCAGGAACGCAGTAAGCTCCTGGAGATATCAAGAATCCTCTGTCCCTGAAAGGCTTTTTTCTTTCTTTTTTTTAAGGCTTTCAGGGATGTGTTTAGATATTAGAGACACTTGCCAAGGTTAGGGCAGGAGTGGTCAAAGAAGGTGGTTAGAGTGGGGCCAAATTAGGCAGAACATATGAAAGTATGAGATGCCCCTATGGATGGGTAGATCTCAGTTTTGGTTTCTCTCTCATTTCTTCATTTTTCCAGTCTTAAAGTTCAGCTCCCCACATTTCCACATCAGTTTGCAACATTTTTTCTAAGTCCTCATGAAAATTGATCAGTGTTTTAGTGGGAATTTCTCCTAAAATACAAAAAAAAAATGGCATTGTGCCTGATGTACTCAATTTTTGCAAAGCAATTTTCCTTAATAGAATTAATTTGTGAATAGATGCATTTTTACAGACACTGTCCCCTGGAATATGTGTTTTTGTACCCTTTACTTGGCGGAAGAGGGGCATTACAAAATTCAGAGAGAAGTGTGAATTTGAAGAGATGGCTGTGTTTTGCTTCTTGTATTGTTTTGGGAACTGCAGATTAGGTAGAATTACCTTTAAATGCAATCTGAATTGAACTTCTCCCCTGCCCCTAGTCCCTGGAGAACTGGCCAGATGGACAGATTGTCTGATATGGTATGAGGCAAGTTTCCGTCTTCTTTAAGAAGGAAAGGCTCCTCCAAAATTTCCCCCTGTTAGTGGGAATGTCTTGGGGAGAGGATTTTTCCATGGAGTTGGGGCAAACCTTTGGTTCCTGCCCACCTTCTTAGCAACAGACTATTGTTACACCCCCGCCTTGGCAACAGGCTTTTGTCCTGAGTCAGTACAGGGTTAACATACGTGGAATATATTTTTATCATAAACTTTTAGCTGCAGAGATTTGATGTAAGGTGGTGAAGACAGAAAGGCTCTATTTTGTTATGTGTGTGCTATTGTAACTCAGCACACACACGAACCCCCTATGAGTAATCTCCCAAAGCCTGCCAAACAGAACCAGTGTTAATTGCTTATGCTAGAATCTATTTGCTGTTGGAAATGTCACACCATAAATTATGTTTCATTTCTCCATCTGACAAGCAATGTACCCGAAATAAATTGGTCCCGTTTCCACTCTTCTCCCTCCGCTCTGATGTCAAATTTATTTGCGGTATCCTTCAATTGATATCCACGGCGTGTGTCGTGGGTTGCGTTGCTGTTGTTTTTTGGAACTGCAAAAAGAAACCCACAAAAAAACCCTCTAATCAATGTTAAAATAGCCGAAATGCTGTTAATAAGCACAACAGCAGCAGCAACAACAACAACAGAGTGTGGTTGGTGCAAACAGACCAAGCAGGATGGTGCAATTTAGTAGATTTTGGGGGGATTAAAATTGCACTGAGACCGTTCTTTTCGGCAGTGGAAAGCAAAGCCAAGCCAATTGACAGTCTTGCTAGGGAGAGAAATGACTCTTGCTTATTCACGAGTGTCAGGGCTGGAGTCCTAAACAGGTCAGTGAGGAAGGATGCAGATCTCTGTTGTCAGTGAAGCGAAAAAATTATTCAAGGAAATGAATATACAATGCGGCCTAGTGGTCTCAGAAACCCTTCCCAGTAGGTCTTGCTCCTGTGGAGCAGTTGCCAGGTCCCTGCCTTCCACCTTTTCTAAGGCTCCCATCTAAGAAAGCAAGAGTCCTGAGCCCTCTTCGAGTGAGCTCCCGATTCTTCCTTTGAAGTCAAATCTCCTTGGTGCCTGGTGATTGACTGGTGAGAAGCCCCACCCACCTAGCAAAGGTGACCTAAGGAGGGTGGGCCTATTCTGCATCCAGCCCAACATCCAGATCCAGTTCTCCAACCCTAGACTATACTGGTAACTGGGTGGACTAATGGGGGATAGGGCTATCAATGGTTACTGGCCACAACTGCTGTGTTCCACCTCTCCTGTTGGGGTCAGTATACCTTTGAATGCTAGTCTTGTGGAATCACAATTGGGTGGGAGTGGTCTTGCCCTCAGCTCTTGCTTTGGGGATTCCAACTGGGGCCTTTGGTTGGCCACTGTGAGAACAGGATGCAGGGCTGGATGGGCCTTTGGCCTGATCCTGCAGGGTTCATCTTAAGCTGCTAATGCTCTGAACTCGGTAAACAACAGCTTCCTATCTTGGCCTTATTTGCCTTTGGATCTGCTGCCCCCTGCGAGAAAGTGAAGATTCTGCTCTGTCCATGTTTCATTGTCCTAAAGAGAAGGAGGGGAAGTTACGTTATCGATCAACCAGGCTTTTAATATGCCCGAAATAGAGCAAAATGAGAGATGGAATCAATAAAGATTATTTCCCTGAGTCTAATTTGAGCCTTTTGCCTTGATAAATCCTCCCCCCCTCCTCCTTTCTCTCACTTCTTTTTTTGGTGACATCCATGGCGTTTGTTATATTACATCAATATTGTTGCCTTTTCGGTTAATTTATTTCATCTGTGACGCTTTAGAGGCCGTGGTTAACTGCCCGCAGTTACCTGCGCTTTGAAGGATTAGAACCTAAAAATGGATTATGTGAGATCAAAGCAGAGGAGAAGAGATTTGAATCAGGCTGCCTGAGCATCCATTCCTGCGAGGGTTGGCATAGTTTTGTTCCTTCTATCTGGAAGGCCGAGGAAATCCGTGCAGAGTTTAGGAAAGACAACTCGATCCAACTGGGGCATGGGAGGGAAGCCTTATACGGAGTGAGGCTTTGTCTACACTGACTGGCAGTGTCTCTGTAGGGATACAGAAAGCAGTCCCTCCCAGCCCTAACTGGGGATCAAACCAGGGACCACCTGCACACAAAGCGGATTCTCTCCCACTGAGCTGTGGCCCTTGCTCAGTGCTTGCATCAGTACCTCAGAAGAAAGAACCAGAGTGTCCCCAGATCTCCTTGACATCTCTGAACTCATACCTGCCAATGCTTATCTGTTACATGTGCTAACAGAAGTACTCATTTAGAGATCTTTACCGAAAAACAATTGTGCACCACCAACACTTTAAAAAAGAATACAGATGAACAGCATTGCAGTTACCTTAGAAATCTTGCCTTGCTTATTACTTCAGGGAAAATAACCAGTAAATGCCAATATTACCTTAGCTAGTGTAAGAGAATTAGCAAGAAGCATGCGGTATAAAAACGTTTATTTGAGCAAAATGGCCAACAGAAAGTGAAAATTGCTTTGCAGCTTGAAACACCAGCGCAGAGATGTGAAACAGTAAAATGATAAAGGTGATTACAACTTATACAGGCTACCATTCCCCCTGGGGCCATAAACTTAAACTGCTTCTGGTATAAATCTATAATATATAGGCAGAGAGATGCCTTATATAGACTTATTCAGGTATTTCCCCCCACCACCACCCATTTAAAGTGGGCAAATTGTTTTAATGATCGTTGCTGTTATGTATACAGTGTGTTACAAGCTATAGCGAAACACCCTAGATGATACAGAAATCTAAATAAATCAGAATTATGGGATATTGAGGCCTTAGCTCAGGATAGGTTGTTATAAGAAGGCCTCCAGATAATTAGCTGTAGGGCAAAGATACAGAACCTGTGGCCCTCCAGATGTTGCTGGACTACAGCTCCCATCATCCCAGACCATTGGCCATGCTAACTGGGGCTGATGGGAATTGGAGTCCAAAAGCATCTGGAAGGTCAAAAATACCTCCCTCTTCCCCTAGTGGAGGCTGGTCCACTGCTGACCTCTCTATATAACCAGTCAGGTGGTGGCTCTGTGTCATGGACTGGCTGGATGCAAGGAGAGATGGGAGGCACCAGCTGGGGAACCTCCAAGGGAACCCGGCTCCGAGCCAGAGGATTGGTGGTGGAACAACGATGAGCAGTCAGAGAGAGAAGAGGAAGCAGACTGAGTGGAGGTGGTGTTGGAAGCTGAAGAGACAACAGGGTTTAGTGAGCAGGACGGGGCTGTGGCAGAGAGCAGTCCAGAAGCAGAGGCAGAAGCTGAGGTGGGTCAAGAGGCAGAGATGAGGCAAGCTGCTGAAGAAGCCTAGGAGTCTCCCCCTCTTACTGCAACTAGCTTTCCTCCCAGAAGAAGTATGAAGAGGGCGGAACAAAGAGAGACAAGACAAATGACAGTGAGGCTGCTGGGGAAGGAAGCAAGGGAGGAGGAGACTTAAGGAGCAGTGGGAAGGCGGGGATCTTCAGTCCTCGCAACTGCCTCATCGGGGGAAGAGTACCAGTGGGTGCTAGCCACCCCTTCCTGGAAAGGGTGGTGGGCATCAGTTCTTTAAAAAAAGGGGGGGAAAGTCAGCATAACCAGCCCTTCCCAAGAGATTGCGTCATTTATAGACATATTCTCAGCAGAGCTGGAGCGTTTCGTAGCCAAGGAGCCCTCGCAGGGCGGGCAGTACATCGAAAAAGCACCTCTCTGCATCCACCAAATAGATGATCCTTGTATAACCATTTAGTATTCACTGTGATGGTGTTGATTATGATGAACTAATTAGCTGTTAAGTGATGTGATAGGTATTTTTAATAGGGAATTCATTCTAATTCCACAGTAATGAATGTACTGTTACTTTTAAGTGCTATTTGTTTATGCATATGAGTCGATGGAGGAGAGGGGGGGGAACACGGCGGGCTCCTATGCTCCAACAAAGCAAGGAAATAATTGTGATTTGTCTCCGAGGGATGATAGCATCTTCATAATTAGAAATGTCAAAAAAGCAAGTTTGCTGTTAAGATTATTGGTCTGGCAAGATAGCTATCCTTGTAAATTAGATTCCATATCGCTGTATCTCGCTTGTACATGTCGCGTACCAGCGTCCTGGTTATTAGGCGCTGATTTGTAAAACACAAAAATGATTTCAGCAATTGCTTATGACTATGAAATCCTAAATGAAGAGAATTATATTTTGTTTTGATGTTTTGGTTTTTTTAAAAAAAATTAAATGCATAAACAGCTCCTTTGCCGGTGCATTCTGGTTCCATATAGAATGCAGTTTGCATGCGACTAGATAGTAGCCAGGAGAATATTCAAATAACAAAAATGACTGGCATGCTGATCAGACTCCCTATACCTGTGAAATGCAGGTTGAAGAGGTTAGTTTAGAGACCATAGCATCATGGAATTGTAGAGTTGGGACCCTAAGGGTCATCATCCCTAACCATTGGCCATCCTGTCTGGAGTGATTGGAACTGGGGTCCAAAACAACTGGAAGGTACTACATTAGCTATCCTTTGATTTAGACCAGGGGTCAGCAAACCTTTCAGCAGGGGGCTGGTCCACTGTCCCTCAGACCTTGAGGGGGGCCGGAGTATATTTTGAAGGAAAAAATATGAACGAATTCCTATGCCCCACAAATAACCCAGAGATGCATTTTAAATAAAAGCACACATTCTACTCATGTAAAAACACACTGATTCCCGGACCATCCATGGGCCGGATTTAGAAGGCGATTGGGCTGGATCCGGACCCCGGGCCTTAGTTTGCCTACCCATGATTTAGACTTTCTCCATGCCCCCCAGATCGTGTAGATTAAGAAAACCAGAGTTTCACAAATTGGGCTAGCCACATCACCCTCCACATTAGTTGACTGGATTTCTGCCGTTTCCCCTTTTTTGCTGCAGAGAACCACACAAAGTGCATAACCAGACAGGCTGAACAGATGCTGCCACATTTGGACCAATTGCATTTCCAGGCCCAATTCAAAGTGCTGGTCTTACCCTTTATCGCTGTAACCAATGGAAGTTGAAAAGCATTTCATGTGTCATATCCAATGCTAGTCCTCCTCAAAAGTAGTCCCATTGAAATTAATGCTTTTAGATGTTTCCAATCAGTATAACGGGTCAACCTTGAGTGGGCCTAGCATTGAATACAATCCCATCAATCGCAATTTGTAGCAAACGTAGATTTTATAAAGCTTTGTGAAAACTTCAAAGGAAAGGCAGAGGTGATATTTATAAGGAATATTGTCTTTTCCAGATATTCTGCTTTGATTAGCAGCTATCTTGTCTCTTATCCATGACTCTAGAAGTTGCTTTAAAATCATGCTTTGAGGGTGGTGGGAGCATGGATCCTGGAAGAAAAAGAAAACCACAACATTATAAAAAAAAAGACATAAGTACTGGTAGTGCAGTGGCAGAAGAGATTATTTAGAAATCCCCCAGAGGCAGAATATCCGCTAGTCTGGAAAAAGATTCAGCCCAAGAGGTGAAAACAGTGATTGAAAGCAAGTGAGTAGGAGGGTGTGATAATGGTAAGATGGCTTCTGCAATTGTTGCTCAAGCTGAGTAGCTGTTTTGTCGCCTGTGTTGTACTGTTGAAATCAATTATGCTAATTGTGTGAATAAGTGCTATTAAAAATAACAAAGGGTTGCAGAATTTAGCCCTACCCTGTGGTTCCAGTAATGCAGCTATAATGATCATTTATTGGCACAATCTAAATAAATAGTGTGTGGATCTGCAAAAGGAACGGCGTTCAGCTATGCCTGCTACCCATTTATCTTCGATAAGTGATGTACACAATGCAGCTGCGTAATGTGTCAGTAGGCAGAAACATTCTAGTATGCATTATATGCATTATAAGAAGCTTCCCTTTAGACCAAGTCAGACAGACCCTTGGTCCATCTAGCTCAGTGTTGTCCACACTGGCTGGCAGAAACTCCTTAGGGTTTCAGACTGGGGACATTCCCAGCCCTACCTGCAGATGTCAGGCATTGAACCCGAGACTTTCTACACTCCCTTCTGGAGTCTTTGAATGTAAAGGATAGGATGTTGTCCTGAATGTGGTCCCACTTCTGACACCCTGTTGCCTAATTCATGCAGGTGTGGGTAATGCATAGCTGTCAACTTTGCCCTTTTTTAAAAGAGAAATTCCCTTATTCCGAATAGGTTTCCTCGCAAGTAAAGGGAAAAATTGACAGCTATGGGGTATTTTAGCATGCGTGTCAACAGGGGTTTATAGCACTCCCTAGCAGGGTCCTTAAAAAAAACTCCACAGGCCTGTTGCAGCATTTCTGCTAATCCAAGGGGAAGAAGATGGACAGAACCAGCTAGGTTGTACTTTATGGGACAGCTAAGCCACTTGCCTCCTGATTGCAACACAAAACTCACCAACTTCTATTTTGATGTCTTAACTTTCAGCACAAATATCAAAGGAGCTCAAGGTGGCATTCATGGTTCTCCCCTTCCTCATTTAACTCCCTCAAGAATCCTGTGAGGTAGGTTAGGCTGAGAGGCAGTGACTGGCACAAGGTCACCCAGTGAGCTTCATGGCTGAGTGAGGATTTGAACCCTGGTTTCCCAGGTCCAAGTCTGACACTCTAACCACTGCTCCACACTGGTTGAAAACATTCCAAAGTATAGTACATAGCAGTTTATGGAAGGCCACTGAGGCCTTTAGCAAAGGCAGGAATCATAGAATTGTAGATTTGGAAGGGGCCACAAGGATCATCTAGTCCAGGCATGCCCAGCAGTAGATCTTTTGCCCCACATCAGGCTCGAACCCACAGCCATGAGATTCAGAGTCTCACGCTCTACTGACTGATAGGGACTACAGATCTTTTGTTACTCAACCAAGCACATGCTGTTATCATTGTATGTGGCGCAAGTAAATGCTGCATAGGGGGTTATTGATCATTTAAATGTCATCCCCAAACGTACACCTCAGCTTCTAAATATTAATAAATAAAAAACTATTAAGAGTAATTGCAATCCTGCTGATTCTCAACAACCAATTGTTTTAGCTCTATTATTATCTGCCTGTTCTTTAAACAATTTAGAAAGAAAAATGCAATTTTATATCGATCTTTTTTTCTTGTTCCATTAAAAGGAATTGATTTGCTTCCCTTGTATAGCATCCAGCTGAAATTAACCTGACATTCACTGCTTGAGAAAAGAAGGCATCTTTTGAAGAGGTTGGGGCCCCCATAGTGGTGTTGGTGGGTGAGAGATTCGGGAACATGCTTTTGTTCACTACAGGAAACTTTCAGGCTGATCCCAAGACTCACTGCGCTGGGAGATGAAATGCTAAGAATAAGCTCTATTGAACACTCTCCTAGCGTAATCTCACCCAGACATGATGACATGCAAATGCTGCCTCTAGGGGTGGGAGAACCCCTCAATTTTGGTTTCTCTCCGTTTCTTATTTTTTCCCCAACCATAAAGTTCTCCACATTTCCACATCAGTTTGTGATTTGAAAGAAGAAAAAGCCTCATGAAAATTCATCAGCTTTGTAGTGTGACTGTCTCCTGATGTACACATGACTTTATGTGTACAAAGCAATCTCCTCTAATCTAAAAAAAATCTTTGTGTGTTATTTTCACTAAAAATCTTTAACACACAATATCTTTGTGTGTTATTTTCATTTATTGAGCACATTTTGTACCCTTTCCTGGCTGGTGAACTGCATTGCAAACTTCAGAGGTTTGTGTGCCTTCTGAAGGATGCCTATATTTTGACTCTGGTATTGTAGATGTGCTTTCACACACAAACATTCTCCTCCATCCCTAGTTATTGTTGCAATATTGTTGCCCGTAAACACACAGAAGCCAAATCATAGGATCTGGGTGCCAGATTTGACCACTCCAGTGGCATTTTGGTCACTGAAAGTTTATGATCAAACAGCCACTTCTTGTAATGTAGTCAAATTTCGTTTTGGTTTGTTTGGCTTGGTGGTTTTCTACTTGTTTCTGCCAAGCTATTCCCACTTGCCCCACACTCTCACTTCAGCTGATCACTGCTGCTTTGCCTACGCAGGTAGATTTCAAATGGGTGACCTGGTGTCATTGCAAACATCAGGTGATGGAGAGGTGGGAAGCCTTCCCCAACAGGGAATGGGGGAAGATAAGGATCAGGCCCACAAACAGAATCCATGATAATTCTCATTGGGAATATTGTACACAGGGAGGGGAGGTTGAACTCTCCCCCCCCCCCCTGCTACTATTAGAAAGGGGAGTTCTCACTGGCTCCAACTTCTTTTTTAAAATGCTAGCGTGATTCCAAATGGCATGCTCAGTGTCACATGGAATCACTCATTTTTAGGACTCATTCAGATCTACCACTAAACAAGTGGGACTGGGCAATAAACGATGGTTTGTTAAAACAAGAGAGCTTCATAAACCATCATTTAGCACCGTATCCAGACAAGGTCTTAACACTGGCCAGTGTATATTATATTTTAGTAGCATGATAAAACCCCTTTTCGGAAACCATCTTTCTGAGAATGGTTCATCCTCCTCCATTCAATGAATATTTTCTAACGTTTCCTAAGCTAAAATGCCTCATATGAAAGAACAGAAATTACAGGGGTCTCTGATGTCCTGCTTTAAAAGATATTGGTTTCTCATTGAAAAAACTGTTACTCCCAAAAACAAACACCCAACCCATCAAGGAAGAGAAACCTGTACCTCTCCAGATGTTGGGCTTCATCAGCCCCAGCCAGCATGTGTCAGGGGTGATGTGAGTTGGAGTCCAACCACATCTGGAGGACCAGAGGATCTCCATCCCTTATACATCAGGCCCCACTGTGGGATCTCACTTGAATCTAGAGTTCAGTGACTATTAACTGAGCAGGCTGGTATCATGCACGCTAAGGTGAAATACGTTGATCTCCTCCTAATGTAGGGGAACAACCATAGCTCAGTGGCAGAGCACACACTTTCTGTGCAGACAGGCCCAGGTTCAGTCACCAATATCTCCAATCAAAATGGTGCTCCTCAAACATTTTGAAGTGGGAACCACCTATAGGCTTAATTAATCTTCTGAACTTTGTTTTTTCTGTTTATAACAGAAAACACAGAATTATTACATTAGATTACTAGCACAAGACAATTTTATATTTTATTTTATAAAATAAAAAATGTCCAGTAGCACCTTAGAGACCAACTAAGTTTGTTCTGGATATAAGCTTTCGTGTGCATGCAGATACACTGAAACAGAAGTCACCAGACCCTTATATATAGTGGGAGGGTGGGGTGGTGTTTTTCTCAGAAGGGTAGTAGGAGATGGGTAATTGACTCAATGGGTACGGTAAACCTGTTGATGACTGTTAATGACTATAATTAGTCCTACAGGGAAAAGCAAGGGATAGTACAGTGGTATCTCAGGTTACATACGCTTCAGGTTACAGATTCCGCTAACCCAGAAATAGTGCTTCAGGTTAAGAACTTTGCTTCACGGTAAGAACAAAAATCGTGCTCTGGTGGCACAGTGGCAGCAGGAGGCCCCATTAGCTAAAGTGGTGCTTCAGGTTAAGAACAGTTTCAGGTTAAGAACGGATCTCTGGAACGAATTAAGTACTTAATCTGAGGTACCACTGTATGCAGATGACCAAAAATAGCTTTAGCATATGTAATGAGACAAGAATCCAATATCTCTATTCAGACCAGGTTTCTCCATAGTTTTCAGTTTAATAATAAGTTACTAAACTTTAGCATGCACACAAAAGCTTATACCCAGAACAAAATTAGTTGGTCTCTAAAGTGCTACTGAACATTTTTTATAAATTTATTTCTACTGCATCAGACCAACACGGCTACCTACCTGAATTTATAGTTTGTTTTTTCATTAATAATGTCTCTCTGTGTGTTTGTACGTACATACATATTGTATCTATTTACACGTTTTATATTTATTGTGCCTACTTAATACATTTACTTTGTACAAAGATACAGTTCAAGGCTGCATTCACATGGAAATTTATTCCCTTTTCTTGATGTTTCCCTTATTACAATATGAACTTTCCCATGACCTAAAATCCACTTCCATAACGGAATATAACACAAGTTTTGCAAATTTCTGTGTTGTTTCCAGAAAAAAAAAATCATTTGCAAATAGCACAGAAAATGGAGCATTAAACTTGCACTGCATTCCGTAGTATTTCCAGAAGTAGCTTTTACGTTGTGTGAAAGCTCAAAACCCAATCCAAATGAAGATATTTCCTCCTCTCTTTTGAGATCCTTCTGAGTTCTTTTGCAAGGCAGAGTGGGGTAAGACTATTTTTCCTTCTTAATTCAGAAATACTAAGTTCTGTCATTCTTGTTTTTATTGGTGTTGCCCTTGGGAACAGATTGCTAAGGATGATAAATTGAATAAATTGAGGCTATATAAATAGAGATTTATTACTTGCCTGTCTAGTTTGTCTGTTTTCTAAAAATGAATCATTTCCCCCCCTCAAAAAAAAAAAATAGGGGATCAACTAATGATTTCCAAACTCCCCAGTGTGCCCTCGGAAAATGTTTGCTACTGCTTAAGTCTGATTCATCTTTTTCTGGAACTCTAATAAAATTATAATGCTGTGGCTTGCTGTTGTTTTCATCTGTGCATAGAAAATTCCACTCTCAATTTTGGTAGCCCTAATGCTGGAATAATTTGGTTTGAGGATCACCTCTGAAAAATTCAAGGCTAAATGGGGGTGGGGGAGAGAGAGAGGAAATGAATATATGTATTTGAAAAGAGATTACCAGGTCCTTGAAAAATACAGAGCCACAACTATTTTGCGGATCACTTTAAATCACTCCTCCCCTGAGATGGATGACAGCAGAATGAGGTACACAGGAGGAGAAAAATTGACCCAAATCCTTATTCTGTGCATATCAGGAAATCTCTAGGGATTTTGGTGCAAAAGCAGCAACCGTTTGCAACAGCTGAGAGAGTGGCGAATTTGTGAGAGGGAAGTAGCGATATCTTTGCTTTTCCAAGCCTAATTTTAGACTCGCCCAACCATGTGCACACACCTCGTCAGCTCTCTAGCCAGCTAGCAACATAAAGCTTCACATTCCGTTAGGTATTGCATGGAGTTTGCCAGCTAGCCTAATGGATCTTGCTCGCCCATAACGGCCGCCCTGCTAAGCATTCAGTAACTGACAGCTTCCTCTCAGAAATTGGAATACTTGTGAACATTCCGTGACATTTCTGTTACATGACCTCAGCTAAGGTCTTCATGGGAGTCCTCCCCCCGCCCCATTTTCTTACTTCCCATTTAAAGGCAGCGTGAGAGGGAACAGCAGGGGAGGTAAGAGCCTTCCTAGCAGTGTTCAAAATTCTTCCTGATGTGTAATCGGAATCTCCTGTCTTGTAACTTGAATCCATCGATTCGAGTCCCACCCTCCAGATCAGAAGAAAGCAAGCTTGCTCTGTCCTCCATGTGACACACCTTTAGATATTTAAATGTGCCTCTTGTGACTCCTCACAGTCTCTTCCAATCCAGGCTGAACATACCCAGCTCCCTCAACCGTTCCTCATAAGGCTTGTTTTCCAGACCCTTGGTCTGCACACGTTCCAGCCAGATGCCTCTGCTGTTGGATTCCAGCTCCTGTTTTTCTTTATTTTAATAAATGTATATACAGTGGTACCTCGGGATGCGAACGGGATCCGTTCCAGACGGCGCGTCTGCACGTTGTGTTTTGCTGCGTCCACGCATGCAAATGATGTCATTTTGAGAGTCTGTGCATGCGCAAGCGGCGAAACCCGGAAGTAACACACCCCGTTACTTCCGGGTTGCCACGGATCGCAACCCGAAAGTGCTCAACCTGAAGCACATTCAACCCGAGGTATGACTGTAATGCTGAATGCCACAGTTTCTAAGCCAAACACAACAGAGGATGCAGGAGGGACACCCAGTGGCGTAGCATGGGGGGTGCAGGGAGGGCCGGCCGCACCAGGAGCAACATCTGGGGGTTAGGGTTAGGGGGCGCAAATCCACGGGTTAGGGGGGGCAAATTACTTGCCTTGCCCCGGGTGCTGACAACCCACGCTATGCCACTGGGGACACCACAGCACAAAAGCAGTAGCAATGACTGGGGAAAACTTACTTTAAATGCCTGCTGAAATAAGTTCAAAGCATGAGGAAGTTCAGCAGGGAGGGAGTTTCTGATCTCAGCCTTGAGGGAATTCCACACACCCTGCAATGATAAGTGTGTGGTGGATAAAGGCCAAAGAATGGGTGCCACAAACAATGACTCCCAAAGACCTCAGGCAGGGATAGAAGGCATCAAATGGTCCTCAACGTATCCTGGACCCAAGTGCATTCAATGACAAGGCCCTTTGCAACCAGCCCTCCTGCCATCATAGCCAATAGTCAGTGCTGCTACTCTGGGGAAAGTGAGGCCAGCGCCTTCCCTCCCAAGGCCATGTCTCTCATTGATGATTGCTTAGCTGGAAGGGAGGGGGGAGCTCCGCCTGCTGAAATGTGACCCAAACTCGTCCCCTCAGCCCACCCGCCCTGGTACAGCACTCTGCAGATGCCCTGACTCTGTTTTGTTTCCAAACAGGCAAAGCCAACCACAATGTACAGTGGGATGAGGACTCCGTAGAATACATGCCAGCAAACCCAGTCAGGATCGCATTTGTCTTGGTTGTTCATGGCAGAGCTTCCCGGCAGCTGACGCGCATGTTTAAGGCTATTTACCATAAAGACCATTTTTATTACATTCATGTTGACAAGGTAATATATCACTGGTTATAAATTGCCTGTCTCGCCACCTGTCAATCTGCCCCTCTCCATTGCTTTTGCCCATCTCCCTCCTTTTCCTTCGTCATCTTTAATCTCCATCTTTAATGTCACTTATTGTGTGTGTTTCCCCCATACATCATGGTTTATGTATGTGTATCTTCAGCCTTTCCTCCTCTTCACTGTGTCCATCCATCCCTTTTTATGTATCCCAGGTCCATTTCTACCTGTAGTATGTGTACAATGCTAACTGATGAGCCGTTCCAGCAGGCATGGGGAACTTGAGGCCCTACACATCTCAGACTACAACTCCCATCAACCATGCTGGATGGGGTAGATGGGAGTTGGAGTCCAGGAACATCTGGAGGTTCACCACCACCCCTGCCATTAAAGGCTCAGATAATTGAAAAGAGCTTCAGTTCTGGCCAGACCAGATGAAAGAGAATTAAAAGGGGGGGTGTTCTTCTTGATGCTTCCACATTAGTATACAATGAACAAATGGATTTGGTCTGTGATAAGACTTGGAGAAGAAGGTGAAATAAATATTAATGGTGCATCCTTTGCACATCTACTCAGAAGTAAGCCCCATTGAGTCCATTGGGGCTTGCTCCCAGTTGAATGAGAGGGAGGGTGGTGCTGTGGGTTAAACCACAAAGCCTAGGACTTGCTGATCAGAAGTCAGCGGTTCGAATCCCCACGACGGGGTGAGCTCCCATTGCTCGGTCCCTGCTCCTTCCAACCTAGCAGTTCAAAAACACATCAAAGTGCAAGTAGAAAAATACGTACTGCTCCTGCAGGAAGGTAAACAGCATTTCCGTGTGCTGCTTTGGTTCACCAGAAGCAGCTTAGTCATGCTGGCTACATGACCCGGAAACTGTACGCCGGCTCCCTCGGCCAGTAAAGCGAGATGAGCGCCGCAACCCCAGAGTCGGCCACGACTGGACCTAATGGTCAGGGGTCCCTTTACCTTTACCTTTACCTGAGAGTGAGTCTGGTTGAACTCAGTGGGGCTTACTTCTGACTGAGGTGACATGCCTGGAATTGCACAGCAATTGTTGCTTTCGTTAGAATACTATTTTCTGTACAAACTCCCACTCAGAATTCTCTCTCTCTGTAAAACAGTTTAATTGAAACTATTCTAAGAAATGTGTGAACTTCAAATTATTATTATTATTATTATTATTATTATTATTATTATTATTATTATTATTATTATTCCTACTATTCTTAATTAGTTGCTTCTCAGCAAACTCCTGTAGGTAACATTCAGGGTCCCCATTTTCACATAACAGTGAGCCACAAGGAGAAGCAAACCATGGTTTACCAAAAACATAAGAAGCTGCCTTCTACTGAGTCAGCCCAGTGCTCCATCCAGCTCTATATTGTCTGCACTGATTGGCTGTGGCTCTTCAGAATTTCAGGCAGGGTACTCTTCCTGCCATATTTGGGAGATGCTGAGGATTGAACCTAGGACTACTGTGTGCAAAGCAGGTGCTCTACCACTGAGTTAGGATGCTTCCTTGTGTGCCCCCTCCATGAGAGGTCTGGAGGGTGACCACACAAGAACAGGCCTCTTCTGTGGTGGCTCCCCACCTTTGGAATGCTCTCCCCAGGGAGCCTCACCTGGTGCCTTCATTTTTATTTTTAACAATAGTTTTTATTGGGGGGGGGTGTTACAAACAGGGAATGCTGCATCTGTTTTCTCCACTTTTAGTTCATCGTCCTTTTCACGGTTCATTTGGTGAGAGACATTTTTGTCATAGACACCTTACATCACCTTACAACACAAACAAGTGCCTCATAGTACAATTGCAAGTCTGGCAGGGCAAAGCCTCCACTTCCTTTTGTATCTACTGAAATTTTATATTTAATTCTTGGCCTTCCCCCCTGCCAGATAAATTTAGGGGGGGGTCCATTCTTTGAAGCAACTTGCATTATTTACCATCAGAATTGATTGGAATAAAATCAGCATCCTAAGAAGTACATTCATTTTAACAACTGAAATTCTACCTAGCAGGGGAAGTTTCATCCTTCCCCAGGTCTCCAAGTCTTTCTTAACCTCTTTCCCCAATTTAATATAATTGTTTACAGATAAGTTGAGGTTCCTTGCTGTCAGCCGAATTCCCAAATATTTGACTTTTTTACCTATTTTTAAACCAGACAACCTTTCTGAAATGTTTTTTCAACTGATCATCCATGTTTTTAACCAACATTTTGGTTGTGTCTGAATTTATTTTAAAACCTGCCACTTCTCCAAACCTTTTGATTTCTTCTAGCACTTTCGGGACATTCTCTAATGGTTGTTCCAATGTTGACGCCACATCATCAGCAAATGCCCTTAATTTATAGACTCTACATCCCACTCCAATACCTTTAATTCCCCTATTTCTCCTCATGTTCTGAAGCAATATTTCTAACGTCCAGATACAAATGGGGACCATTGGTCAGGGGTGATGGAGAGCTGGACTCCCAAAAATATGTGGAAGGCCCCAGATTCCCTGTGCCCATTCTAGGATGAATTGACAATTGCCTTGGACACTCGTCATTCACAAAAGCAAAACTGAATACTGTAAATAGATGGAGCTTCCCAAAATGAAGTCTGTCTCAGGCTACAACCCTATACACACTTGCCTTGGAAGAGGACTTAACTTGTAAGCAAGCACATCTGGCATTCTATAGGTTTTTTTTCTTTGCAATGAGTCAGTAAATGCTTTGCCACACAAAATGGAGAATATTTCCACTGAGCCTCTCTCGGTGCCTCTTCCCGTTCCATCTGCACTTAAGGAACACTGGAGGAAGATAATGATGGGGAACATGGCTGTATGGTTTATGCATGTGCAAATGTGTCAGAAGCCTTTTCATTAAATTTTCTCCTCCTTCTTGCTCCCCCACCCCACCCTGTTGCCTTAAAGCGCTCCAATTACCTGTACCGGCAAGTGCTCCAGTTTGTGAACCAGTATCCAAATGTGAAAGTTACTTCTTGGCGCATGGCAACGATCTGGGGAGGAGCGAGCCTTTTGTCGACCTACTTGCAGAGTATGCAGGATTTAATGGAAATGAAGGACTGGCAGTGGGATTTCTTCATTAACCTAAGTGCTGCCGACTACCCAATCAGGTACAGTGATTCACTCCTTTTGGAACTAGTTATGGTTTCCTTGTTATAAGAATTGCCTTGGCTGGATCTGACTTAGGGTTCTTCTAACCCAGTGATGTGTTTCCAGCGGTGGACAGCCAAATAGTATCAACAACCTTCCAAGAAGCAAGGCAGTAGTTCAGGCATGGCGAGCTTAAAGTATCAGCATTGTTATTTCAATATGTATGATGCTTTTCTACCCAGGTATGTCCAAAGTGGCTTACAACACGATAGCAAAAAAAATACATCTCAATGCATCATTACAGTAATAAGCAGTCTAATAGCAACTCATTTCAAAACATAACTTGACAATCCAATTTTCTTTTAAAATCATTTGGATAATAACAACATTGTAACATTTAAAATTCATTATAGAACGGGCAATGATCATTAAAATGAAAATGAATTTGTATGTTTTTGTGCTGAAATATAGAAAACTAGAATAAGAAAAGATGTAACTTTTCAGTGCAGACAGGTATTAATAAATGGTATAACCAGGAGCCAATTCATCAAAAACACCAAGTGCATGAAATAGCATCCAGCTTGCTTATACAAGGCCTGCCAACCTGGCACCCGTGGGCACAGAGATTCTTCCAGAAGCGTTCCCTGGTGCCCAAAAAGATTGCCAGCCCCTTCCTCAGAACCTGCAGCAGACGATCTCTCAATCTTCCACTCACTAAGGCCAAATCTGCACTATACATTTAAAGCAGTGTGATGCCACTTTAAACTATTATGGCTTCCCCCAGAGAATTCTTGGAGCCATAGTTCATTAAGGGTGGTGAGAATTGTTTGAAGACCCCCTGTTTCCCTTTCACGTTTCCTAGAACTCCCTGGGAAGAAGAATTAACTATTGAACCACTCTGGGTGTGTTTAGTGGGGGAAGGTGGAGTTTGACCTCCGCTTTGCTTGACCTTGCCTTTACCCTCTGCTTTGTTGGACATTACCTTGCTAGCACTTGACCTTTCTTTGACCAAACTTTCCTTGACTTGGTTCTGGAACAGGGCTGGTAGTATGTGGCCAGATGTCCCCTGACTCTCCGCCTAGTGCAAGTTCCCTTGAGCTAGAATTCTGTCCTGCAGTTGAGGTCACCGCCTGGGACAAAGCCAAAATGTCTTATAAAGGACCCATAGCTTTGCATCTGTTTTGCATGCAAAGGGCCCCAGGTCCAGCAGGGCTAGGAGAGATTCCCTCTCTGATACTCTGGAGAGCCCTTACCAGTCAATGTAGAAAATACCGAGCTTTATGGAGCATTGGTCTATGTTCCCAAAAATAAGAACTAATCAAAAGTGGAACAATTCTGCCTTGGCGGGTTGGGTGCTGTTCTTTGATGAATATATTTAAACAGATACTGACGGGGTGCTGTAATTGCAAACTCCCTGCATTGCAGATCCATAATAATAATAATAATAATAATAATAATAATAATAATAATAATAATAGAATGCTAGGTGAGGTTGTTTAGAAAACCCCTTTATGTACTCCAGATGGGCTTGATAGACTCTTTAACTGCGAACAAGCTGATGGCTGGTCTTTAAAGAAAGGTCAAACCAAATAATATGCAAGTCAGGGGAGTTGTTTTGTGCTGTCATAAGATGCATTTGCTTCTTAGCTCTTATCCAGAGTACAGACTTCTCTCTGTTCTGGGTAGTGAATTTCCCGGTAAGAAGGAATGTTCTTCTTGTTTGTTTTTAAACTGTACCCAGAGGTGCCCTAAGGTCGGAATCAAGGAGGTTGGTTTGTCCTTTCTGTTCCTGCCTACCCTCAAAGGGAGGAGGGTGGGGAGGCTGGAGGCGGGAGACGTTAAATCTGGCAGCTTCGAGAAAAGCCACTTTTTTCACAGTGTCACGGTTGGGCTGTGGGCAGCAGTCTGGGGTGAGCTGGGAATAGGGCTGGAGGGAAAATCCTATTCAGTTTGCATTTAAAGGTGAGCCAACTGAATTTGCACTTTCTGGAACAAATAGGAGAAAAGAAACACAGCCAGCCTTCGCAATCTGCACTTCTCTGAATTTTGCAGTGCCAAATAAATGTTTACCAGAATGCATATGCTGGAGTAAAGCGTGCATAAAAATGCATCTATTAATGAAAATACACACACACACACACACACACAAATGAATTGCATGGGAGAAAGTTGTTTTGCAATAATGTGTATATTAGGAGAGGTTCGCACTAAAATGCTGATGAATTTTTAAGAGTTGGGGGGTTGTGTGTTTTTTTACAAAAGCAAACTGATGTGAAGACTGAGAAACAATGGGAAACCAAAATGGGCAAATTCACTCACCCTAGTTGGGAGCCGACAGCTGTAGGGCAAGCTGGCAGCCAGAGCCAAAGGACAAGTGAGACAGGATTGATGGTCCACAGAGGCAGGACCACAGAATAACAAAGGATGCAGGAGCACACCTGAGCTCAGGAAGACCATGTTGCTCAAAAAAGAGATGGGGAACCTTTTTCAGACTGAGGGCCACCTTTTCTTCTAGGCTACCCTGCAAGGGCCACTTGCCAGTGGTGAGTGAGGCCAGATCCAAAACTGGGTGAAGCAATTGTTTTAAATTGCACAGCTTAAATGTCCTGCATCACCCCAGCAATCAGTCAACATTATTTGGCCATTGTGCAAGGATAAGTCATCTTTTGACTACAAAGGCACTCTTCTCTGAACACCAGGAGTAATTAAAATGTCTGCCAAAGGAGAGTCCCCACAAAAGCATGATGTTGAACACCCCCCCAAAAAAGGGCAGATGAGGCATTGATAACCCGCCTCTCAAAAAACATTGGTTCAAACTTTTCTTTTCAAAACTTTCTGTCCAGAATTTAAGACCATTGTGTCTAATAGCTGTATTGACTAATCCTCCTGATAACAAGAAAAAAGCAAGACTAAACGATGAGTGTTTATTGTCTCAGTGAAACCACAGTGGACAGATTGCCTGACACCACTCTGTTGACTTGAGTTGTTTGCTAAATGTGATAAGCAAAGCTGTGATTTACATTGAAGCGCTGCTGTTCAGCTTTCACACTAGCTTTGCAAAACCTTGAAGGGGAGAAAAGTTATTTTATAAAATGCAGAAATGATTGGATGCCTTGCGGGGAAAGTTCCCTAGTTAACCTAGCTGTCATAAAATAAAATAAAAAATGTAATGGCAATGGGAAATGAATCCAGTTGGCTAGAGATGCACATTTCAAATGCTGTTCTTCCTTGTTTGCGGTATTCAGTGACTGAATGTGCTTTACTGAGTTAGGCTGCAGACACAAAGCCAGTGAGAATCTGCTCTATTCTGCCTTGGTCAGACCCCACCTGGAGTCCTGTGTCCCAGCACAGTTTATGAAGGATATGGACAAGCTGGAACATGTGCAGAGGAGGGTGACCAAGATGGTCAAGGGTCTGGAAACCAAGCCTTATGAGGAACAATTGAGAGAGTTTGGTACATTTAGCCTCTAGAAGAGAGGACTGAGAGGTGAAATGATGGCCATCAAATACCTGAAATGATATCTGGATGATGGAGCAAGCTTGTTTTCTGCTGCTCCAGAGGGTAGGACCCAAAACAGTGAATTCAAATGACAAGAAATGAGATTACGACTAAACGTTAGGAAGATCTTTCTGATGGTAAGAGCTGTTCAGCAGTGGAAAAGAGTACTTTGGAAGGTGATGGACTCTTCCTTCATTGGAGGTTTTTAAACAGGTTGAATGGCCATCTGTCAGGGAGTGTTTAGCTGTGATGGCTCCATTGCAGGAAGTTGGATTAGATTACTCTTGGAGTCCCTTCTCACTCTACAATTCTATTCTAACTGGTCTGCTCCCCTCACTGACCTCCTAGCAAGCTGATATATGGCTTTTCACCTACCACCTTAAAGAAGGAACATCAGATAGCTGTTGGTGGAGCAGCCTAGGACAGGGCAATCTGGGTTCAATCCCCACTCATCCATGAAGCTTACTGGGCATACATGAGTTAGTCAACACTAATTTAACCCTCCCTCACTTAATGACATCCTAGTTTATTTTGATGCCCCAGAATTCCATGTTCATCCTGTGCATTTGTCCACCAGCACCCCAGAGAAAACAGACTCTACGCAAAGCTGGAGAAGTGTGCTTTTGGCCTGACCCAAGTTGAATTTGGGGGATTGTTACCACCCCAAGTCATTAAAATTGATTCCTGAAAAGAATTGTGGAGGTGCCCAGCATTTACTCGGCTTCACAGATTATTACAGGTGCTTTATCCTCAAATTTGCCACAATAGTCATTTCATTGACAGATTTGTTGTGAAGTCAGTCCATCTTCGACTGGGTCCCTGCAGCTCAAAGTGCTTTTCTCAACCTCAAACAGGAGTTCACCGTGGCATCTATGCTTGTCAACTCAGATCAGACAGAACCATTCATTTCCTTTTTTTAATAGATATTTATTAAGATTATATTAAAAACAAAACATAACAACAATACAATCAAACACAAACAACAACAACAAAAACAAGTATAATTTCATTCCCTTATTTTCTTATACCTTACTTTCCCGACTTCCCCATACCTCCCCTCTCTGTATTCAAATTTCTATTTTATTAATTCAGCAAATCCTTTCCCTTAATTTCATTTAGTTTTTAACCCTTCTTTTCTTACTACTTATCCAATCCGGCTGGAAACCACACAGTTTCTAAACCAACGTCATTCTAACATTCATTAACTTTGCAATATTTCTTGAGATAGTGCTTGAATTCCTTCCAATCTTCTTCTGCTGTCTCTCTCCCCTGGTCTCGGATTCTGCCAGTCATTTCTGCCAGTCCCATATAGTCTATCACCTTCATCTGCCATTCTTCCAAGGTGGGTAGATCTTGTGTCTTCCAATACTTTGCGATGAGTATTCTTGCTGCTGTTGTAGCATACATAAAGAATGTTCTGTCCTTCTTTGGCACCGTTTGGCCGACAAAACGGACAGAACCATTCATTTCCAATGCCTCCACTGTGGTTGTTGGGGCAGTGTTACACCGATCTCAACTTCTCCATCCATGTACATGTTTTTTCTTGAGAACTGTCCCCCCACTGCAGAATGCATCTTGCTTGCAGAAATGTGTGCATTAGTCAAAACTGCATATTGAAAATGTGTTTATTTGCATTAAAATGCTGATGAACTTCCATGAGGATTCTTTTAAAAAGAAAAGAAAGTATAAATGGCTGCAAAATGTGGAGAGCTGAATTTAAGATTCGGTAGGGGGGATTATTGGGTTGTTTTTGTTTTTGTTATGTATTTTGTGTTTTTATACTGTGACTTTATGTTGTGAACTGCCCTGAGACCTGTAGGATTAGCGCAGTACAATCGTACCTTGGATCCCAAACACCTTGGTACTTGGACATTTTGAATCCCGAACGCCGCAAACCTGAGTGTTCCACTTTGCGAACACTCTTTGGAACCCAAACATCCAAGGCGACTTCCGCAGCTTCCAATTAGCTGCAGGAGCTTCCTGCAGCCAATCAGAAGCCGCGCTTTGGTTTCCGAAATTTTTTGAAGTCGAATGGACTCCCAGAACGGATTCCGTTTGTCTTCCAAGGTACGACTGTATACATATTTAATAAATAATAAAAATTTGAAAAATGAAAAATGAGAGAACCGACATGAACAGATCCTTCCATCCCTACCTAGGACTCTGCATTAAAGGGGGCCCACTTTCTCTGCAGGCCTGCAAGAACAGGAATGAATCTCATTGAAACAAACTCTTCCCTTTGTCCACCGCCACCCAAAAAAGTATCCAGCGTAACCCAGCCTTCGTTGCTAAAGCAAACATTTTCTTCCCGTCAGTGAAATGAAGAGGAAGCAATGAAGGAAAGGGGGGAGTATTGAGGTTAGGAAGCTAGTCCAAAGAATTGCAAAGCACATCCCACCATGTTGATATGAGAGAGGGAGGGAATTAAATGAAAATCCATGCGCAGGCAGGCCAGGCCATTGGTGGTGCCACGCATGTGTCCACAGCTCTCCCATTTCATTTTGGAATTGGGAAAGGCTGGCCAGGCCATGGCTTATTAATACCGCAATCCAGACAGAACAGGTGGCGTTCATTCCTGAGCATTCATTCAGCACTTCTGACCTTTCCATACCAAAGGTTCCAGATTCTATCCCCAGCATCTCCCGGTAGCGCTGGGTGAGACTTCCACGCACAATACCCTTCCGCACACAGTCCCTTAGCAAGCACCACATGCCAGAGTGATGTGTACATCCAGCCACAAAGCAGCGTGTTTTCATTCATCGTAAGATTTCACTGCCCTGTTTAAAAAGATGCCAAACACTCTGGTGAAACCCTGATAAGCTTTGAATAACCACTGGGACTTCGAGTTTATCCAGAATACACACCACATGTTTTCCTTTCCATCACTGAAGAGCCAGAGCAAAATCCTGGGCCGTCGCTATCAGCATTCCCCACCCAGCCGACACTTCGCCCAGCCCCATGATCACTTTCCCAACCAAGTGCATTCAGAAGATCTCAGCCCCTCCTTCTTGCAGGAACATACAGAAACGATTCTGATGCCATTTTATCTGCCTTCGTTGCAGCTTTGCACCAAGGTGACGCTTCTTTCCTGCTGTGAAGGCAAGGAGAAATATATTTTGCTATATGATTGCCGTGGTGGTTTAAAAAAAAAAAAGCCCACACCAAGAGAGGGTTTCCCAAATCCTTATCTTTGTTGTACAGATGTTGGGTTTGCAGCCAAAATTCACTCCCCAAATTAGGATGGGCTGCCTCTTACTGCACTTCAAACTCATGAAAAGCTGGGATATGAGGAATGAGGCATCGTGTCATCCATTAAAAAACAACAACAAACAAACCAGGGTTGGCATCACTAGGGCAGCATCTAGGGTCCAAGCACCCCAGGAGCACACACAGATGAGGCCCCATCCTCTGATCACAGACCTGACTTCTCTGGCAGCAGTGGCAGGGTCTCAGAAGCAGCCCAGCATTTCAGATTTCCTGTAAGTCACCCAAGAGATGTTGGCATGGAGGGCAACTGAAACGAAAGGCAGTTTGCAACTACCTACCACGAGTGCTGCTGCCCATCACCACCAATAACTGAAGTTTGGAAGCCAATGATGTCAAGAGGGAAATGACACTTTGCAGGTGATCGAAGGACAGGGACTTAAAACTGAAGCCAGCTCTAGGCCACATCCACACCATACGTTTAAAGCAGTATCATAGCATTTGAAGCAGTCATGGCTTTCCCCCAAGGAATCCTGAGAACCATAGTGTGTTAAGGGTGCTGAGAGTTGTTTGGAGACTCCTATTCCTTATACAGAGTTCATTGGGAGGATAGATTTACTGTTATACTGTTCTGGGAATTGGAGTTATAAGAGGGGAATAGGGGTCTCCTCGGCACCCTTAACAAACCACAGCTCCCAGAATTCTTTTGGGGAAGCCATGACTGTTTAAAGCGGTCTAAGAGTGGTTTAAATGTGTAGCCCAAATGGGGTCTTAGTTAACTAAGCTGTTGGGAATTGGAACAGGGCTGTTCTGTTCCATCCATAGATGGTACCCTCCAGGCAGCAAAGTTGATGGTGGGTCCAGCACCTTGGAGAGCTCAGAGTGATCAAGTTGCTCCTGCAAAGGGTGGAGGTGAATTGAGGAGGAGCTGCTATTAAAATGCCACCATAAATGTCCTTGATGTTCACTGGGGTCATCCAAAATAGCTGAAAGGTGGAAGTTTCTGGACAGGTAAAAGGAAGCCATCCTTCACATAGCAAAAAGATACAGTAGTACCTCAGGTTAAGTACTTAATTCGTTCCGGAGGTCCGTTCTTAAGCTGAAACTGTTCTTAACCTGAAGCACCACTTTAGCTAATGGGGCCTCCTGCTGCGCCGCTGGAGCACGATTTCTGTTCTCATCCTGAAGCAAAGTTCTTAACCTGAAGCACTATTTCTGGGTTAGCGGAGTCTGTAACTGAAGTGTATGTAACCTGAAGCGTATGTAACCCGAGGTACCACTGTAAGCCAACAACCACTGTGGGAAACTGGACTTTGGCCTTTATATAAGATTTTGTATTTGATCCAGCAGGACTCTGGTGCATTGGTGACACCATCTATCTAGATGCTGCTGTCAACCGGCCATGGAAGCAATCTCCATGGGACAGACTGTGTCCACCAGGGATGATGGGAGCTGTAGTTCAGCAACTAAGTAAAAAAAGCATGTGCATGAGCTTGCGTTTTAAGCCATTATTATTAACGATATTCAGTTTAGAAAAGGTTCTGGGCCTATTAAGAAATACTTACTTGGCACTAGGAGGCGGGATTGCCCCCAACCCATTAACCAAAGACATTTCAAGGTTCCTTAGGATATAATCATAAAACATTCCAATGAAGTTCTGCTTTCTAAGGATAATGAGACATTGAAGGTCTTTATGAACTCTCAGCTTGAATAAAACTAATACCCCTAGTTAGATGAAGAAACCCCCAATAGAGGATTTTCATCGGTGACCGAGCCTCTGTTTTCCTTTCTTTCCAATAGAGCATTTACATATCACAGCATTTTTTGGGCTGAAGTCCAGGAGATAGTTTTAATTTTAAACTCATTTTCTTCTCTTACCCTTGCCACATTCTCTCCTAGTCCTCCCTGGGTTGTAAGCTTGATCTGATGTTTGGTTTTTGCTTTGTTTTTAATGTCATCTTCAAAAACTTTTCTCAGTTTAAACTTGGCCATCTGAGAAACGATACATTTAGAAAAATAGCCCCCAAGGTTTTCAAAGTGGGTTCCTTGGAGTAGTAAGAGACTGGTACACCTTTTTACAAGCAAGCACAGCCTGATATCAATGGCTGCTGACCACAATGGCTATGTTCTGCTCCACTGCCAGAGGTATTCTGTCTCAGAATAGCAGCTGCTGGTGGTCGGAGACAGGGAGAGTGCAGCTGTGCTCAAGTTGCTCATACAGGGAAACCACCACCTGCTGTTTATAGCATAATAATAAAACAATAATATTTTTTTATTTATACCCCGCCCTTCCCGGTTCAGAAAACTGGGCTTGGGGTGGATAACAACAAATTTAAAACACTTAATTGATGCAACAGTAAACAGCATAAAATACAGTATAAAACGTGAATAACAATAAATTCAGAATTCAAAAATCAATTTAGGGGGGAAATCCATCCAATAAACATTAGATGATCACCAGAGCTAGCTGGCTAAATTAGTCCTATTTGGGCCAGCGAGGAGACCAGGGGAGAATTAGCTGTGGGATCCCAGAGCAGGTAATCTTCATAAAAAGGGAAGGAAGGGAAATAAAAGATCAGGCTAAGTTCAAATTGAAAGCCAGGCAGAATTGCTCTGCCTTACAGGCACTGCAGAAGGAAGTTAAATCCTACCGGGCCCATGGGACAGAGCATTCCACCAGGTTGGAGCCATCACTGAGAAGGCCCTGGCCCTGGTAGAAGATAATCTGGGAACGTAAGAACAGCTCTGCTGCATTGGGCCAGAAGACCTCTCATAGCGAACAACTAGATTCCCCAGTGGGAAGTCGGCAAGCGGGACTGAGCACAACAGCCTCTCCCTACATGTGATTCCCAGAAACTGGCATTAAGACAGTGGAAGTAGCCTCAATGTTTCTCAGCCTAACCTACCTAATGGTTTGGGGCAGGGGACTTGGTAGTGTGCCTTAAGCTTCTTGGAGAAAAGTTAGGATGTACTAGGGTTGCCTTAGGACATCCTAAGGAAAAGTGAGATATTCCGAGATCAAATCAGAACTGGGATGGCTTCTGTAATTCCGGGATTGTCCCTGGAAAATAGGGACACTTGGAGGCTTTGAGAGTCAATTCCCCAAAGCCTGTTGGAACAAGAAGTCACCTGTCAGAAGAAGACCAACAAGGAGGGAGCTAGTCTAGCTTCTCTAGGGAGGAACTTTCAGATTCCAGGAGCCGCCAGCTTCTCCTGCTTTTTTCACTGGGGCTATTCTATAGATTTGGGATTTTTTTGTTGTAAGTGTTCTTTTTATATTTTGGTATTACGCTTTATGGGTTGTATTCCACTCAGTCCTGCTCAGGTTAGACCTGTCGCAATTACTGGCCCAGAGGAGCATGTTCATTCATTTCAATGGCTCTGGACTGAGTAGGATTAGCACTGAGTTGTATTCAATGCTAGTCCTACTCAGGAATTTACCCATTGAGATTCATGGACATAACAAACTTCAGTTGACATTAATGAGCCTGTTGGGTATATTCAGTGGATAGCTAGAAACTGGAAAGAAGTACATCTAAACAGATGCACAAGAATGGTATAACATAATTTGGGACATAGCATTTAATGAAAAACTGATGCAATAAATTTCTGTGGGTAGAGGGAGGGAACTGAAGAGACTTTTATGGCAGACTGGTGGTCATTTGTCCAGCCCATGAACAAAGGTTCTACAGAAGAAACTGTACTTGCCACATTCCATAATACATTAACATTCTCCTCCATATTGATGAAACTTTCAGTTTCTCTCTGTTCCTGTATGAACCTTTAATATTATTGTTTACATCTGGCTATGCCTTTGGGTTGTGGAAAAGGGTTTGTAAATTTACTTAAAAATACATATATGGGGGTGAAATGGGTGGGGAGAGAAATTAATGAGCCTGACTACTTTGAGCAGAACTTGGATACAAACTTTTAAAAGTCACAGTTAAAGACTCTTTTACGTAGCAAGCGACTAATACATTGAACGGATAACAATAATAAATACATATAATTAGATCTTCATCAAGGGAACGCTGGCAGTAGAGGCAACGGTTGAGAATTTTGCATAGCTGCTGTGTTTTAGGATTGTGGCATTGAAACACAGTTCAATGAAAAGATCGCAAGAAACAAGAGAGCTCAGCATTTTCTTTTAAAAAAATGATTATTGCACTTGTTAACTTGTTAAATTCATTCTTGGAGTAAACTTAAAGTAGGAAAGTAAAGATAATCTCTGAAAAGATCATCCGAGCACGCCGGTGTTTGCCTAGAAACGAACCCTAAGATGTCAGCCATTGAGGCCTTTTCATGTGGAAAGATCGCTAAGTAAATTCCCTAAATGTCTATTCATCCCCCATAAGATGGCAAATCAGTGAAGCAGCAAATGTGAAAATCGGCAGGGCTTTACGATAGAGAGGGAGAGAGAATGTGTGTTTCTTCCCCTGCAAATGCTAAATTGAAATGCAGATTCTGACCCCGGGAGACTTTTAAAGCTCACTTGAGTGAACATCAAAGGAAGGTCTCAGGCTTCTGCAATCTAGCCATTTAGGTTGATTGATAGACAGATACTCCAATTGGTCTGGACTTAGTCAATGGTTAACTTGTTCGTTATTCATCAGGGCAATAATGAACTGTTCCTTGAGATGGTTGGAGAGTTTGTAAATGCAGGCTACTTAGGGGGATCACTGTGTTGATAGAGTTCCCTGGCTGGGTTTGCTCCCTGTGCAACTTGGAGTGCGAGTCATTTTGCTCCACAGGCAACGTATTCAAAAGGAATTGCCGCAGCATTTGAAAAAGAAGTTCCGTGTTCCCGACTACAGGCATAGAGTGACTAAAAGCACATTTCCGCGGATAAACCGCTGCAAATGTGCCTCTTTCCCTTTTTAATGTCCAGCTGGGTGTAAGTGGAACCTGCAACCCAAAATCCCACAAGTTCAGGGGCAATAATGCTTCTTGAATACCAGTTGCTGGAAATTCTGCTGCACTCAGGTCCTGCTTGTGGGTTTCCCAGAGGCATCTGGTTGGACCTCAAGAACAGGATGCTGAACTAAATGAGCCACTGGCCTGACACATCAGGCTCTTCTTATGCTCTTAATTGGTAGTGGAACCTTGCTTCCTGGAAGAGTTTCAAGCTAGCTAACCATTCCCTCCTTCCAGAATGCTGTAGTCTTGTTAGACTTCTCAACCTGCGGGTCCCCAGATGTTGTTGGACTACAACTCCCATCATCCCTGAGCTCTGGCCTTGCTAGCTAGGGGTGATGGGAGTTGTAGTTCAACAACATCTGGGTACCCACAGGTTGAGAAAGGCTGTAAGAAAAACATTCTGTTTCTTCCCTTGCAAGTTTTCCATTTTTTCTTTTCCAATTAACCATCAACATTCTGTGACTACTGAGCATGCTCAAACCTCAATGAGTTGTTGGGAGGTGAGTTGACTTTTTAAAAGGGATAGAGTTTTTTTGAATTTCTGCAAACTTCAGGGTTCTCCAGAGCATGTCTCTCTGTCTCTATCTATCTTTTTAAATAGATGTTATTAAGATTTATAGGGGGAAAATATAGAGTTTAATATCTTTTCCTTTTAAAAACCAAGACTTTTATCTAGATACTATAAAAGCACAAAAAGGGGGGAGAAAGAAAGGGAGAGAGAACAATTAAATAAGTAAATAAATAGAATAGAATAGAAGAGGTTAAAAGAGAAAGATAGAGGAATAAGATTCAGAAAGTAAAGAACTTCCAGTTCTTCATCTGCCTGCTATATAAAAACAATATTCACTTTGTCCAATCCAACATAACACCCAACAAAGCTTCTTTCTATAAACAAACATTATATTCATTCCTCAGATCCAGATATCATTATTTCTTTTTCTTTTTCACACGAAAAGTTCCTTTCTCTCTTGTTTTTAAATTCCAGATCGACAGTGCAACCCTTCCCCAAAAAGTGTTTGGTGGCTCCTTAAAGACTAGCAAGTTTATTGGCATAAGCTTTTGTAGATACCATAATAAATCCTTCAGTCTTAATGCACCACAACACTCTTCCCGAGTGACTGCTCATTTTAAAACCTTCTTAGAGCTGCTCCTTTCCCCAGCTGCTGCTTCCAAGCACTTAGAAAGGATGTGAATAATTTTACAGGTGTGCTCCCTTCACACTTGATGCCAGTTTTGTACTTGTGCTTTTCACAAGGCTGTAGTTTTGGAGTCAGGACCATTCAGAGCTAGGTGAAATGAGTGGGCAGGTGTAATTCAGGGTTTTTTTAAAAAAAATGTATGGTTAACTGAACTACATTTTAAATACGAAATAATAGATCATCTGAATGGAGAAGCATCTTCAATATGAGGTGAAAACCTGTTTGCATAAATTGCTATTGAATTTTCAAACTACAATTTAGTCAGCGATGTCTTTCAGTAATGTAACATTTTATCTTCTTTTATGAGGAGGGATCCCTCAGATTTGATACAGGAAATACAAATACACTGAATTTTTGTTTCAAGAAGAGAAAGAGGCTCTCCTGGAATATGTCTCACATGATATCAGTGCCTAGGCAACATCTGCTTGCAAATCTGAACTTGCATTTCAGTGGTAAAGTTCCTGGTGTGTATGACTATTAGTCTCTGTTTTAATTTTTTGTCCAATCATTTCACAGGACAAACGACCAGCTCGTTGCCTTCCTTTCCAGATACCGAGACATGAATTTCTTGAAGTCCCATGGAAGAGACAATGCAAGGTAGTGTGGCCTTTTCTGTGCCTCTCAGTATAATAATAAAAATTTGTGGTGATACTTTTCATTTCTTTTCTTTTTTTGCAATCCAGGTAAAAGTTGGATCACTTTGTGTGATCCATAAAACCGGCACTTTCAACTGCAATTTTCCCAAGAAAGATGTACAGATCTGTGTATTGGGTAGTGCAGGGCCAAGCATTCTCATGACAGAACACTTTGATCAGAGTTTGAGCATGGCATTCAAATTATTTGTGTGCACACAGTGGAGGCTGGTTCATGAGAGTGAATGGGGCACTACCCCACTAACCTCAGTCTATCCCATCCTTAATTCCTAAAAAGAGCAAAGTTAGATGTCAAGCCTGGGCCATGGGTAGAAGTTTGAGATGAGGCCTTAAACCAAGAGACCAACCCATTATTTAGGACCAAGGAGTAAGTCAGAAGCAAAGGACAAACAAAGATACAGGAACAGATCGGGGAGCCATTGTTGTTTAAACAAGGTTCTGCTGCGACAGGAAGTCCTCTTATATTGTTTCCTGTCCTGGGGGGCAGCCTGAGTTTCCTGTCCCAGGGGGCAGCCTGAGTCCCTCCAGGGCCTGAAGGTCCTTCACTGAGAAGCTGGCATTTGCAATTCAGTGGCTGACCACGCAGGGCAGACACCCACAGATCCCAGTAGCTCCTGACAGTGGGAGGTGATGTCATCTTACCAAAACCCACGTTATCTGCCCATTCCATGTGAGAACAGGCTGTGGTTGCTCAGAGATGACATTAAAAATGCACTCTGACCCAGCTCAGGGGCACCATTCATTATCCACCTATTCTACAATTTTAGACAAGCAGTTGAAATAAGATTCCAGAGCTAAGCCAGGCACAAAATTAAGCCCATTTCGCACCTTCCAGTTAAACAGTGGCATATTTGAGAAGGCTTACCACTTCATGCATATATATCAAGTGAGCTGGGGGGGGGGGAGAGATCTCTGTCTTTTTGTCACCAAAGTGACAGTGTTGTCATTTTATTTTCTTGCAGAGTATCAATCTGCTCAAAAATATGAAAAGCTTATTATATGTTTATCTACTCTAATCTGGTTTCTCTTTTTTTACAAAGAGTTTCCTGAGATCAGCTTACATATTTTATCTCTCTTGCTAATACAGTTTAACCGTATCTTAGGACAGTACGGTGTCATATTTTTTAAAGGAGAGAATGTTACTTATCATTCTCAATAGTGCTGAACTTGGATGGTCCCATGCCAATCCCTTTGCAAGTGACACTGGGCCACCAAAAATATATTGTTGTTGTTTATTCTGTGTTTCAGGATACTGTGCAAATCCTTCCAGGGTTTCAAGTAATATTTAGACTTCTTAGTAGAATCACTATATTATCACAGTAACTATATGAAAACAAAACAATTCGTCAAAGGGTATATCCACACCATACATTGGAAGTACATTATTTCACCCAAGTTATTCTGGGAACTGTAGTTTCCTATGGGTGTTGGGAACTGTAGCTCTGTAAGGGGTAAACTATACTTCCCGTGGTTCTTTGAGGGAAGCCATGTGCTTTAGGTTTATGATGTGGGTGTGACCTAAACCCTTTCCACACTGAGCAGTTGGTAGGTAGATGCTTGTTGTGCAGAGATCGAACAGAGGAAAGTCCAGCTGAGGGAAGCTGTTTAGTGACTTTTGCACCCCTCTCTCTCTCCCAGAACCCTTCCTACATGGCAGTCTGTGGTAGATATGTTTGGGCTGTGGGAAGTTGGAGCAGGCTTTGAAGTCTACCCACACCGCCTGATTTCCTGAGATTTTTCCCATAGAGTACCACATGGTCCCAGGTGTAATGTCTATGGCAGATCCATTGCTTGATCTGATGGTTGTGGAACTACCAAGAGGGACCCTTCCTGCCTATCTTAACACCCAGCAAAATTTGTAGGAGCAGAGGTGGTCATTTGGCTATCAACTCACTTAGGGCTGTGTGAGCACACCTTGAACTGGGCCTGGAAACAAGCCAGCAACCAGTCATAGACTGGAGCCAACAGTCTTGGCTTCCTGCAAAGAACCCTGGGAAGTGTAATAAGTTCAGGGTGTTGTTGAGGGACCCCTATTCCTTTCACAGAGCTACGTACAGTTCCCCAGAAAAGAGGATTTGTTTCTTAGACTACTCTGGGAATTGTAGTTATGCAAGGGGAATAGGGGTCTCCTAACATCTCTCAGCACCCTTAGCAAACTACAGTTCCCATGGGAGAAGTTGTAACTGTGAAAAATGTTGCTTTAAATGTCTGGTGCAGGTGTAGCCTATGTTGTTTAGGGCTTTGAACACTTATGTGAATGCAACTTGAACTGGGCCCAGAAATGAACTGGAAACGCATTGCTTCATTTTGACTGGCAGGTTTTGCATTAGCTGGCATTCCTGTCAAACGATGGGAGTTAAATTAGAAAGGCAATAAGAAAGGGTTATGGAGATATGCCTCCCATTCACTTCTGACTCTTGTGATCATTGCTCCTCAAACACTGTCAAAAGAAGAAATAAGAGCATGAATTATGACTGTTCCACACAAAGCCATAAGATGCTCACCTCGGCTGGGACAAGAGCAATTTGGATGAATTAAATCTGCTCATCTTCTCATTAATTTAATATTAAATTGTGCTAATGTGCCACTTGGCCTCTCTTCTGGGGAATAATAGGCTGGGTCTTTAATGGGGATTCTGCCTTTGGAATACATAAACAGTTAATTGCATCTTAGGATGTGCTGTGATATATAGGTAGGGCTGCAATATCAGTTTATGTATTATTCAGAATCAATTATCTCTTTTAAAAAAAAATAACTTCAAATTAATTACAAAGAAAGCAGTAACAAACTTGAGGGGTTGCGATCAAGAACAGTCGGATTTCAAGAACTCATCGGTTCAGGAGAGCTGTTCTGGAACCATCTGTGGGCAGAAAGTGGTTGGGCAAAGGGAGAATGTTCCCACGAGTTGAAGCCCCTCCCCCAAAGCTGCTGTTCACTTGCAGAAGAGAATGGTATGGCATGGTTTCAGGGGCACTGTTGTGGTGGAGTGGAGTGGCAGCCTCCATTGGATGGGGTAGGAGGAGTTATGGCAGACTTCCTCAAACTCAGCCCTCCAGATGTTTTGAGACTCCACTTCCCATCATCCCTGACCACTGGCCCTGCTAGCTAGGGATCATGGGAGTTGTAGGCCAAAAACATCTGGAGGGAAGAGTTTGAGGAAGCCTGAGTTATGGCATAGAGAAGAGCATTGGTAGTTAAGAACCCAAGAAGAGCTCTGTTGGAGAAGACCACAGGTGGTCCACCACCCTGTCCTCACAGGGACCAAAACAGATGTCTCACAAGCAGGATCCAAGTATAACCAGCACCTTCCCAGCAGCAACTGGTTTTCAGAAGCGCACTGCCTCCAACAGCGCAGGTAGAGTACACCCATTGTGGACAGTCGTGGTGCTTTAGTAAGTTGAGTTAATAGCGCACTGTGTGAAATGCTGTATGGCACCAGCAGCAGGGCATTTCAATTCTGCTCCCAAGCAATTGCTGCAAAGCAGTTCCTCAGCAGGGAGGATGCACTCAGTGTTATCAGCAGAGTGTTTCTGAGCAATTAATCAGTATGCTGGTCTGAATGGCACATCCAGTAAATGCTTGTGTATTTCTGTAACAATGAATCACCCATTTAATACCCAGCACTACTAAGTACTGCACATAAAGCAGAATTTATTATCCCTGCGGCCCAAGTATTTTAACCTCTTTGCTCCTGGTAGCATTAATGGTCTCACTAGTTATGGGTGCAGCTCTGGGTTTTTTGCCGGGGGTGGGGGAGGCAAGTTACATGTTTGAAATTTTAGCCAAAGGACTCATTGAAACACGTTGGCTACAGAATTCCTTCTTATTGTACCTGGGAAACATAATGCAATTGCAGGAGCTGTATACAAAATAAAATATTATTAGCGCACAGGATGTTGTTTTTGTTTTAATTTTTTTTTTAAGTGCAAAGCAGGGGCATTTAGAAATGTGTATGTTTTACAGTGACTGCTCTGTTTCTCCACTTTATCACCTGGGTTGCCATAAAACAAAACAAAACAAAACTTTACTGCTCATTTTTGGCAAAGCGCCCTCACTTGGCTTTCTATCCTATGCTATTTAAGGAACAGGGTTTTTTTGTTTTTTTGAAATTGGTGCTAAAATAAATAGGTGTGCTGAAAAACTGGGGTAATATAACTCAGGCTGAAAGGTTAGGGGCGAATCCATGGGAGCAGTGTGAATGCCACTGCAGACGAGGATGCAGTTGCAGTAGTGGGACCAGGATGTGGCCCAGATCTGCAGGGGGACATTGGACCATTTTGCATACAGCGAAAAAACATCAGGGGCCACCCCAGGAGCCCCATACACATAATTGCTTCAGAATTATATGAAAACAGACCCCTCAGTGCAGTTGTGAAAGGTTCAGTCCATCGCCTTGATTCAAAATGGCTTCCAGTTGTATCCCAACATCCCAAGCCTGCTCATTGATATCAGGAACCATCATGCCAAATTAGGTACAATATCTTAAGGGATATTTAAAAGCACAGCAAAGATGACAAATTACTTTCCAAAATATCTAGTAGATGTTTTTTGGGAAGCAGTGTATGATAAAAATCTTCATTTGCCCCTGTTGTTGGCTACTTTTAAAGAAACCCATTGATGTTCTTATACTTCACTGCAACAAACTTTTCCATTAAAGTATTGGAAACAAATACATTTTGTGGCATAGATACAGCCTCTCCGCTGGGTGAAATATGTGACTATTCGAACCATATGTTAAAAAGTAACAATGACAAATGGTTTGTTAGTAAATACTCCCAACAAATCTGTTGGTTGTTAATTGCTAGGAAGAAAAGCGGGGGAGGGGGGGACACCGAACCCTGTGCCAACCTTTTTAATTCAAGAAGTCATTTAGATTTTATTGCAGAGCATTAGAATGATTAATGCTGGAAGAGGAATATTTAATCTCCAATGGACAGTGCTGATTTAGTTTTCTTTGTTCCTTACCTTTCACTGGAAGGACTTATCAGAGGTGGGATTTCAGGTTTTCATTTCAGTTGTTGCCAAGTTGCAATCAGCAATTAATTAGCCTCGTGGGTGATATTACTCACTTTGAACTGGGAACCGGACAATCCCTGAACAGTATCTTGGCTCTAAGCTTCTGCAGGGACACACACACACACATACACTTTTTAAAAAATTCAGGGGTGCAAAGCCTTTTCCAAGCCAAGGGCCACAATCCCTTCTGACTAACCTTCCAGGGGCCACATGCCAGTGGTGGGCAGGGCCAGAAGTAAAAGTGGGTGGTGCAATTAATGTAATTTCACAGGCTAATTTTTACACATTCTCAGCCCCTTTGTCTGCCAGCCAGGCAAGCAACAGGCATTATTATCCAAATTCAAGGACACATTCCAGGCAAAATTTTCTAGAGTGTGACTTCATTATACACTTTAGGCGCTAGGTGAAAACATCCCTCTTTAACCAGGCCTTACCTGACTGGCATCCAATGTCCTTTTAAAATGTGTTGGGGAGGGGGGGAATGTATTGTGTTGTCTTTGTTTTCATTATGTATTTTGTGTCTTTATATTGTGATTTTATGTTGAAACTGCCCTGAGACCTGCAGGTATAGGGCGGTATACCAACTTAATAAATAATAATAGTAATAATAGGTCCTGTGAGGAGTGTGGCCTGGGCTGAGGAGAGTTCTGAGGGCCTGAAAATAATCCATGTAAATTGCATATTCAAAGTAAACGTGGTTTTTTTCAGAGGCGTCCCCACCACCATCACCAAATAATAGAAATAAATGACTGAACTTTCACATGCATGCATATTTAATTTCGCAGAGAATTGCATAAATATTGTATTTGGAGATTCTAGAACACCCCATTAAAATTGCAAGACATTTCCATTATCCCTTTTATAATAGAATGTGGAATTAGGAGCTCATCTATGGAAATAAAATGAAATAAAAAATTCTCAACTTCTTATCTTCCCTTTTGTCCTCTAAGCACCGTAAACACACAGAGAGGCTCGTATGTCTGGGCTTTGTTTTTCATTAATTAGATTTGGAAAACAGCCCATTTTCTTTCTCTGGGCTGTGTTGCTTTTTGAAATAAATTCTAATCAAGGATAAGAATGCTAACTGCTTAAGCGCCAGAGTTTCGTGGGGAACAGGAAGGTACACAAAGGTGTTTAGTGCAATGTTTAAGAGAGAGTGAGTCAGTGTACACACCATATACTTAAAACACATTTCCCACTCCCAAGAATGTTGGGAACTGTAGTTACACCTCACCGAGCTACAGCACCCAGCACCCTTAAGAAACTACAGTTCCCAAGATTCTTTGGGCAAAGACACGTGCTTTAATTGTATGGTGTGTACACAGCCAGAGAAGGGAGCTAATTGTCCCTTATTTACTATCCTCTGTTTTCTTCTACCTGCTGCTGGTGAATCTTCTATTCCTCAGACAATTTGAATGACATTTTTCACAGTGGAGGTTGCTCTAATGCTGCTTTAGTTGTTTCTCTCTTTTCCCCACCCCCTTTTACCTCCTGCTATAATCACATATGTTCCAAGAGTCTCTTATCTTTCTTACCCGTTACGTGTATTTTTAACATTTCCTTTCCCTCCTCTCCAGGTTTATTAGAAAACAAGGGCTGGACAGGCTTTTCCTGGAATGTGATACCCACATGTGGCGCCTTGGTGACCGGAAGATTCCGGAAGGAATAACGGTGGATGGCGGGTCAGACTGGTTCCTGCTGAACAGGAAGTTTGTGGAATATATCACCTTTTCTAATGATGACCTGGTGACGAAGATGAAAAGGTTCTACTCCTACACATTACTCCCAGCTGAGGTGAGTAAACTTGCGGAGAGCCCTGCCCCACCACAGAAAAATAAAAACAGCACAGGGGTAATTCCTGAATGTCTGAATTATAGCTGTTCAGTGTTATGAAAGGCTTTTTCCTTTGGTTATTGGTTGGTTGGTTGGTTGGTTGGTTGGTTGCTTGCTTGCTTGCTTGCTTGCTTGCTTGCTTGCTTGCTTTGAAGCTGCTCCACTTTAACATACATTACCTTTCTAAAAATCAAGGCCAGCCCTATCATTAGGCAGGGTGAGGAAGCTGCCTCAGGTGATGGAACCTGATTGGTATGTTGTGGAGGGAGCAGAATTATTGCCGGCTGTTCCTCCTGAGTTCACGGAGGACAAGGCTATCAGTGTGGCTCCTCATATCATGTATACTGCCCTCCAGGGTCAGAGGTGGTATTCCCCTGAATGCAAGTCCCTGGTGAGAAATGATGGGGGAAATGCTGTTGCCCTCTTGTCCTGTTTTGGACTTCTCACAGGTAACTGGTTGGCCACCATGGGGAGGGTGGAGGAAGGATGCTGGACTAGACAGCCCTTTGTTCTGATCAAGCCGAGGTCTCTTTTTGTTCCATGAGGAACACCTAGTCCAGGCATCAGCAAACTTTTTCAGCAGGGAGCTGTCCACTGTCACTCAGACCTTGTGGGGGGCCAGACTATATTTTGAAGGGGGAAAATGAATGAATGCCTGTGCCCCACAAATAACACAGAGATGCATTTTAAATAAAAGGACACATTCTACTCATGTAAAAACATGCTGATTCCTGGACCGTCCATGGGCCTGATTTAGAAGGCAGTTGGGCCGGATCTGGCCCCCGGGCCATAGTTTGCCTACCCATGACCTAGTCCAACCTTTAGCGTTCCACCAGAGGCCCCCAGGCCCCCCTAAAAAAAGCTCAACAAGTTCCAGCACCTCTTTTTCTAGAAAAAAAAGCCTTCATAAGCCTAAAGCCAATGTTTGTCCCACAGCAGCTGGCATTCAGCAACTGAACAGGGAGACTCAGTTTAGCTATCGTAATGAACAGCCCAAGTCAGCCAAACCTGTTGCCCTCCAGATATTTGCAGGCTACAGCTCCCACCATGATTGATCATTGGCTACACTGGCTGAGTCCAACAGCATCTAGAGGGCAACGAGATAGGGAACGATAGCCTAAGCTCTGTGAGATTAAGAAAGCTTGTGGCATATGGGGTTTTCAGTTAAGAGAAAGGGTGAATAAGAAGCAACATGATACAGTTTGCAGAATTATGTGTGGCATGAAGGAAATGGCTAGAAGAAAGTATTTCTCCCTCTTTCATAACACTAGAACTTGTGGAGGTCCGTTGAAGCTGAATTTTGGGAGAGTCCAAGAAAAGAAAGTACTTCTCCATGCAGCCCCTTGTTGAACTATGGAACTCCCTCCTGCAGGACTGCTGCCAATTTGGACGGCTTAAAAAGAGGTTTAGGGATGCAGGTGGCACCGTGGGTTAAACCACAGAGCCTAGGACCTGCTGATCAGAAGGTTGGCGGTTCGAATCCCCGCGACTGTGTCAGCTCCCGTTGCTTGGTCCCTGCTCCTGCCAACCTAGCAGTTTGAAAGCACGTCAGAGTGCAAGTAGATAAATAGGTACTGCTTCGGCAGAAGGTAAATGGTCAGGGGTCCCTTTACCTTTACCTTTAAAAGAAGTTTAGATGAATTTGTGGAGGAGAAGGCTATCCACAGCTATTGGCCATGATGACTGTGCTCTGCTTTCATTGTCAGATGCCGAAATTATTCTGAATGTCAGTCATTGGAAGCCACAGGAGGGGAGAGTGCCTTTGTGCTCAGGTCTTGCCTGCAGGTTTCCCACAGGGATCTGGGTGGCTACCATGAGAACAGAATGCTGGACTAGAGGGACAAAATTGTCACAAAGCCCATGTCCAATGCTACCATCTTATGACGGCGGATTCCATAAATTATGTGTTGCATTAACTGGATTTTTTTCTTCCTCTGTCATTCTTATTAGTAATGGTGACCAAAAGTTATATTAGGTGTGTAGGTGCCATCCATCTTTCTTCTATCCACTAGACCTTAATGCATTCAGAAGACGACTGATCCCCTTTCTCCTTTTCGCTTACACATATATTAAATGTTCTCCTTTTAATCCTGCTTCTCCTAAAGGGAAACGAAAGGTATCGTCTTCCCTTTCAACTCTGTTAACCTTTTATTCTGCTTATCTTTGCAACGGCCTTCTCTGCTAGTATAAAAGGACAGGGCAGTGGGTAATTGGGTAGGTTTCTCTTCCCCTCCCCTCCTCAGTCCCGGCTTTTTGCCTGAATGACAATGTATGCCTTAATGGGTTTAACTAGACAATTCAAGCGTAAAATCCATATTCACTGGCCTGTCATTTAACATTTTTTTAAAAGGGGGCAAGGGGCTTGTCCAGGGGGATAGGCGGTCAACCATACTAATGCCATTCCGTGTGTCTGCAGATCACCCTATAGTTGATATTTTACAAAAGAACTCACTGTTCTGTAAAGGCCTTTTGCTTTTTAACCACCCAATGTTTATCCTGTTTCAGTTTTTCTACCCACAAGATTTCCTCGGCTAGGTTTTGTATCCGACTCCTTCAAAATTATAATAAAAATAAATAACTAGGGAGCCCACTCTCATGTTAACCTAGCCCGGCCTTGTCCAACCTGATGTGCAGAAGTGTTGAACTATAACTCCCATCAGCCCCATCCACACAGTCTGTCAGGGAAATTGGGAGTTGTAGCTCATAACAAGGGGGGGGCGCATAAGGTCCGGGAGAAGAAAAATCCTCTCCACTGTCCCAAAAAACAATGCCTCCCTGGACATGGGAAGATAGGAAGCTGCCCTTATATCGAGGCCACATTCACTTCATATATTTAAACCACAATGATGCCGCTTTAAACACTCATGGCTTGTCCCAAAGAATTGTGGGAGCTGTAGTGGGAGCTGTAGTTTGCTAAAGGTGCTGAGAGTTTTTTAGGAGACCCCTCCCCTGCAGAGCTACAATTCCCAGAGTATGATAGCAATAAGTCTATTCTCACAGGGAACTCTGTGAGTGATCCTAACAACTCTCAGCACCCTTGACAAAACTAACCAGGTCCCAGAATTCCTTGGGCGAAGCCATAACTGTTAAAGTGGTGCCATAGTGCTTTAAATGTATAGCGTGAACGTGGCTCTCCAAGGCTTCAGTCAGGGGTTTTTCTCAACCCTAACTGTAGACTCCAGAGATTGAATGCGGTGTCTTCTGGATACCAAACAGATCCTCTGCCCCCACCCCAGTTATGAATGTGGGCAAAACTCCTCAGAGATTCTGGGGCCCCAGTAACTGCCTGAGGGTGCCTTGTGGTGGCGCTGGGCCTGTCAGTCTCCATTACTATGGGATTAAAGTAAACACTGAAATTACAGTGGTATAATTAGAAGAAGAAGAAACCCATTGGAATTTCTCACTCCCTTGAATTGGCAAATAGACTTAGCAGCTTCGGAAATAATTGCAAGAGACAGAGCGTCCCTTCTGTTGCCTTAGGGGCAAACTGGGTCTTTCACTGCGAGGTCATTTTCACCTATGGGCACATTGCAACTTCCAAATAAATCAGCGGTAGTAGACAGAGAGGAATTGGCTTGGTTTGGGGTGGTTGTCTTTTCTTTTATTACTTTTACTATTTCCTCACATTAATTGGTGGGAGATTTTGACCTTGAAATCACCACCACCACATTGGGAAATTTATCTGAGGGGGGAAAGGACCCTGACTGGAGATGCAACTTTAAATGCAAAACAACAGAATTAAATATGATCTCCTCCTCCTTCAGGTGCTCCTTCCTGTGGCGTTTTTCAGTGTTGGTGTTATAAAACCACTTTCCTGTTCCAGAAATCTAAAATGCAATGACTGTCCCAGGCTATCTTCTAGAATTGTCATTTTTAAATAATTAATAGGGAAATTTTCCTCAAGGTTAATCCCCTCCCCACTACAGCAAAACACACACACACCCAAAGAAAAACACAATGAGAGATCTTGTAATAATAAAAAATACCAAACACGTCAATTAAATTATTAAAACAGCAGCCAAAGAGAGAGAGAGAGAGAGAGAGAAAACAACGTACAGTTGTGCCTCGCAAGACGAAAAGAATCCATTCCTCGATTCTCTTCGTCTTGCGGTTTTTTCGTCTTGCGAAGCAAGCCCATTAGCGGCTTAGCGAATTAGCGCTATTAGCGGCTTAGCGGATCAGCTGATAAGCGGCTTAGTGGCTTAGCAGATCAGCTGATTAGCGGCTTAGCGGATCAGCTGTTAAGTGGCTTAGCGGATCAGCTGTTAAGCGGCTTAGCGGATCAGCTGATAAGCGGTTTAGCGGCTTGGGAAAACTCGTCTTGCGAAGCAAGCCCATAGGAAATTCGTTTTGCGAAGCACCTCCAAAAGGGAAAACCCTTTCATCTAGCGGGTTTTCCCTCTTGCGAGGCATTTGTCTTGCGGGGCACCACTGTATTCGATTTTAAAATGCATTGACACAGCAGCTTAATAAAATCTCCTCTGTCTTCCTAAAATTCAACAGAAAAGGGGTCGGCATAACTTATTTTGGGGAGGGAGCTTCATAATCTTGGTACCAGGACTGGATTTAGGTTTGATGAGGCCCTAAACTGCTGAAGGTAATGGGGCCCTTTATATGTCCAGCTGTCCTTTGTCAACAAATTGTCACTGTTTTTTTGTGTTGAATATATGCTATATGGTAATTTATGAACCTAATAGGTATCTAAAGCCCTTTGCACATAACAAAATATGTATTTTATCAAAGTAATTGTTGAACTTATCTTATATTTTTGGAAATGTACATCCAGTGTTTTTTTTTTCCTTTAAATTTTTTTTGGGGGGCCCCCAAGAGAGTGGGGCCCTAAACTATAGCTTGTTTAGCTTATACATAAATGCGGCACTGCTTGATACCCTTTTCGTATACCATTTAAGAGTCTTTTTGGCAAAAGAGCAAGGTATAAATGCTGCAAATAAATAAAATAGTAATAACACACAGACCAGCAATTTTCAAGCGGTCCACAGAGAAAAATGGTTTGAGAACAAGTGCAGTGCACTGTGTGATCTCTTCAGCCCATATGCTTGTAACCATCTCTTAATGTGCTTGACTCCATACATTTAAGCATTCCTACCCCCACTTTAACTATAATTTGTTAAGGGTGTTAGGAATGGTAGCTCTGTGAGGTCGGCACCCTTAACAAACTACGGCTCCCAGGATTCTTTGGTGGAAACCATATCATGAAAGCACGGGATGGATGTGATCGTAGTGTCCTCTCACTCTAATGTACCAACACCACTGAGTTTTGTGTTTCCCTCCACCTCCCAACAGTCTTTCTTCCACACCGTCCTGGAAAACAGCCCTCATTGCAACACAATGGTGGACAACAACCTGCACATCACAAACTGGAACCGCAAGCTGGGTTGCAAATGCCAGTACAAGAATATTGTGGACTGGTGCGGCTGCTCCCCTAATGATTTCAAGCCGGCCGATTTCCACCGATTTCAGGTAAGTTAGTATTTTATCAGGTTTGTTGGTCACACCGTCGTAAGGCTGGATCCAGCCGGTTTTTCTTACGTTCTCATGTGTGAGAGTTGGGGTCCATCATTAACTGGAGGACACCAGGCTGACAGCTTCTGCTCTATCCCATACTGTCTGCTCTACCTGACAGCAGCTCTCCATGAGTTCCGGTCACTGTCGCCTGGTCCTATTACATTTCTTTTTTAAAAGATGATGCCAAGGGTTGAATCTAGAACCAGCTGCCCTTCCCTCCCACAGAAGCTCCATCTGGTGTTTCAGTCTATGGTGTATCTAGAGATTTGAACGTTAGTTTTTTTAAATAATCTAGTTCAAGCTCAACATGTCCAGAAAGGAACCAATGCAAGTTCGCCTTCATCCCTTTACATAACAAGCTAGTTCAGTTCACAGTTCAATTCAAATTCAACCAAATGACCCTCCCCCCTCCAAAAAAACAACAACCCCAACATGCAGAATGTTACTGGCTGCTGTGCTGAAGTATAAAATATAATTAAAGAAGGCTAAGAAGATATCCAAAAACTCATGCACACAGTGGAATGTGAATTGTTTACTTATAGCTTGGTCAGCAGAGCATGAGTCATGGGTTTGAGTCCCACGTTGGGCAAAGGATTCCTGTATTTCAGTGGGTTGGACTAAATCTGACCCTCGTGGTCCCTTCCAACTCTACAATTCTATTATTTTTTTGGCTCATCTTTTCATTCTATGATTCTATTTTTCCTCAAAAACTATGATCTTGAAGCTTAAAGGCCCAAAGTGTCTGAAGCATAAAAAAACCCCACACATGTAAGAGAATGAACTTGATGATGAACTGGAAATCGGTCAAAGTCCTGCCCCAAAATGAATTTAGTTCACATTCTGTTCTCAGCAATTATGGCAGCTATATGTTCAGGCATAGTCCAGATATTCTTGAACTCATTCAGTAAACTTCATTAAACCAAACTAGTTCATTCCAAACACTGGTTGGACGGCTCCCACTTGCACAAAGGAGGTCCCAGGTTCAGTCGCTGGCATTTTCAGTTTTAAGCATCTCAGGTAGCTGGGTTGCCCAACAAGTTCTGGAGGGTCCCTGATTTCCCACCCCCTGCCCAAAAGTAAACCTGTGTTCCTGGTGAGAATGCTTCATGCATTCCAGGCATTCTGGCTGCAAATGGAGAGAATAAACATAATTGGAGCCACTCCGAAAGCAAATTTGACGGGTGGTGTTGACTTTTCAGAAGGCATGTTGCACCTTTTGATCTCGGTGCTTTCAAGCTTGACACTTTCTATCCCTCTATATAAAAAAAAATGTGCAGAAAACAAAGAAGGCTTTTACAGTCTAACAGAGCGGTGTTAGAGAAACACATAAATCATGAGCAGCATCCCAGTTCAGCCTGTTATAGAAAAATGTTAGAGCCCCCTATCACCAGCATCCACTTTCCCAAACTCTTGTTAACATATCATGGCTTCCACAGACACCAGTGTACCCACCAGTGAGTCCTGTGGTGTTCACAAAAGGTCTGAATAAATATCCCCTCAAAAATGCTCAAGAGATGATTTGCTTTCCCTGCTCATTTCCTGTTTGCACTGACTCAGCCTCTCTTACATTGAAGCTTTTATGTCATGCCCCCATGGCAGCCATTTTAAGTTATGGCACCTGTCAGGCACCCACCCACCCATGGCAGCCATTTGTGTTATGCCAGGCTCAAGGCAGCCATTTTGTGAATGATGCCAGCAGCACTTTCTCAAAATTCTGAATGTGCTCATTAGCGCAAAAAGGTTCACGACCCCTGCGCTCAAACAGCAAATCACCCATACACAAAAGTTCACAATTAAATTACTGGGTCTCATCTCTTTGATACTCATTCTCCCAGTCTGCCAGGACTGTGTTGACACTTTGCAAGTGGCTTTTTCTTCCCACCCCCAGCCACAGCCCGGTTTCTCTACATCTGAACTTTCTGACATCCGTTCTGAATTTTCTGAGATCCGTTCTTGCATCAGCATGACGTGTAAGGTGGGAACCTTGTGTTATTCAAAAAAAATTCACAGAAATCACGTTGTAAAAAAAAAAATGTTCTTATTGGCACAGCAAACCACAAGACCGACCTTCTTTGCACGCAAATTTGAAGCGGTGGTGAATCAAGAAATAATTGGCCAGCTCGATTACTACTTGTATGGCAACTACCCATCGGGCACTCCAGGCCTGAGATCATACTGGGAGAATGTCTATGACGAACCAGACGGGATCCATAGCATCAGTGACATCATGCTGACCATGTACCACTCATTTGCTCGCTTGGGCCTGAGGAGAGCAGAAACCTCCTTCCACACTGATGGTGAAAACAGCTGCCGGTAAGTTCAGAGTTCCTTCAGTCTACAGCAGGTGGCAAGTACCTCTTCTCCTCCATGCAGCTGAGGTCTACATTCCCTCTGGGCTAATCTGTCAGCAGCTGCAAGCCAACGGGGATCATGAAGCTGATGGGCGCAGGACAGAGTCAAAAATGAGGAGGGAGTCCCCTTCTCCCTATTTCTCTCTTGCCAATCTCCAGTCTCCATTTCTCTTTCTCTTCAATAATATCCTTTTCACTCTCACTCACTCACAGATTGTGATTGCACCTTTCAGCTTTATTTATTTATGTAGAAAACAAGGGTAGCACCTGTCTAATATTTAATCGGAGGGAATTCCAGAAAAGAGGTGCCATAGCATTAAAAGCCAGATTTGTATATCATGAGGTGTGGAGCCTGCAGGAGGCCGTGTCCTGCAGAGCACAGTGATTGATTGGGTATATAAGGGGCAAGATGGATATTTTAGGTATCCTGGTCCCAAGCTGTACTGTAGAGGAGTTTATACACCACAACCAACACCTTAAACATAGCCCAGTAGCTAGCTGGCAGCCAGTGCAATTTTTAAAAGTTTGTGAGTCTGGGAGCTGCCATTTAAATTTCCCACAGGACCCGGAAATGCCAAATCGCCCCAAGGGGTTGTGGTGAACGTAAATGGCAGCTCTCAATAGCTCTCAATTAACTGCTGCGGATTGAGAGTCCTTGCTCTCCGGGGTTCCATCTCGGTGCCCTTCGCCATGCCCCCCACCCCACCCAGGCTTAAAAGCAGGTTTAAGAAGTAGTGCGGCACATCCTCATTCCAATGAACTCAACGTCACTGTAGCTGTAAGAGCCTCACCCATTGCCAGACCACTAACTCTGTTTTTCCGCAGCTAATCAGACTCTTCTCCATTGGCATTGATGTTTTCCAGGTACTACCCAATGGGCCACCCATTCTCCGTCCAACTCTACTTCCTTGCTGATCATTTTCAGGGTTTCCTTGTCAAGCACCATGCTACCAATCTGGCTGCCAGTAAGCTGGAGACCTTAGAGACATGGGTGATGCCCAAAAAGGTGTTTAAAATTGCAAGTCCACCAAGTGATTTTGGAAGGCTTCAGTTCTCTGAGGTAAGCATCGCTGTTATCTCTTTTTTTTCCCCTTCCTCTTTTAAACTGAACACGGTTTCCTTTTCTTTGTTCTGAAACTACCATGGCTCCTACTTCCTAACTGAGGCCAGATCTGCCAGATATGGACTTCTCCACACTTTCATTTGACCCCCATTTTGACTGCACTGTGTTGTGTACCAATTCATTCCCCTGGGTCCCAGAGCTTTTCTCACTGTTCTTGAGAAAATCCAATCTTGCTCGGAAAATTCTTATCAGGTGTGTAGAAAATTCAAAGAGAGATGTTGCTTAACCCATTTGCCCTGTGGATAGCTCAGTCGGTAGAGCACGAGATTCTAAACCTCAGGGTTGTGTGTTCAAATTCCACCTTGGGCAAAAACAAAACCTGCATTGCAGGGGGTTGGACTTGATGACCCTTAGGATCCCTTGCAACTCTATAATTCAATGATTGTAAGCGTCAATTCAGCAGGTAAGATCAGATTTTCTTAGCCTGCCAAGGAATTTCTTAGCCTGCCAAGAGGATGTTTCCTTGTAATAATTGCTTTAAATTTTTATTGATTCCATTTAATCCCCACCCATCCTTCAAGGTGTTCAGGATTGCGTGCATAGTTCTCTCCCACCCCCAACATTTTATCCTTCCAACAACCCTGTGAGGTAGTCTGGGAGAGTGACTGGCCCAAGGTCATCCAATGACTTCGATGGCTGAATTGGATTTTAGTCTCCCTGATTTCAGTCTGACTCTGTCAAGTGCTAAACTGCTCTCATCCTGAGCCACACATTCTTTGCAAATGGCACAGCTGCCTAAAGCTATTTATTTCATCATTTTTTCTTGCTAAATCACAAATTTTAATTAAAGCCCGCACAGCTAATTGAACAAATTTTTGTTCGTAGTCATTATGTCCTGGCCTATAAATTCTGCATTTTCTTTGGCAATTGAGAGAGGCTTAGGTAGGCTTCAGTGTTTTTAATGGCATGTGTGGCAAATCGGCGACATTAATGTCCTATTAAGGAGATGGATGCCGGTCTTGTTCTGTTTATTGAGATATCGGTGGACTGAATTGCCGTTTTCATGTCCTGACAAATGATCGCACCAACTGTATTTCTTGGGATTGGCAATTCTTCTGTTGTTTTGCTGGTGTGAGGACATCTCGCAAGTTAATGAGAAACGCACATGCAAGATAACAGCTGAAATAGTATGTCTAGGTTTTGCTTGCAGTATTGTCACAAGCGTCAACCTAACCTATTAAAAATCCCATTGGTTGAACTCAAATTGGGGGCTGGCACCAATGGTCAACATTGTTCAGTATCCACCAAGGCCTACAGCTTTCCCAGGGGCCCCCATTTGGCCCTACTGCTGCTGCAACTCCTACTTACAATTGCTGCCTGCTCACCTGCCTTCTCCAAGAATCAGCAGCCTCAGGACTCATTTTTCAGGGGTCAGAATTGATGCTCATCCATTAGCATCAGAGCCTTAAAAATTGGACCAGGCCGATACATGTCCTTGGCAACAGTCAATCATATGATCGATTCCCACAGAAAGCAGGGTTGAAGTCACTGCCTTGCAGCTGATGGGAACTTGATTACCCTACAGAAATCAGCTTTGCAAGCCCTATACTCAGTGCTCAGCAAGCAGCTCCCATGTGCCTGACAACTAGCTGGCTGTTGGAAAGCACCCAGCCACTTTAACTAGTGGTTGGGGCAACACATCTGTCAATCATCAGATGCCATCATGATGTCAGGCCAAGCAGGTGATTGTCCCACCCACCAGTCAGAATTGGTCTGCGGGGGTGACGATCAAGAAGGTTCCTGCCTACCAAGCCAAAAAGGTTTCCCATCCCTGGTAGTGACAGTAGTGAGCCAGATAAACACTATTTTGTTCACTGGGGCACAGAGATGGGGAGCCTATGGTCTTCCAGATGTTGCTGGACTACAGCTCCCATGACCCTTCATTGTCAGCCGTGTTGGCATTGGCTGTGGCTGTTGGGAGTTGGAGCCCAACCACTTCCACAGGGTGGCAGTTTCCCAGTAGGAGGTTAATTCCATGTGACGTAGGTATCACCTCTTCATTTGTGTTTGTGCTTTTGGTTTTTGAGAAAGATGACATCCGTCCAAAGGGAAAGAGAAAGATGGACTTGGATTTCATTTAGGCATTCAGGGACTTCTGCACTAAGCCTTATCGGCGGAACTCGAAAAAAGTTTGTTTCTAGCCTCGTTAGCAGTTGCAATTCATCACAGAGAACAAAGTGAACTGGGCGGCAGGCAATTAGTGTCTTCTGTGTGGACCTAATGGTCCCCGTTTGTGGTGAGCAATGAGACACAAGCTAGTAATCAAGGCATAATTTATCTTGGGCAAATTTTAAGTGCAAACCCAAGCAGGGACCGGAATAAGTGATGCAAAAGCTGAGTAGGGAGTTAAGGAGCACCCTTTCCCCCTCCCCCAACCTCTTCAGAGGAAAACTGCAAGTGAGTGGAATCTCTGATGGCACAGAAGTACAAGGGGATGAATGAGACACAGTGGTGATCAGCCTGTCTGCAGTACAGAAAGTGGTGACTTTGGGAGTTTAAATGCTTAGCAGAAGTGAACTTGATGCAGAATCTCTGTTGCAATCACACTGGGACTGAGTTTAGAAAAGTAAGAAAGCTACCGTTATTGCAGGAAATGCATGCTTGATAGGACAGGTCCTAGTCCTGACCAGCTGAGGTGGAGAATGCAATGGGCCATGCTTAACTCTTGCATCTCAGCAGGAGAGAGACCAAGTTGGAGGCAGTAATTCTTCTGAATGCCACCTGCTGGAAGACAGGGTGCTGTTGCGCTCAAGTCTTGCTTGTAGACTTCCCATAGGCATCTTGTGGACCACTATGAGAACAAAATGCTGGACTAGATGGACCACTGACCTGATCCAGCAGGGCTGCACTTACGTGAACTGCATGGGGGAGGCAAAAAGCTAGTGAGTAACTGGGTCTCAATCTGCGCATTCGTCCAGGAGGTGTCAGTCAGCTGACAGTCGGGCCTTCAAATCTCCACACGCTGCTCTCTGCAAGGATCACCCACCAGCGGCTCAGTGGTGCTTGCAGAGAGACCTGAGTCTGATCTGAAGGCCCAAGAATCTGCTTTTGTCACCAGTGAAGGCATCGTCTCTTTGGATTTGTGCCTTCTGTACCTTCTCCCACCTTCTTCCTCCTTGTGTGTGTGTGACCTGGGGAGTTCATACTTCGCTGATTACAAATACTTTCAGCAACCGGTGCATGCCACATTTAACTGCAGTTACTTGTGTCCCTGTTGCCCCTTGGATAGTAGCAAACGATTACAGCTATCTCAGGCATAGCTGAAACATTGGGGTGATGGGGAGAGAACAGCCAAGAAAATGTAAAGTCTGTTCAATGTTTGTGGTTGGTTGTAAATCAGTGTAGTTCTATATAGAAACTTGTTGTTCTGTGATTCTTCCCTTCATTCCTGCCACCACTTACTGGGCGTTAAAAAAAGAATCAGTTGAAGCTGTTCCAGGTGGTGTCAGGCTGAGCAGGAAACCTGCAGGTAACATATTACAAGCATCGGTGCTTTAGTTCCAACAAGAATTATGAAGGGTCCTCAGAAGTAATGCCGTGGCAAATGTAGAAGTGCAGGTCCCCTTCATGATAAGTCACAGCTGTGACCCCCTCATAGCCACACCCCTTTCTGAGACTATACAGTTTTCTATATTTATACAATGATCCTATGATTTTGCATTAATAATAATTAAGGATGCATTGCAATGATGCACTGGCTTTCTACTAGATCTACTATTTTCTGTGCATATATAACTGGGGCAGATGGGGCTTGTCAACCTGAGAAGGTAGCCCATCCCATCTAGGAGAAGCAAAACTCTGATCCTGAACTTCCACTGCCTTGTGGGATATCTTTGTGAGAAGAACAAGCTAAGGAGTAAACCCTAAGAGTCCCTAAGGCAATAGGGTCTCCTGCAGCCAGGCTGGTGCCAGACGTATTGCTCTGCTTTCCTTTGGATCACATGAGCAAGAATGAGAAGGGGGTCTTGTTGTCTGGGTAGCCCAGGGCCTCCATACACTCTGCCTTGGCTTGCTCCTCAGAGAGGTCATTTCTGTGCTGTTAATGCAGCGGTTTGGCTTCATCCCCAGAGGTACACTCCATTGTCTCTTGAGACAGACAGATGCCAACAAAATCATTTTGAGTATTTCAGGGGAAATCAAGCTGTGTTTCCCTTGTATGTCACAGAACTTGCACACTAATCTCTTGAAACTCACACACCTTGTGTTTCCGGCATTCCTAAATGCTTAGCTTTAGAGCTACAGAACAGAAGAGCTCCACCTCCTCAATGTTATTGCCACTTGCCTGTTCCAGAGTGACCCTAGGAGCCAGTCCTCAGGGACTGACTTGCCTCCTTTCAGTCTGGCTCCAGTGAGCACAGAAGGTGAAAGCACTTCTTCTCAGTTGCGCAAAAGCTCCCCCTTCATGCAGATTGGGTGGCCCCGGTGTGCTGGAGATGAGGACCCTGCTGCAGGAATAGTAATTGTTCTTTGACTCCCTGCGACCCCACAGAACCCCATCTCTGGTCCCTAGCATTGAGACAGAGATTGCATTCACAGATGCACAGGAAGGGTGGCTACTGGCTGCCTCCGTCAATCATTTAGCTCCATTTATCTCTCCCTTAGAAGATAATTCCCCCCCCCAAAAAAAAAAAAACCAAAAAGCAGTGGGATGGAGAGCAGCAGAGCAACTCAGGACCCAGGACCTTATAGCAGCCATCCAACGTGGCAATTACAAAAAAGAACAAAATATGTTGATTTTTAAAGCAGTTGGTTGTTTCTTTCAGTGTTACCTGATGTGCAATGCTTCTGTTTACACTTCAGATTGGAACCGACTGGGATGCTAAGGAGAGAATATTCCGGAACTTTGGGGGACTCATTGGGCCCATGGATGAGCCAATCGGCATGCAGAAGTGGGGGAAGGGCCCCAATGTCACTGTTACTGTCATCTGGGTGGACCCCACAAACACCATCGCCGCCACGTATGATATCCTAATAGAATCCAGCGCAGAGTTTACTCACTACAAGCCGCCGTTGAATTTGCCTCTCCGCCCAGGAATCTGGACTGTTAAGATCCTGCATCACTGGGTCCCTGTAGCGGAAACCAAATTCCTGGTCTCTCCTCTGACATTTTCTAACAGGCAAAGCATCAGGCAAGGTAAGTCCTTTTTGCGAACCAAACCGTTATTTGCAATTACAGCTTGGCCGCAGGTACTTAACTAAGATGGGGCTTGGGTCAGATCCAGAAAGCCTCTTCTTATTTTTCTCATAACATGATAGTGGCCATCAACTTAGCTTGCATTAAAAGGGAATTAAGGGAATACAATGGAACATAAAGTTTATCTACGGCTGCTAGCCATGAGGGATACATGCTACCCTCAGGATCAGGTGGGGGGGATTGCCTCTGAATTGTCGTTGTTTTGTGATTGTCAGTTTATTTACATACCACATTTTCCTCAAGCAAATCTCTGCTCAAAGCAGTTCACAAAGTCTAAATACAGTGATATGGTAACAATGCATAATAAGACATATAATATCACTGCAACATACTAAAAAATTGATAAGCAGCAATTAACACTTCATTTTGCATATATAAATGTTTAAGTAAGCATGCAGCTGGAGAGTTATAGCAGACGATGAACACATTCTGCCTGTTGGTTTCTGTGCTGCATCCTAGAGGGGGAAGAGATGTCAACAAAAGCATGTTCCGTATCTTCCATAGGCCCACACCTAAGGGGTCAAAGAAGGCACTGACTCCTGTCAGAGCTGCTGTAAGGATGGATTTATTTCAGGTCTGTGGCTTCACAGGCCTAGCTATTCCGGCCTGTTTCCACTGTCCTGCTTCTCTGAGACTGTTTGCATCCTCCTGGGTCACATTCACACCATATGTTTAAAGCAGTATGATACCACTTTAAAGAATCAAGACGTTCCGCAAAGAATCCTGGGAGTGCTAATTTGTTAATGGTGCTGAAAGCTGTTAGGAGGCCCCAATCCCCCTCACAGTTAAGCCATGCTGAGAATTGTCATTCTGTGAGGGGAGCAGGGGTCTGCGAAGAACCATCAGAACCCTTAACAACCTGCAGTTCCCATAATTTGGGGGGGGGCATGACCACCTAAAGTAGTATTGTACTGCTTTAAATGTGTGGTGTGAATGTGGCAGAGGTCTCCTGTCCTTTCTGTTTTGGCTGAGGCAGCTGTACACCTCCCCTCCCATCAGGCAGGTGAATGGGAGGGCACTGCCTAGCTCCTTCCAGCGCTGGAATCCAGTCAAGGATTCCTCAGAAGCCATTCCTTGTTTGCTGCTTAGTGGTAGGGGATCAGGGCCTCTTTAAAGGGCAAAGTGCTGGTGAATGAGCCCCTGCAACTCCTTACAGCATCCCAGAGGCATCTGGTTGGCCACCGTAGGACAAAAAGATGCTGGACTAGATGACCCTTTGATCTGATGCATCATGACTGCTTCTTAGTACAACACAGGATGCAGTCCAAACAAAGTTAACTTTCCTTAATTTCAGCAGAAGAGCCTGTTAGAGTCAAGCGCTTTGATAATGACCACAGAGATTAAGGAGTATTCTACTGATTTGAGGAAGGAGTTCATTACTGGAAAAAACATTCCCCTTCTATTATTTATTGTACTGGTGCAACTCAAGGTGCAAGGGGGGGGCGGCTTTAGGTACTGATTATACGAAGGAACCAATGCAGTGCTGTTGTCTAAAATGCAGGTATAGAAGGGGGACCTGTTGCAGTTTCAAGTGCTCCTGTTCAAGCAGACAGTCGTGCCCTCTTCCAGGACGCTCCATTCCTTTCCCACACCCATTTTCATTTCCATCTTCCCAAGGCTACATGCTAGTGATGGATGAGGCCAGAAGCACAAGGAGGCAGAGCAATGTGTGTATATTTTGCCTTTGTTCTGCAGCCCTGTGTAGGGAAGTTTTTAGCATTTGTTACATCTTACTGTGTTTTCATTTGTTGGAAGCTGCCCAGAGTGGCTTGGGTAACCCAGTCAGATGGGTGGCATATAAATAATTTTATTATGATAGTTTCTATGCACCGTGACACCACCAACGCTCTCTAAGCATCACCAGGCAAGCAAGCAAGAGGCATTATCAGGGTTCTAGGACACATTTCACAGCCAGGGAAGAAGAAAAAAGGAGCGGGACAAAGCAGGGGTGGTTCAAGAAGTGGCCCAAGAGGATATGTGGCCTTGAGAGAGCCCCGAGAGCCAGACAGAGAGGTCTGAAGGGCCACATTTGGGAGCCTGAAGCCTGCACAGTTGGAATATCGTGGGAAAGGGTACATGATTTCAAGAGGCACACTGAGATTAGAGCAGAAGTTTAGAAGAGCATTCGCAGTCTGAGCTTTTGAGTGTGCCTCTCCAAGGCCTTGCAGTTCAGAAACATTATACTGCATGCGGGAAATTGTTATAAAGCCTCTTAGCTTTCTTTTCTTTCTTTTTTCTTCCTTTTTTCAGCATTTTTTGGCTTTGCCACCACTTGCATTACTTAAACTTACTTCTAATGCCAGATAAATGCTGTGAAACTGACAGAAAAATTAGGACATCTCTAAGAGCCATTTTTCTGATATTTTGTGAACAATGCCAAGGCTGCCACACACACAGAAAATCACTACGCACCTCTAGATTCAAAGAGCAGTGTAATGAGACCTGCCTTTTATGAAGGATAAATAATAGGGCAGAACTAAAGGATGGGGAGAGGGTAGCTCATTTTCTGTAAACTTCTTCAGCCACAGTGATTTCCCCACCCCCCATCCCGCCCAAGGATCATGTCAAAATGGGGCTGAATGCCTATTCAGAGTGAAGGCAGTGTGATGGTGGGCGTGGCACATGTCAGAGGCAGCCTGCCTTCGAATGACAGTTGCTGGGATTCGCAAGTGGGGACAGTTCAGCTGTGCTCACGTCCAGCTTGTGGGCTTCTCACAGGCATCTGGTTGGCCAAGAACAGGATGCTGGACTAGATAAGCCCTTGGTGTGATCCAGCAGGTGCCTACAGTGAGAGCTCATGCCATCTGAATAAATCAGGTAGAATTCAACTGCCTTGGCAAGCGAATTATATGATCAAAGCCATAATAAGCCAGACAGAAACAGCATATTTAATATAACTGAATAATCGGGGTTGGCCGGGGGGGGCTTGCAAGGGAGGGGGTTTACCTCAAAATATAAAACTTAAGTCTCAGAGAACCACGAAGAGTGTCCAAGCCAGGGAGACGGAGCCTTAGCCAATTTACAACAGAAGATCAAACCATTGCTTCCTTGCACAAAAGGAAGAGCTTAGATAATTGGCACGAGTTGCAAATTACACAGGCGACGTGGCAGGAATTGTAGACACTAGTATGTCATTCCTGGCCCACAGACCCACTGGAACACACAACATCGTTCTCCAAGTCTGAGAGGGCCTTCTTGAATGAAGGCATTTTGCCCTGGAGGTGGTATGTATGTTTTGGCAGAGTTCGGACGAGTCCCTTCCTGGCATCAAGTCTAGGCTGTGGGGAAATCCATTAACCCCAGCCACCTCTATCCCAATTTCCATATGTGAATTTTGAGGCAAAAATCCCAGCTAGTTTCCTACAGGCAGTTTTAAGCACCTTTCATGTAGCACCGTGGACACTCAATGAAGCTGAATGTTAGAAAGTTCAAGACAGATAAAACGAAAGCACTTCTTCAAAGAGTGCAAAGTTAAACTATGGAACTTGCTTCCACGGGAGGGCACCAAATTGGATGGCTTCAGAATCCCAATTGCTGGAAACCACAGGAGGGAAGAGTGCTCTCATGCTTGAATCCTGCTTGTTGGTTTCCCACAGGCAATTGTTCAGCTACTATGAGAACAGAATGCTGGACTCAATGAGCCAAAGGCCTGACTCCGCAGGCACTTGTTATGTCCATTCCAGTGATTGCTCTGTACAGTGGTACCTCGGGTTACATACGCTTCAGGTTACAGACGCTTCAGGTTACAGACTCCGTTAACCCAGAAATAGTACCTCGAGTTAAGAACTTTGCTTCAGGATGAGAACAGAAATCGCACTCCGGCGGCGCGGCGGCAGCAGGAGGCCCCATTAGCTAAAGTGGTGCTTCAGGTTAAGAACAGTTTCAGGTTAAGAAAGGACCTCCGGAACGAATTAAGTACTTAACCTGAGGAACCACTGTCCTGCTTTTAATGAAGGGGGCATTCCCATTTTTGTATTGCTACACACTGTGCCAGTATTTCATTAGGAGGCGTGGTCTAGGGTTACTTTTACACGCAATTATTTATTTATTTATTTCATAAAATTTATACGCTGCTTGATTTGTCAAAGGGAACTCAAAGCAGTTTACCAAAAAAAAATGTAAAGCAGGAAAATTATCACCAAGAAAAGTTAACAACAGTAATTTAAGACGTTCAAAAAATTAAGGTAGCAATAGATTAAAAACTCACGTCAACTTTCTAAACATCTGGGTAGCTTTGTCTAAACAAAAATGTTTTTAGCATCCACTAGAAAGAGCACAGTGAAGGTGCCTGCCCGATATCAAGAGGCAGGGAGTTCCAAAGGGTGCCGCCGCACTAAACCACCAAATGGTTTTGAATGGCAGCCCTATGCAGAGCGTGCTAATGGTAGTTTTGATCTGAAGGTCAGATTGGCGTGAAGCATCTCAACTTTAGATTTCGGTTTGTTGTTGTTTTTACAGAAGAAGCCACGAGGTTGCACAGCGGACCTCCAAAGAACGCCTACATGGAGCAGAGTTTCCAAGGCCTCAACCCAGTTCTGAATATCCCCATCGACGCTGCGCAGGTGGACCAAGCAAAGAAGAACGCAGCCCTTACGGGCAGCAAGCTGGAGAACTGGGTGGACAGACTGGTGGGAGGCATGTGGTCAGCTGTGGATATCTGCAGCACAGGCCCCACCTCCTGCCCAGTCATGCAGGCCTGTAGCCAGACGTCTTGGAGTTCACTCAGCCCAGACCCAAAATCTGAGCTGGGGCCTGTTAAACCCGACGGTCGTTTGAGGTAACACAGGGTACACATCCCTCCACTGGCTTTTAAAAGGGAATTTAACATGGTTGCTCTTGTGACATGGGGGGGAGGATTATCCACCTGCCCTCCTAAACTTGGGCTGGTTTCGAAGTGGATTAAGTGCCAAGCATCCTTCAAGAAAACGTACGATTTAGTTTTCACGTAGTTCTTGGAAGTGGTACGGAGGGTCGACAGCTAATTTCATCGAATGGCTGTCATTTTAAGCTCCGGGAAGGTGTGGAGAGAAGGAAACCAGTTTTTAAAACATGCCTTAAGTTTTTAGCACAGGTGCAGTATCAAGACTACAGATTATTTAAAACCTCAGTCTGAGGTGTGTTGGCTATTTTATCACACACACACACACACACACACACACACACACAGCTGATAAATAGATGGAAAATGAGTAGCAAAATGGCAGCTGGTTGCAGGTGCTGAAATTGCCATCGCTCCCCATGCCATCACTTCCCAAAGCATTCCCACAGCAGCCTAGCAAAAGTGTTGACATTATCACTATGCCAAGCCGTGACTTGGGGCTCCCCATCCCCCTTTTGTTATATATGTAACTATGTATTTATTTATTTATTTCAGTGTGAAACACACACACACACACACAACTCACTGATACTCACAAGAGTTCAATATTTGTCATAGCAGACTACAAAACACTTGCAGACAGCCCCAATGGGAAGAAACCCCTTCCTCTACCCCAGCATTTTTAAGAAGTGTTTTCAGGCAGGGAAACAGCAGCTGTTTAGGGAGGTTTTTAATGTTTAATGTATTGTGTTTTTAATATTCAGTTGGGAGCCTCCCCGAGTGGCTGTGGAAACCCAGCCAGATGGGTGGGGTATAAATAATAAATTATTATTATTATATAGTTATAAGAGGGAAAGAGTTCAACTACTCCCACCAGCCTGTGCTTAATCCTCAAGTTACAGGAAGCTGCCTCAGACCCTCAAGAGCTGCTGCCGGTCAGAGCAGTCAGCCCTGGGCTTGGTTTCAGGCAGTTTCCAATATTCTGGTTTTAGAAGGTTGCAGGAGGGAATCCTGGGTAGGGCGCAAAGCAGGAATACCAGCAGTAGGTGGCGCCAGTGCAAGGCAGAGGCAACTCATTCTAGTCTTGTCCCCATCTTCCTCCCCGATAAATTTCTACTGAGGGCAAGGAGGAGGAGGAAGATGACAGCACTGTGTCCCCCAAGAATGGTTGTCAGCAAGAAGACAGGCACATGGGCTTATGGGAATCAAGGCCGAGACTGGTGGGGCAATCACCCCGGTGGGTCAGTTTGGGACAAATGACTCTTTGGGGCTAGTGTTAAAAGCTGCTCTTCCATAGGAGGGAGAGCAGCGCCCCCTGGAGTGCATTTATGTGTTTTACCTGTAACATTTTCGCAGGTCTTCAGAATAGTTGTTTTTCCACTTTTGGGAGCTGGTGGCATATCATCTGGTCCCCAGGCAGTCTAACACTGAGGAAAAAGTATAGATTCGATTAACATTCAAATGGCATTTTAGTCCAATTAATTTCTAGCTAAGCTCTTTGGCAGAAGTTGTGCAATCTACATATAGAGGTGGGTGTGTTTGTGTAAAAATAGCCAGTTAATGTATTTTTTCTTAAAAGGTTTCTTTCTCTTCTTCCTCCCCCCCCCCCCCCACATTTTGCGCCTGTGTAAAACTTTCAGGCCTACTCTAGAGCAATCCTGTGCATGCGTACCTGGGCGTAAGGGCACTTCCAGACTGCCACTGTTTTGCTGTGGGATTCAGTCACATACTAGCAAGTTCAAGTTGTGCAATTGTAATTGATCGGGAGGGTCCTGTGTGACAAACCAGCTTCCCCCATCCCACCCCAGACTGAACTTCCTTGAGATAAGGAAAGTGATGGCCAATTGCATTGGAAAGTGTTGGCTTTTAAGACCACATCACCTAACCTATCTCACAAACAAAGCAGAACGAATGACCATTCAAACAGCCATCTCCTTGCAAACAAATCAGGTTGGATGGTCAGTAAACTGGTACCCTGGAAGCAGCCTCAATCCCAATTAGTTTAGCGGGGCTTCCTTCTGAGTAGACCTACACAGACTTGCACTGTTCTGTAAGCTCACCTCTTAGGAGAGCCTGACGACAGAAGAAGCACGTTGCAAAAATCAGTTAAATTCCCTTTTAAAACAACTGCAGTGGTGACCATAAAAAAAAAAAGAAACTTCTGAGTTTCCAGTGGCTTGCTAATGTTTTTCCTCTCACCATCCTGTTTGGTTTAAAGCTACTACCGTTCGCTTTGGACTTTGAAATTGCAGTGTCAGCTGTGCTGGCATGAAGGCAGAGCATTAAATGTTTAGAGCTGGCAGCAAAGGAGGCTACATAGGAGGGCGGTTTTAGGTATTTATTTGTATTTTTAGTCAATGACTAATTAGTAGGTGCTGCTTATGCAGCTTGGAGATTATGTTATCTTACTAACGAAAGCTGCCTTTATTAAGAAAAGGCCTTTTTTAAGAAAAACAAAACAAAACAAAAAGACATCTCATTTCTCCCCCTTCCCTTTTCCTGCATTCTTGATTTCCACTCAAATAAGAATTCTGACTACAAAAAAAGAAAACCTAGATGTTCCAATCACTGATAAAAGAGGGGAGAGAGTATGGAACCCATTCCGTCAGAAATCGTCCAGTCAGAGGCAGCAGCTGCTCATATCAGTGTACCCATCCATGTCTATCAGAATCCTAGAAAACCACAGTTCTATAGGTCCACATGGTGCTTCCATGATCTCTGCCATTGTCCCTGCTGGCAAGGGCTGATGGGAGTTTGAGTCCAATAACATCTGGAGGGCCATGGATTTCCCTGTCCATGGCTTAGGTGCTTCTGTAAGAAGACCTTCTCTCCTGGAGAACCGTCCCAAGTCCTAGCAGAAGACCAGGAGCCCAACATTCTCATGCTGAAACAAGGAAAACCCAGATTTCCATCCAGCCTTGCGGGGCTTATTCATTTATCGGTGTTCATCACTCTCTGAGCTGCACCCAAGTGGTCTTCCTTGTAAACGACTGTGCTGAGTTGATGTGAGCCAATGGCGTTTGATGTTTGGCAGGCATCTCCCATGCTTGGGTCATTGCTTCAGGTTGTGCTCACTGAGCGCCGAACGCTGCATATGCAAATCTGCCCAAGCTGGGATTCTGTCCATCCCTCTCCTTGAGTGTCTCAGGTCAAGGCATCTTCTTAAATCTATGGTGCAGATCACTCAGCTTGCAGTAATCCCCACAGTTGCTCCCAGTAGACTGTGACGCATCTTGAGCTGGACTCCCTGGTTATGTGGACTGTGGAAACAGATCCACCGCCTGGAGCTTCTAGCCCACAGATGAAGCCCTACACCGGGATTCCCAAAAGCTTCATCTGTAGGCTGAATGGATGGGAAAGTAACTGCTGAGTCCACCAGGTTCGGCTTGCCTGCAACATCCGCTCATTCTTAGCACATCAGCACCCTGTGGATGCAACTCTTTGCACATTCGCAGAAGAATGAGATCTGTGGCTCAACGGGCACGTAACCGTGTGCAGGATCTGAGCCACATTCTTTAGACCATTCTGGGCGCTCCACTTTCACTCCACCTACCCATCAGCTCTTGTGCTACAACACCTCCATGCGGAATGTAACATGTTTGAACTCGTACAAGGAATCTTTGTGGTTGTTCAAGAGCTTCCAGGGAGCACAAAACCCCAAGATACCACTGAGCAGCGTAGGGAGGGCTTAGCTCAGCTGTAGATCCTCTGCTTTGCATGCAGAGGGTCCCAGGTTCAGTCCTTGGCATCTTCGGGTAAAGCTGGGAGAGAAACCTCTTTGAAACCCTGGACAGCCACTGCCAGTCAGTGTAGACAATGCTGAGCTCGATGGACCAGTGATCTAACTCAATATAAGGCAGCTTCCTATATTCCTTTCATTAGGCAGCTGTAAGAGTCCTTATGTAATGCAAAATCTTCTTTACTCTCCTCCTTCTCCCCCGATTCCTGATGCTTCAGAGGTGGCCCTTTACACTTCATTCCGAAGCATTAAATATATATGTATGTATTTTCCAGCTTAGTATCACGGTAGCAGTTTATGTCATGTTTTTCTTGACAACTTCAGATGCTGTTAATCAGGCATGGTGGGGAGAACTGTGGCCCTCCAGATATTGCTGGACTACAATTCCCCATCCTGCAGGGGGGGCCCTCCATCCTTGCAGTTTGCTCCCCAAAGCCACCTGTTTTCATTCTCTCACTTTCCTGCCCAATTGCTTCTGCCTTGGTTACCTTCTTTTGCTACCAAAGGTACTACCTCACTAATACTTTGAAACGTGTTTACCTAATGAAAACAAGAAAAGAGGGTTTGGGGAAAGTGGGGGGAAATAGCTGAATGTACAATCTATGCAAATTCTTTCTTTCTCTCTTTCTCTCTTCCTCTCTTCCTCTCTTTCTCTCTCTCTCTCTTTTAGTAATTTAAAATAAAAAAGACAAAGAAAGAAAACTTATAAGTATTAGAACTTGCCAAATAAACAGCAAGATACTGTACAGGTGCCTCTGATAGCAGAGCGATCTTCTACCCGGCACAGTTCATTGTGCCGTATTTGTATATTATAAAAAAAATGAGTTGTCTTTTGGTTCCGTTTGTGATTAGAATCACCCTTGATGGAAGGAGGTGGTTGGCGTTGCTTTGTTAAAGAACAGCACCTTCAGATTTGCTGGGGAAATATGCCAGACGAAGAAATGGAGTGTGCTTTGTAGGGTTTTTTTTTTATGTTGGTTGTCATTAACAAACAGCGATGGCAACAGCAAAAAAGTGTGGGGCACTGGCTCCTTTTTTAAAAAAGCTTGGGAGGCTGTTGGTTGAGAGATTTCCCTATGGGTAAATCAGGTTATCTGGACTGTTTCCAACTCAGTGTTCATGCCATGGCATCCTATGAGTTGCCCCTTTTAGAGAAGCCTTAAGTTCTTTCATCTTTTTTTCAATGTGGCCTTAAAACTGTGTGTGTGTGGAAATTTTAGCTGTTGTATATTCTTTCTCTCTTGACTATTGTCAACGTATTAAAAAACAAAAGCACCTTGAGATGACTGTGGCCTTTTTTCCCCCCACCCACCCTCCTGCTGCTGCTGTACAACTGTCACTTTTTACACACTGCGCACACTGCACAAGTCCACGAAAGGACATGTTTATAACTGCAAGATCCTGGGGGAGGATGGGGACGGGGCAACATTATCCTTTTGCAGAAAAGATCAGCATTATCCATTTTTGCAGAAAGAAAGGAGGCTCTGCAAATATCGGCAGTTTTCCTTTTGCAACATGTTGATGGTAAGACAGTATGATCTCTCTCACTAATGGGGAATGTGCCTTGGAAGAATTACTCCTGGGTTTTTACACCCATAAAAATCTGTTCCGCACACCTATCTGAGTGCAGAGAAAGGTGACCAAGAAGATACAGGGTCTGGACACCAAGACTTGTGAGGAATGGTTGAGGGAGTTGGGTATGCTTAGTCTGGATAAGAGGAGGCTGAGAGGTGATATGATAGCCAAATATCTGAAGGGCTGTCGCATGAAGATGGAGCAAGCTTTTTTTCTGCTGCACTGGAGGGTAGGACCCGAACCGATTCAAGTTACAAGAAAGGAAATTAACAGAATCATAGAACTGTAGAGACAATAGTCTATTCAGGGAGGTTCACTGACCAAAGATTCAGTCCAGTGCAGCTGATCATTACAAACAAGGAAGCGTTTGACAACAAAACTTTTGCAGGATCACGAGTCCTGGGGTTCAGCCCACAACAGACCCGGTTAGTGGAGTTGTGGTTGTGACCACCATCATCATTTTGTATTCGGTAACTGCCCTTCACCCAGGGCAGGTTATATCTTTAAAAATATAATGCAATTAAAATGTACCAATTCATTTGCAATCTAGCTGGGTTGGAAGTTTCCACAGGAAACGTTTCCAGTGAACTTCAGGAGGTGGTGGAGAACGGGAATGAAATGGGGGAAATCAATGAATTTTCAGGGATTGGGGACACCATTTTTTGCCACTCAACCGCTTTATTTGATTTAAAACAAAATATATATAAGCTTTCTAACTTCTTTGCCTCAGTGTCCATGAGACAACCAGTTGCCCGACCTGGTTCCTGTTTTTCACAAAATGGCCTGGTGGAAACATCTTGTATAGTGTGACTTGGGACCCCTCAAGACTGCTGGTGTTCATTCTGTCTCATATCATTAATGCAATAATAGAGCATAAGTGATGGGTTTATACTGGACCTTCCGCACATTGTTCTGTTAGTTTTTCTGTGATTCTTCCCCACCATTGCCACATTATTGCTGTCTTGAGGGGCACCCCAGCATTATAGTTCAATGAAAAAGAAACCAAAAAAAGCCCAGACATTGGTTGTATAAGTGACAGGATTCCACCAAGTAGTTTCAGGACATGCACTGATTGGCCAACAAAGCAGCATGTCTGCCCCAAAACTTTTAGAGGTGTAAACAGAATGAAAACAGGATTACATATAACCTCCCCAAGACCATATGGAGCACAGGCCATTAAGGATTCTTCAGCTGTGATTCCTGCATTGCTGGACTAGATGTCCCAACTCTACAATTCTGTGGTTCTGTGGACATGCAGTACTGCCTAACATCATCAGGAGGGCTACAGGTTTCCCAGCCTTGCTTTGGGCTGTTCTTCTGGAAGGAGCAGTGTATAACCCAGCCTTGGCCAGCAGAGAAAGGGGGGGGATTATGCTCCCAAATGCCTGCCCCCCAAAAGGTGCTTCATTGAGCTCCTCCTCCTCTTCCAAGTGGCAGAAGAAGATGCAACTCTGCTCTAGGCACAGCAGGGGAGCCTGTTCCTTGCTTTGCCCCATGCTGTGCTCACCACATCCCTGCCTAATCCAGAAAGGATGGTTTTAGTTTTCTACTAAAGAGATTGCATCAGCACTGGACAGGAGGCCTGGAAGCAGAGGGAGGGCATTTCCTAAAGGAATGCGAATTTTTAGGAGGACGCCGCCAAAAGAGCAATGAGGAACCTCTGGTGCGTGGCCCTCAGGACCCAGGCCAAACACCCCTTCAAGTGACACCCACCACTGACGCTGCATCTCATCCCCAAGTATTTTTTCCAGGCTGGAATGTGTCCTTGAACTCTAATGTCTCCAGTTGGTGAACATGTGCAGAAACTAGCCTACTGTACATACGTTTAAAAAAAATAAATGCATTCGTTGCCCTGCCCACTTTTACCTCTGGCCCCACCCATCACTGGCATATGGCCCCTGGAAGATTGCCCAGAAGGGAATGTGGCCCTTAGGCTGCAAAAAGGGCTCCCCAGCTGTGATCTAATATGACAGGCAGCTGGGTTGGATTTCCCGTCCCTGCCAAACCACAGTATATTGGGGAGACAGTGGCCAGGAATGTGGGTGGGAGAAATGGGCAAAAAGCATTGGAAATGGAGCTTCGTACCTCATCTGAAATGGCAGCCACTGCAGGAAAAAAAGAATATCAAATGTAAGGGGGAAAACGTGGCCTTGCACTTGTGGAAAAGCTTGAGCTCTGAGAAATTCCTATATTTCTGGCAACCCAGCACAGAAAACTTTGTGAGAATATTGGAACATGTGACACGGAGCATAAGATCCCTCCAAACTCCCCTGTAGTGATATTTTACTTTTGCTAAGAAGTGTAACAATGCTTTCTGTTGGTGCTGTTGGGGTTCAGGTCAGATGTTCTTGATCCAAGTGGAAGCTGACATCTCTCTCCCCCCCCATGACCCCCACTATGGACCCTTCTAGATTTCCATTTATTGTGTATTAATGATAAGTGGCGCTCATGGTTGTGTCAGGGCAGGTATAATCCCACTCCTAATACAGTTTGCACCCCTATTACCCTCACAGAGCAACAACTCCCAGAGTTTCCTATGAAGAGGGATGAATTGTTAAACCACTCTGGAAATTGTATTTTTGGGAGAAGAATAGGGGTCTCCTGTAGCTCAGCACCCTTAACTAATTTCAGTGCCTGAAATTCTTTGGGGGAAGCCATAGCGATATGTTTTCGCATTGCTTTCTTCAGAATATGGTGAGTCAGTCTACCCCTTTGCTCATTCTGTGGGGCCCTGGACTACTCCCTGGCAAGTCCCACACTGACAGCACTGACGGGAACTTTTTCAGTCTATAACCACACCTCCACCCATCCCCATGTTCTTCTTTCATGAAAGTTCCCATTTGTGATGAGAAATGTCACAAATGGAAAGCAGAAATAGCTAAACCCTTGGCTAAGTAGCTGTTGTTGGATGCCACCAAAGCTTCTTTTGCCATGTGGATTTGTTAATTTGCTGCGGTGCAAACAGCAACCGACTGATGGGCACAATTTATGACTTGTGAAAAGTAAAGACACTGCAAACCCGCCCTTAAAGAGGAAAATGAAACACTTAAAGCTTTTTGTTTTCTGCTTACTAAAGTGGTTTGTTGCTAAGAAACTGAATGAACCATTGCCCGTTAGCATACATCCACAGCATGTTGTGTAATGCCAATATTTTTTCTGCAAAGATGGCATGCTAAGTTGGCCCTACAGAGCAGAGCAGATATGTTCATTGGGTTGCTTTTTGCGGTCCATGTCCCACAGTGGCTGTAAAAAGAGGTTTCTCTCTTATTTGGTGTGAGTTTTTAAAATTCACAACCAAATTCTTTGAAACTCTTGTTCAGAAGTCATTCAAATTCCAAACTTCTCGGTTTGTTTAGCATCAGAATTAAGAAAAAACACAACCCTATCCATGCCTACTTAGAAGAGAGGTGAGGAACTTCCAGCCCATTGACCAAATTTGGCACAACACTGGTCCCAATTTGACTCAGGAGGCCACTCTCCCCAAAACCACACCCATCCGCCACACAGCTGGTGTCATATGTGACATCAGGCGTGCGGCTGGTAGAGATGTCGCTGCAAAATGGGGAACTTGATCGTGCAGCCCACCCTTTCCGAAGTTGTTAGGAGACGCTTATTTCCCCCATAGGACTACCACTTCCAGTGGCTACCATGTCCAGTTCCCCTTCCCAGGGAATTTTGAGCACTGTATTTCTCTGAGGAAATAGGGTCTCCTAACAACTCTCATTGCCCTTAAACTACACTTCCCGGTACTTTTTTTTTTTTTTTTTTTTTTGGGGGGGGGGAGCCATGACTCTTAAAGTGATATAATACAAGTCATAGGTGGGGATCCTCAGACCTTGCTAGTCTGGATGGAGAATCGAGAGGCACATCCATAGCCTGTGGCCCCAGGAATGTTGCCCTGAAGGGAATGTGGCCCTTAAGGCTGAAAACATTCCCTACCCCTCTTCTAAGGTCCCTTTGCATGTAAGCAGATTGTTGTCTTTCCTAATATAAATCAGACCAGACTAAGCTGAACTCAGGTAGTTGACAGCTACCAAACAGCTAGTTGTATGCTTCCTATATGCAGTAAAGCTTCCCTCCACCACCAGTGCAAGTTACTCTTGTATGATCACAGCAAACCAGAGCTGTCAGACTGCCTGCCTTGGCACCAAGTCGGTGCAGCTGGAGGTCGAAGAACATGGTTTTTACAGTTGCAATATGGTTGATGCAGCCCGTGAGGCCTTGCTGTTTGGATAATAATTACCTCCTATTGACAACAGCTGAGCTTCTCTGAGAAGCGCACAAAATCAATGCGCTGGGCATGACTAGCTGGATGGCAGGAGCTCCCTGTATTACTCAGGAGGAACTTTCCAGGGGAAGATCAGGCCAGACCGGCTGCTTCTCCGTTTGACTGATGAATAAACTTATTAAGGGCCTGACAGGGTGGCCTCCAGAGGAACCATCTCATCTGCCGGCATTACTCGCGCAGAGTTCCAACGGCAAGGTAGAGGTTATGTTTTAGTCATGAGTGCCAACAAGTGGTTTCAGCAGGATCTTTCCAGGGGGAAGAAAAGACTCCGGGCCTGCAGTATTTGGAAGGTACTGGAGGAATGCACATGGCACTAGGTAGGTAAACAATTACTTATGAAGGGAAGCAGCCACTATGTCAAGGGGCTTGGCACCCGGAAGCTAGAGAATGCTGGAGGTCATAGGCTTGTGCATCACATGTCAGGAGGGTGCGGGCTCAGAGATTCGTTTCTTTCCGTGTCAATGAAGAAAGAAGGAAGATGGGGGAATGACAAGACAGACAAATAAAGGCAAGGGAAGTGTGAAGAAGAAAGGGGTTAACAACCGTAAGAGCAGAAAAGAAGCCCAAAGAGATTTTGTTCCCACAGAGAAAAAGACCTGTGCCAAGCTAACCAGAGGCAAGGTGGACCTGGAGGGCAGGGGGGCTCCTTCTCCTCCTTGCCTGCGTGCCACAAAAGATGCCTCTCATCCCTACATATCTCTCTCCATAAAAAGTGGTGAGCAGAGCAGAGACACGAGCCATGAGACAGAGACAGATGCAGGCAGAAGAAAAAGGCTGGGATGAATCTGCAGCTTCTGCCTGCGACTGCCTCTGGAACTGGTGTTGTATGGGGATTGGTTCCAGCAGCAACAGTAAAGGAAGAAGAGGGAAGGGAGCCAATCAACAACAACACAACAGGCAGAAGCTGCAGGTCCATCCCAGCCTTTTCTTCTGCCTGCATCACTCTCGGTCTGCTTCCCTCCTTCATCCCTTCCAGCTTTGTCGCTACCCCACCGCTGCCTCTCCACAGGCTGTGGCAGCTGAGGTAGCTACTCTCCCCTCTCCTTTGCCACAATCCCCATTTAACAACATCATTAGGGGTGCCTGGGCACCTCTGGCACACCCTGTGCGCATGCCTATGCTGGAGACTTTGGAAGGAAAAACCTTCATCCTTACCCTTCCACCTCGTTGTCTGATTACCTCTCCACCATTAGTTTCCATCTAAAATAAAAGAGAGCTTTATTGCATGTATGATGGCTTTGTAATAAATTGGTCCTCTTGAATAGAACATGGAAAGCTACTTGAGATTTGACTGTTGAGGTATTGCCCAGTGCCTCTCCAGGTATATTCTGCAGAGTGTCATTGATGGGATAATATTGGTGGTGGATTCATATAGGACTGTCCACACATTACTCCACTTTATCAGTTGTGCTGTGAGGCTTCATCCAAGGTGCGGGGGGGGGGTGTCTTCACTGCCTCCTGTGGAAATGAGTTCCATAGTTTAACTATACGCTGCAAAGTACTTTCCTTTGTCTGCTCTGAACCTGCTAATCGCTCAGCTTCAATGGTAAAGGAGGATGGGATTTCTAGTCCTGCAAGATTCGGAGGGCACCAGGTTGACCACGCTTGCTCTAGAACTGCTTCACATCCTTTCAAAACAGCTGCAACCTTCACCTCAAAAGTCCACCGCTTGCGTGTGCTTGTTCTTGAAGAGGCTGGGGGAAGGGACCGTTTCCTGCGCACAATGACCACAAAAGCATCTTCCCTCTCTTCCTTGTGGCAAGAACTGACATTTTATACATTAGTGGGCATAGTTAATGCAACTCCTAGGAAGGAAGGACCATGCCAGGCATTTGAATTTAATTCACTGCTGCACCCTTAGGCAAATGAGATCTTCACTTGTTTTCTGCTCCTTCTCTGTTTGCAAGCATGTTTCCTGCCCCTTCCCCACAAAAAAAAAAAAAAATCAACAAAATTAAAAGTTTAAAGAAAAACCACCCTCCTGCAACTTGATATTTACAATGCCTTTTTTTAAAAAAAAAAAAAAGTTGTCTGTCTCAAAAGACAGAGAAAGTACCTAAAGAATGTCCCAGTTTTCTGATATCCAGGTTTCCTGCATGTTTCAGCATCAAATGGAAACCATGAGCTCATTATCCTGCTTGACATGTGAGGGGGGGGCAGCATCTTTGTCTTCCTCTACATAAAGAGCAGCCTCCATAAAACATGGAGAGAGCCAGCACTGAACCAGCTTGTTTACTGCAGGGGAGGGGAACTTTTTGCAGACTGAGGGCCGCATGTCCTTCGGGGCAACCTCCTGAGGGCCACAAGCTAGCAGTGGAGGCGGCCGGAAGCAAAAGTGGGCAGAACGACAAGTTGTAAATCCTGTCTTGTGTACAGTAGACTCCACACAGAGAGAAGAGAGCACAGCTGTCTCTCCCACACCCAGGCAAACAAGACTCAAGGTCAGAGTTCAAGGACAAATTCCAGGCAGGCAAAAACACTGCGGGTGTGATGTGGGACAGGTGAGAAGTATGATGGAGGATGGGGTGCAGCCAGGAGAGAGTCCCAAGGAGCTTTTGGCCTGAGGTTCCCCACCCCCTGGTTTATTGCTCAAAGCAAGTATTCTTCAAGGAAGATGCAGCTATATTTGGCCCGTCGGCAAACTCCCCAGCGTATGTATTCGTGGCTGTCAGAGCTGCCCCAAGGTCCCAGCTCACAGAGGACCAACGCCAGGTCATCGTTATGTACAAAAGTCTTTATTGAAGTTTAGTTTCCATTTCAAAGCCGCAGTGCGCAGCTCTACGTCTTAAACCCTAGACCGTCGAAGTTCCGTCTGAATCTCCTCCCCCCTGACACCAGTTTAAGATTCTAGCCCTGCTCCACCTCTTCCTCTGCTCTCTCCTCCGCTGGGTCCTCCTGCCCGCTGAGGCATTCCCCTTTCTGGACTCTTCTGACGCTGAGTCGCCTGACTCCTCCCCCTGCCTCCGGCGGGCTTTAGGACCTGGTTCCCAGTCCTCGTTCTCTACTGTCCCGCTCGCCTGTACATTTGAACTTGGCTCTCGCGCCAACCCAGTGACCTTCCTCCTGACCGTTACACTGCTTCTATCACTGCTTCCCTCTTCCGGGATGCTGGTTGGACCTGACCTCCCCTCCGTTGCCTGACTCTCCGATGGAGGCGTGGTCAGCCCTGACTCCTCTTCTCTCCCTGGTGGGGGATACGCTGGCCCCGATATCTGGGACTCTTCCCCCCCACTATGCTCTGGTGGGGAAGCTGGTCCTGATCAACTGCTGCTCTGGGAGTCCCCGCTGGCCCCTTGCTTCTGGAGTGTCCCCCTTGGGACCCCCCTTGCCCTGGCCACCGGCGCCCCCTTCTGTGAATCTTCCGATTCGCTGGAGAGGCTCATGGAATCTCTCGGGCCACTGTCATCTTCTCCTACGCTGCCCTCCGATTCTTCCCCTTCACTCTCCCTTTCCTCCCTTCCCTGTGCTTCTGCTCCTGAGCCCCTGACAGTGGCTCAGTGTGAGGGTTTTTCCCTCCCTCTCTTCTGAATATCACCTTTATGGCACATTTTTCATACATAACATTCTTAGGCTTCCTAATCCAGTTCTGCTCTTTGTGTCTGGAGCCAGGGCTGGTATGGCGGCTGTGTACCTAGGGAATGTGAGGGGGGTGGAGGGGTGGGAATCTCTTGGGGGCCCAGCTCTGCAATTATTATTCTCCTTCAAAATACTAAAATGGAAGCGTTGTCGATTCCGGTTGCCATGGTGATATTCTCCACGCCGCTCCTCCGTGGGCTGCATCGGCCCACAGGCCCTGTAAGATTCTCTAACTTAGCCCTTTGTTTTAGTTTGTTTTGGCTGAGGGGGAAGAAGTTCACACAAATTGGCCCAGGGTTGTCACCACATGCAAGAACTCGAGGGTCCTGTCCACACCATATATTTCACAGCCATGACTTCCCCCATGGAATTCTGGGAACTGTTGTTCGTTAAGGATGCTGAGGGATGTTGGCTCCCTTTCGCGTGCCTGGTGAACATGTAAGCATTGCTCATAAGTTCTGGTTCGATCTCCACCATTGCAGGTCAACAGCTAAATCCAGACACTTCTACAGCCCTGATCTCCTGAGAAAGCCCCCTTAATCCAGCTTGTATTCTTCTTTCTGATGGTCACTAGACTCACAATAGCACAATAGCTCACAATAGGAAATCACTTCTGAATTGCCCCTTGAAATGCGGCTCAATAAAGACTGAGGGATAGCTGTGGAATGTAATCCACTGGGAGCAGTCAAATACAACATTCCTTGTCTTGCTAGAGTGGACATGCAAGGGAATGTTTGGTCCAGCCAGTCGAAACTTCCTGTTCCTCCTGGCCTGGAGCATCCTTCCTTACATGTGACTGGTAGGTGGGCGTGACCTTTCCAGACCTGGTAAAAGGCCAAGGCATGCTGCCACTCTTTCTCCTTTTCCATCTTATTTTCGTCCTGCGGACTTCCTGGAATGAACTGTTGGCTGCCAGCCAAGCAGTACCTCAGGTCATCTCCCTTATGGGGTAAACCTGTTTTTAGTTACGTTAGTAACTTTAAGCCTAGGGGACGCGGGTGGCGCTGTGGGTTAAACCACAGAGCCTAGGACTTGCCGATCAGAAGGTTGGCGGTTCAAATCCCTGCGACGAGGTGAGCTCCCATTGCTCAGTCCCTTCTCCTGCCAACCTAGCAGTTTGAAAGCACGTCAAAGTGCAAGTAGATAAATAGGTATCGCTCCGGTGGGAAGGTAAACGGCGTTTCCGTGTGCTGCTCTGGTTCGCCAGAGGTGGCTTAGTCATGCTGGCCACATGACCCGGAAGCTGTACGCCGGCTCCCTCGGCCAATAAAGTGAGATGAGCGCCGCAACCCCAGAGTCGGTCACAACTGGACCTAATGGTCAGGGGTCCCTTTACTTTTACTAACTTTAAGCCTAAAGCCTACTTTCAGGGATCACACTGTGCTCTGCCTGTTCGTGAGTAAACTTTCTTTTTATTGCTTATGAATGGTGGTGTCTTTATTCTTTTAGGAGGGATTCAAGGGGTCTTACCAGCAAAATATTAGAACACATTTCAATCCCGACAAGCCAGACTGAATTGTGTATTGTCTTAAGAAACTCACACGAGTTTGCAACTAGTTTTCTACTGTGTAAAGGGGAATGCACTCTGCTAAGTAAAGGAACTTGCTAGCACAAGATAGGCATGATATTAATAAACAATATATCCTCTCCTGCCACCCTGAACATTCCCACAATAGCTTTGTTGGAGCATTTAACCCAACGAAGAAGAGCAACAAGAGGTATTTCTAAGAAAGGCAAGTTTTATGGTGCAGGCTTCCCCCTTCTTCCCCCCCCCCCCCCGGTTCACAAGGAACAGCACACATGCATTTCTCCTGTACCTCAAACTCCAATGGGGCGGAGGGGGGTGTTACTCCTAAGTAATCTCTGAGGGGTGTAGATTGATTTACTATGCTTCTGGATGTGGTAGGTACCATTTCCACAATTATGTGATTTGAATGCTTGCTTTAGTTTAACTGGATAGTTTATCTGCATCACATCAGCAACACAGTCTGGAGATGAACTGGCACCCAATGCCAGCTAGGAGGCCTTTAACACAGCTGAGAGTTTCAGCCACCAGTTATAGCCAACGTAATTGTTTCCCACACTTTTTTTGCAAAGAAAAAAGGAAGGAAGCTGGAACTTTGCCCAAATCATTCAACTTTTCTAATCAGCCAGACATTGCTATTAGAAACCCAGCCCAAGATTCCCAGTGCATCATTCTTTGTACACACACACACATATTACACAGCCAGTCAATCTCCTTTGCTGAACGTGTCTCCTCAGCCCCCTCATCCTCAGCACTCAGCCAGGTCCCTTGCACAAGCACTTAACACTGAATTAATTAGCACATCAATGGCTGCCTCTTTCCCATTAGTAAGTTCTCATCTGACACTAATTCTCTTTGGGGTGGGTGGGAAGGGAGCCTATTTAGCCCTAACTCATGTAATGGCTTCTGAAAAGTCCTAATGCAATTAGAGAAGTGCATTAAAGACACTTATACTTAAAGAAGTGGCAAAGAACTGCCTGCACCACAGCGATTGTATACGCATGATAAAGTCAGCACAGCAAGCAATGAATCACATTCAGCTGGGAAGCGTCCAAACAACAAGCCTGCTCTGAGGCACCTTCTGTGAGCCCTCCTCACATACCCCTCAAGTGCCATGAATTAAGTGGGGCTCCACAAATTCATGGAAGCCCCCCCCCCCCCCGGCTTCTGTTTGAAGACTGGTGTCCTGCTCCCGTCGCCTCCATGTCCTCTGGGGCGGCCAGATCAGCAGCCTCCGCCATAGGTTTCACCGCCGCCATATTCCCGGAAGTGGGCACAGAGCTTCTGGTGGCTGCAGCGAGGCTGAGTAGGCTACAAGAAGGCTGAGGACTAGCTTGGGGATGGGGGGCGGAAAAAGAGCTGGCACAAGTAAGGCAGGAGGGATTGGCTGGGGCACGAAGATTGAGCAGGGGAACAGTGTGCGAATCGGGCAGGAAACTGTGTGGATCATGTGGGGTAGGTAGGAGAAAGAGTGTGCAGAGGTAAATAAATAAAATAAAAGTGTGTGTTTTGTTCCACCCACTTTTCACTTGGCCCCGCCACCATTGGCATGTGGCCCCTGGAAGGTCACTCACAATGGAATATGGCCCTCAAGCTTAGAAGTCTTCCTGGATTACATCCAAGTTCCACTCACTACAGCCCTCCCATCGCCAACCTGAGCTATTGCTATAAGAGAGATTCCCTCTCCTTTGCCCTTAAAATATGATAAACAGAAGCGCGCCACTGCTGCACATCAATCTTCCATTTTTAGCTGTCACGGCTAATAGTCATTGATAGGCTTATCCTCTGCGAATTTGTCTAATCCTTTTTTAAACCCATCTAAGCTAGTGGCCCTCACCAAGGAATTCCGTAAGTTAATTAGGCAGCGCATGAAGAACGGGCTTCCTTTTATTCTGACGTGCTCATGGGATTATCAGATTGTTAAGTGCCTCGGCAGATAGAAAGCTGAAATGTGTTATACACAGTTCGAGACATTCCGATTACTTGAAAAAGTCTGGGAATGAGACACTTGGAAGTTTGTCAGCTGAAACCTGGGACACGGAAGCTGGCTGCGTGAGAGAAGCCGGCATTCCAGTGGGGAATGAGCCGACCTGCTCATAGAACGCAAGAAGGTGATGAATAGTAAGAGAATCACAGAACCGTAGAGTTCGAAGGGACCTCCAGGGGACATCTAGTCCAGCCCCCTGCAATGCAGGAATTGCAGCTAAAGAATCCCTGGCAGGTGGCCATCCAACCTCTGCTTTAAAACCTCCAATGAAGGAGGGCCCACCACCTTCAGAGTCTCGCCCAGTATACCTGAAGGAGCGTCTCCACCCCCATCATTCTGCCCAGACGCTGAGGTCCAGCGCCGAGGGCCTTCTGGTGGTTCCCTCATTGCAAGAAGCAAAGATACAGGGAACCAGGCAGAGGGCCTTCTCGGTAGTGGCACCTGCCCTGTGGAACGCCCTCCCATCACATGTCAAAGATATAAACAACTACCTGACACTCAAAAGACATCCGAAGGCAGCCCTGTTCAGGGAAGTTTTTAATGTGTCACGTTTTAGTGTATTTTTTGTTTTTGTTGGAAGCCGCCCAGAGTGGCTGAGGAAACCCAGCCAGATGGGTGGGGTACAAATAAATTATTATCATCATCATCATCTAGGTGAGCATGGGGCTCCAGTGGATGCTGGTCTATTGGGACAAATAGGTTTCTGACCCCCAACCCTAGCCTGTCTGCCCTTGGTCATCTTCCACCTGCCTCCCTCCTTACTTACCACCAGCTCTACCTGTCAACTTCCCCCTCCAAAGTTCTGCCCTTGTAGAAGCTCCTACTCCTCCCAGTTTCGCCAGCTTATCTGCCCCCCCCCCAACAGATTTCCCCGCTTTGGATTGCTGTGTAAACGCTTACGTTATTAATCCTATAGCCGTCACGTTCATACTAACCAACAAATCAATCATATGTTTTAAGAGCTAATAAGAAAATCCATAAACTGGACAGAACAAATAGCTAACAGATCTTCTCTGCCCTCGGCTGCAAATCAGGACAGTATCAAATACAAACACAAACCCAATAAAATTAGTCTAGAGCAGAAAAAGGCATCGATTCTTTTAAAAGTTTTTTTAAAAAAATATATTCAGTTTTTCTTCCTGTCCGGCTTACAGAGCCAGTGTTAGAGTGCTGCACTAGGAGCTGGGAGACCAGGGTGCAAATCTCCACTCGGTACAAATATTTTCTCGGAGGAGAAAAATAAGGTAAGGGGAAACCATGTATGCCACCTTGAGCTCCTTGGAGGAAGGGTGATATGTAAATCAAGGAAAAACAACTTGCTGAACAATTTGCGGGAACTTCATTTAGCTCTAATAAAGTGAGCTGTGGGTTTTGAAATGTTACAATAGATCAATGTATGGTCTCTGCTGTTTGGTGTGTGTTTCTTAAGCCTCTGTGAGTCACCTTAGCAATTATTTTCAGTCAGGATTATTGAATTATAAAGAATAACAAAGTTTTTAGAGCGGGGCGGGAAGAGATGTGAATACATTCGAAGTGCCATGGGCCGCTACGAATGATATACCCTGATGGCTTAAGGATTTTCATGACGATCTCAGTATTTTCAGCGCAGTTGGAGGGTATGTCATACACACATTTATATATACGCTATCAAGGGAGGACATTGGTAATCTTTCGTAATATGGCGCCGTGAGAGACCAAAATTTCCGCCCCAAAAGGGAACTTGTCAATTATGGATCTTCTCCATTTGCACCCCTTCAGCCAGTGGCGTAGCGTGGGTTGTCAGCACCCGGGGCAAGGCAAGTAATTTGCGCCCCCTAACCCGTGGATTTGCGCCCCCTAACCCTAACCCCCAGATGTTGCGCCCGGTGCGGCCGGCCCCCCCTGCACCCCCCACGCTACGCCACTGCCTTCAGCTCGGCGTCCTGTGGGGGAGAACCACCTTAATGCTTCTGACCCTAAACCTCTGGCTTGGGCCTACCAGTACAAATGGACCTATTCCAAGTTGTAATCCAAGGATGAGGAGCCTCTGGTCTTCCAGATGTCGGTCTCCCATGCTGGCTGGAGATGATGGTTGGACATCTGAAGGACACATCCCATTCAGGCAACAGCACTGCAAAACAGGATGAGGGAGTGGGGTGGCCAGGGATGTATTTCAGGGACCAGATAGAAGGGCTAGAGGCGCATTCAGACCCCAGGCCTGAGGTTCCCCACTCCTGACCTAAAAGCAAGGGCATCGCTTTAAACTTGGATAACTCTGAGTAAATTGGCTGCATGTTTCCCAACAGTTGGAAGACATCAGATTTTTGCTTTCACAGTTGATACTTTGCCTGTCATTTTCAGGGCTCGCTTAAAAAAATTAATGCACATAGCATGTTATTAAAGGTTTTAGCCCTCCTTGATGCTTTTGAAGCTGAGTGGTTTCAGTTTATATAGATCTGTAAATCAGTCCTGTGGCATCTGCTGTGATTTATTAATTCATTCAGTTTGCATCCTGCCCTTCCTCTTAAAGCAGCCAAAGGCAGCAAGAGAATCACTAGAACATTATCTTTAAAATCCTAGCTCTAAAAATGCTTTGAAACCAATCAGTCTCTCAGCCATTGATTTCAGGGTTGGTTTCAGCTGTGGCTATTAGGGACCAAAGCCTTTAGTGTGGCAGGCTTTGCTCTGTGGAACTCCTTGCCAAGAGAAGTCCAGCAGTTCTTATTGAAATATCCCTTTCCCATCAAGGGAGAAGGGTTTCCAGCAACTTCTCCCCCTTGTGGTTCCTGGGGTTCAGTACCTGTCTCCTAGCCTGGGTGGGACACCAGAGATGTTCTGTACTTTTGTCCATTTAGACTGCAGCAGGAACAGGTCCATTTAAGAGGCCAGCATCTGAAGAAGTCTTCCGGACTTCATTACTGTATTATGGAAACACTGCAGTCCCCAAGAGAAAGGCGTATCAAAAGACCTGGAGGGTGCCTGGCATGGCAAAACAGCTTCTAGGCATCTGGATGTTTATTTGAAGTTCATCTCAGTTCCTCTAGCTGGACATCCTCAGCAGCTGATTTGATCCGGTTGAGCTGAGGACCACTTGAAATAGCTTCTATCATTTCCTAACGACGTTTCAGAACCCTCAGATCTCCAGCAGGATGGAGCCCAAAATACACCAAAGTCTTCTTTCCGGTGATGCATTTATTTCATTAACCAATCGAGGACAATTTTCATTGAAAACTATTTCAAACAGGTGTGAGGAACTTTTCCAGCCTGAGGGCCACCTTTCAGTATGAGGAGCCTTCTGAGGGCCATATTGCTGAGTTGGGTGGAGCCAGAAGCAAAAGTGGGTGGGACGATGGATGCAACAGAATAAATCTGAGGTTTGGACACAAACACCTCTCTCCAACCAGGTACATGAGAAGCATTGTCTCAGTTCAAGGTCACATTCTGGCCAGGCAAAAGATCTCAAAGAGCAGACGGCAGGGGCATAGCCTGGGTAGTAAGTGGACATGGCCTGAGAAAAGTCCCAAGGACAAATGGAGAAGCCGGCGGTCCCTCACTCCTGGATTAGAACTTTGTTATTCACACAATTTTTGCCACAGATGCTCAGCTTTCAACTAAAAAACCCCACAAAACTCAGCATAATGTATGTTTTGAGAGGAAAAGAGCTGCAAAAATCTGTATTTAAATGTAACATTTGGTCAGATTTGATAACTACAAACAGCAACAATTTTGCGCGAGGGTCCTGGTGCCTGTATGCATTGGTGGAACACGCATAAGCCCTCTCCGCCCCGTTAAGCCCTATTTATGCCCCCATTACGTCCTGCCCCCGTTACACCCCCATTCTGTCCTCTTCTGGGTCCAAAAGGCCCCACCCATCTGCGATTGAGCATCAATTGGACATGCACAAAATGGCACATGCCATGCTACTCAAAGTAGACCCACTGAAATTTTAAAAACCTTGTTAGTTGCGCCCATTAAATTTAATGGGTCTACTCTAAGTAGAACTAGCATTGGATACAACCCAGAGAGATTCATCAATCCCCTTTTTTTTTAAAAAAAAAAAAAGCATTTGTAACAGTAGCATCAGGCGATATGTATCTTGTTAGTAACACGGACAAAAGAAGCGGTTTTTGCTTCTTCCATATAACATTGACATTTTCATTTCATCCCAATAAATCAGCGATGGCGAACCAGTGGCCCTCCTGATGGAGATGGCACGATGCTCTGACTCGGAATTTAGGAACCTACTGAGTCAGACCAATAAGTCCATGTGGCTTAGTATTGTCTACACTGACTTGGCAGCGGTTCCCCAAAATTTCAGATGGAGCTCTCTCCCAGTTGAGGATTGAATCCGGGACCTTCTGCCCGCTACAGCCCATCCCCTTAGGCTTCCTGACTTATTTCACAGCCCCCAGTTATTCCAGGGCTGTGTCAAGGAATGACCTGCGAATTTAAAAGAAGTGAAAGCGTTGGTCCCTCCGCTATCAAAACTGTCAAAACCTTAAATAAAACAAGGATTGCTTTCCATGCAGCCTTTCTTTTCTTCTTCTGCTCTCTTTTGCCAACCTGTTATCGGTCCCTTCACTTTCACCTGCATATTAAAAGGAAGCCGCTTCCATAATTCATTACAGAGAAGTGAAATAACAACGGCATCAACATGAAACAAAAAAGTCATGTTCATTATTAGCATATAAATGGCACATTCTGTCTCAGTGTCACAAAAATCACTTACGTTTTCATTGATCACAGCACACAAAAATTAATTTTTGATAGCCTTTTGTGAATTAGCCTAAAATTTGTGTGTGTGTGTGTGTGTGTGTGTGTGTGTGTGTGTGTGTGTTAGCAGCACACTGTGGATATGGCTATCCTCACCATATTTTCTTTTAATAATGAAGCAATTAAAAATACATGGATTGAAGATCTTATCTGATTTTTCTTCTGGCCTGCCTCTCCATTATTCATGAAGGGATGTGTTTAATTCAGAATTAGTAATTGCAGTTATTTCTAGCACAAATTGGGCCTTCTATTCTGTGCCATACTTCAATTTATTTCAGCAAATAGATAGATGGGAATATAAGCATGCCTGCCTCCCCCCCCCCCAAAAAAAAAATGAAATGGCACGTTAGCAATGCCAAACAAAATGTCATGAACGGTCTTGTGACCCAGTGGTAATGCAGAAGAATGCTTGCAAATCAGAGCAAACTAGGCATGCCCAATAATTTGTTTTAAAGACGCGTGTCCAACAATAAAACAATAAAAGAAAGCAAATTGTCTCTTGGCAGCAGAGGTAGCATAAAACAATTTGCAGAGGGGACAATAAAATGTTTTTTACCTGGCCTAAAGAAGGTGCTATGTGACCCTGCCAGGGGAGACATTATTCCATCAGTCAGATGCCACCGCAGAAAAATCACACGCTGGGAGGTACCCACAGCTGGGCCTCTGAAGAGGATCTTCATGCAGGGATGTAAAGACAGGTGGGGATCTTTCAGGTAAGCTAGTCCCAAGCCATCTAGCACAGGGATGGGGAAACTTCGTTTTTCTTGGCGATGCTCCGTGTGGTTGTGAGTTTGGATGCTAGGAATAAGGAGTTCTGAATGAACACGCTTCAAACCCAAAGACATCCACGCAGTGGTGGCTGGTGTCCATTGGAGGTGGTAGGGTGGAAGGAAGGGAGACCAACAGTAGGTGGCGCTAGAGCCAATGAGAGGCAGAGCCAACTAATTCTTGTTTGGTCCTCATTCTGCTCCCTGATGAGTTCTACAAGGGGCAAAACCGATACAGAGGAGGAGTAGCAAGGGCTACTCTCTGGACAGGGCTTGGAGGGATCAAGACTGAGGTTGGTGGGTCAGTGCCCCATTTGCCCCAATGGACCAGCGTCCACTGCATCCATACGTTCATAACCTTGAAGTCAGTTATTTTAATGTATTTTTGGAGTGGGTTGGAAGAAACAAAAGAAATACTTTAAGCAGAGTCCAAAAACTGATTGTTCTCCCTTTCCCTGAAAACAGAGAATAAGAACAATCGGAAAGAGAAGAAAGAGTAGACTGATGTGCGGCAAGGGGGGGGGGAGTGCATCTCACGATAACGAAGACAAGAAAGGGATACGCAGAAACACAAACATGAATTCTATCAGAAGCATTTGTTTAAGACAATGCAGCCTTGAGTTTTGTTGAAGTTCTTGTCTTAATATAGTGACTGAAAATTGCTCAAATGTTTCCCCTCCCTTTTCATGCGCCATGTCTTGTTCAACCAAAACGGCAACATTGCTTTCTCGGACTATTGTTACGTTCAATAGCCAATCTAGCAAACAAGGCTTTCAAGTTTTAAACCATGTCGAACAAAGCAGAGCTACAACATCCTTTGCAAGGAACAGGATGGCAAGAGAACTCAAAAGGGTGACCTGGTATTTCAGCCGAGTGAATCGAGAACACTATAGACTGCCTGATGAGCTCAGACACCAAAACAAAAAGGATTGTTACTGGGATTTTTTTTGTTAAATCAATGAATAAGAAGCATCCTCTGGTCATTCCACATTAATCTGTTTCAGAGACGTTGCTGCATGGAAGGCATGTTTAATTTTGATACTAGTTTCAAATGAGTTCCATTGTCACCGCTTCCTGCGATTGTCGGTAAATCTGAAGTTCCATATTATAAAGTGCCACATCTGGCCCAGACCATGGAGTCCTTCAAACACCTCACAAGTTGTGTACCTTGAGGAGCAGACAGGGCTCTCTGAATCCAATGAACAAGATACCCTTGGTTTCGTGACAGCTGAAAACACCACAGAGCATTTCAGCAGCAAAAAACCCCAAGAATTCCTTTTCTTATTTCAAATGTTCTTGTTCCAAAACCAAGAAATGGAACATGTGAACCATATGTATAGCTTCCCGCTTTCTTTTTTATTTTGTATTTCAAGTTGCGGTGGTTTTAACAGGAATGACAAGGGAGGCGAAATTCCACTGGTTTTAGCAACGGAAAGCACTATCCTTTGTGTCTGTCCCAGGATGCACTGCTGGCCATCAGTCAGATGGCTTCAAAAGAGAAGCAGGGATATTCATGGAGGAGAAAGCTATTTCCATGGCCATTATTCATATATAGTCATTATGGCAGGGATGGATCATAGAAGTTGTGGCTTCTCCCGAAGGAATCTTAGGAGGTGTAGTTTGTTAAGGGCGCTCAGAGTTGTCGGGAGACCCTTAGCTACAATTCCCAGGGTGGTTTAACAATCCGTCCCTCTCCCCAGGGACCCCCTGTCATGCTACAGTTCCCAGAATTCTGTGGGGGAAGTCACAACTGCTTAAAGTGCTACAATCCTGCTTTAAATGTATAGTGCAGATGGGAGCCTAGTTATTTAGGAGCAACAGCACAGGAAGGATAGTCTGGTTTGCCACTGAGAAACTAGACTAGATGGGCCTTTGGTCTGATCCAGCTGGGCTTCTTAGGTCCATATGTTTAGAGGACCATTGATTTCAGTGGGTCTACTCTGCATATGACTAAGTTGGAGATTTCCCATTGATATTTACATTTTGAATGAGAGCTCTGCATTCACCACAGCTTTTAAAGAACACCAGCTCAACGTTATACAATATTATCAGTTGCCATTCCAAAATTGTTCATTAAAACACAAGAGGTCATGCCCTCTAGATTAATTGATTCCAGAGATGAAAACACACAGAGAGAGAGACACTACTTAATTGGGAGGGACATAAAAATAAAACTTACCAGCTCAAGTTGTAAAATCAGGTAAGCAATAAAATTAAAAGGAGGCTGGTGCATTGCAAACTGAGAATCCGTCTCCTGCATTGCCAGAACTCTCGCTTTTGCACAGCATTAGCCAGAGATTTATCGTTCACTGGGCGCCACTAAAAATATCTAAATGCCTGGACAATGGCACATTAGAGCCTTGTAAAATGAAAATTGAAGTAGGACTTGAAAGAGAATAGCATGAAATAACAGATTTAACTACTTCTGTACAGCTATGAAGAAAGCCAGTAAGACTGAGATTATGGTGCCAAGAAGCACACTTGCCATTTTTGATAGATTGTGGGGCCACATTCACACCATACAGTTAAAGCTCTGTGATACCACTTTAAACAGTCATGACTTCCCCTCCCCCAAAGAATTATGGGAGCCAGCCGCAGTTTGTTATAGGCGCTGGGTGTAGTTAGGAAACCCCTATTTGCTTCTCAGAGATACAATTCCCAATGTTTCCTGGGACTAATTGTTAAAACAGTCTGGGAGCTGTGGCTCTGGGAGGAGAATAGGGGTCTCCTAACAATTCTCAGCACCTTAAAAAAGTCTACATAATTATTTGGAGGAAGCCATGACCATTTAAAGTGGTATCATACAGTCAGATAGGGATTTGACTCTCAGTTAAAGAGTCTAACTGCCAGTGTGGGCAGTTGGAGTTTGGATTAAGTGGCCTCAGGAGAGGGAGTTGGTCTGTTGGGATAAACTAGGCAGTGCAGTTTAATCCCATGAGGGAAAAGAAAACTGAGAAGGGGCTGAGTGGGTATTGCTGGTTAAGAACAGTAATAGCCATTCTTGGTGGGGAAAGTCTTTCTTAAGACTTAGTTTGGGAAAGAGTGTCATTTAAAATTCTCTGTAAAGAGTGTGCTTCTTAAAACTAAGTTTTGTGCCTCACTCCTGAAACCATCATGCTTAAAACCGTCAAAGAGGGTAAATAAATATATATGTTGGACTTCCTTCGCCAACCGAGTTTGCACAGCAACTGTGGCAATGGAATGAAAACTTGCCCACAATATCTCTGGTTATTACAGTATTTAAAATAAAGATAACCAAACAGCTGTACAAACCCTCACCACTCTACACCAGCCAGTACCATACAAAGCATTTGGTCAACTTAAATAGTTATCAAAATAATAAATTACCCTATCACATTGCTGCATTCGGTGCAGCAGGTAAACTCCCCCCTGCTAATTAGTCAAATTGTTAAGATAGTCAAATTGTTAAGAGCTCACAGATGTACTGCCATGCAGGTTATAATTACAAACACACACCTCTGCATACCACCATTGACCACATCAATATTAAGAAAACCTAACACAATATAGTTTTGTTTCATCAATTCATCCACATACTGTGACCCTCTGGGTGGGGAATGAGTGGACACTGGGCAGCCTTCACAGAAGTACAATATGCCGTTGTTGTGTAAACAAACACTACCACAAACAGTTAATCCCAGGTCTTTCCTGCATTAGTATTGGGTAGAGTATTATCTATTAAGACACCCATACAATCTGCCATGTTACCTAGCTTTAACAACCCAACTCCCAGAGTCCCCCATGTTCATTATTGGTCAGAGAAGAATGAGCTGAGGCAGGATCCAGTGAAAGCAAGGCAGATCTTTTTTTGATTCTGTTGCAACAGAAGCCACACACACTTTAGGTAGGTGAGGATCCAGAACAAAAGTGTGCAATGCTGTAGAAATTGCCCAGCCCCTTAGCCATGGACCACCCCAAAAGCATGGGTCACAGAAAGAGGCCGTCTACAACAGAAATTTGAGTGTGTGGCCTGCTTCCTGTCTGTCAAGATATCTTACGTTTGCTAGGTGCACCTGTGTCTCCAATCAATAGACAGAATGGCACTATTAAATTCTACAGTGATGAGAGCTCATGGAAAAAAGAAGTCATCCATGGGTGACCAGCAATGGTGACTGGTACACACTGAGATGCAAGGTCAGGGATGCCAATAGCAGGTGGCGCCAGAGCCAATGACAAACAAAGCCAACTCATTCTAATTTTGACCCCATCTTCCTCCCTGTTGAGTTCTAGGAAAGCAACACTAAGGGTTTGTACATGCTGTCCCTTTAAAGCACCCTTGAAGCACATACTGCCCTCCAAGAATTCTAGGTACTGTAATTTGTTAAGGCTTGCTGGGAACTATAACTCTGTAGGGAGGGAGTTATTTGAAGGAAAGAGTGTGCTTTGAATGCACTTTATCATTTGTAGGCAGCCTGAGACTATGGAGGAGGAAGCTGACAGCCGGGGTTATCCTCCTGATAGGTCGAGAAGGCAGGTCTGGCTGAGGGCAGACTGAGGTTGGTGGGGCAGTGCATCCATCACCCTCGTGAAACAATCCTCATTGTCTATCAGGGAATTAAATATGCTTCCTTGCAGCTCACCGGAGTCTCTCTTGACGGTCTCTCGCTTGGCGATCAAGCACAGCTTTCTCTTCCTGCACTGACTCCCCATCCCGGCCTATCCAAGCTTCCTTCGCCACCCCCTCGCACGCCAAAGGCTCAGCAGTAACAGATTATTTTTTGCGACCTACTTTGTCGAGAAAATTGCCTGTATTCAGCCTGACTTTGCTGTCACAACTCTTGAGCAGCGATAACATTTTTGCTACATTCTTCTCTCTTATCTCTGAAAAAAATCACCATGGTAATTTTCTTAATGCTTTCAAACTTCCATTGCATAGCCGAAAGACTCGGAGCGCAATGGAAGCAAGCAACATGCCTGGGAGAGAACATTGTTGTCGTAACCAGCAATAATGAATGCTGCCCAAATTGTCTGCGCAAGTGTGCCATTTGTTGAAGGAGGCAAAGATGGCATTCGTCCTGTGCGCGGGAGTGTAAGGGATGTGTGTGGACGTACATGTGCTTGGTTGTCAGTTTACACCAGGGGGAGGGACCCTTTTTCTTCCTGAGGGCCAAATTGCCTTCTGGGTTAACCTTCTGGGGGCCACATGCCAGAGGCAGGTGGGACCATAAGCAAAAGAAGAAGAAGAAGAAGAAGAGTTTGGATTTGATATCCCGCCTTTCACTCCCCTTCAGGAGTCTCAAAGCGGCTAACATTCTCCTTTCCCTTCCTTCCCCACAACAAACACTCTGCGAGGTGAGTGGGGCTGAGAGACTTCAAAGAAGTGTGACTGGCCCAAGGTCACCCAGCAGCTGCATGTGGAGGAGCGGAGTCGCGAACCCGGTTCCCCAGATTACGAGACTTAACCACTACACCACACTGGCTCTGGTGGGGAAACAAATGTAAATTCTACTTTTGTGCAGTAGGCTTGATTGTACACACAGCCACACAACCGCACACCCCATTCACACCCCTCTATTGTAGACAGATGCCACCCACCTCTGTTGTAGTCCCACACTGCTCAGTCGCGGCAGAGCTCAGGGGCGGGCGAGGCCAGCTAACCAGCCAAGTCTCAGGTGGGTACTTGAGTCCAAATGCAAGTTTCAGTCCAGTCCTAAGGTCAGGAGTATCTCAGTTCACGTAGACAGATGGTCCAGGGGTCAGGAAAGCCAAGAGTCCAAGGTCACAAGAAGCAGCAAGATCTGGCCAGAAACCACAAATGTTGTTTCCAGCAACTGACTGAGGCTGGGAACTCTGCTTAAGGAGGCTGGAGCCAGCTGGTTCTCATCAACAGCAAGAAGGCTGATCACCCACAGGTGGAGTCACTCTGCCTTCTGCTCTTTCAGGCTGCTGCTCAACAGGTGAAGCCGACTCCTGGCCCATGAAAACCCCTGTCATTTGCCTCTGATGCCACCCACCTCTGGCATTTGACACACAGACTGGTAAAGGTTGAAACCACAGAGGAAAACCAGCTGTGTGCCTGCCTTCTCATTACTGCGCATGATTGACAGTTATTGGAGGAACAGCATTGTACGCTTCGCCTTTTCTGTCTATATTACCATCTTCCCTACAGACCCTCTTGGGTGTTTAAGATCAGCAGAGGCCTCCTTTCCAACTTTTTCCTACATAAAACTGGGAGGCCTGCCTTCCAGGACACGCTCCTGGGTGACTCACATGACCCACACCTCACAAGAGAGGGCAAGATCGCTGCACCCAAAATGGCCACCAAGATGGCCACCGTCAAAAAGATGGGATGTCTCGTTTTTCCTGAGGCACTTGGAAGGTATGCAGAGGGTAGTTCCCAATCTATGGAACTGGCATTGTTACACGTGCCACGTAGCACTCTTAAGAAATATACATTTTATGTGGCAGCACTCATACTTTGGAACTTCCTACATATTGGTATCAGCCAGGCACCAACTTCACTGTACTCCTTTCAGTGTCTGCTAAAAACAATTTTATTTAGACCAGCCTAGCCAGAATGCTGACATGTGTTTTAATCTGATTTTAGTTTAGAGCTGGTTTTAATTATTTGAATGTTTTAAATTGCTGTTTTTAACTCTTCTATTCTTTTTGTAAATTGCAGTCATGTGGCATATACATTTTATGAAATAAATAAATAAATGCTGGATTTTAAATTGCTGTCACCCTCCCTTGGACCTGCTGATGAAGGACAAGTAACAACAACAACAACAACAACAACAACAACAACAACAACAACACTGTTAATTAATACGCATTCGATATAAAAATCCCATTATATATAGTGAAGAAAAAGAATGTTAGCAAATTTTAAATCCTGCAATCTTGTAGATTTTCCTGTGAAGGTGTCCCACACTTCTCTTCTAATTCGTTAGAGAATCAAATCTGTGGTAAGCAAAGTAAATTAGATTCAGTGACATTCTGCTAATTGAGTCATTCCCCCTTCTCCGTGGCTTGGCTGAGTTTTTAATTACCAGCTAATCTCATCAATATGGTGGATGACTGGCAGCATGCAGATCACTGTATTACAACCACAGTGAATTAGAATGAGATGTTTTATGGCTCATTGCTTGACCCAGGGCTCTCCTGTTACCGCACACTGGGATGAACAGGGGAGCTGTGGTCATCAGCTGACCTGGAAGCAGAAGAAATAATCGCGCTGATTGCTCTAGCAAATAAACAAGAGCAAAGGCGGTACCAAAGTTTGAAGCTCCCCTCCAAAAGAAAGTGCAACAAGTGTTGAAAAGGAAAGTGAAGAAAATATAAGTGGTTCTGGAACACAGTCTTGAACAGGGCCTGACACCAGTGTCTCCACCAGTCCCCCCCAAAATTGTCTCTGTCATTGATAAGATTGCCAGACCTCCTCCAGGTCTGAAGCCTTTGAGTTTGCTTCGACCTCTCCAGGGAGCAAGTAGAGGGCCAAAATCTCCAGATAGCAAAGGCTGCCTTTAATAATATATATATTTAATATTATGAAGAGTGTGCATGCAGCTGGAAAGCTACAAACTGTAGCATGGGCACTCTGGGGACAAGGGTCTGCCCTCCTCTGTTCCCCCCCTTCGAATTAACCTCCATCTCCAGGACCCTCCTCTGTGACATCACCAGGGGCTGCCCCTCAGTCTCAGTTTAGGGCCCTGAAATCTGAGGATCTGAGATGCTACTGACCTGGCAAATCTAATCACTGCATATCCTGATTGGGGCTGATGAAAGCTGGAAGTCAACAGCGTCTGGAGAGCAGGCAGGTGGGGTGATGCTTCACCCTGTTCATTTATTCATTTTTAAAAACAAAAAACACACAAAGCAGTTTACAAAGAAAAAGCAATTAAATACCATATGGAAAACATCAAAATCCATATATATATATAATCAAACTTCAGAATACAGCATTCCACTGAGCATGCTTAAATTCATTCAAGATCCACATTAAGACCTCAATCAACCTACACTCGCATGCTCTCAACAATTACAGAATCCCAATAAAGGAAAGCAGCCTAAAGTAGATATACAATAAAAGTGTTATTTCAATTTGAGTTCCTCCTTCAGGGACTGTGGACCAATGGTCCATAACTAAGAAGCAATATATTCTGGGGTGTTCATGCTGTGAGCCCCTCCATCCTGTGTTCAGGTTGTATAAATGGGTAAATAAAACCATGTATCCTAAAGATACATCAGTGGTGTGCGGCCAGTGGACTAGGGGGACTAGGCTAGCTCCCTAAATTAGAGTATTAAAGCATTAAAGCCTGGTGCCTCCTTCCCAAAGCCCAGGAAGCCTGGCTTAGGGAGGGAGGAATGATGCTCCTGTATGCAACGTTCCCTCCCACTGCCCTTACAAGCTGGCACTTCTGGCTCTAACTGTTCCCCATGAAAAAATTCACTGCATGCCACTGGTCTCTATTGACCTTTCCAAGGAAGATAAACCCTGGGTAAGCACTTGGGACCCGTGGAGTCTCTCACCGCTCAGAGATTGGGGGGTCGTGGAAGTACAGCGAAGAGAGGCAAGCATAGACTTCTGCTCATTGTTCATGGGCAAGAAAACAGAAAGGAAAAGCAGGGAGAGGATGGTCTGGACAAAATATAAAGACTTATTGGAGAGTAAGACTCCGAGATGGCTCTCACCGGTGGAGGCCAAGGCACGTAAGAGACTTAACATGGAGGCCCATTGGCCTAAATATTGGGAAATAATCGAAAAAATTGGAGACAATTGGAGGTTGCTGAGCTTGGAAAAACTGAAAACCAAGGTGCGAGATTGGTTGCACTATGCGCAAATTCAGGAGATCTTTAAAATAGATAAAAAGGTTGGATTCCAGGTGGAAAAATCGAAACTAGAGACTGAATTGTTAGAGCCAAAAAATAAACTACTTTCGAGAATGTATAACTTGCTGCTTAAGTGGAATACACAGGATGAGACAGTCAAATCCGCCATTATAAAATGGGCGCAGGATGTGGGGCACAACATTATGTTTGTAGACTGGGAAAGGTTATGGAACACCGGTTTGAAATTTACGGCATGCACTGCCTTGAAGGAAAATATTATGAAAATGGTATACCGGTGGTACATGACCCCAGTCAAGCTAGCTAAGATATACCATCTGTCCGACAATAAATGTTGGAAATGCAGAGAGGCGGAAGGGACATTCTTTCATCTCTGGTGGACTTGCCCGAAAGTGAAGGCCTTTTGGGAGATGATTCATAATGAACTAAAAAAGGTACTTAGATTTACCTTACCTAAGAAACCAGAGGCCTTCCTTCTGGGCATGGTGGACCAGAGAGTGCTTAAGAAGGACAGAACCTTTTTCATGTATGCTACTACAGCAGCAAGGATCCTGATTGCGAAATATTGGAAGACACAAGATTTACCCACGCTGGAGGAATGGCAATCGCAGTTGATGGACTATATGGAATTGGCCGAAATGACTGGCAGAATCCGAGACTTGGGAGAAGAAACAATCGAGGAGGACTGGAAAAAGTTTAAGGACTATTTGAAAAAACACTATAAGCTGTATGAATGTTTAAAAAAAATGCACTTTTTAGGAAACTCTAGCTTCAGCAAATGTAAGTTAATGAAATGAAAATTAAGACACAAGAATTTAGAGGTAAAATAATGAAACAACTTTATTGTGTTCAATACAAAACGTACAAGAATTGGGTTACAGTATATTTGAAATCAGGGAACATGATAAAATGGAAGTTACAATAAGCTTTGAAATAAGTTAACAAATTGCTGATGTTTTATATGACAGAGAATGCAGGGTTTGGAGGATGCGGGGAAGTCCTTTAGATTTGATGAAAAAAGAACATGGAAATTTGTTATTCTTCTATTCTATTTTCTTACATCTATCCTTTATTCTTTTTTCTGTATTTCTTAAACTCAATAAAAAATATTATAAAAAAAAGAAAAGAAAAGCAGGGAGAGGAGTAAGAAGAGGGGCAGAGGGCTTTGCGGGATCAACAGCACGGTCCCTGCTGGTGTGGGCATCAGCAGATGCTCCATGGTGGAAACCTACAAAGCTGGCCTAACAGACCTTCTCATTTAATGGCACCTAGACACAGCCACTCCTAGTGGATGGGCCAGCCACTTGCTGCCACCAGGCAAGTTTCTCTTGGTTCACAGTAGAGGGAAGTAACCAGCAGAGGGGGCTTAATCTAGAGCCCTCTCACACCTGGAACTGTCCCTGTCGAAGTGTTACTGCTAGAGGCCACCAAGCAGATACAAGGAGCCCCCTGCAGACCAGCTCACTGGCATATTGTCTCCTACAATGAAGTCATTCTGGCCTTTAATACGAAGAGGATTCATCCCATCTGAAGCATGTAACATCTCCCTTGTTTGCAAAGAATAAAGGAAACTCATGTTAAAGAAAAAGGGCTTTCAAAAGATTTTTTTTATAATTGGTGTCTTCTGAACCAAAAGGGTAAAAATAAACCCAAGATACAAAGAAAGGCATAATGTTCCAAAGAACAAATTAGAGATGCAAGAAGGATAAATGCTTTTCATCTTGACATGTTCTTCTCCCAAGATGAGGAGCCTTGGCTGCTGGGGGAAAAATCAATGGTGGCTTTTGTCATTTACTTCAGTGAGTCCAAAGGTCAAGCTCTTGATCTTCCTTTGGCAGCCTCTGAAGGGCACTGACCAGAATATAGATCTAGTAACATTTACCCTCTGGCTAGAGGCCAGTTAAGGACATAAGGCGGGCCTGCCGGATTAGGCCAAAGGCCCATCTAGTCCAGCATGGTGTTCTCACAGCGGCCAGCTGATGCCTGTGAGAAGCCTGCAAGCTGGAAGCAGCACTCTGCCCACCTGTGATTCCCAGAAACTGCTTTTCAGGGCCATAATGCCTCTGACAGAAAAGGTAGGGCACAGCTATGGTGGCTAGTAGCCATTGATAGTTTTGTCCTCCTTGAATGTGTCTAATCCTCTCTTGAAGCTGGTGGCCAGCCCTGTCTCCTACATAGCCAAGCATCCTACTCTCAATGTGTTAACCATCCTGCCAAACATGCCATCACCCCGAGGAATGGAAGAGCAGCCTGCCCTACTTGGATCTCAAAGTGGACCTGCCAGATCCAATCTGACAGTCCATTATGAGGTGATCTGAGGGTTTAAAAACACAGTTTAAAGTACCAGTGAGGTGAACTGAGGGTTGCATTCTCCATCTGATCGTCCTCCCGCCCTCCAAATAATATTTTGAACTTTTGAAAAGAGCTTGCTCTGGAGATCAAAGCCTGACCGGAGCATCAGACTCCTTGCCGTGCTTTGGCAAAAGGGCCTTTTAATTATTATTTTTCGGCTGGAACAGAAAAATCTGTTCCAGTTTTGATTAAGTAGAAGTAAGTTTTGAGCTTTGTCATAAGTGATCACACACACACAAAACATTGTTGCCGGCATCCATCTGTCTCAAGTGACAATGGAGTTTGCCTCCAGAGGTGAAGTCAAGCCACTGCATTAGCAGCACCAACATGACTTCTCCAGGGCGCAAGCCTGGGCAGTGTATATGGAGGTCCTGGGCTGCCCAGACAATAATTTTGCTCCTCCTAGATGGGTTACCTTCCCAGGCTGACAAGCCCCATCTGCCCCTAACTTCCACAGCATGTGCAAAAACTGCCTTCTTAACCATTAGATCCACTATTGATCTCATCTGCTCAATCTGCTGGAGTCTGTCTTTGCATGCAGGGGGAGTCCCTAACTCACCAAGGGTTTGAGACCCATTGGCTACCCTCACCTGGTTTAGCTGGCTGGTCAAAGCCAGCTGAGTGCAGGGTAGGGACCAAAGGTGGGCAAACTACCCAAGCAGGAGCATGCCCTCCCACCAGACATACTGCCCCACCCCATTCACCCCATATGTATGTGCATATATATAATCTTACATATGAATTTGTGAATTGTGAAACTGAATGGATTTTTTTCCTGCATTGGTTTTGGATATCTGTTGATTCAGGTACCCTGCATGGTGGTGAGTGTATGAAATAAAAAGTGGGAGGGGGCTGTCTGTCTTTCAAAGAGTGTTTTCCACTTTATAGCCATGTGAATTTGCTTAACTCCCTCTCTTTTAACTATTTGCAGTTCTATAAAAGCTTCACATTGAGTTATAGCTGTTCAGAAATCTGGGCAGCATTTGATTTGTGCAATGATTGCAGTTCAGCCCTCTACATGAATAAAAAGAGAGTTAGGAAGTTATGACTGCTTCATCTCAGCAATGCTACTGATAATTAACTGAGCCTGTATTAGAAGCAGATGGGGAGAATGGGGGGGTGCAAGCCAGTGAAATGGGGGAAACCAGTGTTTTGATGAAAATGGCATTATTGTTCCATGGAGTGATAGTATTACTTTCTAAGAGATGAAAGCTACTGCCATCAATGGTCACTTTGCTTCTTCTAACTGTACAATCCACAATGTGTCCCTCTTAGGATGTCTCCACCATCTTGAACATTCCAATATGGGCAAACAGACTGGCATTGTATTCAACTAAATTCTATAAGACTATACACTCATTTAAATTATGACTAATTTAGATCAGTTAAGTTCCATTCGAGCTACTCTGAGTAGAATTAAATCAGATACAACCAGGGCTTTCCACACACACCCCAGCCGGAACTCGCCGGAACTCAGTTCTGGTACCTCTGAGGTGGGCGCCATTGCCATTACTGTATAAGAGAACAAGGGAGGCGTTCATGTTGAGTTCTAGCATCTCTTTTTCTAGAAAAAAAGCACTGGATAAAACCCAATCTTCCTAAAGGGCTTAGTAGTAAATATCTTTACTACCCAAGTTCTGGTTAGAGTAAAGGCAGATGAGACAGACGGTGTGCGTGTATGAGGCATCTTGAGGTAATTTACAGTTCAATAGAAACATACACAGAACAATTACATATATAAAACCATTTTAAGACAATGCGTATGTAACCCGAGGTATACACATACAGTGGTGTCTCGGGTTAGACGCTTCAGGTTGCAGACTCCGCTGACCCAGAAAAAGCACCTCAAGTTTAAGAACTTTGCTTTAGGATGAGAACAGAAATCGGGTGGCGGCAGTGGGAGGACACATTAGCTAAAGTGGTCTTCAGGTTAAGAACAGACCTCCGGAATGAATTAAGTTATTAATCCGAGGTACCACTGTATATATGCAACCAAAAACATGTCTATATATTGTTATAGGTTTGGGGGCCAGTGTGGAAAATAACCCTCCCCCCCCACTAGAAAATCATGGGGCAGGGCTGAATCTGAGACTCCCTCATTCACTGACTATGTCGCTGTGGTGCCAGGATTATTCAGGTGACATTTTCTGTCCTCATCCTTTGGATTCCCCCCCCCTCCATTTACTAAGGAACCGTTTTGATTGAGGACGTCCGAGGCAAGAGAATGAGCCTCGCTCAGCCCATGATGGAGTCAGTGCCAGATTTAGGATGGTGCATGAGCTTCCCCCACAGAAGGAGCTGAGCCAAGGGGGCACAAAACTGAGAAGGTCCATAACCAAGGAGAGCCACTTTGGGGTGCCAAATTTTGGCCTCGCACAGGGCACCATACTACAAAAGATTGCCCAGGTCCTCCCTTGATGAAGATAAGCCAAGCCTTCCCTTCCCTTCCCTCCTGGTGTTTGGTGTCTATGGCCCTCCAGATGTTGTCGGACTCCAGCTCTCACTCCTTCCAGCATGCCTAATGGTCAGGGCTGATGTGAGTTGGAGTCCAATAAGATCTAACACAGGCACCCCCAACCTGTGGCCCTCCAGAAATTTTGGCCTACAACTCCCATGATCCCTAGCTAACAGGACTAGTGGTTAGGGATGATGGGAATTGTAGTCAAAAACATCTGGAGGGCTGAAGGTTGGGGAAGCCTGATCTAGCAGGACAGAGATTCACTACTCCTTGTTTATATCAAGCAATAACACACATAGCCAGACAATTTTGCACTATCAGGTATGTTTGGAGTTGCTGGGTGCGCCGAGTCCAGCATTTATCTAAAGTGGACTGTCCTGTTTGTGTGCTGCAAAGGAGGCGAGGAGAGATCATTTTCTTCTTCTTCTTCTTCTTCTTCTTCTTCTTCTTCTTCTTCTTCGGGAACTCAAAGCAGCTAACAGCACAAAAATGGAACACAAGGAAGATGATGCAGAAACGAATATTCCCTCTATTTCTAATGTCCAATCTATGAGTGCCATTTCTTGTGTTGCCAAAATGGCACAACCCATGAAGAAGATGGAGTTGTATACATTGGCAGTGTTGGGGGGGGGGAACCGAAGTTCTGCAGAAACGCACAAAAATATTTAGGGCAGGAACCCCCAAAAACACCTCCATGAAAATTACTCCTTGCTTCTGACAAAAGCAACAAAAGATTGATACATACATACACAATGACAACATTCATGCAACACTGACAGATATCTCTCCTGCATTGATTCACACATTCATTGTTTGGTCTATCATGACATTCTCAAAGACTGAAGGTAGCTTGCAAGCTTCAGAGCAAGTCTGAGTTTTCCAGCAGATGGAAATTGGTGTAATTGATATTTTTTTTATGTGAACATTTTTATATTGCTGGTATTGTTGTTGTTAGCTGAGATATTTCATAGGAAGCTGTTGATAAAATAATAAGAATAATGTAAGTACACTCGTACATGTGTAATTAAGGGAATGATAACTGAGTGTGATCTAGAGACCCAACACCAGGCAGACCATGGGAACCCTGAGATTACAATATTTGAATTCTAATTCTGCAGTAGCATTGCTTTGTTGCTGTTTCCATTGAATGGTGGGCTTGATTCAAAGACACAACATTGCTGGATCCAGGGAAGCTGCTGGGAAGTCTTCTGAGGTCACCTCTGGTAGGGAAGATGATGTCTCTGCTTTCCTTGGATGCATTATATAAGCCAAGAGTGCCCTCTGCTGAAATGGAAACTTCCACACAGATTACTCCCATATCAATCAAACTGACAAGTCTCTTCACTTCATCCTTCTTTTTGAGGCTGAGATCACCGTCTTTCAAGTACCAAGCAAAGAAACATGATTTTCAAATGGCAGGGAATAAATAGGGCTGCTGGTGGCCGCCACAAAAAGTTAAGCCCATGTTAGTGTACTGAGGTAGAGGTGAGATTGGGGACGCCCTGCTCCGCTCTGAAGCCTCATGTCAAAGATCCTAGGCCAGCCTCCCTCTCCTGCAGCCACAAACTGTCACTGTTATAGAACTGTAAATTTAAAAAATGTATGGGAGTCAGGGATGATCTACTATGAAGCTTAAGCTTCAGGGGCCCTAATCCCAGAGTGGCCCCAGAAATGAATTTAGACCACATTGCTTTAAAATGTTGGGTCTAGTAGAGCAAATTTGAGTCGCATGATTAATTTTTTGTTGTATACATTTCAACCATCCCCAAGCTTGAGAGTCAGTAACACAGATGTTGTAAAGGTGTGGGGATCTGTCACGGAACTACCTCATTGAAAAAGGGATCAGTGGTTACCCAGACCTTGTTGCTGGTTGCAAAGGGGCCCCCGTGACAGTTCTGAGATTCAGAGCCCCCAAAATGTAGGTCCGCCACTGAGAAGAGGAAGATTTTAAACATAGATTCTTAGAATCATAGAGTTGGAAGAGACCACAAGGGCCATCGAGTCCAACCCCCTGCCAAGCAGGAAACACCATCAGAGCACTCCTGACATATGGTTGTCAAGCCTCTGCTTAAAGACCTCCAAAGAAGGACACTCCACCACACTCCTTGGCAGCAAATTCCACTGTCAAACAGCTCTTACTGTCAGGAAGTTCTTCCTAATGTTTAGGTGGAATCTTCTTTCTTATAGTTTGGATCCATTGCTCCGTGTCCGCTTCTCTAGAGCAGCAGAAAACAACCTTTCTCCCTCCTCTATGTGACATCCTTTTATATATTTGAACATGGCTATCATATCACCCCTTAACCTCCTCTTCTCCCGGCTAAACATGCCCAGCTCCCTTAGCCGTTCCTCAGAAGGCATCGTTTCCAGGCCTTTGACCATTTTGGTTGCCCTCCTCTGGACACGTTCCAGTTTGTCAGTGTCCTTCTTGAACTGTGGTGCCCAGAACTGGACACAGTACTCCAGGTGAGGTCTGACCAGAGCAGAATACAGTGGCACTATTACTTCCCTTGATCTAGATGCTATACTCCTATTGATGCAGCCCAGAATTGCATTGGCTTTTTTCTACTCTTCTTTTTCTACTCTTCTCCAGTGCATTTAGGGCAGCCAACCTAGTCTTGTCTCTTTCCACCCCACAAGAAAGACGAAGTGGTTGCTGGCCATGGGATCTTTAGAAATTTAGAGGACGGAGCTCACTTCTTGCATATCTGCCATCTTACCAGAAACCCAGCTCCTTGCTCATGCTCATCTAACGCACTTGATGGCTGACTGGTGCAAGAGGGAGATGGTATAGAGGAGAGTCAGGTTTGAATCAAAGTGCCCAATCCAAAAAGTGTCTCGTGGCACCTTCAGAAGTACGAGATTAAGCTGAATGATAGTTGGATTAAGTACGAGATTAAGCTGAATGATAGCCAATAAGAAGAGCTGCCAACTAATTCTGGTTTTCTCTCCAGCCTCCTCCACCTGCTGGATGAGTCGCTGAAATTCATGAGGACTCACAGATCAAAAAGTTGAAAAACCACCAGTTTTTCAAGTCAGGATCTGATAAAATGATCCATGGCTTAAGCTCCCTCAAAATGCACTCAGGCGGTTTTTGCCTGTCTTCTCAATCATTTTTTTGGTAACTGTGATCCTATCCTGTGATTGTTGTTTTCAGTTGTTTTGGGGAATCCCCACCTACAGGTCAAATTTTTGGTGATTTTTTTTCTAGAATCCTAGCTCACATACCAAATTTTCAGTTATTTTTCAATCATTTTTTAATCCTGACCCATGTGTCATATTTTTAGGTCATCGTTTCTCAAGCTACTTGATGTGGTGGACTGGCATTAAAAAAACAAAACAAAACAAAACACCAATGTGCCAGGGACTGGTGCCATATTTGGTCCCTGAAGCATCCCACCCGACCTGGGCTGTGGTGGAGTCTCCATGGACTGGCAGACAATGACTCGTGGATCAGCCCTCATCTGCAAACAACTTTGATTTTCAGCCATTTTTGGGGATGCTGATCAGAATTTTGGTCGTTCTAGTACAACTGAATAAAAATAAAAATAGCTGAATTTCAATATCCACTCTTGTTGAAATGCAGGAGAGGAAAATGCAAATTCATTTGGGTTTTAGATCCATTCCTCTACCATTTCCGCCATTTGGAATAGGAGATAGCACATCTCCTTTTCCCTTTGTACTGTGTTTCAAAAAAGAAGCGTATTTGCTATTGCCAGTCCTCTACTCCAAGAGTACTCAGAAATAGCCATAGGCTCGCTGCACCTAACTTGATGTCAATTTCCAAACCATGCTCATTTGCAAAATAGCATTTTCAAGACATTTTTGATGCCAGCAATATTTGCATATTGCCTTTCCTTTGCTTGTTCCCGTGCCTTGCTTAAATGAGGAACAGAGGCGGAGATTAAACTGTGCCAAAGACAAAATGGAAATGCCAAACCTCATTTGAACTCCAGGGAAGGTTCCGTGTTTAGTTCTTAAAACTGCACAACCCGAAATAAGGGTGCATAATAGAGAGGCCTGATGCGCTCTATGGGACTTGCTTCTGAGCAGAAGGCACATATTAACTCATTTGTTTTCCATTTTATGCATTTTCAACACAAGAATTCCATGAGGAAGTATGGCACACCAGTCCTATTACAGATGCAAGCATGAAGAAAACTTGAATTATGGGCCATATGTCTTCAGTCACCAGTAATTTAACAGCCATGAGTTCAATTAAGAGAACGATTTTAAAGGCGAGGGGGACAGACAGGGATTTCCTGTAATAGGTACAGAATCCAGGGCAAATGTGTGAACTCTTTCAGGGTAAATACTTTGGTGAATGATTTATCTCTCTGGACAAGTCTAATCAAAATGGAGTAGAGCCATGTAATTAAAAGCTCACATGAAGTATATATTTGAGAAAGGAAATTTATTAGTGATTCAGTGTAAGGACAGGAAAATTAGTCTGTCATTTCTGAATGTGTGCACCCATAAACTGCCTCCTCCCGTTTCCAGATTAATCTGAGAATATATTTTTGTTCAATTGTGCACTTAAATAGCTTATTCCCTCCTCCCTTCCATGCACGGAAGGTTGGGACAAAGCAACAAACATATTCTCCCAAAGATGTCCCACAAGGCAGCATGGAGATTTTTCCTCAGGGTTTACTGCTGAAGGCTTTCTCACAAATCAGTACAGCTTTAAGGCAGCAGAACTTTAGGATCAGTGTTTACTTCTCCTTCTTCTTCCCAGGTTGACAAAGCCCCATCTGCCCCTCACTTCCTTCTACAGCATGTGCAGAAACTGCCTTTTTGACCGTTGGATCCACCATTCGTCTCAACTGCTCAATCCATCAGAGTCTGCCTTCACATGCAGGGGAAGTCCCTAACTCATGGAAGGACTGCGACCCATCGGCTACCCTCACCTGGTTTAGCCATCCATTTGAAGCTGTTTTGTGGTCCGTGCCGACAGCTTCAAGGAGCTACAGTTGCTCTAAACTGCAGTAGTATTTTTCTGCTCAGGTCCATCTTGTGAGTTTCCTACACAAATCAGGTTGGCCATTGCAGCAACAGGATGCTAGAGTAAATGGGCCATTGGCCTCATCCAGCAGGTCTCTTCTTATGTTAACATTTCAGTTTTGATAGCCTCTCTGCCCTCCCAGTAATGAAGACAGTACTAATAAGCATCTCTTACAAAACTGATATCAATTGCCTTCTAAGTGACGCACATACTACAATAAAATGCTTCAGGGAAGTGCAAAACGCAGAATTAAAACTGTAAAAGGCTTTGTGCATCTGATGGACTGGGCCCTAGTTCCCAAATGACTGCACCATAATCCATTTGTTCACTCTTTAAGATGGAACTCTGTTTTTTTTGCTCCTAGAAGCAAAGTGAGAAATTCTGGAGGATAATCAGTTGGGTTTTTTTTAGGAGTCAGAGAGAGAGAGAATGGGACCAGGAGGATGGGCAGCCAGCCAGAAGCTTTCCAAAAGCTTGAAGACACAAGGGCAAGAAGATACTCTGAAGGTAGCAGGCTGCGTTCCAACATAGGAGAGGCAGAGGGAGTGTGATAAGGAACAATAATAGGCATGACTGGCAACTCTACTGTAAAATTGGCCAACCACACAATTCTTTCCATATTCATTAGAGGCGGATAAACATGAAGTCCTGTGATATGGATGCATCAATTGAATGAGATCTGGGAGTCCTTGGCTGGCCAACAAAATCCAACCCTATTTAAAAATGGGCACAAATGGGGGAAAGGGTGGAGGATGACTTCAGTTTACCAACGTTCTGCAAGCACACAGTGTCTTCACTGCTGATCATGCATATACAGAATAAGGCTCCCTGCAAAACGGGAAGCTGCAAATGTCCAAAGCGAAGAAAAGGCTAGTTGTCTGAATGGCTGTCAGCTATTCAGAAAACCCCTATAGGATTACTTTTTAAGACTTAATGAATTTGCCTCTATACAACACAAAGGGGTGATTTGCTTAATTTCACTATCCACAACACAGCGCTTCCAAAGTTACTGATTAGCGAGAGTGCATCCACCCTAAATGGAGCAAAGCATTCACTGTGGCAGCCACTAAACTGGAGAAACTCTCCTGCTCTTTTAAACAGCTGATTTCTTATTTAAAATATATTAAGTTCCTTATTTAAATTCTTTTACCTGTTTTGAAACTTTTGTAAGCATGAACAGGGAATTTTAAGCGTCTCTCCCACTATCTGAGGGTGGAAGCAAAATATGCATAAGCCCCAAGATTCAAATATGCAACCCCATAAACCTATAATCTGCACAACAGGTCACTGTGTGAACTGCTCTCAAGGTATGTGCTTCTCATTACTTTAGCCTGTCTGCCCTGTCCTTTAGACATCTGGTCAAAGCACTAATCTTTTGAGCACTGCATTAATGCCAATGACTACAGGTCCATGTAGAAGGGACGCGGGTGGCGCTGTGGGTAAAACCTCAGCGCCTAGGACTTGCTGATCACATGGTCAGCGGTTCAAATCCCCGCAGTGGGGTGCACTCCCGTCATTCGGTCCCAGCGCCTGCCAACCTAGCAGTTCGAAAGCACCCCCGGGTGCAAGTAGATAAATAGGGACCGCTTACCAGCGGGAAGGTAAACGGTGTTCCGTGTGCTGCGCTGGCTCGCCAGAGGCAGCTTGTCACACTGGCCACGTGACCCGGAAGTGTCTGCAGACAGCGCTGGCTCCCGGCCTATAGAGTGAGATGAGCGCACAACCCTAGAGTCTGTCAAGACTGGCCCGTACGGGCAGGGGTACCTTTACCTTTACAGGTCCATACAACCATTTGCCAGTGTGCACATAAGCAATTGCTCAGCATACAATACTGACTGCTGATGTGCTTCTATGCTCCACTCCTTACTAGTGGAGAGGTCCTGCTCTCGTGTAGCTGCTGTTGATGGATTAAGAAGAGAGAAGAGGAGTTTGGATTTGATATCCTGCTTTATCACTACCCGAAGGACTCTCAAAGCGGCTACCATTCTCCTTTCCCTTCCTCCCCCACAACAAACACTCTGTGAGGTGAGTGGGGCTGAGAGATTTCAGAGAAGTGTGACTGGCCCAAGGTCACCCAACAGCTGCATGTGGACGAGACCCGAACCCGGTTCCCCAGATTACGAATCTATCGCTCTTAACCACTACACCACACTGGCTCTCTTAAGACCAGCAACTGCCTCAAATTTATAGAAATCAAGTCTCACACTTTCTTCTGCATTGTAGATTACTTTTCTGTTAATTTCTGGTGCATAGATATACGTGTGCATAGACATATGCGTTCAGTTTATCCTATATAAAGCAGCACAATCGAGAAGATAACCTGAGCCAGCAAAGGTACCCGCACCTGAGGCTGTTGCTCACTTTACACAACAATTACCTGAATAGCATTATATACTAGGGCAATGGAACAAGGATTGACTTTAACATGCAAGCCGAAAAGAGTCTATTTGAACAATTTATTAGTTTGCCTCTTTTTACAAGTTTAGAAAAAGAATCCCAGGATTTTTCCTCCTGTGTGTTTTCGCCTAGCTTCCTCGTGGTCCATGATGCCAGCTGAAGTTGTCAGCACAATGTACCTATTAAAAGGGTGAGGAAAATACCCGTTATGCTTTATGCTTGAATTCTTACCCATTTGCAAAAGCAGAAAGAATAATTTAACCTCATCTTTAACAGGCAGCACATTAGAAAAATGTACTGCCACAAAAACTAAATGCAAAACTGCTTAACATATATACAGATTAGATTCTTATGGGATTATTGCCATACTGGTTTGAATCCAGCTAGATCATCGTGCATGCAAAACAACTTCCATAAGCACCAAGGAACTTCTCCTCCCTCTTTCCTAACAACAAATCTGCTCAAGAAAGTTAGGGGGAACCCCCAGAGCTGCTATGGGGGAGATGAGTGAGGGGAACCTTGCACAATTAGTTGCATACAACCCACTGATCATAACTATCAACTTTTTCCCCTTTTCTTGCGAGGAATCCTATTTGGAATAAGGGAATTTCCCTTAAAAAAGGGAAACGTTGACAGCTATGCACTGATTCTACAGAAAGCAATAGCTAATGTGCCAGAGTTAGCAGGTTAAGTGCTAGTAGTAGTTCTGGCTTTTGATCCATGTGCTTATCTTGCAATATGAATCTAGCACCAAGGAGCAATAGCTAAGGTAAAACTCACAGCAATGAAGCAGCCCTAATCACAAGCTTTGGCAATCCAGTTCTACACAGCTGATACTTACCCAAACTGACGTGAAGGTAGCAGGTTGTTCTGCCACTTTTCCAAATCCTTCAGTTGGACATCAAATCTGGGGCTGATCACACCACACTATCAAGCCAAACAAAGGGGAAAAGACTTAACCATCTTTCTAATGTATTACTTGCAAAGTCCAGAAGTCACTGAACTGAAGGATGTGGCATTAAAGTATTTTCAATAAATTTGATAGATGGAACACAGCTGTGCTACCCAATTCAACAGGAAGTGGAACCAGGGAAAAGTGCCTGGGAACAACAAGAAATGTTTGTGGGTTCAGGGGCTGTGATTTATAGCCAGTTCATACAATCCTGAACAGGATCCAGATGGCACTGTCAGTTAGGCACAGGATGAAACCATTTTGCTTGAGTTAAGAAGTGCCTGAATGGGAGACAAACTGGGAACCCTGCCTAGAACACATCTGAGTTACATGAAGGAAGGCAGCATAGAAATGAACTAGATGGCTGAGGGGCGATGGTGGCAAGAGAGGCTCTTCTCTATGGTGGCCCCCAGCTAGTGAAATGACCTCCCTTCTGAAGCCCATATTCTGCCATCACTGAATATTATCATCACCATCATCCTCATCATCAATTAAATTTATATATCGCCCTATACCTGAAGGTCTCAGGGCGGTTCACAGAACAATGCATTTTGATAATAGGCTGAGACACATTTCTTTACCTAGGTCTTTGGATGAGTGCGTATTTTCCCTCCTCCTACTCTGCTGTGTGCTACAGTTCTGTGCTACTTTTGTTATTCTGATAACTGGGTTTTATTTTACAATTTTAATTACACACTGTTTTTAATTGTTATATTTTGCAGCCCACCCAGCGACCATTTGGCGAAGGGTGGGCTATAAATACAGATAACAAAATAAATAAATTGAAGTGCTGCCTCACACCAACGTACAGGAGTTGAACAAGCACGTGTCAAATGCAAACACTGGCTTTGTCACAAGCCGCAGGGCACAACAGAAACCTTGGCATTATGCTGCTTTGACAGGGCTGACAGAAATGCCAGCATTTCTGCCAAGAGGCAGAGGTGCATCCAGTCTTCAACTACACTAGGGTTGCGTATTATATGCAAATTGCCTTCTGTGGAGTGTGACAAGCAACTAGCCTTCTTCCCAACTTTTGAAGCAGCAGAGATGGGCGAGGATTGTCCCAGCAGCTAAGAAGTGATTTTGCCTCCTCCCCATTGCCAAATTTGAGGAGAATGGAAGTGAGATGTTTGGCTGCTGTACTAGCAGCAAGGGCCAGACAGCCGCATCCTATGAGGCTTAGTTTGGTCAGAATAGAGTACAGTGGTACCTCAGGTTACAAACACTTTGGATTACAAACGCTTCGGGTTACAAACTCTGCTAACATGGCAGTAGTACCTCGGGTTGAGAACTCTGCCCCAGGATGAAAACGGAAATTGCGCACTAGCAGCGCAGCAGGCCCTGTGAGCTTCAGGTTAAGAACAGTTTCGGGTTAAGAATGGACCTCCGGAATGAATTAAGTTCGTAACCTGAGGTACCACTGTATACACTTCCAGAGTTAACACTAAATACATTACTTATGGTAAATGAGCTACCATAGCCACTAGAGGACTATGAAAATTTGTTTCCCAGGCTTTTTCTACTTGTCTACCTGTGTACTATCTGAAACCAGAGGGGCGCATTGGTTGCCAGATGTGAATATTATCATTATTTTCAGCTCTCCTGCACCACTATAGCTTTCCACTTGATTACTGAAGTAGTGTTGTGCTTGCTTAAGGACCAACTGACAAGTCACAAAAATGGTGCGCTTTTGAGTTCTGTGGGACCAAATTCTTCCTCTGACAAGATGTTAAAGAAAGCAAAAAAGGAGAAGGTGGGAAGAGGAAAATGTTGCTGGCCATTTCTGCTTTATTTTGCCTATTTTGTGATTTTCAGTTGGTCCCAATGAAGGTCTTGTGAATTTTCTAAATGAAGTCAAACAGCTACTGCCATTTTTCTTATTACTTCTAATAAGAAATTTGAAATCATTTATTTCAATAAGACAGGCTCTGGAGGCCTCAGAAGCACACACACAATTTTGTGATATTCTGTTCCAACCATGGTTTTGTAATGTCTCCTATGAGCCAGCACAGCTAACTTAAACTTTTCAATAAGAAATGATTCAGAACTTGGGTATGAATAGTTATATAGTATCATCCTGAATTTGTAATATCAGCCTTCAACTGTAACAATCAAGTCAAATATTTTGAACACAAAGAAAAAACATGTTTGGAAAACTATCACAATACTCTTTTAAGAGTATAATAATATACACAGCCCTGTAACAATACTCTTAAAACTTGCAATATCCAAAACACAACACACACATTTAAAATGTGGTATCTAAAAGTGGCATGGAGAAGAAAATATAAATACAACCCATTTCAAAGGTGCAGCTGTAAGATGCTATGCCCTAACAGATCTGAATATATCAGTTTACCAGCTATTTTCAGTTCTAGGCCTATTAACATTTGACCAAGCAGTCACAATACTAGGTAAGAAGAAGAAAATAAACTCCAATCTCAGGAAAAACTAAAAACTGAGAAAATAAAAGTCCAAGAATCATGTGAATGCATAAATGCACATCTCAATTCAATAACGTAAAAATCAAGTTAGAAACAAAATTATACAAATAGTAAAATAAGAATCTGCCTTATCAGATGTCTGGGTTCAAGGAGTTCAAAAGACCCTTCACTGACTAGCACCAGCTCTCTAGAGTTTCAGGCAAGGAGCCCTTGCCAACTGCACCCAGAGATGCCAGAAAGTGAACCAGGAACCATAGGTTGATCGGAAGAGGTTTCCCAAGACTGATTTCAAAGAGGTCAAGGAGAAAGAAGAGGATCCATTGATGACAGGCGCTTAGGTGGCACCATAAAGACTGTTCTTCAAGGGTTTTTAAGACAAGCAGTATAGATGTCTTCCGATTTGCCAGTTTTAAGGCACAATGTTGTCAACTCAAGTGAACCAGACAGTGGCTGTTGTAGGACTAGAGGACCTTAAAATGATATCCTTTAAACCTCCAGGATTCACAGCTCTTTCTTTTCAAGCCATTCCCATCAAGGACCTCTTGAAGCCATTTGCTTATAATAAAAGTTCCCATTTGGTCAGGCACACAATTATATGAACAAAACATACAGTGTTGTCTGAACTGGCCCTAGGGCTAAAGGAAATTTTGCCTAAATACATAACACACCCACAAAGGGTGAATTTTCCTGTGAAGTGAGGTGAATTTAGATGCACCCAGCAAGTGTATCTTCCAAGATGTAATTCTGGCATTAAGTCCAGTGGGGCTTAAATGGAAGTCAGGTCTTACCTTGTTGAGTCTGCCTGTGAGATTAACGACAATCTTCCCAGCTCTGTGATCGTCAATGATCTCAAATTCACCTATGTAACCTGTGAACCAAAGAACCAAAGAAAAGCACTCAGCATATTCAAATCTTTGCACCATTGAAATAGAACTAAAGCAACCCATTCCTCCCCGTTAACTGAACTGCTTGACTATGAGGGTGGGATATATGAGCCATACTATTTGACTAGAACTAGGAATGCAGGGATTCAAATCCTTGCTGTGCCATGGAGACTTGGCTTGCATTTAGCAAGTTACTATTTCACACAGCCTGTGGCATTCGAAGTGATTCAATTTGCAAAAACAAAACTGGAAGCCATTTTATAAAATCGAATACTGCATGTTAATACAAGGATGACCATAGGTTTTTCAGGCTATTGTGCACGCTATCATATATATCAGCATACTTCGCTATTTCATTTAGCACAGTGATACCTCGCGTTACATACTTAATCTGTTCCGGGGGGTCCGTTCATAACAGGAAACTGCTCAAAACATGAGGCGCACTTTCTTTAATGGCACCTCCCGCTGCTGCCGTGCCGCCGGAGCGCAACTTCCGCTCACATCCCGGAGCAAAGGTTGCAACAAGGGGCACCTACTTCTGGGTTAGGGGAGTGCATAACCCACAGCATTAGTAAGGGGGATGGTACGTAACACGAGGTACCACTGTATTGCTGCTTGTTTTGTTTTACAGGGTATGTACATCTAAGAACAGTACCTTCTTGGCTAAACAATCAACTGATGATGAGAACAAAAATGGATGGTCCCTGAACCCTTTGGAGGAAGGGCGAAGCACAGGTGTGATAAATAATTTAAAATACTACTTGCACTGTACCATCCGAATGAGCAAGTTACTTGGCTTATGGTGAGCTGACCATTTTCACTGCCCCCAACCCCAAGTACGCTGCTTCAACCACAGTCATCTTCAAACAGAACTTTTAAGTAATTAAGCCCAGTTTAAACCTATACCCACATCTAACTTTGAATATAATATATTCATTGGCAGCTTTCCCAGCCAAGGTGATATCTGAGTTTCAAAGGCCAAAAAGCTTAATCTTTCCTGGACTTTTTTACGTATATTCTGTGGACTTACCATGCTTCATCATCACGGTTAAGAACCGGACAATAACTTTCGAGCATGGTCTGATGAGTACTTGACGTTTTCCACGCTTCTCAGCATTGTTGATGCTTTTTAGAGCATCTGCCAGAACGTTCATGCGCACCATGATGCCTGCATGGATAAAATACACAAATTTAAAAGATAAGCCCAATTGCTAACATGTATCAGTTTTCTTTCTTCAAATGGTGGCTCACTGGATTGCGTCGGGATGTTGGAAGCAGCACAAAACATAGGGAGCTAATTAAAAGAGTAATCAAAACACACTTTCTAAACAAATGGCATGTATTATCTGCTGTTACGGTGTGGCCACTCCAATTGCAAATAAATCGTTTAGTTCACTAGCCAGCTAAAGCTACAAGCTTTCATTCCTAAGACAAAGCAAGGGGAGTAAGTTGATAATAGCCTCAATAACTGCCTACAGAAAGGGGTGACTGTCAGTGAATAAACTGTCTTTACAAAAAAAATTCCTTCCAGTAGCACCTTAAAGACCAACTAAGTCAGTTCTTGGTATGAGCTTTCGTGTGCATGCACACGAAAGCTCATACCAAGAACTGACTTAGTTGGTCTTTAAGGTGCTACTGGAAGGAATTTTTTTTGTTTTGACTATGGCGGACCAACACGGCTACCTATCTGTAACTGAAACTGTCTTTAGTAAGTACTGAACTGCAAGGGCACTACATTGTGTGTATTTCCAGAAAAATATAACTGCAACTGTTGACTTCTTTTCAAAGAGCTCTAACATCCCAAAATTATAAAAAAGCTTAGATTCAGCGCAGTCTTGCAAACAAGTTCACAAGGTACTAAGCTCAAATGCTTACAGTTACATCTGGTACAGTAAAAGTTTAAACACAAAAAGGATTAATTGCCTCCAATTCATAAGAACTGCCCAGGTTGGATGCTCTGAAGGCTATTCTTACTTAGGAGTTGCAATCAGGAGAGTATTTGCCCAGTGCTGTTCATACACACATGCCCCCCCAGTGCAGCACACACAAACACTTCAAAATTTAAGAGCTGCTTATGCATGAAACAAGATGGTTTTGGGAGACTGTAATAGCTTTTTGTGTGCAATTATCAGGCACTCATTGGGACTACATTAAGCTACCCTGCATCAAGACACAGAGACTAGATTGGGGATATATTCAAAGTCTGTGTTGTCTTTCTTTTTTAAGTCACATTTCCCCCCTAGAAAGACCTTTAACAGATTATGTAGTTGCCATGACTAGATGGGGGTGAAGAGGAGAGTCCCATTGTACTCAAAGGGACACATATATTATACTTTGTATTTTCAGAAAAGAAGTCTTATACTGTCTCTGGGGTTCTAATCCAAGCAAAGCCCTGAAGAATTATATTCCTTAGCTAGAAAAACACACACATTGCCAGGATTCCTTGAGTTAAAACAATATCATATTTTGACACCTTGAACAAAGTCATATATTCATGTTAAGGACAAGGAGCAACAATGTTCAGGGACACTATTGAATGCCAGTTGCTGGGGAGTCAAAGGCCCATTGCCCTCAAAACCTGCTTGTGACCATCCCAGAAGCATCTCTGGGAAACAGGACACTGGACTTCACAACTTTGGTGTGATCAAGCAAGACTTCCCATCGTTTTTACAGCTGCAGACCAACATAGCAACCCATTGAAATATTAACACAGCACGCAGCTCTGATGTATTTGCAGTAAGAATGCCACAAGAGATGGGCTTTTGTGTGTGTCCCCCACCGCTTACAAGTTTTAACATTAGCTCGTGAGTGCAATACTTTCCCGAAGCCAACGATCCCCAAAAGTAAAGAGTTCTATTGTAAGCACTTGGTAAGGCAAACTATCGGCTCCAGGAACTGGGATGCATGAGAAGCTGAGGGCCCCAAACTTTGCTGCCCCAGTGAAGCATCCAGCGACCCCGGGATGTTAAGGGGCGACCCGGAGCTGAATGCCACCCATGTCGGTCTTCTCTATAGCAGCAGCCTGCAAGCCACCCCCGCCCAAGCTGGTGCAGGCGCCCACGTCTCGCGAGGACCTAACATGCAACCACATGAGGCACATGCAAGCTCCACTACGTGCCCTGGGGCTTACACGCATGTAAAGTAAGTTGCAGCCCGAACGCGTGAACACGCAGCCGTGCCCGGCGTTCTTCGTCCAGCAAGGCACCTTCTGCCTGCCCGCTGGTCAAGGCCTCCCCGGTCAGGCACAGCCCGCCAGCCCAGCCCTTCCACCACTCAAAGCCCCAGACCAAGGCATTCCTCTCCCAACCGCTCTTCCCCCCCCCCGCTCCGTTTAGGCGGCCGCCGCGAGGCCCAGGAGAAGCGCGGTCATCTCCAAATAAGCTGCGCAGGTCGAGCGGAGCCCCAGCTTCCAGGAACCGGGTCGACAGCGGCCCAAGGAGACAGGATGGGTTCGATATACGACGGATGCCACCCAGGAACGGCCATCGCCCGCTACTCACCAGTGCAGCAATATGGCGGAAAAAGGAAGGCGGCCGAGCGAGCGCGGGGTGTTATGGGAAATCAAGGCGGCAGGATAACAAGGAAGTGGTAGGGATTTTTCTCGCGAGATTATCTTGTTCCCGGGTTAAAATGCCTCGGGGAGTTTTCCGCTCAGCCAGTGCTCGTCAACGGCTTCGCTTTGGACCGTAGAGAACAAAATGTAGAGATATCTTGTGAATCGACACACAATTTTCTGATCTTTTAGGATGCGATCTTCTGCGTACTCATTTGGGAGCAAACCTGTTGAAATCACTGGGACGTGGCTTTGAGTAGATAGCTGCAGTGCTCAGAATGTCTTTGAGCTGATATTTCCTGGATTTTTAAATTTTTTTGGGCAGCAGCTTCTCCACTCAGAAACAGAAAGAATGCGCACACCTATGCATGCCATATTTAAGGGGATTCTTAAAAATAAAATTTTGGAAGCAGAAAACATTTTAAAGCGGAACATGTCTGCATGCAAGTCAATGAAGCGCAAGGCTTCTGTGTTCAATTGACCGCTGGATTCAGGCTTGATCTCTCGCTAATTTTTACATAGGAGATTATATGAGTTAGAAAGAGAACTTCCGCCAAGATTTCTCAACGGAAGCTACCCGGAAGTTACCGACACTACATTTTCCTATCTCTATGGCCTAAAGGCAAGGCGTCTTCAAACAGCTCGGCCCTTTCGGTTTTGGTATCCAGTAGCAACCAAGAACGCTTCCGCAAAAGGGGCGGGGCCAGGCGACGGTTTTGTAAATGCTCAGCCTGTTTCTGTCACTGCGCGGCAGGACTCCGTCGCATGAACTCATTCTACTGTAGGTAGCCGTGTTGGTCTGCCATAGTCAAAACAAAAAAATCCTTCCAGTAGCATCTTAAAGACCAACTAAGTTAGTTCTAGGTATGAGCTTTCGTGTGCTTTTCTAGCTCATACCTAGAACTAACTTAGTTGGTCTTTAAGATGCTACTGGAAGGATTTTTTTGTTCATCCTACTGTATATGCACTACACGTTTTACCCCGTTTCCTCCAGGCCACACACCCGCGAGTTGCTCCAAGGCACCATATAGGGATCTTCCCTATCCTCCATTTTACTCTCACAGCCACCTTAAGTGAGATAGGGCAGAGTCCTCCAACCTTGGGTTCCTCAGGTATAGTGGTACCTCGGGTTAAGAAATTAATTCGTTCCGGAAGTCCGTTCTTAACGTGAAATTGTTCTTTACCTGAGGCACCACTTTAGCTAATGGGGACTCCCGCTGCACCACCGGCACGCGATTTCTGTTCTCATCCTGAAGTAAAGTTCTTAACCCAAGGTGCTATATCTGGGTTAGCAGAGTCTGTAACCTGAAGCGTCTGTAACCCGAGGTACCACTGTACAACGCCCACCACCTTGACTGTTGTATAAGCTGGCTGGGGATGATGGGAGTTGTAGTCCAAGGACATCTGGAGACCTAAGGTTGAAGAAAACTGGGCTAGACTAGGGTAACGGAGACCAGGTTGCCTGGCCGGTTTCATCAATGATTTGAACCTGCCTCTTACATGATTCATGTTGCCTTCTTGAGGGCAATGAAGCAGATCTGGTGCTGTGCCCTGAGTTTTGGTACCATCCAGAAGCAAGCTGAAGCAAACGCCTGAGGTGGCAGAATCCATGGGGTGGCGCCCCACCCACTGCCGCCACCCAAGAAGTGAGGGCAGGTTCCGGCAAGCGCTCTGCAATTATTCTAGTGCAGTCGCCCCAATGGAAAATGTGACATGTTCTCAGTCCTTTATTAAGAAGCATGAAGGGTTCCCCACCCAGGCAGCTCCTCTGTCTGTCTCCAGTTAGGCCTAGCATGGGGAATCTTTCTCAGCCAGAGGGCTGTATTCCTTTCTGGGCCACCTTCTGAAGGCAGAAATAAGCACAGGAACAAATGTAAAGGTTAACATTATTTATTAACAGCATTTATATGTGGCCCTTTAGGCATAAAGTCTCCTAAGAGGGGCTTGCAAAAATTGACAACCCAAGTTTACCTTTGTACAGTAGTTTCTATGCACTCAAAAACTTTTCTCCATCTTCCATCCAGAGAAGGAAGAGGCATTATGAAAGTTAAGTGACACGTTTGAGACAAGACAAAAATAATTGGGGTGTGAAGCAGGGCCAGGGGAGAGGGTGTGGCTGGGGGGGGTTCAAAGTCCAGGGAGATATCATTCGGCCCCTTGGCCTGAGATTCCACAGCTTGCTAGGCCCTATAATGTTATTTAGATGTTACCAAGGAAAATCCTCAGAAGATGCCAAACCACTTTCTTAGGAAGGGATAAAAGGAAGTCTCAAGCAGATGTGGAAATATTTTCGGCCTCACAAGGTTGAGGCATGAGGCATTTCCTAAACAGACTGTTTTACCAACACCGAGAGGATTATGCAACAGTGGAGGAAAACTTGAGGGGAACCTAAAGGCCTCAGCAGCAGCCTTTTGAGGCAGGGGTAGTCAGATGGTAGAGTAGAATCTACTAGTAGATCTCTGGTGATGATTGGCAGTTAGCTCATAAATGGTTTGTGCTTGCAAAGGAGCATCACCATCAACCAAAAGTCTTTTTCTCCTCTTAAACTAGCTAGCTCAAATCAAGAAAGCCTGGGAAGACTAAAGATTTGTCTTTTTTTAAAAAGGGGGCGTCTAGATCTGGTAAGGAAAATAAATTTAAACTGATTATGTGCTGAAGGCTGTTATGCTATTCTACATCTGCCTTCCTGAGCCACTATTTTGCATCTGGCTCAAAGTTCAAAATTGAATTCTGCCCACTTGTGTCTTAAGACATCAATAAGTTAGCTCCAATTTTGCTATGACTTTATTTTCCTGGTTAGATGAATGGAGGAAAGCAGACAGGGGCCTTACATACACATTCAATAATTGCCATTTTTTCTTTCAACTTTTATCTCTCTAGATAATACATTTACTATCAATCTACATTACGTATCAACGCAATCAAAAGTAAAGCAGCAACATTAACAAAAAAAAAAAGGCTGGTACATGGAACTTATTTCCCCTCCCTCCAAGTCTTTTCTCTACCTTCCCACCCTACACGGCTCCCTCCTAATTCATATTACAACATTGCTTTCCCTTCACGTAAAACACTGTCCTCCTACCCAAACTAGGTAAAGTTGGTTTAGTTATCCTGTCTAAAACAAACACACAAAATCGGGGGGGGGGGGTAGGACTTATGGGAAAGTGTGGTGTTTTTGAAAGAAACCGGTTCCTGTCACTTATGCTATCACTAAATCATTCCAAAATAGTTTTCTATTTCACCATCTTGTTGCTAGTGCCCATAACTGCTAGATACAGGAACTGCCATCACAGACTTCCAATGACTAAATATAATTCATTTTGCAACTATAAGTTCTCACTTTTCTCAGGATTTGTGTGCTGCTTCTAATGTCCAAAATGAAGGTATAATGTCAAATATGGTATTCATGAATGGGAAAATACTTACTACAATGATAACTAAGTTGGCATACCGAAATATTTCAACCCAAGGAGCAGTAATAGGTAATGTTACTCCTTTCACCTGCTGAAGAAAGCCTGCTTCAGGGATTTCTCTTTTCACTAGCCTTAGTAAGAGGCTTTGTTTCTTCTCCTAAGGCAGAGATCTTATGAGGTTGCTCTAATCATGAGTCCAAAAATGGTTTTTCATTCGTTTGGAAAAACAGAATGCCCTAAGATTCACATGTCATAAGAGATCTAACATAGGAATGTTTAAGTGTTGAACACCACCCTAGTGTCCTTATGCAGATAAGTTATCTGCACCATGTTACATACTAGTATGGCAGTAAAAAATGAGCCACATCCCACCCCTAGCATTCAAAAATGTTAGATGTGCGTGAAGAAAGACTGTTTTTTATTGTTTCGAGCCAATTAGTAAGAGAGTGATGATAAAAATAATATTTGTGTTAGTTCTAGTTAGAAGACTTTCTACCCCTTGCTGCCAATGCTGCCAACACAGTTATGGCCTTTCGGGCTTCACTATAGGCAATATATCACAAGAGCAACTTAAAAACTTTGTCCTTTTGAGACACATTTACAAAAAATGTGTACTGAATTACAGTGTTTAACAGAAAACTGAAAGGTTGGGAACTTAGAATGAAAAGCAGCTACCATCTATAAGGCAGTAATGTAAGCAGCAGATCTCATTTTGTCAAAAAAGATAATAATGAAACAAAAAAAGTTTCAAGATTTCTCAAGTCTATATTTTCAAACATAAGATAACACTGTTCATCAATTTACAATTAAGACAGAAATTTGCCTGTTAAACGGAAATTTAAGATGCCTATCATTTTAACAGGTTACAAACTTTTACTTAAGAAATGTGTAGTAAAAACAAAATAGCATTAAGAAAACACAAATAACTCCAGAGACTTGTTGGCAAGACAGACGCATCACGTATTTTCAACATGATTTTATATAAGACCATATTTTTAAAAAACTACAGACATGTTTCACAACACCAAAACTAGAGCTATTTAAATAATAGAAGCAATGAAGTTGACTGTCTGTGCATCCTGACTTAAGTTTTTCATTCAGTTTCAGTGCAATTAAGTTGCATTGCAGAGCTACAACTACAACTGGGATTCAGAGTTTAGGAGCTTTGTTTATTCAAATCACCTGTCACCTACAACATTGTACATTTAGCAATTTAATCTAGAGGGCATTTTGAATTAAATCTAGACAGTCCAGAGGGTCCTTAAAATGCTCAAGAGGAATGGAAAATGTTACCCAGTTCACCACCAGCAGTTGTTATTGATCAGTCTTATTACAGTATTGAAGTTGCTAGTCACACTTACTGTAAGAATAACTGTCCATGTTAGAAGACTATTAGTGTGTGACTGAGGGACCATACAGTTCCTGTTTAAACAGCACAAGAAGGGCCCTTATTTAAAATCAAAAAGCGATGACTGAAATAAGCACTTCTATACTATTAAACACACAATAATTCGTTGAATTGTTCCCAGAACACAATTATACTATAGAGTGAATTAGCAAGCAATGTTTCATTCGTTTTTCTTCTCCTTTTGCTTCAGGAGTTTGTTGACCTCCCTTTTTGCCATTCCAGCATATTTTGAAATTATTCCGTGCTTGTTCAACCCAGGAAACAACAAGAAGCAGCTCACTAGGGGAGTAAAGAAGAAGTTATCACCAACTATGGTCATTTGCAAATTCATCTCCCATACCGACTCATCTAATTTATGTTGCTATCGCTTCATTATAGGCATCCCAACTACAAATATCTCCCCCATTCTCTACTGTGGAAAAACATAGCAATATATTATTCTGCACCACTTACCAATAAGGTAGGTGAGGAAGAGGTTATGAACTTGCTGTCCTATCCAAGCAATCACAGCTAAGGAACAGAGCATTGTCATGAAGTACTAGAAGAGAAATAAGAATGGTACTAGTCCTTAAAAGTAAGTTATGAAGGCATGATAGTTACCTCTCTAAGTACTTTCCCTGCTGCTATTAAAAGCAGCATTATTGATTTAGCATGGATTCTGAATGAGTGAACAAACAAACACACTTAGCAGTATATCTCATTCACTTCAGTGGAAATTTATTTCATGCAAGTAGGTTTTAGGAGCTTAGCTTAGATTGTTATTGGCTTGCTGGATGCATTAGGACGATGTTATAAATTGCAGACAGGAATATATTTGCATACCACTACAATAACTGTCCTAGAGACTATGAAGCAAAAAACAACCAAAAAGTGCCTGAAACAAAAGTGGGGGAGGGGAGAGAGTCAAATACTCAAATCAAGATACCATAAAAAGCTCTGATCAGATGGTGTGTGCACTTACTAAAGCATTTTAGGTAAGAAAAAGGGATTTTCATTTACAAAACAAATATACATGCTAGTCACCAAAAGCATATGTAAGGCAGAATGGATTTATAAAGCAACATCCAATTTGCAATAAGGATGAAACATTTTCAGAGAAGCACATATATTACCATTTTAGGCTTTTCCTCCTTAAATGTGAAAAGACGTTTCCACCAACCAACAATTCCGCGCCGTGTTTTTACCAGGTTGCTACAAATTTCATGGAACCGCTGCTGTTGTTCAGTAGTCCTTTAAAGAAATTATTTTGAACAAAACTCTTGATATTATGGCCTCGCCTCCACTTCAGAAACTGCACATGAGCAACCATTATCATCTCGACCTCCCGCCACCCAGTTCAAAATTTGATGCCACTTTAATGTCCCGTTCATATATGTACAATATATACTTCTTTGATTCTCTACTATAACTATTCACTGTTAGGGTGATCAACAAATCCAAGAATGAGAAGATCATATATATTTTAATGGACTAAAACTTGCATTAATTTGCAGTTGACACGTGTTCTGAATGACCAGATATTATGAAGAATTTACCATTAACTGCAAATCTGTGTCCTATTCAGCAAATCACCATTTCCAGCAAAGAGGTTCTTCAGCTGCCTCAAAACTTTCAGTTAGATGGCAACATCTTTATATAGATTTACACCCCAAGAATCCATGACAGCCAGTTGTTTAAAGGCTACAGCTCTGTTTTTAGTCTACTATCAATGTGCATGGTGCTGTAGAGAGTAACATAAGGGGGACGGGAACAGGAGGAAAAGATAGGTTCCTGCCTCAATGACCTTGCAGTCTAAACATAATTATACAAGCAAAGGTATCAAACAGAAAAAAGAGACAACCAAGCCTTTAATATACACAGATATTGTTGCTCTAGGTCAGGCATAGGCAAACTCAGCCCTCCAGATGTTTTGGGACTACAACTCTCATCATCCCTAGCTAAAAGGACCAGTGGTCAGGGATGATGGGAATTGTAGTCCCAAAACATCTGGAGGGCCGAGTTTGCCTATGTCTGCTCTAGGTAGTAGAACACTAAGTATGTCAGAACACTAGGTAGAAGGATTTTTGTTCAGGACTGATGCACATAGTTAACACTGAATATATGTTGGTTCAATTCTATTCTTGCTAAATGTTATACTTAAGGGACTGTCAAACAACATACCATTTACTGGAGCCAAAAATTCTAGGAGCAAGAGCAGGTACAAGGTAGTCAGCCAAACAAAGCAGCATAACAAAGCAAGAAACACCTGAAAGAACAGATGGGTCCAAGTAGTAGATCATCCTGTTGGGGCAAGAAAAATGTTGTTATCTAGTGGCAAAACATTTAACAATGTGATTAAAGGAGGTGTGGAGAAGAAGTAGCCTCCAAATTTTATTTTGAAGTACCCAACTCCCATCAGCCCCAGCCAACATAGCCAGTGGTTGAGAAATAATGCCTCAATTTAGTTTCTGCAATGGCATAGTCACCAGTGGGACAGTAGGTTGGAAGGACAGAGAAAATGAAGTTTGGAAGGAATAAAAAGTTGTTGCTCTTCCCTATCTTTTCCAATTAATAGGCCCTTCTATGAAATAAAATGACTAGGAATGCCCCCAAGTTTGAACATATATTTGGTTTTTTTATAGCAGCATTGTTTTTCCAGCTGCATAAAACTTCCCATGTACTTTTTACAGCAGAGCAGTACTGAGAACTTCAGAAAAGTAACTACTAGCTTAACTGTCTTTAGCATTATTATTTTTTGTAACATTCTCTCCAATAACTTACAGAAAGATGAAGGAAACTACAGCAATCATAGCAGGTGGAAACCATGGTTTTTCCCAACGAAGGATTTTGTCTGTCACCAGAATCACTTCACCCCATCCTTGCAACTGCTCTTCCAAGCTAGCTGTCTCTGCAGCCTGTGAATAAAAGCATTTTAACATATGTAATTGCCCCAGGCAGAAAAATGCTTACACAATGCATATGCTTCATTGGACATGTAGGCTATCTTATGTTAGACAATATAACAGCTTTATCTTTGCTTTACAGAATATAACTCAAGTTTTTTATGTCTGCATCCTCTTAACTGGTTCTTTTAATTTGAAGCCACATGTCTATCATGCAACAAAATATCTGGTTACTCCCAACTAGGAGAACAGTGCCATATTCATAGGATATATTTCTACATACTGAAACTTCAATCCAGAGTTCCCATGAGCAGAACAGGATGCTCCGGCTAGAGCAAAAGGGTTGTGGATGCAATTTACACCAATTCTTCCTTCCTCCTTTAGCCAATGAAAAGCTGCTCTAGAGGTTTGGGGATTCATTAAGGTCAGAGGGGAAAGGGGAAATTGGCAGAAATTGTCTTTCCCACATTCCTCAAGCGGGAACCTCTTCTAGAACCACAATGACAACTCTAGATCCGGTAGTTAAGATTTTTCATAACAAAGAGCTATTCTACCTGCCATTTATTATTATGGCACCATCTTGTGAAAACTGTGCTCCAGGACCTTATTTTGAGACCTGTTCTGATTCCAGCTTGGATATTAGGATAAAATTTATCTGGCTTATGGAGAACCCAAATCTTATGATCATGAACTTGGGCAGCATGAGAAAGTAACTCAATATGAACAAAATATTTGAAATTAAACTGTTTTTACATTATTTATTATCCTAACAGTGTTAAATGCTATGCAAGGTTCTGTGTGCAAAACTGGATTTACCAATATTTTAATTCACTCTGAATAACTGTTACTTTCGACATCCTACACAGCTGTGTTTTGTACTGATTGCTGTCTCAGCCCAGGACCATAAACTGAAGACTTGTGAATAGTACGTAGGTGAAACTTTCATAATGAACTATGAAAGGGGGAGGGGGAGAGACCTGCCACTGAGGTCTACACACTGTATAAAACTCCTGCTAGTCTAGCATGTTTAATGCTTCCTTATTTTGAATTCTAATTTCTGTTCTTCAGTTTCTGTCCATTTCCTAACACGGCCTTCTAGATCAGCAAAATATAGGGAGTTCTAGCCAATAAACTTTGTTTCTAAACATTTCTCTCTTCCCCTGAAGCTTAGACCTGTCAATATTCCATCACACACACACACACACACACACACACACACACACACACACACACATACAGCTTAACTCATGTCTTTGAAATGATTCAGTCACAAGACAAACTAAACTGTTGTTCTGCCTGGGTTAAAATCTCTCCTTGCCTATCAAGTTCACTCAGTTATATTGGCCCACTTATGTGCACACAGCCTCAGTGGCTGCATAGGGCCGTTATAAAACAGGGGGAAGCTCATGTGCACTGTCTTCAACTCAAAAAGCAGGGTATACCAAGCATATGACATAGTGAGAAATGTAACAGATAACACTGTGGATACAAGTGATCTGCATTTCAAACTCAAAGAAAAGGCACACACAGTATCTGCACTCCTCTGTTCATCAACCATAATGCTCAATGCTGTGCATCTGACTTTCAACCACCTATCCCTGAAGCGCTGCAGCTCCTTTGACAGCCTAAACAAAGCACCCTGCTTATTTCTGCTCCTATTAGCATAAGCAGGCTGGCCAGGTGTGTCTCTAATACTACAAAGGAAGATGACATAGCAGAGTCCTACTGGAGAAACCGGAAAATGAAACCTGATCTTTTTCAAGATGGCTTGCCTAGAATATTTTTTTATGTATTATTTGGTGGGAAGAAAAGCCTCCATCTCTAACCATTTGTAAGAAGGCTATTTTGCCTTTCAGCTCTGCAATTCTGATCCCATGTTCCTACAAAACACTACTGCTGCCTCGGCCAGCTTCTAAAACCTTGTACATCAGCAAAATATAATGGGTTCTCTCCTGATTTTGGATCCTTCCACAGCTTTCAAAAGGCAAAATTTGAGGTGACATATTTACCTTGGAATAAACCCAATTTACTCAGGCCTTCATTCTGAGTAAACATGACTAGACCGTGGGGTGTTATTTAAGTTCCAGAAGGACAGTTTCATACAGCCAACACACAAACAACCTTGGGGCACCTTTAAGGCTTATGGTGGCAGAAGCTTCACAGGCTAAAACCCCATTAATCAAACGCACAAAATGTTATTATCCATCCGTATGTGTGTGTATATATATAAACACACACACACATATCTATTTACACACAGGTGAGTGTTAATACAAATATGCACATACTGATAGGTAATAACGTGTGTGTGAAAGAAGACATTCATACACACACCATCAAACAACCACTTCGTGCATCCGACGAAGCAGCCTTCAATCCACAAAAGCTTCTGCCATCAAAAATCTGCGGGTCTTAGAATCGCAGAATTGTGGCGTCGGAAGGGGCCCGAGGGTCATCCTGCATTGCAGTAAGCTAAGTCTTGAAAAGCGCCATAAGATTCTTTGGTGTGCCTGTTACACTTTCGAAGTTTCCTCACTTCGCCCCTTGCAGCCCCCTCTACTCTATGAAGCAGTTCGCAGCCTCCACCCCTCAAAGAAAGAGTTGCACAAATGGCGCAAACCTCCCACCCACCCCCACTTTAAAATAACGCAGAATAGGAATGGCGGGGCTGGGAGTGGGGGTGAAGAGGCCGCTATGGCAGCCTTGCAAGACGTGCATGGAGACAGAAGAGCCAGCCCCTCCCTCTTCCTGCGTAAAAACAAGCGCCCCTCCGCAGATGCTCCTCGCAGGATACAGCCCAAGGAAGCCAACGGCTTCCTTCCTTCCCACTTCTTGAGGGAAGTGAGGGCCTCAACTCGCCCCCCGCCCACCCAATGTGCTTCGCCTCAGCGCTCACCCACCAGCTGGTTGGTGCTCCTATTGTCGCCCTCCGCCATTTTGTGTGGCCCAGACAGCTGCTTTCTGCAGACTCCTTCTCTCCCACCCCTCGCAAACCGTCACGGCTTAAGCCCCGCCTCCTCCGCCTAGCCTTCCAGGCCACGCCCCCTTCCGAAGCAACACCTCCTTTCTGCTTCCCCGTCGGCCTCGCGAGCAAGAACCCTTCGCCGCCTCGCCCACCTTCCCCTATTATGAGCTCGGCGGCCCCGCCCATCCCACCTCCCCGACGCTTTCCATTGGATAAGGACCATCTCACTCCCCTAACCAGCGCCCTCTCATCTGCCCCTCTGCCCGTTCGCCTTTGAATTTGGACCAATCAGCTCCCTCCTCTTGCTCGTCATGACTTCGGGCGCGTGAGGGGGAGAAACGTCGCGTTGTTCCCTTGACGTCCCGCAGCAGAAACCGTTTAACGGGTTTTTGGAGGGGGATTCCGGAGTGGGGTGGGGGTGGGGAAGGACTGCTTAGCGCCTTTCCAAGTAGAAGCTAACTGGCCCCTTATGGGGGGATTGTGGGAGTTCCCACAGGTTTTCCCAGCTGGATAAATGGGTCTTTGCCATGATTGTCTATTTTATGCATTACTTATTACATTTCTTATATTTCCTCAAAGGAGCTCAAGGTGGCCTATGTGGGTTCTCCCACATAGAGCAGTACATGCGAAAAGGATCTAGGAGTCTTGGTTGACCACAAACTTGACATGAGCCAACAGTGTGACGCGGCAGCTAAAAAAGCCAATGCAATTCTGGGCTGCATCAATAGGAGTATAATAATAATAATAATAATTTTTTATTTATACCCCGCCCTCCCCAGCCAAGGCCGGGCTCAGAGCGGCTTACAAACAATAATAAAAACAAGAAGAATGATTACAACTTAAAAACAAAAATAAAATGCAGCATTAAAATAATGGAACATTAAAATATTAAAATGTAGCCTCATCGCAGGAGGAGAGAGAGAGAGAGAGGGAATCAAATTGGCTCCAAGCCAAAGGCCAGGCGGAACAACTCTGTCTTACAGGCCCTGCGGAAAGAAATCAGATCCTGCAGGGCCCTGGTCTCATGAGGCAGAGCGTTCCACCAGGCCGGAGCCAGAGTTGAAAAGGCCCTGCCTCTGGTCGAAGCCAATCTAACTTCCTTAGGGCCCGGGACCACTAGGGTGTTGTTATTTATGGACCTTGAGGCTCTCCGTGGGGCATACCAGGAGAGGCGGTCCCGGAGGTACGAGGGTCCTAGGCCGTGAAGGGCTTTAAAGGTCAAAAGCAGCACCTTAAATCTGACCCTGTACTCCACCAGGAGCCAGTGCAGCTTGAAAAGCACTGGGTGAATATGCTCCCATGGCAGAGACCCCGTGAGGAGCCTCGCTGCAGCATTCTGTACCCGCTGGAGTTTCTGGGACAGCTTCAAGGGCAGCCCCGCATAGAGCGAATTACAGTAGTCAAGCCTGGAGATGACCGTCGCATGGATCACTGTGGCCAAGTCGGGGCGGGAAAGGTAAGGGACCAACTGCTTGATGCGGCGAAGGTGGAAAAATGTCGCCTTGGCTGTTGCTGTAACCTGCGCCTCCATGGAAAGGGAGGCGTCAAGGATTACACCCAAACTCTTAACGGAAGGCAATGGCACTAATTGGGCCCCCGCAAGAGAAGGGAGTTGGTCCCTCATCCCCATGCCATCCCAACCTAGCCATAGGACCTCTGTCTTTGAAGGATTTAGTTTCAATCGGCTCCCACGAAACCATCCAGCCACAGCTTCCAAGCATCTGGTCAGTGTGTTCGGGGTCGAGTATTGCATCTACATCAAGGGAAGTAATAGTGCCACTGTATTCTGCCCTGGTCAGACCTCACCTGGAGTACTGTGTCCAGTTCTGGGCACCACAGATCAAGAAAGACACTGACAAACTGGAACGTGTCCAGAGGAGGGCAACCAAAATGGTCAAAGGCCTGGAAACGATGCCTTATGAGGAACGGCTAA